>NC_090930.1:588983134-589608134 GCF_040938575.1 Ambystoma mexicanum | reverse complement strand
CTCGTATTATAGCAACCTTGTCTGTCTCCTCCACCCTCCCCTTACTTTTTTTTCTTAACTCCCCCTCCAGCACTATCTGAAACGTTGTCAGGCCTAGTACAGTAGTTGTTTGTCTGTTTCCATTTCCTTCTCACTCTCCCTCCCTTCCTTATCTATGTCTTAGCTCTTGCACTATCTGAAATGTCGTCAGACCGAGTACAATAGTTAATTTCACATCCTTACTGTTCATGGCCTGCAAGAATGTCATTGTATTTTCCCTTGTTGACTCCCTTGCCTTGAAGCGTGTTGAAACAGATTGTGTATAGGCGCTATATGAATAAACTATCATATCATATCAAGTCTTCTGCCCTTTGTTTTCTTCAGTGGCCTCCACCTTCCCATATTGTCAGTTCACTCAACAACCCTCGGCATCCTTTCACTTTTGCTTGCCATACTTTGATGTCACGTAGAGTGAAGAAAGGCAAAACACCACATGGTCTGCAGAAATAATAATGGCTACAAATTAATACAATTTCTGGTCAATGCCTCACCTCACGGTTTTCTGCCCTTACCCCTTATTTTGTCTTCCCCAGAATCTTTATGCCTGCCCTCTCCCTGTGAGCGCTGGGAGATCTCCTCTGTTCTGGAAAGGGTTTGTGGTGTAAGTCAACATAAATGGCTGAATGAAGTGTAATTTCTGCGAGAGCTGGGTCTTCTTTGGCATTCCAATGTTTGTTTATTGCATGGAAATGGACAGACTAGATGGACCGGTCCGTCCTTACTCGATATATAATTTCATGAAGTGTATTTTTTATTCTGTTTCTAATAGCGAATTTTTCCTTTTCCATTGTATGCTTTATGGTACCACCAAATTGCTGAACTCTGCAAATGTGTTGTACTTCCAGTACAATTTGATAATGAAGAAGGCCCCACTATTGCCCTTCTGTAATTCTGAATACACGGGTGTTTTGGCAGCACCCACATATTTATTATGGGTAGTTCTCATGGGGAAATTCCTGATCCAATAGTCTATGTGAAAGATCTTTGCAGCAATGCATTGCACAGGTTGCAAACTGAAAACAAAGGAACTGAAGAATGGCTACCGCCTAACACAAGTTGTCGATTTCTACAAGGACTTTCCGCAGGCCACCCACCACCTGCACCACCACCTCAGACGAGATGAACAATTCTTGGGGACACATTCAGAGACTGACAAATCTGTAAATGTGTGCAGCACCACATCCAATTAGTGTGCACATGCTGTACAATAGGTTTCTAGGTCCGGGGCATCAGAATTGTCTATGTACCTGCTGCTGCTTTGCACTAGACCTAGATTAGGTCATATGACTTCAATGTGGATTGAGGAGAATTTCTTTATGGTGGTGTTTTGAACTAAGTTAGATTTTAAATGAAAAGAATTGCACACATTTCCCAAGTATATCATTATTACACAAATGTCCCCCAGTATATGATATAATGACTTTAATTAATACAGCAAATGATGCAACCTCTGTATATTTTCAATTGTTTGCAAAATGGGAAGCATTATATAGGATGAGCACAGGATCTTGGTGTCTAATATCGGACCATCTACCTCTATACCAATTAGTCTCGGGTTTTTGTGGTGTCTGGCGTGTTTGTCTGGCACGTTTCTATGCTGAATGAATGCATCTCTTGTTATGCAAGTGTCAGCTATTTAAGGAATCCCAGATGGAATGTAGAATGGTGAGTGATAGTGATTCCAGGGATGGCTGATGGTGGAGACCTGGAGATGGGAACCTAAGCTAGAAGGATGCCCAACCCGATTTCTTCCTTGTAACCTTCTATCCGAATTCTAAGCAATAAAGCAGATTTTGTTTTTGTACTTAACTGACTCCTGTGTGGTCCCTGCATGCTGTCTGGCTTACCTGAGGTTTGCAGATACCACAGTTCGTTTACTAAGTTTATGCGGGTATGGTTGGATTCTAAGTCTCCCTTTTTGAGACCAGCCCATATGCCTAAATGCAGTACCCTCTTCCTGAGATGCACTCGGATTAAAGAGCATTAATCATTATTATACCACGGTTTAAATGCCAAATCTTGAAAAGGGTGCCTATACAAGTGTGTAGATACTTTTTCATCCAAAGACACCCTATGCTTGAGTAATATTTGTTTACTCATGAATTTACATGAAATGGAGCCATGTGACACTATCTTGGTTCCATGTGAGCATATGACCATTAGGAACGTGCATATTGAATGGATGGGATTATACCAGAGTAATTTGAAGTCCAAATAACGGAACCAACTCAGAAAGATGGCAAAGTACTATTTTATTAACAATTATCTAAAACAGGGAGGGTACAACGAACATCAATGGACGTAGGCTCAGTCTCTCAATGATCTCTCCACAAAATATGGTTTTTATATGAAATATATGTCAGAATGATGTCCTACTACGTGGCAATAGTGAAAAACCTGTCAAGGGTCAGGATTGGTTAAGGGATACATCGAAGTATACTTTTCTATAGGAGCTAGAATTATTATTGGCTGTTCGTTATCAAGTGGACAACTTATGCTTACCTCAAAAAAAAATGTGATTTCAGAAACATTGGATACACAGTTTCTCATTGGTCTTCAAGCTATTAGGTCCTTCATTAAATGGACTAATACAATTGGTTGGCATGCATGTGCCATGCCTGGAACATTCGGTTCATTTAGCAGCACGTAAGCCCAGACCCAGGTGCAAGCAGATAGGGCATGAAACTACCCCACCACCCAATTAGCACAGCATCTCTCATCGCCCATGCTGTCTGCCATTAAATTGTCTTTGTTCTTGGCCTTGCAGAGTATTCTCATCTTTGAGAAAGCACAGGAGCCAGGGCACTCGCTATTGTGTCTGGGACTCCAAGTTCAAACTCTATTTCTATCCTTGGCTCACATGACAGAAGACCACGATCTGGTCCATTTTGCAGGTTTTTAAATGCTCTAAATAAATGAAATCTTGCCATCCTTGGTGTTCTTTCTCACACCTTTTTAAGAGAAGATTCATCCTCTGCACGCTAACTCCTTTCCAGAATAGGTAGCTGACCTTGGTTGCTTCAGTCTTGACTCCAGGCAAGACAGCCTTGCCATGCGGCTCCATGAGCCAATTATTCTTGCTGCAACAGTTTTCCGTTCCTGCCTCATGGGTCCTGGCTTGCTAAATTCATGATACAAATATCCAGTTTCTGTAAAATCCTGCATTCTATTCAGTACTTATAGCTTCTATGATGACTTAATCTATCTTGCGTTTCAGCGTCTGTACATGTATTGAACTTCTGTTTTCTTCAACATCTTGTTTATTGCATAGTTTTCTTCTTGTCTACGTTGATAGTTAATTTGACCTCTTAAATCATCATTTGTCCTCTAGGACTCATACCTTGTCATACTTCTTTATCTTGAGACGTTGTGCACACTTCTTTATGATGTCAAAAATTCACCCGTTCAGCTTCTTTTCATGCTCCTTCAGGTTTTTCCCCCTGTAGGTTATTATCACGTTGAGGGGTCATTCGGTACGATAGCCTCAATGGGTATCTTCTTTCAAACATTTGCTGCAGTATTAGTATTATTGCTGGTGTTAGGCACGGCACAATCTCATGTCTCCAATACAGGGGAGGCAGAGGGGAGGGATCTCCTGCAGATGTACACAGCTACTCCTCCACACATGTTTGCCCAAATATTGACTGTGGCAGGAAGGCAACACATAACTTTGATTTGTCATGTATCTGGATAATAGAAACTACAAGATGGTTGTGTAAACACATTATTTACATGGACAAAACACGAATGAGTCAAATTGTATCGCCTCTTGTGCACAGAGAAAAAAAGGCATTGAAACCGACAACAGTATGTTTTTCTGCCTCTGTGCATTTTCCCTGGTTGCAACAAGTAGTTCACAATGCGATAAGTTGAACTGTGCATGTTTCACCACCGAGAGCCATGCACTAGAAAAGGCGCATTGCACTGGTTGGAGTCCCACGTATAATTAATACCGGGCACATACGAATCCTATTAGAGATGTGCGTCAGGAGGGAGTGAGACATGAGAAATGTCTGGCCTAACTTTATTAGATTGCATTGGAGAGAGTCCATGCAGAGCTAAGGAGCTTTTGGGGCGCATATCAATCACAGCCGTTCTACTGAGATGAGCCGCTTTCTTGTAACTTATCGCGGCTCTGCAGCAGATTACACTCGTTCCCCTTGGTAAAGCCATGTTTTACATATTGTTCTGAGCTTTGAACACCGGGGCTTTCAAACTGATTAACAGATATTTTAATACCAAAACACATTATTGAATTATGTAGCGCATACAGGCGATACCCCTGTAATGTCACTCCAACGGGGACACAGAGTCTCTTTGTGTAAAACCTGCGTGTTGTTTGCTACCGAGCGACATGCTCCTGGGAATGGCACGAGAAGCCAGACAAAAGAACCAAGCCGTAGGAAGCAACCCGTATATCCATGCAAAGCTCTTCCTTTATAAAACCTCTAAGCAGCCATTGACTGGTTTGGCCATCGTGTGTTGTCTCTCGGCACATACACAATACATAAATACATTTATAAAAAAGAGTAGATCTTACTTTGAAAAATATCACAATCCGCTTCCGGGCCTTGATTCCGCAGCTCTGCAGTCACAGAGATAAAGACAATTACAGACCCTATGCAGTTTATCTTCACCTTTCTGGAAACAAGAGGCAAGTAAGCTCGCCGAGGGACGTACCAAGATCCTGGCACCGCAGTTTTGCGCAGCTCCTCTTTTCTATATATGTCCATCCTAGTAATGTTAAATGTTAAAGGTATTTGTACCGCACACCGTCACCAACGGAGTTGCTCCCCAGGCGCTCTGGCGGATCTGTAAACAAGAAGGTGGGATGGGTTAGTAGGTGAAGCGGGAGTGGGCTAAAGAAATAGTCCAAAATATACTGCATTGTTTGTGTGTGTCATCTACTCTCTGACAAGGATTCATTTAGCTTGCCAAGAGAGGCATGCTAGGCACAGGTAGCGCACATGACACCACATGACACCACATGACATGCTTGCCCTTACACGCTGAGAGAGATGGTGAACTCTGACCCACAAATGACACAGCAAGTGACATCGCAAAGGCAGCCACCTTGCTGACCAAATATTGAGCAGCATGATGCATACGCCGGACCACATTGACCCTGAATGTTATATCAGAACTCCGAATATCAAGTGTGCACATACAGATCCAAGATGGAAATGCTGCCCCTGCTCATGAGGCGCATGGTGCCCTTTGATCAGGAGACGCTGCACCTTGAGATTATTTTAGAGGCTATAAGGCCACCCCTGTTATAACAGATCTGCATTGACTCTTGTGTGCACACACATGTTGATCCCTTACCTCCTTTGCTCGGGTGAGTGCTTGCATTTGGAATCGTGAGCCCGAGCACAACGGTCCGTGTGAGAACACCATGAATTGCTAACACCTAGGGAGTGGTGCACGTTTAGCAATCTTGTCCCGGCGGTCATTGCAATGAGGCATTGCGAGGAATGTTTAGGGTTCATCCTTTTCCATTGATGTGTGCAGTCACACATTTGAATCAATGAACACACAGAGGTGGGGAGACTGGCCTATGATAAATAGAGGTGTGGGGTGCACATGCTCAAACATATGAATGTGATAGTGTTGCTACTGGCATTGTATGCAAATGATCACCCTGCAATCATGCTTTTGCTCCTGCATGCAATTGATCCTGCACTCCTAACACAATCTGCAGCGGTGACGCCATAATACAAACATGAAGCTTAAAACTAACTTCACACGTCCACTGTAAAAATACATGTGACACTTGTGACCCAGTCAGCTGATGCACTCCCACAGGTGTGTTATCTATACAAATGGTATCCAACAACTCTTGTGCATTACAAATGGTGTTCAACATCTTGCATACATAATCAATGGTGTTGAACACCCACTAAGTACAGAAAAGAGGGGCAGAGAGGTATTGCAGTGCCCCCAATTAGATCAATGAATCAATATAGCAAGCAGCCACCTTTAGAATACATACTGAAACCATCCCCGCACAGGCAATAGTTTGCTAGACCACAACCCAGGTACGCAGAGATCAGCAACCCATTCCCCACATTTAATACTTACTTTATTATAACATGCTGTCCACACCAACCCAAAAAACTCAAGTAAATAATACATGACAAAGGTAACTATAGCCACATCTCTTTTAGCTCACAAGGTTCATAGTCCACTTTAATGTCTACTTTCATGATTTTTCCTGTGGGAAAATCATAATAAGTAAATAGCAATTATTAAAACAGTAGCGCAATATCGCCTAACCTCCCTTTGTATTACTCTCCATTAGCAGAGGCCAAGGTGGTTAGTGTCATGCAGGCTCACAAGTAAGCAGCAACTAGTATCTCCACTTTACATCAACTTTATTGTGTACTCTGAAGCTTGCAAGCCCGTCATCGTCTAACTACAGACACCACCACATTCACCAATGTATAGATTCATAACATCAGGCATCACATCACAACTGTGGAAGTCATTGAACGGGTTCATTAGCATCTTCTAAGCCTCCATATCAGTTCCAATAAGTACCACAAATCAAAATGTCACATGTCCAGGTAACCAGCACTTCTCTCCGTGCAAATCATCTCTATCAAAGTGCAGCATACTCTCCATAGTACATGTTCCAACCTCTCCAGAGGACACCAATCTCCAAGATGAACTGAGCCTGGTGCTATGCCACAAATGCACCCAATCTCTGCAGCAGGGTGCTGCCAGGCGTGCATATAGGAAGAGGTCAAACCTTCCCTGTAATGAGATAGTGGCATAACTTTGGATGAACTCTCTCTGCAGCCACCACCCCATTTCCACCACCCCATTTCCATATGTCTCATTCCAGCAGTCAAGGCCCAGTATCAGCATCTGGCCTTACCTGATGTGCCAATAACTTGGAGAGGTAGTGTGGGAAGCAAACCCCTGCTGGGAGCCACTCTGACTGGGGCTAGAGTGTGAAAAACCCAGAGGGTGGTGGTAAACAGGAAAGAGCAGCAAACTGGAGGAAGAATTAGTAAGCAGAGAAAAATATCCAGAATCAACACATTCCTGGAGTGTCTCTGTACATTGATTGAAGGCTTGCTGACCACATAAGACAGGAGTCGGCACTGGTTAGATAACAGCAGAAGCAGCAGAGAAGGCTTGGTCCCAGGCAAGAATGTAGATAAGCAGTGGAATAAGGCTGGGTGTGACAGAAGAGGTAATAGAGGAAGAGGAAGGAGAAGGTAGCTTTAAGTAGGAGGAAAACTCAAAAAGGACATTAAAATCAACCGGAGACGGGGGAGAACCCTACCTAGCAACACAGTAGAAGGTTCATGTATAGACATTGAATAATAAACAGCAGGGAAATACGGAAAGGGCATCCACTCAGAAGAGCATGCTGGAGTGTTTAGAGATAAGGTTACTTTTTTTGCTAAGTAAATCTGTTTTGGATGGTGCATGTCCTCCTATGTCATCATACATCTTCACAAGATGTAGATAAGTCTGGCGGCCATGTTGGATGGGGCTGTGAAGTTTCCAGCTTATGTGTAGCAGCCGACATGATATGATATGATATGATATGATATGATATTTTATTTGTATCGCTCTCGTACACAAGTGTTTCAGAGCGCGACTAGGCAAGGGAGGGGAACACGGGAGAACATAACACAACAACGATCTTACTAGGCCCAGTGACATTGAGAACGCGCAAGTGCATGGGAAAGGGAAAAAGGCAAAAAGTGCATGGAAGGGGGAGAATGGAAGGTGCGGAGCAGAGGGGAGCAGAATAAATAATAAATAGAACATTGAGGCAATAAACAGTGGTAATGCATCCGGCAAGTGGCAAGTGCTGTGTTTAAGGCAGCAGACTGGGTAGTCTGATAAGTGCAGAAAAAGAAGAAAAGAAAAATGGGGGGGCTGTATGGGTACAGATACAGTCCCCAGTGCAAGGGGTGGCCGGGAGGCAGTGCAGGAGGGTGGCAGGGTGAGCAGGTACCTGGGCCCAGGGGACAGAGGGTGGCCAGGTGCACAGTGCCAAGAGAGAGCAGATCAGCAGGGGAGGGAGGGGGAGGCTGAAGCAAAGAGGAAGGTCTTGAGGTTCTTCCGGAACCGGAGATGGTTCTCCTCAAGTTTTAGAGTGGCAGGGAGGCTGTTCCAGAGGGAGGCCCTAGCCGAAGATAGAGATCTACACCCAGCATGTTTCTTTGAAAAACGATTGACCCGGAGGGAGTTAGAGGTAGAGGAGTGAAGAGCTTGAGAGGGGAGGCATTTGCAGAGGGATAGCTGAAGGTATTTTGGACCCAGGCCCCAGAAAGCCTTGTGGACGATGCAGAGGGTTTTGAATTTAATCCTTGCATCCACTGGGAGCCAATGGAGTGATTTCAGAGCTGGAGAGATACGATCCCAGGGCATGAGGCCAAGGACAAGTCTTGCAGTCCTGTTCTGGATAAGTTGTAGAGTGCAGAGAGTAGAGGCCGGTAGATTTAGAAAGAGGCTGTTATAATAGTCCAACTTAAAGAGAACCAGGGCTTGGCAGACAGTGAGCTTCTGAGGGAAGGAGAGGAAAGGCAGAGTACCTCTGAGGAGGTGCAGTAGGAAGTTAGACTTTTTAGAGACCTCAGAGATATGGGCAGAGAAGGAAAGTGTGGAGTGGAAGATGACCCCGAGGTTCTTAGCCTCGCAGGTAGGGGTAGGAGTAGGGCCCAGGGAGGCCGGCCAGAGAGTGAGGGAAAAGGATGGAGATGGTTTGCCGATGAGCAGGATATCAGTGTTGCTGGCATTCAGACAAAGGTCATCTGCGGCACACCAATCATGAATGGCAGTTAGGCAGTCAGAGATGGGAGAGGACAAGGAGGTGGCTGAGGGCAGTCGGAAAATGAGTTCAGTGTCATCAGCGTAGCACTGGAAATTTGAGCAGAAAAAGGAAATGCAGTGGGCTAGAGTTGCCAGGTATTGGTTGAAGAGCCAGGGTGAGAGGTTAGACCCCTGGGGAACCCCACAGGTGGAGAGGAAGATAGATGATAGGAAGGACCCCAGTTGGACCTGGGAGGGCCGATCTGAGAGGAAAGAGGTCAGCCAAGCCAGAGCCTGATCAGTGATACCCAGGTTATCACGGAGACGGTTGAACAGGATGGTGTGGTTCACTGTGTCAAAGGCAGAAGAGAGATCAAGAAGGATGAGGACAGAGGGAATGTTAGAATCCAGGTTGGAGAGCAGATCTTCACAGATGTTCAGGAGAGCTGTCCGTGCTTCTGGCTGCTCTGAAGCCAGACTGGTGATCATGAAGGCAGCCAACATGGAGACCTGGTATCCCGATGGGTAAGATGGATGAGCGACTTTGATATATTCTTGTATGCAGTAGTTCAACAAGATGAGGGGCCTATCGCTGCACTCATTTTAAGGTATTTCATATACATTGCCGTAATCAGCCAGATGCACTAGGACTGATATATACCCCAGTCTGAAAACAAGCCTCGAAGAATAATTTGCAACACCTGGAAAAGTGGCCTCTGAATGTCATCACTGCATGACTCAAGCTAAAAGTTAAACGACTGCCAATTTTCTGATGCACCACAGACCATGTATCAAACACTGTGATATCCTTTGTTACTCTAATGATGGTGCTCCTAAATCACAGGTAATTGTAGTTGTAGATTGTACATTTTCTGTATTTTGTAAGTTATACATTCACAAATCTTACACACAGAGTTAAATCATAGCCATGGTCAGATCTACCTTCGCCATGGACAAACAAATATTACCCAAGGAAATGTCCAAGCTAACACCATCATCTATAAGGCAAGTTAGTGATACTCCAACCCTGCCAAAGTTTCAAGAAAGGCATGTTTTGAATGTAGTTACTGATCTGATTTGATATATTTGTGCTTATATAGCGCTTTATGCCAACGTGCTCAGCAATGTTAAAAGACAACAGTCAACAATAGTACAAATAATGTGAAAGAATGACAACTTTACATAGAGGAAAAAAGTGAGATTTCAAGCGAGAGCGAAATTATGGAAATTAATCAAGAGAGCCTAATAGAACAAGGCAGAGTGCGGCAATGTTTAGGGACCAATAAGGACAAGGAGCACAGACGTGATTGGGCACAAGGAGGGTGTGGGACAGAAATGACAAAAGGGATTGGGAACAGGGGAAGCGTGTTAGTTGGTAACAGACAAGAGAGAAGAGATAAGGAGGAGCCATGCCATAAATGCACTTGAAAACAATAGAAAGAGAATGATATTGGAGACGATGTTCAAAGGCTAGCCGTTGAAGAAAGTTAAGAAAGGCAGAAATAAAGATGCAATAAGGAAGGGAGCAAATGGGATGGGTGGATGAGTGGTAGATTGACTGAAATGGGGCAAGAGAGGAGACGGGAAGACTGAGAAATAGAGAAGAGCAGGAATTGATCCAACCCAGGATAGGTTGGAGAGCGGCGCGCCAGTGCAGTAGTAAGGATGCTAGAGGAGAACGACAATGAAAGGTCAAAAGGGATGCCAAGATTCTGAGCAGAATTGGATAAAGGGAACTTGAGATGGGGAGGGGATGGGAGATGGAATTGAGAAAGAATGTGGAGGTGAGATTCCACCACAAAGGTATGCCCAACAATTGCACAACCATGCAATGCCTATCGATTCCGATCAGTCTTTCGTGCCACCAAAATAAATTGCAGATTCATGCACGTGACCTGCTTCAATGTCCCAGGAGAAGTTATTGATAGTCACTGGAGCATCGTTGTCAAATAAGAATACATTCAAAATGCCAAGGCACTCATAGTCATTGTTTTGAAGTGGCTCAGCTAGAAGTGGTTTAGGCAAATATAAAATATATAATAGGAGGTGGGGCAGGAATCAGAAAATACATAGCCCGTTGCTACGTGTGATCATGAAAAGCAGGGACATAACACTGTCCGCATTCGTTAACCAGTTTTCCCCGATGCCGCCACCTTTGTGTTGCAGGTGGAGATCTGTTCAAATGCTCAACCTTCCAGTCCGTTAAACAACACTTCTTGGTATGCACTTTGATTTTACATTTCTTAGTGGTTCTTCTGGCACATAACAGCTGCAAAGAAACCACTGGCACACTTTTTGTTTACACATTATTGACATACCATTGTCATTTACACGTACTTGACTTTGTTTTTCATTGCTCACGGTTGAAGTACATCATGAAAGGATGTTTTTTTTCCAGCCATGCACCTAATTTAATGTGGCAAGCCGATTACTCCGATTTTAATTTACTAACATCCAGTAAAAAATATGAAATACAATTCTTTTATGGTATTCAGTTCTTGGCGATGTCCCAACATTTGTTTTCCTTTACAAACATCAGATCTACATTTAGTGTTTTGTTCTACATAATGTTTTTCTTTTCTTTTTGTTAAGAAGTTAAACCTGCAGCAAAAATGGATTTGTTCAAAATTGCCTGCATTTTATTTAGATGTGTTGTGAAGGTATGCTGCTCATTAAACAACACGTTTGAAATGGGCTTATAGCTGTCCCCTGCAATGTCCAGCTCACGGCGTGCAACAGTGTGCAGCTATCGGCCATGCCTGGAGAGCAATTATAATGGTTTAGGCGTGCATTCTACGCTTACCATTGGTTAAAACTCGAGATGTATGGGGCTCATGCAAATTCCGTTGATATTTGGAAAATGTTTTGTTTGACTGTGAGATCCAGATCTTCTAGACGTTTCAAAGGTTTTTGCTAAAAATGTATTGGTGGAACCTTTTCGTTAATTTATTTTAGTCTGCCAAAATGTACGTTCTGCCATTCAAGGAGTAAAAATAGCAATCCCACTTTAAACACCGCCAACCATGCCCTCCAATAAGGAAGCTTTTTGTACAGGTTCTGAAGCCATACAAACACGTCTAGGGAATAGTGTCACAACATCCACCCCCTCTATGGATGAGTGCGTGTGTTTCACAACCCAAATTGAGATCCTCCAAGAAAGGTCTAAATATAATGTGTCGGAAACATACAGGAAACAAGTAGCTGGAACCAAAAAGATAGAATTAGGAAGTATTGGACTTGGATGTGTGATGGGGAGCTATTGTCTAAGACTTGCTCTGGCAGCATATGCCTAGCCATGACTGTGAACTGCTTTTACTCTGTGAATTTGCGCTTGAGTTGAAAACCATTAATTGAACTTCAACTTTCTCTATTCGAGTGCAAGAGGACTATGCTTTTACATGTCTCCTAAATCATTCACTGGAGAGATATCCACATTGATCGAGTCACCTCACATCCTGCTTCAGCCTCGTGCAGCTATATTCCTGTTCATAACTGTGCTTGCAACTCAGTATGCCAGACAATAAGCCTGCTCTGTTGTGCCTTTATTGGATGATCACATAAGAGAGTTGTGCTCCAGGGTAACACCTTAGCCTTCAGGTAATATTCTTCTGGGCCAAACACCTACAGCACCTTGGTTTTGTAACCTGGAGACTTGACCCTTATTCCTCATTAGGCTAAAATAAGATCACACCTTTATAAAGCATGTCATGCTGATTGCCCTTGCTTCTAAGTACTCTACTAATACGGTACTATTATTAACCATATGTTATGGTACTCAATGTATCAACTTTAGTAGCATGAAAGGCTGAGTTGGCCCAGCCATTTTCGTCCTTGAAAATTGCAGGTGGGCCCAACGTCTGAGGCAAATGCATAACTCATTTGGCTCTCTTCTTGAGTAGCCATATAACAAGAAAAAAAAGGGGGATGGCTGGAAGGTTTAGAATACATCTTAACCTCTGACATTGCTCTAGGTAATCCTCCAGACCATCGTTCTTCACCTGCCAAGCCATTACAAAAGTGGAAAAATAAAATGCAAAACAGGCTTGGTCCCACCCCAAAAGGGGCAGTCCAGCACAAACTGATTGGTCGCATTTCTTCTGCACGAGACCACAAGCATCCCCAAACATGTTTCGGCCTTGCTGGGCCTCATCCGTGAGGAGTAGCTTGGGTCTCTAAGTTCAGCATGCATGGGACTCACATCTGGGCATACCCGTCCCACTTGTGAAGACTGATTTGCATATGGTCTTTCCCCTTTTGTAATGGCTTGGCAGGCAAAGAAAGATGGTCTGGAGTGTTGCCCAGAGCAATGCCAGAAGTTAAGATGTATGCTAAACCTTCCAGCCATCACTCCTTTTGTTTTGCTATAGTCACTCAGAGTGGGACGGGTATGCCCAGATGTGGGTCCTGTGCCTGCTGAGTCTAGAGACCCAAGCTACTCCTCACTGATGAGGCCCAACAAGGCCAAAACATGTTTGGGGATGCTCATGGTCTTGTGCAGAAGGGATGTGACCAAGCAGTTTGGGCTGGAGTGCCCCTTTTGGGGTGGGACCAAGCCTGATTTGCATATGGTCTTTCCCTTTTAGTAATGGCTTGGCAGGTGAAGAACAGTGGTCTGAAGGGTTGCCCAGAGCAATGCTGGAGGTTAAGATGTATTCTAAACCTTCCAACGATCACTCCTTTTGTTTTGCTACAGCCATATAACAAGACGTATGGCCTAATTTCAAGCATGTTGAAATGCAGTACAACCTGCAGGCCAATTATTAATGTACCACTAACAGCCCGTGTTCCATGACCATCTCCTAAACATCTTCCCGTTTGCCATAGCTTTTTCTAGTCTACCAGTACCCCATCTTGTCTGTCACTACTATCCCCACCCCTCATGCCAGTCCATTCCCCACCTTCAGCACAATGCTTTGTAGTCTTCCATCACCTCCACACCCCATGTACCTCTATGCCACATACTGCCACATCTCATGAGCCACAGACGTTGTAAAAAGACTGTCTCTTTACTACTTGTGAACATGGGCATTTTAAGTCTGTGGTTTATTTGAAGTAAGAAGCGGTATGAGTGACGTGAAGCCAGCACCGCCCCCCCAAAAAAAATACAAAAACTATTAAACACCCAGATGCAGGATGCCAACGGTTCTAACTAATAACCTTCAACCCAGTGTGCACATGGAGAGCTTGGACATTAATTCCCTCCCACCCGCACCAAGGAACTCTTTTCACACTGTTTACTTTGACTCAGTATGGAATGCAGTTTATGACCAAGACTGACTGTGAATGTGGGTGTTGGTACATTGTCATCAACACCCGTATTTGTCATGGTTGTTAATGATACATTGATATGTTAGGTACACTTAGGGTGGCAAACCTTACAAAATCCTGGGGAGTTACTGACATTGGTATCTGTTGCCTATGAGCTGGAGGAGGAGGCAATTATTCATGTTCTTGTTTTCTGCCCTTGTCTTAGGGCATTGAGGGGACTTTACCTGAAACCATTGTACGATCAGTAGGTATTAACACTTCTGGAGAAAGATTAATGTTATGTAAATGAATGGATGACATAAACACTGTTTATCGGGTAGTCAAATGTATTCATTCCGCCTGGCTCTTAAGATCACCAGAATAGGGAGAGATCAGTTGGGTTATTATTGTTTTGTCATGTTTATAGAGAAGATGCATGGTTATTATGGATTGTTGTTATGGGAGGCTGCAAAAATCTTCATTTATTTCGGCACAAATACTCCATGAATTACCCCCTTTAACTGCCTAATTTGTTCATTCCATTTCCTGAATGCCTCCTGTAAGGTTGAACTTTGAGCTTGTTGAAGGAATGCTAATGGAGATTAAATGAAAAATTGCAGCAACTGTTTCAAACCCACGTTTGAGTATTGTAGTAGCTCAGCTACATTACATACAGACTCTCATATTACTTGCATTTATTTAGGCTGTCGGTATTGCTTTCATTCTGCATTGGATATTGTTCCTCTATTTCCGTTTCCTGAAACTCATTAATTAAAGCAAAACCTACGTGGAGAATTATTTTTCAACAACTGGTGTGTGGACGTTGCATTGTGGGAAAATGTAAATCTAGCTTTAATCCTCTGTTCAAATGTGTTTACTCAATCATTCCTCAACGCATATTTCCCTAATGTGTGAAAATGCATGGGCATGGTGGTGTTTTGTGTTTGACGATTCAGCAGTGCATGTATTCACAGGCAAATCTCTGATAATTAGACATTCAAAAAATCAATAAGGTCATCGTGTTGCTCAACATATTACGGAAATAGATTGAAGAGGATCATGGGGTATTTGTGTTATCGTTGCTTCTTCCATAATGAAGGGGTCTTGGGATATAATTATTGTCAATGATTTCCCACCCTTGTTTGATCACAGCTGCCTCAGGAAGGAAGATTATGTGGGATTATGATAGCACCAACAACACTAATATTCCAGTTTCAATGCCCTCTATAAAAGACATGTCCCCCTCTAAATTTGATTACTAGTTTTGGTTCAGGCTCCTCCTGGTGGCCTATAGACCCGACTGTTCATAATGTATTTTAATTTAATTTAAATGTCATTGTTTTTTTATGACACGCTTAATAACTGAGTTTGGTTTCTAAGCGTGGATCCATGATTCAAATCTCTGTTGCTCTCCGTGTTCTTGCTTCCAAGACAAGCACGTTGCCCCTGTACTATTGACACCATGTTCCCCTTATTTGTGTTCCCTATATAGAGAAAACACATTTTGGAGTTGAGCACCCTGCTCCCCAACCTTATTCCATGGACATAATGTGTCGCACGAGATCAATAGCCAGAACTGTTTTATGTAAATTCATCCACTTCAGTTACCCCGCTATCATTGGTTCTCCAGATGCATAGACAAAATTAAGCATGCTCTCTGTGGTACCAATAGCATATTGTTTAAGCCCATGCCAGGATGTCCTTTGTGTTGCCCAAGTGACCCTATCAAACCTCATTAACATGTTTGGGGGAAGGCTTCCAAAATGTGAGCTGAAACAATAGCAAACCCTTGGAGTCTGTTTCAGCTTTTTTATTTCGCAGACTATTTGTTTTCATTTTATTTCTCCAACAATTGGGTGCAATGCTGAATTGCGTGTGTATATGCGTGTTGGGGCTGTCAAGCTTGTGTGTGTTTGATGGAATGATATTCATCTTATTGCACATGACATATTAGGGATATGTGTGTGTGTATTTTGCAGCATATTTCTTTTTATTTTCATGCTTGTGTCTAGATGGCATGTACAGAAATAACAATACTTTTTTGGCATTAACAAGTGTGTTTATGGTGAGAGCTGATTTCACAAACTATTGTTCATTTCATTTTGTCCCACTGATCACAATGTGCATAGTGTTGTGTGGTAGGGATGCAGGTGCTTTTGCATTTTTTTATTCGTCTTGCTCTACCACGCATTTATGGCCATTCTACTTAATGTTTGGTGTCATTCCAGCTTGTGCATCATTTCATTGTGCATCTATGTTTTATTATGTGTATGTTTTTGTTTTGATTTGCTTGTGTCTGAGTTGAAGGGGTGTGTGCGTGTGTGTATGTAGGTAGGTACTGTAGATGTTTTGGTTCCATTCATGGTATGCATATATTATTAATGTGTGTCAATCCGTGCCAGTTGTGAATGTCAGGAAATATTGATACACTTTTGGGCTTTGAAAAGGGAATATCTCGAGTTTGGTTAATTCAAAATGCTTCACCAATAACTGCTTGAGCAGTAGGTTGACATGTAACTTGGGAAAGTTCCACCCACCCCAAACCAGGCATGCACAATTAGTATTTATTGAATAAAGTTGTGTATTAACCTCAGACCCTCAATTTAACAATATTGATTATTTACACCCTCCCTTTGCTTTTGGGAGAAAAAATACAGAGGGTTGGACATACGTTCTATTTATTAATAAACAGACAATTGAATCAATTTAAATATAAACAAATTATGCATCTATAACATTCCATGTTCAATGAAGAATGATCAATCCACTTGTTGCATCACTTGTCCAAGCTACATTTACTTGAATAGACTTTTATAAACACACCTACACATCACCATATATACATTTTGTTTACTCTGGGTGCACATGCACAGAAGCTTGAAAAATGCAAGAGGGTTCAGGGTAAAGTTTTCATTTGTTAAAAACCACATTAAATCAGTACGCCCGAGCCTATCTACTTCTACAAATTTGAGACAAGCTACTTAATTGTCTCGCATTTGAATCAGCTACAAAATGAAAGTGTGTGTTTGCTAAATTCCCTTCAATGGAGTTCCTATTGCATTAATGTGTAAAAGTGTATATTTCTCATTTTCAATGGGCAACATAAAGACTGGAAAATGGGTAGCGGTTATTATCCCTTCCCTTTTTATCTTGAGCAGATCATCAATAAGATTTTGCTTCATGGTGTAACTAGGATATCATTTCAATTACTTTGCTATTCCAGGTATGTATACAGAGAGATATCATGTGGTCTCACATAATACTTATTCTGTGTTTAATCATTACACAGAGAAAGAGGCACAGGATCTCCAAGTACACACATGGTAGGGCCTATTCGATCATGTCTATAATTCAAGGAGCACATACATTTCTCATGACATATAGTCACTTTATCTACCCTGATCCCATCATTATTTCCACTGATAAAAAAAGGCTGGGATTGAATCTTTGGGTCTGTTACCCTTTGAATTAAATATACCTGTGACTTTATACTTACATAAGAATTGCTTTTGGCTGTCTCTCAGATAGGTAAGCATCCTTTGTACGGACTAGTTCAATTCTCCCCCTCTAGGAACAGGTGGGCATCGGTCAGCAAGATTGGATTAGCTTCCCTCTGCGGACTGGTTCCCTTCATTCTGTTTTGGACAAGTTGGTTATCTCTTCCACTGAAGAAGGCCTAGATATTTAACTCCAGGTATGCCTCTCATACAGTGTGCAGCTGGTAATACAAAAAATGCATCCAAAGGAAAGTAATATATTCCCTCCTTCTTTTTGTTATCAATTCTCCTTTCTGTCCTTCTTCCCCTCCATCCTCCAGCCAGTCAGTAAGTGAGCCGGTGTCTTTCTTGAATGTATCTGTTTGACATTTTTATAGATTCAAAATGTCTCCCTTTAGAGGTGAGTACAGTTTCTGTAATGTAATCTAATTTATCAGTGTAGGTGATTGGACATTGTTCCCAAAGTGAAATCAAACTAAACCACCCCTTTCATACGCATTGGTCATATCAATGAAGGACAATCTGATGAGACTAACTTCCAAACCTACTGATGTTATCTTAAAGATTTTGACATCAAACAATTGTAACTTTCTAAAACATCATATTCCTCACATGTGATCATATTACTAATCGATTCATCTATTTGCTCTCACTTAGACAAATCAAATAATATAATTTTCACCTTGACACAACATGGGATGTGTGCTGAGGTTTTTTCTTTTTCACTCAGATACTTTTACACAGACATTCAATTCCCATCACAGAATAACAGGCTCACTGACACAAATGCTAGGATATCTGACTCATTGGCCCGTGGAGGTTTGACATACAAATAGCCATATTCACCTAATATATCTATTGAATCAAACATATCAAATATTGTTTTAAATTAATCTGATGGAGCTTTTCACCCTGATCATTTTATTTTTTTAGTCTGTACCTTGCATTCAAGGCTTACAAGTGGAAATCTGATTCCTAATGGAAAATTCGAAAAGGCATTTTTCTTCTACTTTACACAATATTAAGTGGCATATCCAATTCTTTTGTATGGTAACAGAACATCTGGTTTCATATACTGTTAGTTCCTTTGAGCTCAGTGCTTGCCCATTTATGACTCCTAAGAATGCTGGTTGCAATAGTGTAAGTTTTTTGAAGCACAGAGCTGGCAGGGTAATGTATGATTCAGTCCTGCCCCCTTGAAAGATTACATGATCTGGCTGCCCATGGTGTCAGACATCCACTCTTCCAAGGTGTGATGTTCCTTCCCCCTGGAAGATGAGGGATGTGATTACTTGATTCAATATCACTACACACCACTTCCAACAGCAAATACATTTTATAGTATGTTCAGAGACAGAAGACCATTGTAAATGGGAAACGGGTGTTTCACTTGCAAGGCCTAGCTGAGAACCAAGTCCAGGCAAAGTCTCACACTTTGATAGTTGAGCTTCTAATGCCAGTGTTCACACTTGTGTTCTGGGGAAGCATCCCACATGGCCTCTAGCTTGTTGGGGGATGTTTGCA
Organism: Ambystoma mexicanum; assembly: GCF_040938575.1. Taxonomy (NCBI): domain Eukaryota; kingdom Metazoa; phylum Chordata; class Amphibia; order Caudata; family Ambystomatidae; genus Ambystoma; species Ambystoma mexicanum. Next base: position 589,589,052 of record NC_090930.1, on the reverse strand, counting down.
CCTTTGCCTTAAAGGCCAAAATGGCTTTATTCACCAATGCAGCATTTAAAGGTAATTTATTTTGCATATTGCAATTGTCTCTTTAAACAGTGTAACATAACACTTCTTTGCAATTACACTACTATCACTGGCACAACTTTAATATCTCTGTATATGTCTTTAAATAACGCTGATGTTCAGTCCTGTAAAAGGAAATAGACACAATACTAGCTCTAATTCATATATTCAATTCCGTATATACACTGTTGTGTGTTTCATCCCCAATTGGACTGTTTTTCATTTTAAGAAATTGTTGTATACTTTCTTTTAACTGAAAGTATATGGCTCTGACCTTACCAGCTACTGAGGACAAACTTTCTGATTGTAGATGGACCTTTATCATCGCACAATTCGTTACATGTGTCATTTTTCAAATGATGTGTTCAGGCTGTAGCTCACATGTTGATTTGTAAAGGTAAAGATGTGCTTTGCATCTTTTCTTTCATATAGATTTGGTGGTGCAGCATATTTGTCTGTACTTCTGTTTCCACTAAAAAAAGTGGTGGTAACGGAATTGATGCTTACCATGTAGTGCACCACCAAACTCATAATTAAGACCAATGTTTTCATAGAATCTTATTTGGACATTATATTGTATTATCGTTTTGGTACTTACTGCACTATTATTGTTTGTAAGCAACTACAACTGACCCACATCTCTGAAGAGAATATTCTTTCCTCTGCCAGTGCTTCCATTGTAGAGGGGAATTAGGTATGTTATCTGTGCTTAACAGTGTCTCTGTTTCTCAACCTGTCTGCCTCAGAAGTCTCCACGCACACAGGCAGCACAACGGACTTGTTCCTCCCAATGCACTAGGTATCAACGTTCGTTCGTGGTCTTCAAGCACACCACTGGAACCCCACTATGATCATGCCACCAAGAGAGACAGCCTTCTCGAACCCATCCCTGCAGTGGTTGCTCCACTGCTCTATTTGCTGGCTTTCATGCCTTTGTCTCTGATCCTTTGATTCGCACGTGCTGCCACTAGCTCTGCAGTCTAGCAGCACTCCGCCTCTCCAGGCCATTCCTTCGTCAGAGGCTCTCCTCTGCATAAGGTTCTCTTGTTGGGTTCCTTGTCTCTTTAAATATTGCCAAGGAGGTGGTAATTGTATTACTGATTGAAGCCAACACAGCACTAAGTTTAGACACATTACTACCCTTGTAAGCTGATGGGGTTTCTCTCATTGGGAGTTCCTCATAGGAATGGGTGTCCTTATCCCCAAGAGGGGAGTCACTCCTAGTGAGGTCCCACTTTCCCAGACCTCTAGGGAGGATCTTGTTTAGAGGGCTCACCTCCCTAGCCTCAAGTGGGTGTCTCCCCCTTGAGGTGAAGGGGTGAATACCCTAGATTTGTCACTAATATATATATATATATATATATATATATATATATATATATATATATATATATATATATATATATATATATTCAATAAAAAAACTTTGTTAAAAGGACGTTACGGTTAAGTTGTGCTACTAAAAACCTATGCAATTCAGTGAAAAAACGTTATGGTTCCAAGTAAAATTAAAAAACCCCTGAAATGCGCCAGTTATGGTAAGCTAAGCAACCATCACTCGCACCACCACCATGCACTGCTAAGACTAACACCCAGGACATCAAAAATGACATCACAAATGTCATTGATGACATCACTGATGACATCACATGGCATTTACCTTTCATGAAAAGTCTGTACAAGGGATTCTTATTTTAATGTTAATAAAAAGTGTCAAGGATCATTGGAATAAATATCATGAGGTACGTAGTGCATTAAGAAATGCATTAATCCAAATAGCATTGTATTTTGAGGTTTTTTCCAATATACTAAGGTACACATGTAGTAACATAGGCATAGTGTGCAGCAGACATGATGGAGATGCAATATTAATAATCTTGCCATGTTAAATACTAAAATTATAAATGCTTTCTTTTTAGAGTTTTGCATGCTGTGAAACATTTAATAAGTACCTAATAAGACCCACTTACTACATTATTGCATTACTGCACACAAAACACAAACAGACAACACATACAAATATGAGCATATACAGGGAAAGTGAAGTAACCTAACTAATTATCTTCATGCACATAAATGATTGCTCTGCTTTAAAGCTACTACTTCCCTATCTATAACTATCACATATTGTGACTAGGCCCTAAGGAAAGTAGTGTAAGTGCAATGTGTACAAATATGAGCGTATCCAGGAAAAGTACAGTAATAAAAAAACAGAACTGTAAAACAGTGTTGATAATCTTACTAATCATCTTCATACATAGAAAGCATTGCTGTCTTCCAAGTCTGTGTTTTCCCCTTTGTATATGTTTCATATGCTGTGAGTGGACCCTAAGTGAATTACTGTAAGAACATATTTGAAGTATAAGTCTACAAATATAGTACTTTTAGAATTTTTAATTCCTGACTGTTACTGGCCTAGACATATCAGTAAAGGAAAAAAGAGTGAGCCAGACATGTGATGTCATCAGTGATGTCATCAATGACATTTGTGATGTCATCTTTGATGTCCTGGGTGTTAGTCTTACCAGTGCACGGTGGTGGCACAAGCTATGGTTGCTGAGCTTACCATAATTGGCGAATTTCTGGGGTTTTTCGGTTTTACTTGGAACCATAACGTCCCTTTAACAACGTTTTTTCAGTGAATTTCATTGGTTTTTATTAGTGCAACTTAACCATAATGTCCCCTTAACAAAGTTTTTTCATTGAATTTCATAGGTTTTTATTAGTGCAAATTGACCATAATGTCTACGAACATCTGAATTCATTGCAGACTTTCCAGAGAGTGCCACATGACCATATGCTGGAGCACGGCATGATGACGTGTCCGAGAACCCGTCCGCACTTCACGATAAGATCCATGCTTTATGGACAGTTCGGAACTGCATTTCTACTGATCTAGGAACTTTCTACTTCAAAATTTCCCTTGCACAGCTCCAACACCTATTCCTACTCATCCATTAACAATCTAGTACACAGTACATACTTCAGCAAAACTGCTATTTATCTTAAAATGGAATCCGCTAATGCCATCCCTCCTCCCCAAGAGACACCACCACTGCTGTAATCAAGGAGCATGAGAAACACTGCCCGCTACCTTAGAAATAACACACGTGCAATATTTTCCCCTGTCCACCTGCCCCTCCATATTAGTGTTTGGTGCTTCTTCCCTCATTTCCCTCACCACCTTTCATTCTAAGCTCTCCTGCCAAAATAAAATGCATCCAAAAACAATAAAAGAAATGTTCCTTTAGGAACCACCTTTCACAGTTAAAAAATAGAACTAAAAGAAAAAAACGTATAGACTCCATCTACTTTATATTTCTCTGTAAAGTACATAGACTCAATAAGATTTTCCAACATTTCCATTTGCATTTTGTGTTATGCTAATGGCAATATTGTGGTGTTCAACCCTGTTCCAGGGATGGAACAGTGGATACCGCCCTGGCAGCCCAAGTTATCAGCCCAAGCAAAGCGAGGATGGATAACGAGATCTCCAGACCATTATCCCCCCATTCCAGCCCTTGTAATGGGGGATGAAGGCCATTAGCACCCTAGGTTCCCAAAGTGGGAACCCGTGGTGCTAAAAAAAAGATTTTTCTTCCTACACCAGGACGACTGCGGCGTCCCGGTGTAGGAAGGAAAATCCTTTTCCAAGATGGCCACCATGGAAAGGGAAGGCGGTGTTCCGTACAGGGCCCCTCTTCGCTTTCCATGGCAGCCTGCAGAAGGCAAAAAGAGAAACCTATGACCATATTACCACAAGCATATTTTTCTTCCCTTTTAAACCTATCCCAATTTCGAATAACTTTACCACAAAGACAGTTCCAGGTGGACATGGCCACTTTAACCCCATGTGTTTTACCTTGTGGTCATGGCCAGTAGCCTGATTGTCCGGATCATCTGGCCACTGCTCATGGCCACAGGCTACACCTCAGTCACCGAAGGTATATCACTATTTTTTGTACCTACATTATGGCACTTGTCAAAAAATAAAACACGGGCACATTTGCAAAACCATGCTTTCAGGTCCTTCTCGATGCTCTTTACACAAGTTTGCTGGAACTCCACCCATGTTTTATTTTTTCAAAAGTGTCAAATGATGCACATACAATCGTCATATAACCTAGCCCCCACTTGACAAAATGCATTGAGACTTTACGAAAACATTTATATCCAGATCTATAACATTTTTGCAAACCTTTGTGTAGATTTGTCAAATAGCACCACATTTATAAGCCTTTACAATATTTTGGGACCCCTCCTCTAATTTCGCCCCCTCTTCACGAAATCCCACCAAACTTTGCAAAAACCTTCATATCTAAATGTATTATCAGTTTCCCAAATTAAGTATAGATTTATCAAATGGCACCTCATTTATAAGCCTTTATATTATTTTGGGACCCACCTCTAATTTTTCCCCCTCATGACAGAAGTTATAAGCCATCCAAGAACTGCATTTCACCAACCCTGTAATGCTGAGGTGTTTGCAAACTTCTCAGGACTCTTTGTGAACATCCAAACTGTTCACAGACGTTTGCGGCAAAAAACGCCAATTTTCTTGCTTCTTGCAGCCATATCCCATCCCATCCTCCTCATCCCTCACCTCCCCAGAGATTATTTAATAAGTTTGACAAATGGCTGGTGTCCGCGAATCCAAGATGGCAGGCGTTTCCAAAAATATGACACACTTCACGCTCTTCACCATCCAATCAGCGAAGACATTGCATGTCCGTGGACATGACGCAAGCCGATTAACCAATCGGTGTCCTGTCTGCAGAGCGAACAGGGAAGTGTGTCCGCGGAGCAGACATAGATATCACTAATTCTTTGTGACCTACTTTTTTGGTCGTTTTAAAAGAAACTACTGGACGGATTTTCACCAAATTTACAAAAGCACGCTTTTGGGACCAAGCCGCTGCTCCTGCTGCAAATTTGGTGAAAATCCGTCCAGTGGTTTGGGCTGTAGGCGTGAGCAAAGTTTTTTCCCATTCAGTCCATGGGAAAAAATAAATTTTGGGACCCCCCTTATAACTTTGCCCCCCCCTGGACCAAACCTCACCAAAGTTTGGTGTGGATTTGTCCAGGGGTAGCAAAGTTATAAGCCACCCAAAAAGTGCTCTTCCTATGGGATAAGCAACTTAACCATAACTACACAGCCACTACTTGGGCCGTGTAATATATGTATATCTTAATCAAGTTATGGAACACATGTGAGAGCAGTGTAGGGATGCATTTGATGTCCCCTGGCATCTTTTCTGGCCAGAATAGGAGGTGATCATAGGACCCACATTAAAAAGTATTTGAAGTTAGAGTATCTCACTTATATTGCTGCTGCTGCAGCAGTTTTACATCATGAGCCGTCATTGCATTGTGTTTTTATTTGATTTGGGACTATTTTCCTTCTAACTTGTTGGTGTTTGACAATTTACTATCCCATTAAAGCACCCTGTAACACCAAATATTGAATGTTTTCATATATTGGAATGCCAGTGTGTATTTTTCTCCATGTTGCTTATAATTACATGAAAATGCATTCCAATACGGTTTTTGGCATGAACATGTCTTTCATTATTTGCATTGAAACATGGGCAGTGTCGGCTTATGAGTTAAACCAAGCATGCACACATTTGAGTAGCAATTTTAAAACCGAAGGCAGCGTGACTTTATGTACACTGAAAACAATTTGTTTGCATAACTGTCCGCATAGTCCACCAACATGTGCATATCTCCGGAATAGATCCTTTGTCATATATTTTATTTGAGCACTGGAATGATGTTGACAATGATGACTAATGCCTCCAAATAAGCTTCTTTAAGGCAACATTGCTTCCACACATCTGTTCTCTGCTCAAAACATTTAATTTCAAAAGGGGATGCACAATGAATCAGGCTTTTCAATTGTGTTTTCTAAAAGCTGAAAATACCTCTTTATGAATTTGCATTCTTCTGAAATGTGTAAAATTTCTGCAGATACATCATAAGAACTAAACCTCTCTAAACTATCAGCACTCATTAAACTGATAAATAACAAAGGGCTGTAAGGAAGGCCTGGTATCAAAAGTAAAACAGACACAAATGACCACAGTTCAAGGGTGTTTATTGAACTTTAAAAAGGGTTTGAAAAACGCCCATCTAATCCTAAATCTATGGATGGGAGCAAGCTACAACCATCAAAAAATAAAAACGCAGTGATGTCTTTTCAAAATGAAAGGGCTATACTAATAAACATATTGCCAATCCTTACCTCGAAATACAAATAGTGTGGGAAAAAATGTCATGAAAAAGAAAGAAGTGTTCACAGAATGATATGTCTGGTTGTTGAGGCAGTTGGCCTCCCTTCTCCATGTTTCCAGCATGGGATAAGGTGGTGCACTCAAGCTTAGCACAGTCTCTCGCTTCTCTAGCATGAGGATACCGTTCAAACATTAGCATCAGTGCCTTCCATGCCCAAGTCTTTGTCTTTCAAAGTCTCTTGATTCAGAGGGTCTAATGCAACAAACAAACAAAAAATGATTTCTTCTCTTAGATTTTCACAAGTGCTTAATTTCTCAGGCAATTCACCATTCACCTTGGATCACCCTCAGCCGGGCTCATATCCTCTCAACACAATGTTCGTAAATGATTTATGTTTCAATTTCTTGTAGGCTATTCTTTCTTGGGTGATTCACGGTTCACCCCGAACCCACTCAGCCAGGCTCAGATCCCATTTTAACAAAATTAATCTCCCTCTGCAGGGCTCGAACCAATTTCAATTCAAATGTATCTCTTAACACAAACTTGCTTTAACCAAATGTTTTTAGCTGATCTCTCTCAGCAGGGCTCGGACCGACTACATATGCTTTCTTATCAATTGTCGAAGACTTTCGAATGTGCAGAGGGTTTTGCTTGATCCGTTGCAGGACCACTTCGATTTCACAATTCTTTGTTCGTTTTACAATTGCCATCTTTCAGCTGGATACCTAACAGAATTTCGAATGAGTACCCATGTGGTACTGGACCACTCTGTCTATAGTATTGTATCTTAGTTTCAAAGTTTAATAGCTCTGCTGTTTATTTCACATTGCTTGCCAGATACACTTCATACACTGTTCTCTTCAGTTTGTACTATACAATGTTTCCGCTTACAACCTTGGCTTAAACACAGACTGTCTGGTATCAGTCTCCCCAACTGACCAGCTGTGCTGACTTCTCTGTCCTTGATTTGTTGTAGGAGCCAAGGACAGTACCACAGCGACAAATGATTCTCCCCACCTTGACTATCGACCCGAGAGAGCCACGGGTACCTCCAACACATAATGCAGGATTCTTCAGCTTTGAATCCTGGTCTTATGTTTCCTATTATCGAAGGTTCATTAAAGTAACAGTCTTTTGGTGAAAAGGTCAAGGGCCCTCCCTCCATGCACTCCTCTTCTGTCTTGGCGTCTTTTGCCTTGTATTAAATTGCCATCTTGGAACTGCTGCTTCCTCATGTGCTTTGATTCACTCAGAGTGTGAGGGTTATCCGTGTGGGGAAGTGTGATGGAAGTCATGTGTGTGTAATGATCAGTAGTTGCCTGACCCTGCCTGACTATTGTATTGGGACATGTCACGTATACCACTCAGGTGTTAGTCCATTTTCTCTCACAGTGAGCTGTCGGTGAGAATGTGTCCATGTATGAAAAGGGAGGTGGGAGGGTTGAGGTCCTAAGTATCCTACTTGGTAGAATGGGGTAAAGGTATTACAGGGAAGGGGATACCACGTCTCAACATCCAGTGCCCCACTTCCACTCCCTGAGGACCCTTTACCCAGGTGGTCCTCCCACAGTGGTCCACCCCCAGGAACTAGATCCAAAAGCGATTGCTGTGTCCAGGCCACCCCTGGATGACAGATCCTTGGGGACTAGTGGGTGAGACACCTCCAGGTTGCTCTCAGGGTGAAACATTAAAAGCAGGAGGCAATGGTTTGTTCTTGATATGCAAGTGCAGAGTGTACAATCACTGACACCAATGTGTGAGTACCATGGTTGTTACACTGGCCTTTACATGCGGATGATCACTGTAAATCAACTATAGATAATGGTGACAAAAAAAGAAAAGATGGACAGAAGGAGTCAGAACTGTCAGTCTGCATACATTGTTCATGATGGGATTTAAGGCATGCTCAACTATGGCCCTGGTCTTTCTCAGTCTTTCCAGTGTAACTTCCTCACTGTCCTTGTATTTGCTAGTCTGCAACTGATCAACAACCTATGTTGTCGACCGGGACGTCTATGATCACTGCTGAAGCATATGGCCTTAACAACTGGATAATACTCTACTGCTTGCTTCCCTGTGAGATCTTGGATATGTAATGATCAGTCAATCAGAAAATTGCCATAGCTCACTGATGTGAGAAAGCCATTGTTGCTACACAAGTGAAGGAAGAATGCAGTAGTCTGGGGCCAGGGGAGCAAGCTGCTGTTGATAGGCCACTCCCAAACTCTGAGTGCTGCCAAAAGAGGAATAGGGCACAGATCTCCTACAGGTAGCCAGCAGCAGATCCATTGCTGGGTTACAATGCACACAAACCCACACATCACATAAATGCCACGCTTACACCCCGACCCCCTTCCCCGTCCCTGCAAACACAAAATGCGGAGGTGAAACAGAAACCACTACCGATTAGCCCTGACAGCTGTAAGCCACTACAGGGATGGGAATCCCAACACAACATTCACCTGAGAGACAAAGCATGCAAAGGATCTTGACCTGTACGCTACAGGAAAACTAATGGGAAAGATCGGATTTAAGCATTTGCACTTATTGTGCAATCACAAACTGCAGTATTTAGCTAAACACATGATCGGAAATGAGAGCCAGGAAACTTTTCTAGGCAGATCATGTGCTCAGGCAGCCACAATGACGCTCGTGCCTGACGTTGTAGCATGATTGGCACACAAATAAACAAATGCTAAATCTCCCCGCACCTCGAATTAAGCAGGTAGAAGGTTTACACACGATGGAAGTTCAATTTCAAAGGAATGGGATGGCCAATGAGAAACCTTATTGGCCTAATCATCTTATGTTCCACACATAGGTCAACAACAGCCTCCACTAGATATGTGGTGCACAGGATCGTGGTCCTAGAACTGATGTTATTGAAGTAGGAAAGGTGGTTAAAGGTTAGCAGTAGAGGGGGCGATATCAAGGACAACCTACAGGGAATGGTTAAAGGAGAAGAGCAAAAGTAGCAAGTGAGAGAGGAAGAGCAAAGCAAACTGGAGTTGGGGGTGGTGTTGGAGAAAAAGCTGAAAGAGTAGGTGTAGAGGGGGTTTCATGAACAGGCGGGAGGGGAAGTCAAAATCTGAATTCTAAGTATCAGTTGGAGTCTCGTCTGGCAGGGAAAGGGAGCAGATGAAAGTGAACTCCATGTCAGTAACTGGTGGCGGAGGCGCAAAGTCAAACGCCAGCTGAAGGGATCAGTTTAAGAGCACTAGGACGTTTGAAGACATGGGAAGCTTAAGATAGGTACCCAATAAAATCGGTAATTATGTATTGTAATGATAATTAAAATATAATTCTTTGCCTAATTCTGAGGTCATATCAAATAATTTGCACTTTTGCTGTACATTTTAGCACTGCCAGTTGCACTGGTTGGTTGGTGTCAAAATGAGTGAAAAATGGCCTATAGCAATACACATTTGCCCAATATTGATGCAAAAAAGCCTGGCTAAATGCTAGTAGCCCGGTTCTGGTGTGGGTAGCATTCTGGGCAAGGGGAAGTTTTCTGACAGTTCAGTGTACATGTATGTTATCTACCTTCTAGATTCCGACACGCCACCCCTTCTCCCCTCCACATTATTCTTCCCTCTTGCCACCTGTCCCCTTTCCTCAACGCTCACTACCTTGGAGCCCTCTTTAATGGAGATACTGCTAATAAAAGCTTGATTTCCAATTTGGTCATCAGCCAACCTGAACAAGGCAAAGCCTCCTCTAGAGCTATATTATTTTTGTCCTCATCAAGAAATAAACTCTTTCTTCTATTCAAATCATTAATTGGCCCACCCGCTCATTAGTCCCACCATCTCCTGCCTCTCTAAATTCCAGACCTTGCAACCATCAGTCATAAGCCCTGCTCAATCTGTCAGTTGCCTGTCCACATGCACTGCCCAAACTCCTTTACCAACCTAGCTATTTTCCAATGGAACCATCTTCCTCTAAACACCAAGACTCCATGCCTTAACTTGCAATGGAGCACAGCTGATTAACAATGAAATAAAGGCTCCCTCTCTATCCCAAACTATCTTCCACAAGTGCAAAACTGACTATCGTGTATTGTAGGTGCCAATTGGTCATGTTTGACCTCAAACTATGTCTCACTTGTTTATAGTTGCAATTAGCGAACATTGCATGAATGATCTCTCTGTCTTTTTTAGTTACAATGTTCCCAATGTTATGCTTAACCAGTCACCTCTATTCTCTACACATACTGCCTCATCACGAGTTTGGTGGTAAACCTTAAATGTGGCAGTAATGTAATTACTGCTGCATTTAAGGGTCCACCAAATCACAGGTTTGGCAGGATTTACCCCAGCTCTGAGCTGGGGGCAAATCCGCTGCGATTTTGCAGATTTTTCGGTGCTATTACTACCGATGTAATGCCGCCAGCGTTAGTAGTATCGAAAATTCCCATTTGGGCCCAATAGGGGATGGGAAATTTCCAACCGTCCCAATGGGGAATGGGGACTTACCGTTCCACCAAACCCGTGATCCGGCACTAATAGCGCTGGGGGGGTTGCCGGTAATGCTAATAGCCCCTGTGGTAATTCCGCCAGGGATACCGCCCAACTCGTGATGAGGCCCATACTGTTAGTCTGTTGTCGGTCACTTATAAGTTGACATGCTTTGCAGCCTGGAGTAAAATTCAGGGGCAATCTTTTTATCTTGGAAGCAAGAGACCACAGAGCAACACCGTTTCAAATACTGGCCCAGCCCTTACAGACTGGTCCCTGGCATTAGGCACATAATAAAAGAAAAACTCATGAATTAACTAATGGGCAGTGGAGAACTGGCCTACAGGGAATTCTGGACGTTTTGCAGTGGGCCTCTGAACCGTGGCACTTTTGTCTAGGTATCCGGGCTCTTGCCCTCTCTCCCACCCACCCCACCCCATTTCTTCCATCTCATCTTTTCTGCCACATCCCGTTGAAGCAAATAATGTGTCATAAAGGTTTCAGTATTTTACTCCTCACTATCAACCCATGCTTCATCTCACTCTGTTTGTTATGATTAACTACTTTTTAATCCCTGCATAAGCACAAATGTGCTGCAAAATGGGCTACTTCAACCCATATACACACCTATTGTCTTGAGCAGAGAAAAACTCTGCTTGGAGGGTTTCAGTGTATGCGCTACATCCGCTCGCAAAGTGTAATATTGGGACCGTTGGAAAACATTTTCCAAGTCCACCTTGGGTTCACAATCCACCCCTGCCCATGGATACCCTACTGTACAGTGTCTCCATTCAAACACTATGTTCACCTCAAATGAATACCAACACACCACCCCCAGGGATGGCATTTATGTCAGATCCTTTTACTCAGTCATCTTACACTGATGTCCTTGGCCACTCACAAGCAGCAGAGTAGAGTCTGGAAAGTGGTCACTAATGTGCCCAGGCCTTTCTTTGTGCCCTCTGTGTTGTGCCAGGTTCTGCTTTGTCCCTAGCCGGTCTCCTGATCTGTCTGTTCAGATAACTGGCAAGAGACTGTATTCGAAACCTTAGTGAACTCCTGTTTATGGATTCTATAGTCTTTCTATGGCTAATCATATTTGCCAACACAAACAGGTTTTCACTTGTTTGCATAACGGCCTGTATAGTGTCCACTATAGGCAAACGCATTAGTCTGCTTCGAAGCAAGAGGGCTTAGATGAATTGATCCAAAGTAATTACAGCGGGTTAAATAACTCACACAGTCCGCACTGGCCCAGACAACAGCACTGTATCTTTAGAGTACAGTTCAGCAGTTTAGTGCATTGTCTTCAGTGCTTTAAGTGGGGTAAGAAATTGAGGGGGGGCCCTCGTTTGGAGGCGTGGCCTCCATTATGGGCGTGGCCTAAAAGTGCACAAATCATAGTAAGGTGCGCAAACAAATATATAAATGTATTTGAGCATTTATATATTTGTTTGCGTACTACTATGGTTTGTGTATTTTTCAAGCCTTCTTTTATATTCATAGCAATGTTACATATTTCTATGTTTATAAAAGGTGGCTTGAAAGTGCACACACCATAGTAAGTTACGCACACTTGTGTGCTTACCTTACTATGGTTTGTGTACTATTCAAGCTGCCTTTTATGAACATAGACATTTGTAACATATGTCTATGTTTATAAAAGACGTCTTGAAACGTAGGCATCTTTTATAAAGCGTTGAGGACGGACAAAACCCAAGGTGGCTTTGTCCGTCGACAAAGCTTTATAAAAGTTGCTTTGAATTGTGTACGATTCAAGCCATCTGTTATAAACATAGAAATATTTCTACGTGTATAAAAGATGGCTTAAACGTACACAGTTGAAGGCATCTTTTATAAAGCCTTGCCAAAGGAGAAAGGCGCCTCGGGCTCAGTGATCTCTGCTCAGAGCACTGACCCCGAGGCGTCTTTCACTCTCTGCGAACCCGCGGGCTCCGTGATCTAATCTACATATTAGATCACGGAGCCCGCGGGTTCGCTGAGGGTCAGTGACCTGGCGAGGGGAACTAAGGGACTGTAGCTTCCTCTGATGGCCCCTCAGATGAGGGGTCATCAGAGAAAGTTACAGAGACTGACGGAAGTTCCAGCCAGTCACAGCGACGCTGTGGCTGGCTGGCACTTCTGTCAGCTTGCCTGACGTTTAACTGGCGGGCGCATCTCTCGTTGCGGCTGCGGCCGCGGCGGGATAATGCGTCCTGCCATGGCGTGGTGGGGCTGGGGGGCCCCGGCAGGGCCCCGGCTCAGCCTCACTTTTTGGAGACTGCCGGGGCCCGGCCCCGGCAGGCCCCGGCCCACTTAAAGCACTGATTGTCTTCTTTCTGGCTCTGGTGGGGTTGAGTGTTTTATATATGAAAGGCTATACCTGGTATGAAGGTAGAAAAAAATGAAAACGTCGGGTTAAATATATAGTTAATTAGTATTAAAATACGTCTGCTATAATTACATTATTTCAGTTCAAAAATAAAATAGCAAATCAAAGTGGGGCAATGCCGATTCTACTCCTTGTGAGATAGAGCAGCCTGGTAAAGTGTCTACTGCAGAGATGTGCAATTCCATTTATATTGCTCATCTGCTTCCAATGGTCACCTTTACAGAACATGTAGTTAGTTCATAGTTCCCGCCACCAGAAAAGAACACCTCTGATGCCACTCTCAGTATTCCAGTTAGTAGCACTTTGCCACGATTGGGATATGTTCATTTAAAACCTTCTAGGACCTGGCCTCTTGTGGTCCACAGCATGTGAAAGCCCAGACACCACAATGGGTGGTTTCATTCTTAAGAATACCTAAAACACTAAATCATAAGCAGTTCTGGATGCATCAGATCCTAGACTAATATGAAAACAATTCGTTTACCCTGCAGGGTCCAGCATTTAAAGTACGCGAGCCAGTTAAAATGCCTTTATTTAAATTTGCCAATGTTAATGGTACCGAATTCCTACAATACATGTATAATATGTGGCGTCTCTAACATGCTTTATTTCTAAATGTTGTGCTTCTGAAGAATAATTGCTTCTATGTAAAAGACTGTGAAAAGGTAAACAGAATTGCAAGGGGAAGAAGAAACTCGGCATAGGTAAAGAGCAAACTGCATTAAGGAAAAGTGATATGCACAAATACCTTTCATTTGCCTTTCATGCACTGTCCACAATGGGCATTTTTGATATTTTCTGCTTCAACAAGGGTGACAAAATGACTACTACTTTGCAGCAGCAGAGGTGAGCAATTGCTAAAACCCCTACTCAGCCCCACACTACTGTCAAACCAACCATACATGTAAAACATACACAACTCAATGGGTGTACTTCCTTCACATTTCATAGTAATGTTGGCAGAGGAAAGGCTATACGCTCAGAAGGGAGTGAAGTGCTACCAGTAGCAACTCAAAACAGTAATAGTACAAAGATCCCAAAAGACTGCCCAATCAAGATGATATAAACATTTATATACTTTAATTAAACAATCACAAGTGCAATTGCGTAGCTAAAACTAGGAACAACAATGCACCCTTGTCGAGAGAAAGTAGAAAGTGTAGAACTGGTACTGAATAGCACCATTGGTAGTTGAGCAAGGTTGATCAGGCAAGCAATTGGAGCGATGTGAGTTGTCAAGAAAATGTCTTGTGACAAAATGATAGAGATGTGGGGTGGGAGGCTGAAGAGTCACTGAGGTCCCAAAAGTAAACAAGGGGGACAAGGTCTCCTCGTATCACCTTATTATAGTCTTTGGGGTCACAGCAGTGTTGAGCTAGGCTTCTAGTGGCTTTCTGAGGCAGTGAGTCAGCTTTGAGGTGTTGAGCTGGTCAACTGTGCCTAACACACAGTTTGTTCCAAACAGCAACGGCATGTGGCACAAAGAAGCTTTAGGCAGGGAGGTGATGGCCTGGCCGGTGTAGCTCACCAGCTATTCAATGTGGGGTCCAGGGAATAGATCATTTCTTTCACTACTTTGTTGCCTGGATGCCCAGTCCAGGGTTCATCCTTTGATTGCAGTCCCACACCAGGGAGCTTGATTGACACCTGCAGGGCCCCTTCATCGCAAGTGAAGAGTGTCCTGGTGCCAGTGCAGCCAACAGGGAGGCCTTAGTCCAACAATGGTCACCCCCCACTGTTCCATGGGAATAGTTAGTAGATAGAGCTCCCCTCTTTTTTTGATGCCTCGTATCTTCACCCCTAAGGCCGAATGGAATACACTTCCAACATACAAGTAATAGTGTATTTTTCTTCTCTTGATGGTCCAAAAATGAATTAAGGAAGGAGTGGGAGAACCCTTCCTTATGAAAGCAAATTGCCATTGGGGATTACAGGAAAGCAATCCTATTGTAAGGGATCCAACCCGTGTTTTTAAAACAAGTGATACTGTAAGTGATTTCAATCCAGCACTCCAACTAAGTCAACGCCTAGTATGGGATGCCCAATGGAAACCCTTATTTATATATTTTTATGTCAAAAGTTTGTTTAATTCTGGATGATGTACCCTTATATAACGCCCCTCTCTTTGAATTCCCCGGTCTCACTGAACCAAGAAATAGGTTTGTTTTGCAAATTAAAATATTTATTTGAAGAATTTAACAATATATAGATTACACTTCTATGAATATGAATAATATCTGAATATCATACTTATGAATATGAACAATGATTGGCAATGGGTAATATTACAATATCAACAACCTCTTTAATCAATTAGGAGTAGGAATAGGAAGAATAATCTAGCAGAGAATACTTTGTGTCATTCGAGGAATTTGCAATGATGGGAAGAAATGCAACACAGAAATAAAACTTGATACGACTTCAATCTGTTAATGACTCCAATCAAGCATTCCCAATAAGTCAGCGCCTTGTCTGGGATTGCTCAAGGGAAGCCCTTATTTATATATTTTTATGACAAGTTATAATCTGGATGATGAACCCTTGTATAACCACCCCTCTCTTAGAATCCCCCTGACTCCACTGAGCCAAGAAGTATGTTTGTTTTGCAAATTAAAAAGGTTTATTTGAAAAATTAAACAATAGATATATATCACACTTTATAATAAATTAATATTTGATATCACACTTATGAGTATAATGTCGATCAACAATGGATAATGTTATACTAGCAAACTTATTTTATTACTTAGGAGTTGGTATGGAAAGGATAAGGTAGCAGAGAATACTTTTATGGTTTCAAGGAATGCAGTGATGGAAAAGAATGCAGCACAGGAATAAACTGATATGGGTTCAACAAAAGCTAATATGTTCACTTTTCCCCTTGTGGCAATTCACTCCCCACCTTTATGCAATATAAGGAGATGGAAGTAAAGCACACAGTTTTCAGGGATACAATCAACATGCAATCCAGTTCCTGTTCCCCCCAGCAAGCTTAGAGAAACAGGGATGATTTTAAACACAGGCAAAAGTACTTTAAATGTGGAATGCAAAGAAGGGAAAAATATGCTAAAAATGATTTTATTTCCCTATAAGAGATTCAGGGTGGGTGGTAGCTATTTTAAATTAGTTCAGGATCACTTTAGCAATGCTCTATGAATGATTGTCAGGTTGCAAACAAATTTCAGCAAAGGAAAGCAAGAAGCTGCTATTTTGACAAGTGAAGACATTTGAGCCAAATCGCAAATCGCGGCACTTTTTCTGAGTGCGTCGAGCGCGGTTATGGAAGAAGTAGAATGAATAGAAAGTCGGTTCCTGGAAAGCCTAGAATCCTAGCTTTAAAATGAAAGTTAAATCTAGCTTCTAGCACAAACGGTTCAAGAGATATGGATGATTTTATGAAGGTGGTTTTTCATAAATGAAATAATGATTCAAAAAAGGCAAATTACACTTTTACAGGTTTAAAATTGGAGAAGGGACACACGATTCTATGATGCAGTTTTGGACAGGTTAAATGTTTTGAATCAGATTATTTTAAGCTAAGAGATGGGTTCTGCACAGTTCTAGCTGGGTACTCACACTATAAATTTGAAATGAATGGCCTCATCACAGATATGGTCAACAAGTTTAGCTGCGGTTCTCTCTGCTCGGCAGGTCAATCAGGCACCGGTTCTGTTCACAGCGGTCTGGTCCGGGTCTCTGGTTCTGCTGGTCTGGATCAAGTGGATTCTGGATACCGCACTGCTTTCTGGGTACTGGTTCTGTTCTGGATACACAGGACTCTTAGCAAGCAGCAAACCGCACACCCCGGCGGTTGAATAGTTTGCAAAAGATTTTGAGGTCTGCTGAAGAGTTCAGCTCTTTGGAGTTTTTGTTCTGGAGTTAGTCTGGATTCTGGAGTTCTGGATTCTGGAGTTCTCTGTCAGCGTGCTGCGCAGGAATTCAGTTGAAGGTTGGAAAATCAATGTCCCTTTCTGGCTTCAGTGGCTCTTTTTATGTCTTTAGAAAATGGGTGTGTGTTGGCATAACTAAGCCTGCCCCTCGCAACTTATCATTGGCCAAGTTTTCCTCTCTCCCTTGATTGGGGGAAGGAAATGGAGTGTCATCGTGATGAGGTAGTTTATGGGTCAGAGGATCCACCCCTGGTCAATTTGCACACAAATCTATTCTTGATCCAAATACATATTTATCTATGTACAATTTTTCTAATATTATATGTCCAGTTAACATATTTTCTGTAGCACCAAACCATCCGATCCCTGTCTTTGTAAGATGTCGTGTCCACTTATGACAGAATTCTGCCCTTTTCATCAAGAACACAACCTTTAAACTTTTTCCAGAATTTACACAAACATGCACAAGGAATATGGACATCAGATGATAAAGTGTCAGATTTTTAACATACAGACATTTGGAGTAATACCTTATTTTCCACTACTACCCCCAAGAACATACCACAGATTCCTAACACCTCTTAAAATGTGCACAGAAAAATCACAAGAATAATGATATCAATTATATAATTTTGACAAGTCCCCACTATGAATTATCCATCTTTTTAAAATTATGATCTGGCCCAGAGGGGTGTGGTTTCCCAAAGCACATGGTGGAATTTCTGGTTTGTCCACTTCCTCCAACTCAAGTTGCTCACAGAGGCACTGCCCCTCCCCGTTTCTCTCAAGAGGAAGCCATTTACGACCCCCCCTAATTTAACATTTGCCTGAGCCAAGGAAGGCTCATTGTTCTGTTTCCCTCCAGTCCTAGGTGCTCCTCCCCTGATTCAATCAGGGAGGTGTCATCTCCTTTTGGTGGGGGCAGCAGAATGCAGCCAGGCATGGGAAGAGAGGCTGAGCAAGTTTCAACTCCTGTCGGGGGTAGTTGCCGGGCAGAATTCACTCTCTTCAAGCGAGGCTTCAGCCAAATGTCACTTTTGTTCCCAGTTTTTCTTCATTCAAAACAAACTTACAATTTTTACACATGCAGCTGGAATGCTGATTTTAAGTTCAAAACTATGACATTTAACAGTTGCAAACTATGTGACACTCAACAGTAGGTCACTCATTTATTTTAAACATTTAGATTTTAGTGGCTTTCAGTTCAATTTAACTTAGGCTGCTGACATCCACAGCTCAGCCAGTTTCATTATGAACATTATTTTAGGCTCTTTCTTTTCTCAGATTTTGTATGCACACAAGACTACATTCTGCCAAATGTCTGCTGGTGTTCAGTGAGATTTTTGAATATCTTGCAATGTTTAAAATAGGCATTTTGAGCTTGCATTCAGAGAAACAAAGGTGATTTCAAAGCGCTTTTTGAGCCAACCGGCACTGCTGTTTTTCCTTTGGCACACATTTCACCCATGGCACTCCTAGCCCATCACGCTCGCACCGGTGGGTGGCAGGTCACGGGAACATTTTGGTGTGCGCCAAAACTGCGCGGTTTTCCTGGATCCTGGCGCAATGTGGGCTTTTTCGGCCATCTAGGATTTTCTGAGCCCAAAGCCCCAAATGTGCAGCATAATAACTCGAACATGGGTCAAAAACCCTGACAAATCAAAAGACAATATGATCACTCTTTCCCCTGTTACTACTCACTCCCCCCAATATGCAATATGAAGAGAAGAATGAAGGCACACAGGTATCAGGAATAACAATCAACAATGCAGTTCAATCCCAATTCCCCCCAGCAAGCTTAGAGAGAACAGGAATGCTTTTAAACATGTCAAAATGCTTTTGAATGTGAATTGCAATGAACGGGAAAATGCTAAAATGATTTTAATTCGCTAAATAGGATTCAGAACTAGTGAGAGTTGCTTTGGATTGGTTCAGGTCAACACTAGCAATGATTATAGAATGATTAGCAGATGGAAAACGAATTCAGAAGTTGAAATCAAGAAATAGCTATTTTTACATGTGTTGAAATTGAGCCAAATGCAAAATCGCGGCAACTTTTCCATGTGCGGGAAACGCGATTACGGAAAAACTATAAGGAATTGGAATGTCGTTACAGAGGTTTTTGTGAAGGTAGATTTTTCAGAAACAGAGTCAAGATTTCCAAAATGAAAGATGTACTTTAAAGATTAGGAACCAAGATGGACTTATACTAAGGAGCTATGAAAGTACAAGATACCCAACGGACCAACCACCAGAACAGGGCGCCTTCTGCTCTGATTGGTGTGCGCCAGGACACTTGACTTTCTTCAGAAAATATCAGCGGACAGATGATTATCGCTACAATTATCACAGGCTATATAATGAGAAGAATTCAGGATGGACACAAGATTCTATAATACAGTTCTGGATAGGTTGAAATGGATTGAATAGGATTACTTTAAACTAAGAGATGACTATGGCTTTGGAATGGAATGGGCCCGTCAAAGATCTGGTCAAGTGTTTGGCTGGGATTCTCTTGCCACCGGACAGGTCTCAGGCACTGGGTTCTGCTCTCAGCAAGGCCCTCTGGTCTGCGCGGACTCTTGGACTGGACCTGATGGGTTCTGGATACAGCTCTGCTCTATGGGTCTGGATCTTGGTTCTAGCACGGGGTTCTTAGCTAGAATAGCAAAACAGCTCAGCCAGGCTGGTGGATTTTGTGGTGCCGTTAGAAGTTTAGGGGTTAAAATCAGGTTGCTTAAGATTCTGAAGGCCAGCTGAGAAGAGTTCAGCTTTTGGGTTGGGCCTTTCTGCTTCAAAGTTCTAGAGTCTGGATTCTGGATCTATGTCTGGAGCCTGGATTTTCCTGCAGGGTGCTTCGCCAAGGAATCAGTTGATGAGTGAAAAGTGTGTGTTTCTGGGTCCTCAACAGTCCCTATTTATCCATTTCCAAAGTGGGTGGGGAGGCTGATTATCTATGCCCAACCCTCTAAGGATCTGATAGATCAGAGAATTTCCCCTCTCCTGATTTGAGACAGGAGCAGTGTGTGTGTTTATGGTCCAAAGGAAATCCCTCTCCTTTGCTTTTACTTGGGAAATCTATTTTCCCCAAAAAACATATTTCCAAGATGCACAACTTGTTAATAATGCATAATTACATGACAAATTGCTTAAGGTACATTGCTGTCCAACTCTCATGTTCCTGTAAGCTTTAGTTCATAAATGACAACTTTTTTTCACTTTTGGTGGGTTTCTCAATGTTAGTTCAGCACCACAATGGCTACAATATGAATGATTTCTGGGGTTCAGTCTCAGAACATCACACAGATTCCAGATTGGTTTTAAACTGTGAGTGAATTTTTCATTTTAACAACCTATAAGTTTCATATTTTTGTCAGTTCAGTACAATTTGCTATAAGCATTTTTCTAAAACATACATTTACTTCAACTTCAATCCACATTTCCAGTCTGGCCCACCTCCA
Organism: Ambystoma mexicanum; assembly: GCF_040938575.1. Taxonomy (NCBI): domain Eukaryota; kingdom Metazoa; phylum Chordata; class Amphibia; order Caudata; family Ambystomatidae; genus Ambystoma; species Ambystoma mexicanum. Next base: position 589,568,561 of record NC_090930.1, on the reverse strand, counting down.
AAGCTGGGCTGAGTCAGAGGGTCACATGGCTTGTCTTCCTGCCAGAGCCGTTGTCAGTCACACCCGAATTAGCATTTTCTGTTCAGTTGAAGGAACCCATTGTTTCTTTCTCAGGGCAGCAGAGGAAATCTCCTCCCCTTCTGATTAACATGCCAATGTGAAATCCTCTCCTTTTGGTGGGAATGAACAAGGTGGGAGGTTCTCAGGGAAAGAAAGCCTCTTACAAGTTTCAGCTAAATCAGGTTACCTTATGGTTCATTGTAACATACTTCTTTGTGAAAACATTACATTTATAAATTTAAAATAAGCAAACATATCTTTAATTCCAGTCTTTTTCAACATGAAAATCAATGTGTGGCACTTTATTTGCATTTGATGGAAATCCCTTCTTTGACATATTTAGTTTTGACACAAGTTTCTCCTGTCAGATTTAGAGATCGCCAGCGTCTGTCGGAGGCGAGTAACGGTACTGCACCCATTTTGACAAATTTCTTTCCATCAAGTATCTTTAAAAGTGGATTTTGTTCTGATAACATATGATTCTTGCTGACATTGTAATTGTATGGGTTCTTGAAGTAGCATGATGTGGAACACCCAACAAGGAGGTTGGATCTTTTGGGTGGTGTGTGAGCCATGTTTTCTGTAAATTTGACAACCAAGAAAATGGATTTCCAAACAGCTCTGTGTTTCTTTTGGCAATCAGCATTGCTTTTTCAAGTGGTTTCAGGCTACTTTTGGGTAGCCCAATAGTGGGTTTTGGCAGTGATCTCCTCTGTTCACTGAGATAGGCAAAAGTGGATGGCGGCCTATTTTTCTGATTTTTACTGTGCAATTTTGGGTGATTTTTAGTGAGCAGCATGGTTTCCAGTGGCCATTTCTGAGGTTTCTGCTGCCCGCAATGCACAGTAATGTTGCAGGGCCTGGACCAGTGGGTTGAAACATCCCACAATACATACCTTATTACATCATACCCAGAGTATCATATCATGCAGTTAATGTGGGAGATATGAAGGGAAAGAGCAACAACAGAAAAGCAAGAGAGTAGAGCCCCTCCTTAAGTCCACCTTTTCCCCCATCTACTGTAACTCTGACCCTTCCCCATGCCTTCTGACTTCAAAGACATTCTGTAGTTCTGTACCCTGTGGTGATACTGGCCTTTCCCACATGAGTGCCCCTTTTCAGATTGGTTCCCAGGATTTATCCTGCGAAAAATTCTGTTGCCTGAAGATATGTTACCCATACCCAATGAAATCATAGGACAACACCATCCTGACTACGGCCTCTCTATGAGAAGTGTTGATAGCCATGCTAGCCTTAAATATACACTGACCTGGCCTTGCAGGGTTGACACTTGTATGATGTCAAATTGTTGTGGCATTAATAATTGTGTGGTTTTATCAGTCACCATACCATAACCAGGTATAACTTATTCTTAGAGATGTTCCTACCACCAGACTGATAAGTGTGCACAATTATTACATTTTAGATCTGAGATGCAGAGGCTAAAATGCTACAGCTGGCTCAAATAACTATGGGTCACAATAGCTGTCACCTTTGAACCTACCCTGCGTCATCGCAAACATGGTCTGTAGTGCCCGGAAACTGCTGCAGCAAAGGAATATGATTGCCCTATGCTTTTGGCATGGGCATTTTGGAAGGGGGTTTCAGAGTATTAGGCTCTCTTTCAGAAACAGAATTATGCACATCACTTTATTTTTAAATGAAAATCAAAAAGGCTAGGGCTTTTTCGTACCCTTGTATATGAAATTCCTTCACCGATTGAAAAGCCATCAGCAATTTTCTAAAGACAGGACAAGCATTCCACATTAACAAAATGGTGAGGGTCCACAGCAGTATTTTTGAGAATCAGCCACATGTCCCAGTCTGCAACCAGATAGCATATTTGTTTGTGAAAGTGAAACTCTTGCATGGCTTTGCTAACAAGTGAACAATACCCAGCTTCCCATCGCAACTTCTTCTTGTCTTAAAACATTTGAACACTTCTTTTTTTTGAAAATTAACTATTTAGAGAGATAAAAACAGAACACAATTTCCCACACTTCCTTGATATTTGTGACTCAGAGGCAGTTTGTAATTTGTCATTTGTGGTTATTATTCTGCATTAATGGTCCCTTAAAGGTTGTGGTCCTTGCCCATGAAAACATATGCATTGGTAATCAATAAAATAGAAGATGGGACAATTGTGTGAGGCCCCACTGGTTACTCATGTGTTTCCAGTGTTTTCTAAGATGTCAGAGGGGGGGGTGGCTGCTGTATGCGCTGTGGTGTCACTGAACTGCCACTGTGGGGGTCATTACGAGTATGGTGTAGCCATGGAGCAATTAGCTCCATGACGGCCTCCCATACCGTGCCCGTGTCTGGTGTTGTGCAATGGAGACTTACCGGTCTAGTCCGACCCTGGCAGGACTGGCAAATCCCCATTGCACAAACCATTCCCCATTCCCATCTGAGCCCCCATGGGGCTCAATGGGAATGGGGAAGTCGCTATGGGTAATTAGCGGCCTGGTCCCCTAACAGGACCCATAAGGGACGTGTGGTCCGACCACACGTCCCTTGTGGTTTCTGTTAGGGGACCTCGGAATCGGGCGGTAGGTGATTACCGGCACCGGTCTACTTACTGGTGCCCGGTATCCCCTACCGCCCGACTCGTAATGACCCCCTGTGAATTTGTAATGTGTGAGTTTACATAGATGTAGCCATACAAATGATAGAGTGTGCCCATGAAGACTAACACCTTCAGCACGTGGGTACATTTCCAACAAGTTTTTGATCTTAAAATATCCTCCTCTCGGGGGGATAGCTCAGGGGCAACATGCTCGCCTTGAACGCGAGACCACACTGAGCAACACAGGTTCGATCCCCGGGTCCACGCTTAGAAACCTCTGGGTATTAAGTGCATTATAAATAATCAGTCATATAGCTGCAAAGTTCAAGAGTAGCTTCATAGTTCTAGTCCGCACATAAATACTTTTGAAGTACACCTTCCATGCAGTTTTCACTAAGTGATATTCTCAGACTTTGTCAATTGAACGTGTTTTACTGGTGGTGGAACTGTTTTCTCTTACTGGGCCAAATTACAGAAACTTTGCACCGGTGCAAATGCAAAGTTTGCACAGTATTAGCACTAGGGCAAAGTTTGCCGTATTTTTAAAAACACTTGGACACCATTAAAAAAACCATTGCACTTCGACAAGTGCAGTTTGGCATATTAAAAGCACCAGGGCTAAAATACGGAATGAAATTAGCACTAGGGCAAACTTTGCCATGATGCAATAATGCATCAAAAATGTATCTTTTTAGCACTAGGGCAATTTTACCCCTTGTGCTTTTAATATGCCAAACTGCACTTGTCGAAGTGCAATGATTTTTTTTTAATGTGTCCCAGTGTTTTAAAAAATAGGGCAAAATTTGACCTACTCCTAATACCGTGCACATTTTGCAATTGCACATGTGCAAAGTTTCTGTAATCTGGCCATTGGTTTGCTAAAATGTATCGCTTGCTTTCAACATGCTTATGAGGAGGTTCTCGGGTCCAAAATCCCAGCTCCATTCTCCCCAAATATTGCAGCACAGAATCTGGTTTCCATACCTCTGGAGGATCCGACTGGGGCATAAGATGAGTCGGGCAGCAATTTAAAAAGTGGGCCACAGTTGCAAATGGCAATCCATTCCTTTTGTGACACACCGTTTGAATAGTACCCAAGGGGGAGAATTTACATAAAATGTGATGCAAAGTGTGCACTTTAAAGAATACGTATTCAGCAACACTGGTCAAAATTACTAGCTGCATAGTGAAGTAACTCATGAAACTGACCCACAATGGCCAGAAAGTGGCCCACTTTGACCCCAAAAACTGTCCCACAGCAGCATTTTGCATTTTTGGGTTTGGGCATTGCCATATTGCCCTATAGGCCAGTCCGAGCCTGTCTGCACCTCTACGCACCATGCCTCTGAACGTGGCCTGGGGAACAGGCACATCTGATAAATCGGCGGCTTGTCTGCCAGGAGTGACTATATGTTGACGTTTTGTCTGGTAACGGGGTCTAGAGTTACTGACGTGTGTGTGTGTGTGTGTGTCATTGCACCACCACGACTGTTTCCTGTGGATTGGGGCACGTGCTACCTTGGTGAAGAGATGGAAAGAGTACAGGGTTGCAATTTACCAGAAACGCTGCTATGCGTGTTTGTAGGAGCACATGTAGTCCGTCCGAGACCTAGCGCATGAGCCTCCCTCCGTATAAAGGGTTCTGGGGAATGATTGATTTCTATCTGTTTGTGGAATGCTTTAATTGCTCGATGTGATAGTTACTGGACACGTGTGTGCAACTGTCTAGTTACAGTCATGTGTTGAGGTCCTTGGTGCGGTTGGTGCTGCTTTGTGTGTAATTTCGTTATGTCTGTTGCAGGAGTGCTAGTTATTCACTGGACGCTGCTGTGCAGTGTTTTTTTTTATTATTATTTTTTATAGGGAGTGCTGAGGAAGGCGCTAAGTGGAATCAGCAAAACATTGCGGAGGCAGAGCCCAGCAGGGTGATAATGTGATGTGACATGAATTGCAAAGTAATGGCTGAATGTTAAGCACCGGCGTGCATGTTTAAAAATGCCATGGAAACATTGAACCTCTTAGCATGGTTGGAAGCAAAGTGCCAATCAATGTCCAGGAAGTATGCACGCTTTTCAGGCCCATTATACTCAATCATTCTAAGAATATCACAGTCTCTGGCTCTTATCAGCCTGCCATTCTGTGCCTCGCATTTATGTAAAAGCATTGGATGTCCTGAACAGGCAAAGACTATAGGGCTAATTCACAGAACGTTTTCCAATGGGGTTTTGCCATTATAAAACGCTTCTGTGAATTAGGCCCTTGGTATCTGCCATTCTGTATAGCCCTTTAATTCTCCTAGTCCTCTGCCCCCATGTTAGATCACCCCCATATAGTCTGCTTGAATAATGTAAGTGCATTAAGCATGTACACGCGTGTAACTAGCATCATTATATGACGAACAGCAAATCATCCTACACCTAGCTTATTTATTGATTCCTGAGTTAGTTTGTGTGTTAACTCTGCCACATAAGATCCCACATGATGTGACATGAAGTAGCACCTTTTCGTTTTTGGTGAATTTATGTGGCACTTGCATCACACAATTGCTGAAACCAAAGTTACAGAAGAGAGAAGGGGAATGGGGGTACTAAACTGAGAATATCTGGTTGGCATAGCAACGGGCAATGCCACAGCATGAAACTGCCAAATCACTTAAATCTCTTTTTCCAAACTCCTCTGCCATACTACTCAATTAGAATGTCCCTAACAATATGTGATCCAATCAGAAGCTTTGTAAGAAGCAGGTCAGTTGATGGGCCTTCCACTTCCCAGCTGCGCAGTGATTTCATATTGGGCTACTTTGGGCTACTTTTGACAGGTCAGCCCGAGGCTGCTTTTTTTTCTTAACGGTTTTTGACCCAACCAACTACCATCACCCACCCACTACGCCCCGCTCCCTCTACCTCCACCCACCCACCTCGCCTTGTCTACCCCAACATAACACCACCCACCCCACCACTGCTACTTCTTGGGACCCGCCACAATATATATAAAACCGTAAACGACTTTGGTTTGAATAGCTGCATTTGTCTGCTGAGTAAACACAACTATAGCATATTAGGCCTCTATTTCCTCTTTCACTTCTTCCTGGTCAGTAATCTCATCCTAGTGGGATATGCAGAGCTCTGGAGTAACACATTGTTTTGTAAATGCACAGTTTTTATGTATGCCCATTGCTAATAAGGGCAGCCATATTCAAGTAGTCTTATAGACCAACACTAGATTGTTTTTGCACAGCTTTGCACATATTCTGTTCACTGTCTACACATTGATGGTTACGTTCTTACAAACTGTTTCAAAGTCACATTCAAAGCCACCTTCTTCCATACGTTGCTCAGCACAGTTTTTATGTGTCTTCTAAAATAAGCATGGGCCCAAGATTTGTGTGACCGGACCATTAACCCAGCCTTTCAAAAAAATCTTTTTTTTTACTGTGTTGTGGTTTACAAAACACGTTCACAGTTTACCAACAATGTACAAACACATACAATTCAACACATACAAAACAAGTGTGTTTAACATTACATAAGCATAACATGTAATGGTAAAATACACAACAAGCCAATCAATAGGGTTACACATTGCAGTAAATAGCTTAAATCAAACACTCTTCATAAACCCACACAGACTGGAGCAAGTAAGAACCAAGTTAGAACAAAAAAATCCAAGTTCAAATCAAATCAAATTTAACATCCACCTTGATGCCTCCTGCCCCCCCACTGGTCTCTTTCGTGACCTCTGCGACTCTCTCTCACTCTCTATTCTCCCGTCTGGGCCTACTCACTCTGCTGGGCACACTCTTGATGCTCTGATCTCTTCTGACCTTCCCCTCTCCGTCCCTCTCTCCACTCCTCTCTCCTGGAGTGATCACTTTCTCCTATCCTCCCACCTCACCCTGCCTACCCCACAGGTAAAGCCACCCTCATCACTGCCACCCACCTTCTCGGTCATCCGACCCATGAAGCGTGTGTCAGTTGAGGCTTTCGCTGCTACCTTCTCGCCCCCCCCCTGCCCCTTCGGCTGACTCCCACCCTGACACAGCCCTCTCCATGCTCCACTCTGCTATATCTGTTACTCTTGATTTCCTTGCCCCCGTCATGAGAATCCGCCTGAAGCCCGAAGCCAAATGTAACTCCTGGTACGACTCGGATCTCGCCACCCTAAAACGCAAGTGCAGGGTTGCAGAGAGGAAATGGCGTGCTTCATGTTCATCCTCTGACAAACTGGCCTGCCGCCTGCTCCAAAGGCAGTACCGGCTCTCCGTTCTCACCAAGAAGAGAGCCCTTATCCAAGCCCGCATCTCTGCGGCATCAAACAACTCCGCCAAACTCTTTAAAATCTGCAAGGAGCTGGCCAACCCTGCTGCAGTCTCTACCTCTCCTGTCCCCTCCCAGGCCCTCTGCACTGCACTGGCCTCTCACTTCATCTCTAAAACTCAGGACATCCTGTCCTCGCTCTCCTCCTTTCACCTCCCTCCCTCCCTACCCGGCCCTTCCTCTGGCCCTTCTGCGGTCACCCCTCCTCCCTCTTTCTCTGCCTTTCCACCTTTCTCTGCTGACGAGGTTTCCAGACAAGTCCGATCTATGAAAGTCTCGTCTAAACAGGTTCACCCCTGTTCCTCCAAAACTATCAAGGACCACATCGACTCCCTGGCTCCTGCCCTGGCTGACTTTTGCAACCACTCCTTCGCCTCTGGAGTCTTCCCTTCCCCCCTCAAGCATTCCCTCGTGCACCCTCTTCTCAAGAAACCCTCTTCCGACCCCTCCCATTTGATGACTAAAGCCCACCTGATACCGCAAGATAAATCGCAATTGTCGGAGACTGATGTTGAAGTCCCTTAACAAAAGGGAAGCAAAACCTATGCTGGCAGCATCAAGTAGGGTGATAGACCTATAATTGTCAGGATTGCTGAGATTGACTTTCTTGTGGATATGGATGATTATTGACGCCCTCCATGTTGTAGGCAGGACGTGTTCCTGATATATTCTGTCAAAGAGAAATTTAAAGTGGGGACACCAGATGTTCAGAGCATTTTCAATAACCAGTGGGGCCAAACCATCTGAAACAGGGGCACTTGAGGTCTTAGTTTTAGAAATCGCCCAAAGAAGGTCCAAGGGCAAAAGCCAACTGGCAAGGAACATTTCTCCTTGTAGTAGGTTATCCAAACCTGTTCCGGTATAGGACCTGTAGTATAGGCTGGACCACCCCCTGTTTTATTTTTGATAGTGGCCCAGCTATATTGTGACAGATCAGTAGTTTTAAGATCTGTTGGTTGCCCTTGTTATACCTTTCTAATTTTAGAGACTTAACATAGTTTTTGTGGGCCTGTAAGAAGGACCTTTTTTTTAATTATTACTTGACTTAATTGCATTTATACAATTTTTGCAAGACTGAAATTACTTGCATTGAAAGGCAGAAGTGGCGATGACGATAACAGTAAAAATAAAAATGAATATTAAAGTGAACTCAAGTGACTGTTTTAACGAAGGTCCACTGTTCTAGTTATCGTAACAACAAGGCCGTCCCGGGTTAACCTGACCTTTGGGTTCTTTTTTAGACGTGGGGATGGCAATCTTGTCAAGCCAGATTGCTCTTTTCCATTTCGTCTATTGCATCACCACCGGCCCTACTCCTATTCCTAGTTTTCATTTATTTAAGAGAGTTTTTGGTCAGGATTTTCTCTGTCCAGACCGATGTTCTGTAAACATTTCCCCACTGCAATGACTTGTTGAGGCCTCTCATCAGGTCGTTCCACCAATACTCCTCTTCCAGACTTCGAGCATTCTTGAAAAAAAAATGTGACTGTGTCTTTGTGCCCACAGTAACGACCGGAATTGTCTTTGAAATTGCCTCTTATGGCCAAAATTCAGATTGTTTTTAATATGTTTAGCCTTGCTCTTAAGAAAGTCGATCTCACTTTCTTACTTGGGAATTTGACCAGGTAATTTATTGGTTTGTTTAATTTTTGTGTGTTTCTTGGAAGGTCAGTTTATTTTTTGCAGCATCTTGCATAGTTCGTATCCAGTCGCACTCTTTCATGCGTTTTTTAGTTTTTTCCAGATTATGGTTAAATTCCATCTCATAGCTGCCAATCTCTTTCAATAAAATCCGATGTGTTTGCGCCCATCTGGTTAGCATTTGATTCTTACCTGAAATCATTTCTTCTCAGATGATCTCATGTATCTTTTGTTTCAGAGCTCGAATCTTTCTAACTAGCATCAGGCCATTTAATTCGACAATGCCTTTCAGTGACACCAGGCATAGTTCCCTCCTAATTGATGCCATGTGTGTCGATGAGGGTAGATTGAAGACTTTCCTCCAGAAATAGCCCTCAATTTTAGTCCAGATATTTTTGGGGATTGATGGCATTTCTTCTACACTATAGGTGATTGCAGGGATGACCTTTGCTTTGTAAAAGTGTATTTCTGCCATCAATGAGAATCAACCAAATTTTCTGTCTATGGTCTTTGTTTGTGTGGTCAGACTTCTAATTTTCGAAAAGAGCGCTTCTTGCATGGCTGTCTCCTTGGGGCTGTAATTTATTATAACCCCCAGATATTTGAAGCTTTTAACTTTCTCAATGCTTTCATCGGCTATATGCCAGCATGTTTTTCACAACACTTTGTGGTTTTCTCAAGGATCATTATTTTTGTCTTCTTTGAGTTCAGCTCGAGATCATTTTCTTGTAGGTAGACACATAGACTGTCTAGTTTATGTTGGAGACCAATGGGCATCTGATCAAGAAAGATGATGTAGTCAGCTTAGAGTAGCCTGCTGATATTTTCTTTTCCCAGCTTTGGAGGGAATGATCTGATCGATTTTACTGATGCCTGATAGTCTCTGATGCAAGCATTATAGAGCGCTGGAGCTAGGGGACAGCCTTGCTTTACTCCCCTAAATGTTCCTATTTCTTCCGAGAGGTGCCCATGACCACTAAGCTGGTCTCTCATCGATGTGCCAGTATATAGCTCTTTGATCGTATTGAGGATTGAGGTTGGAGACTTCCAATTTCTTAATTTCACCCATAGTTTGTCTCTATTCACCTTATCGAATGCCTGGGTTAAGTCGACAAACAGAAAAACCTTTGGGCTACCCTCCATGACTTTTGCTTTTAGAGAGCTCAAAAGCATTATGTTGGATCAGGTGCTCATATTCTTTACAAATCCTGTTTGGAAATGGGTGATGCTCTCTGATAAAAGTAAGAGTGACCCGAACAGTTTTCCCACGACATCGAGTAGTGCTATAGTCCTGTAGTTTTCAGGGTTAGTTTTGTCACCTTTTTGTAAATGGGGACCACATTTGCTGTTTTCCAGGAGTCCGGAATCGAATGGGACAGCACACAGGTGTCAATTATCTATTTAATGTGCAGGGCACAGACTCCCAGATTGTTTTTAAGTTCCACGTTCGAAATTCCCTCGGCCCCAGGAGCTCTTGAATTATTGAATTTTTTGACGGATCGACTAATTGTTGTTTTCTATTTCCCATATGTTCGGTAATTGATCAAGATCTTTTCCCCCGTGCATCAATGCTTTCTGAAAGAGGTAGGTGAAATGAGCCACCCACTTGTCTTCTCCCACGTTATTTGATAGGGTTTCTTGAGTGATGTTTATAGACGGGGCTATTAATGACCAAAAGGCATTTGCTTGTTTCCCCCTTGTTTTGCCCTTAACAAAATCAGAGTTCAAACGAAGTTTAGTTAAGTTAGCCTGCCCACATGAGTGCCAGAAGGTAATTGACCAAAATGTGAGGTTAGGGTTGATTCAAAGCTTCTCTTTTTTTTGGTGAACATTTAATTTGCAGCCACTAGCCAAGACAAATCATGTGTAGGAAGTTTAGTTGTTAAACTCATTTGTTAATTATCAGAGGATTGGTCTGAGTCCTTCGTTGCTCCAATACTGCTTATTTTTTAACAATAGATGTGGCCAATAAAAAACCCTGGGCCTCTTCTTTTAGTTTAGTAGATACAAATCAAAACCCAGGGATCTCAATACAGGGCGTTCTTCCAAGACCAATTGGGCCATTAAATTAGAATACAAATAACTGACCACACAGTCTTTTCTTTGTTCAGAAAGCGCTACATAGTCGATATCACCTGTGTGATGAGCTCTCCAATATGGAATAGCTTGAAAGATCTCTAAAAGTTTGCTAGGTTTCATAGGTAGAATGCCATTAACGTTGGTAATTTTGCCCCAACCAATGATGGAACATGATTGAGAATTTGAGTTGAGAGCTTGCCCAGGAGGAGAATGCTGGGGACCTAAAGATGCTGTAAGGTTTTTGTGTTGTTGAATAGAAGTTATTGTTGATAGTTCAGTGACTCTCAGAGTTGAAGGTGGTTCTGTAGCCACCATATATCCCCCCTCATTTGTCCTAGGATAAAGTGAACACATGAGGGGGTCACAGACTGCATCTTGTGGGACACCTATAGCTGGTAACTTTAGTTTGAACACCTGTTGTCAGCAAGTGGTCAATGATTGCATTGCTAGCTTCAACAAGATCACCTTCTGAGCCCAATGGCATGTTGTCTTTTGCAGCATGAGTGTTTAAGATTAATGATCTAATCCTCAGAGTGTACTGACGTTAAGAATTTTATCAACAATTTCCTTCTATTAAAGTTAGGAGCAGGTAAATTCTTTGTCTCCTTTTTTGCTTGTCGATGCTTTTTCCTACTCTTGACAGTTGTGTTATGATTTCCAGGGTCACACGGCAGCACTTGTTAGTTTGTCTCCTCTTAAACTTCTATTTCTCATTGAGTGTTGGATTACATAGGAGATAAACTCAGTCTCGAAACACAGTCAAGCAATGGGTGGGACTGTTTGGAGACTAATTGGCTCTGGGCCTTGGACTGTTATAGCCAAAAGAACAGGCAATGTGATCTCAATGAACGAGTCGTAAGATAGTGGAATCCAATACACTTTGTATTTTGAAATCCACCACTGAGATATTTAGGGCATTGTCCTGGGTAGTAGCTTTAATGTTGTCGTAGAAGCGTAAAGTGACTCCAAGACTAGATGTAGATCCGATATTGAAGTCGGCCCCAAGGTGTCGACATTAGGCCAGATGTTTGAGGTTCTTCTTATTTTGATGTTTTTGGGTGTAAGTAAGTCCATTTTGGGATGATTTTCAGAATTAATAGTATTGTTAATTTGGATCCTCTCTGTCTTCCTGTGAGCCGGCCCCTTTCCGGTTCATGGATTTGTCAAAGTTGAAAGGTGAATTGTGATTGTTCGTTAAGGTCACCCATGTCCCTACAGAGTCTTAGGAATGACTCATCCAAGATCATAGTCATCCTTTAAGAGTGTAGAACCATTGTTTGATCCATGCTTCTGGCCAACAATGCTTTTGTTGATTACGGCCTCTGTTGCTATTTTTCTAATGGGGAATCCGCATTTGGAGCCTGGACTCGGGACTCTGGACTCAATACAGCAGGACAAGGCATACGCCTTTTTGGCATTTCCGTGGTGTCTTGATCACTTGGGGCAGTGGAATGCATATTATGGGAGGAGTCCATATCCTCCACAGTTTGACAGAACAATGTGATTTTCGTGTGCTAAGTTTGCTTGGATGTTGAAATTGCACAGATCGCCGCAATCAAGGATTCGTTTTGTGCACATGGAGTGGTCACAAGTCGGCTGCTATCACTTTGAAGGATGCTCTCGCCCCGCATCGCCAGTTTACTGTGGAGCGACGCGGCCATGACCGTTATTTCCTTGGTAAGCTTCAAAAGTGAAAATAGACCTGGTGAGTCAGTAAATCAGCAGACTGCAAGCAGCTCCTCCAGTGTAATGCCAACCCACAAAGACACTCTGCACCCAGCCTCTTTGAGAGGGGGGAGGGGACCCCTCTCAGAAGGGCTACTAAAACTAGCCCTCTGTGCCATATCACTTGCTTTTACCATTTACTGCTATGTTCTGAATGTATATATATCAAGCAGCACATTGTTACATGTCTCGGATGTCGGAGTATCAAGTATTGCACTCATGCCAAAAAAAAATACTTTCTACCACCCCTTGACTTCAGAATCACCATCCACTATTTAGTACGGACATACCTATAGAGCAAAAAGGTGCTCTACTCAGGCAAACCTACTTCAGCCCTTGCACACTGAAAGAAGTACAAAATGATGCTGCAAGACTAATCACTGGTATGAGAAAGTTTACACATCCCTCCCCAATACTCAGGGAGCTACATTGGCAGTCAGTAAATGCCTCGATTATCTTAAAGATATCCTGCATTATAGTAAAGGCAGCATCGACTTAATTAGGTGGACAGCTAGCTATTTCAAAAATTCAGCTCATTGCTAGACACTGCAGTATTGTGAGACTAGAAATAATAAATGCCACAAATATAAAATAAGAAAACAAGCCATCTTCTATTGGGCAGCCCATGAATTTGGATTTTCCTGTGTTTCGATGCATCATCTATGTGAATGTGTTTTCTAATTAACCTATGCATTTTCTATATGTTAAAACTATGTTCACCTTCCCCCCCCCCCCGTGCCACTTCACTCCACCTCCCTTCCCTCAGTTCAGGCGACTTAACCAGTGGGCCAGAGCTCCAAAATGTAAAATAAATCATTAGAAAAAATTAAATCCTTCACAATCGAGCTGGCGACAAATAGAGTCTGATCAGATTCTGCGTAAATGGGGCGGGGCATTTGTCCTGATGTCAGCAATGTTGTAGGTGTGCACAAATGGGCCTCTACGGTGAGTGAGGGGGAGAGGAGTCTAGGCTGCAGGGTCATGTTCATATCGCCCAGTGGCAATGCATGTATTTAAATAACAGATTCTGTGACCCTGGATGATAATGTTGGTGCCATTGCTCCGCAAACACCATTGGCCTGTTACAATCCACAGCAGCTTATCACAACTTCTACTTGTAAATAAGGCTCCATTTCTTATTAGAGCGTGTCCTCCATTTGAATCTGAACAAATGCTTCCCCTATTCATTCGGATGAATGTCTTCATCACCAGTGTTTTCATACAAAGAGTTTCATAGCATGCTCAATAGCAACCATTGATGTTACTTATTTGGTGGTTATAGAAATGGCTGTTGGACTGTTTGTGGTACTTACTTTTGGATACCGTTAAAATAACAAACATAGAACAATGTTAAATTCAGTTATTAATTATTAGATGACTACACACTAAAAGGGACATTCAGCGCTGGGTGAAGTTTGTATTACCGCTGAAGAACGTTAGCAGCTCAAAATGTGGTATTTCCTGATTTCCTCCCTGCTCAAAATGTACCAGAAGCAGATGTGGTATTTCAGAAATCCAGTGCTATTTCAGAAATCCCACCTCCTGGCGGTAATACAAAAAAGTATTTTTAACATTCTCTTTCAGCCATTTTCAGCACCAATGTGGAGCGAGTAATGCGTTATGTAAAGTAGGCTTATAAAAACATGTTTTCACTCTATTGAAGGACAGCACATGTGCTTCTGTTCTGTACAGTAAAAAGAAAGATTTAAAACATTTGTGGCCAGTTTGGATCTTTTACCTCCACCTTTATCCAAAAGGTCTGCCTAAGATACCATGCTGGTATTCACATGGAATACGACTAATGGTATTTCATCAAACCCTAAATTGGATGGATGGTAAAGTCAGTATTTGCCAAATACTGACAATATTACTGTTACCACCCAACTATAAATAACCCTGTGATTGTGTGCCATTATCTTATCCAGAATACTCTGCTTGTGTGACCATTGAAAGACACACATGCACATCAATACAAAATTCAGATATATAGATACAAAGTCACACAAAGCACAGATAAATCCTACCACCTATACTTTACACTGTCACAAATGCACTCAAACACATTACCCGTCACAGAAACACACAGACACACGCACACACTCCACCTTATTTGAAAACACAGAAACATAATAGTTGTTCCCCCTCCATCACCAGAGCCAAGATAAATTCGCCTTGCTGTTCTCTCCACTTCCATGAGTTGAAATATGCAACTGACTTTGTGCAACTTGGCAGCACAAAAAAGCCACCCCCTCACCATGTTTTGCTCTGCATTATCCAAGTGCAAATCCCTTAGCCACAATTACCAGCATAACGCCTTCCGAGGCTTCTTGTCATGTCTGGCAGAGGGCGACTGGCAAATCAAGGTGGTCAACTGTCTAAATGTAAGCCAGGGAAGCGGAAAGGTGGTGGGGGCTAGGAATGGGCTCTGTGTGATGGGCAATTAATTGTGCTTCAGTGGCAAGAAATTGGCGACTGTGCAATGTGGATAATGGAAGGAGGTGTGTCGAAGGTATGGGATGGCGATTCCATTAATAGGATGAAATAAAAGCGGAACAGAGATCTAAAAGTTAATTGTAACAGGGGAGCATTGAGAATGTGGTGCAAGGGAAGGACCCCAGAGGATGATGGGTAGAGAAAATAGCATAAATGAGATGGAGGTACACATCTGGAATGGTCGATCAGCAGGTTGCCTGTTGCTGAGATCTATGTCTGAGATGCATGCTAGTGCACTAGATTGTGGGACTGGCTTGATCCCGTTTCTTTTATTTTGACTAAGCGATGCATACATGCTTTATGGACATACGTCTCAATTAATACTTCTTATGTTTTATTCAGACTGTTTTATCATGTGACATGGTGCTTTGAAAGTGCACACAATTGTACATACTAAGATTATAATTGTATTATGTTTTCATTATAATTATCTATCATTCAATATAAGCATTATTTGGAAAAATAGCCATAAAAGCACATAAATACTTGTAGAACACCAACAAAAGAAATACAGTTTAGGAAGTATGAATTTATACAAAACTCCTAAAAGTGGAAAATTTGTTTTGCTATTTTGATCACATAATAATTAGAAGAGTATTAACATCAGCGTTTGATTAAGCAGAGGGTTCAACATTTGATGTGTTAAAATCAAAATGTAAAATAAATTGTCAGATTTGCAAAAAAGGAAATTCAAGTTCTTATAATAAATAGATCCAGAGCAGGGAGAGTCGTTCCACTCTGGTCGAACAGTTTTCCAAGCTCATTCTTGGTAGATTTGATTCCCTTTGTACATATACAAGGTAGGAATAATTGATATGGTTATCAACGTAAAACAAATAATTAAAAAATGTAAGTTAAAGCAACAGAGGTGGAATAATCTGCATTGCACACGCAAATTTAGTAAAACATCACAAAATGGTCTAGGAGCCCCTCTGCCGAGAATGTACATGACAACCTGTTCTATGTGAAGGTGTCCACTCGGGAGGGTCTACAACCAGGATTTTGCTCTGTGTACCTTTAACATAGAAGTATCCATTTGAATTTCAGTCTGGTCCCACCCACTTGGGCAGTCCAGCATAGAAATGCTAGACAATTCTCGTGTGAATAAGAGTACCAACAGCAACCACAGACCCATGTTTCATCCTAGTCGGGCCTCATCAGTGAGGTGAACATGTGCTTCTATAAGCACAGTGAACTTCTCCAATAACCCCAAAGTTTTAAATGTATTTGTCTGATTTTATCGTAAAATTGGCAGATGACTAAACCCTAGGATAAATTCTCCCTCTGTTCAGGGCAAAATGAATAGCTTTCTGAGCCAAAAGCCTTTCAATTACATGTAAATGTGCCCTGTCGCAGAATGCCTGCCCTCTGTTTGAAAAGGAGGGTGCGTGCAAATGGAATATTAACAAGATCTATGTATTTCTGTCAATCTCATTTTTTACAAACCTATCAGAAGACTATTACTTTCTGGCCTGTACAACAGCAAGTGAGGTTCCACTCAGTTATATGAGATTTTAAAAGGACCTTTGTATTAACCTCTATAATGCTGAGTGAAGTCCACTAATTTACCCTACCAAGCATCCAACATAGGAATTTAATGCGATGCATCCACTGCAAGGGCCATCTCTTTTGGGTACCCAGCAGGTCTGAATTTTCTTCCCTATATTTGGCAAGAGCTAGTGATGACCCGAGACAAAGCCAATGGAAACGAGGTCTTGTATTCAATACTAAATCAATCCCAGCCAGTTGAGTTCTAACTATAGAATCAGGGTAGGCATCGATTTGGGGGCACCATCCACTTTTTTAAGAACCCATGTTCAGATCCCACAACCTTTATCCCATGTGTATTCCCATGTTTTTTCACCATAACTAGCTGCCTGTCATGCCCTGTAATTAAAGACATGCAAGGTAGTGTGAGGGGTCAGAAATGTGAGGAGGACAACTTTCTGAAGGATTTTTAAGTGTTGCCATTTTATTAACTCAAAAGGTTGCATGAACGCCTCACTGTCCCTACCCTGATGAGGATTTCCCTGCCTAAAATAAACAAATGGAAACACTCTAACAAATGATTTCTGTCCCTCTCACTTATACATACAATAACTCAACAAGGTAGTATATGGCAGTTTCAAAAGCAACAAATATAGCAATTGAATTCACAGTATGAAACATTTCTCTCTGATTAATCTAGGTGAATTGCCCTTCCCCAGATTCAAACAGGAATGTGTTCAAGAGTTCCAAAATAATAAGTAAATCCTGCATTGTAATACAGTTCAAACACAGATCTTGTTGATTCCAATTTGTTAACCAAAAATTCCAACATAGTTCTTATTGATTCCCACTTAGCAAAAAATGTTCCAATACATCAGAATTGTTCAACAAAGTTTCTTTCTCTTCCACTTGTGCTGTTAAGAACTCAAACCACCTTCTTCACATAAACCAAGAACATTTCCTCACTTCATCGGGTTTAACAAAATGTGTCTTTGTCAGGATTATTCTGCAACAACATATTTATGTAAAACTGTTAAACACTTCTGCAGCAGTTCATACCACACATACTTCAGCAATGCAAGTTTGTCAAAATATTTCACCTCAACGTATCAGTGCTTCTACCACTTCTTCTATAAGAGACTTGTCAGCGCTACTTCACAATACTTCAACTTCCACCTGGTTTACACCCATGCTAGGCCTACTACTTCAGCGTTTTCTGATCGGGTATACTCTCCCACCAGAACAGAATAGAATAATATGTCACCATAATCTGACTCGGTATACTCTCCTGCCAGGCCAGGACAAACAGCAACCCATAAGTAGTTCTGTGGTAAGGATTAGCTAACAACAATTTAGGGAAATACACCATAATATCGTCCTCCTTTGTGCACCCCCACAGTCACTGCGACTTTGTGGGCACAAAAAATACTGACTCTCATTACTGCCCCCAAGTAAAGAGGGGATTGTGGGGGTGTCCCCCGCTCTCCTTGGGGTCAGTAGCAGGAGTCTCTTCCTGCAGGGGTGTCCCCTGCTTAACATTGTCATAAGCGGCTGATGACCAAGTCTAAAAGAAAAAAAAAGCACCTGCGGCGTCAGCTCCGAGCCACGCTAGTGGGAGGAACTGACTCTGCAGGGATAGCAGGGAGTCGGCAGTGCACATAGAAGTGTGCTGCCATGAAAGTAAGTGGGGTGGGATAGGGGTTTGCGGGGTGGGGGAGGTGGGTAGCATGTGGAATAATCAGAGCTTGTGATTGCATGCATGTGGGTAAAATGGAAAGCCATAAACAAGAAGGGGCAATAATTCAAGAAAATTATACAGACCATCATTGCCAAAGCCCAAAGAGAGTTATAAACAGGAAAATTAAAAATAAGAACTATTGCCTAAATCAAGAGGGGGCAAAGGAGAATCTAAATGTTTGTAAAATGTATTGCCCATTGTTTAAAAAGATCATAAAGGGAACTGATTTAAACCCACATTGCCAAAGCCAAAGAAGCGTCAGAGTGGACAGAATTATTTTTAGCTTTTGGTTAATGAAGGAGTGGGGAAACAAGGGTGGCAAGAAGGTTGCCCTTTTGGTGAAGGATATTCAGAGGGAGTGCATCATAACTTGCATGGTGTGTGGAAATCACCGGTGTATAATAAATAGCACCAGTGTGAATCTTGTTTTACCTAAATTAAGTCTTAAACGTGGTGCTGTTGCTAAGTTGGAATCTATGTGATCACTGTGCCGCCCTTAACTGCACTGACCAAAATTTTAATGCTTTTTATGGCGTGACACAGTGATCAAATAGAGATTGGTTTACACAATATTGATTGTTCTGCTTTCTGTAAGTTTGGTATTCAAAACGACTTATTTTCTTGTATTCCCTTCTATGCATGTTGTCCCCTGCTTTAAAGTAGCTGGTTTGAGCAAGCGGGTGTTTACGTAGCGCTTCGGTGTCACAATATATTAGTGAACTCACGGGGTCTGGAGTGCGTGTCCATTGCCCTTGCTACTTACTGGTCTTTTGTCTCAGTTGTTTCCCGTGGTCTGGCCACCTGCAGGTTCCAGTCTTCTGTGGCCTGCGCCACTTGCACACCGAGCTTTCTTGGGTCAAAAGGCTCTCTGGTGCTCGCCTGCCACCGGAGACAGCCTTGCTTCGCGGAAAGTGTCCGAAATGTTGCTTCCTGCTGTGCAGCCTCTTCAAACCAGGTATCCTTGGGGAACGCGTATGTCTTTGATGCATCCCACTGAGAGACCTCTGCAATTAAGGCTTCTGAGGAAAAGACTCTTTCGGGACTTGCAACTGCACGCCATGTGACAGTGGTCCCGGGGCCGCCTTCCTCTTCCAGATTCTGCTCCTGCTGCAATGTGTGGAGTACACAACGCCTCCACCTATGACTACTGCTCTGCTCCTTTCTGGAGGAAAAGACCCTCTAAGGACCAGCAGCTGCATTCCATGCGACAGTCGTCCCAACATCATCTTCCTCCTCCGGATCCTGCTCCTGTTGCAATGTGGAGATTTCACAACTTCTTTACGTATGCCTACTGCACTGCTCCTTTCTGTAAGCAAAGACCTTCTCAGGACCAGCAAATGCAAGCCATGCAACAGTGCCCGGCATCTTCTTCCTACTCCAGATTCTGCTCAGTGATAGAGGTGTACCTAAAAAGCAGTGTAACTGTAACTCCTTTGGGTGACAAAGTGGGAAGGAAGGGAGCAATGTGCAACACATTTTTCAAGGGTTGCAGTCCTGCTGGTTGACAGCCAATTGAGCTTAAACAGATTTCAGTTTAGCTGTTACTGATATCCATTGGTAAAACGGAGATGTGTGCTTTAACTTCACAAAGAGCAGTTCCGGAATGGTGGGGAAAATGGTTGCAAAAAGTAGTGGACCTGTTAACAGTAAAACAATAAAAGTATGGGAACACCGGCCCCGAGCCGTTCTCGCTCACTTCAACCACTGCTTCTTCTCCTGCTGCAATGTGGAGACTTCACAACTCCTCCACCTGCGACTACTGCTCTGCTCCTTCTGCTTCCTCATGGCCTGCACATGAGGAGGCTTTTTAAGCCTCCCAGTCTCACTCAGGCGTGGGTCATTTCCATTTACAAGCTGCACTTTGCAGTTGTGTTCCTCGTCATCGCTCTTCTTCTAACCAGTACCTGGAGGATTATGCGACTGGAGGTCATCATGTAAAAATCAGCTTTTCTAATGGGAATGTTGGTTGAATGCTCATTTATTTTCCTAATTATATCACAAGGATAATTTAAAAGACTTGGCTTTACATAAAAATAAAGATCTTCAGAGCCTACATTGGTATTATTTAGACTTGACTATTCGTTTCTGAGGTAAGGGAGCATCCAGCTTTGAGAATCCCTGTTTTTAAAAAGGTTTTAATTTCTCCCAATATCCAAGGGTTTATGAATGCATTCACCCATATTCAGATGTTCAACTTGGGAGGTTAAACGCTCTATCTGACAACAAGCCATTACAGATTTTGGCATCACTGATATTTCTCCCCTGGAGCTAGACAAATTCTTACTTCCCACCCAAGCGAGTCCTCCTGTTCCCCTGGGCCCTTTCTCCTTCCAGGTAATCCTCCCACAGAACACCACACCCAAGGTCAGGATCAGAAAGCGCCTGCGTTTCCCTGGCCAACTGGGAGGAGACTTTAGCTGGGGTAGGTGTGGGGACTGTGCAGGATTCATCAAAGTAGGCCCAACTGGTCTCTGGCCATGCTGTTTTGAATTGTGCAATGTTGTTTCCGAGAGCCCATTAAGAGTGCAGATTGGTTGTTCTTTATTCCATGTCCCATCACTAGAGGAACGCATGCCAAGATAATCACATAATTGAACTTCATCAACGTTTTTGCTGTCAATAACAAGACTGATTTTCCTACACCATGGCTTCTTGTTGCTTTTATCAAACATGGTTGTGGTCTTAGAATTAGAATGTATTATTATCTTAGTCTGTTTTTCAGATGTATTTGCCTTCGGATACAGACGATTAATAGGCTTTGCCGTTGTAGATACATTGGTACTATGACAACCAGATTTATTGAACGGTATACCAGTTTAGCCATTGAATAACAACCTCCCCTACTTTCTGAATGGGAAACTGTGGAACCAGAAAGACAGGGCTTAAATCCCCTTCCATACATTATGTCATCCTGAGCAAATCACTTTTCATTACTGTGCCTTATTTTCGTTAATCTGTAGAGAAAATCTCACATATGTATTTATACTTTATAGTGTTACTCTATACAAATGTTTAAACATGTATGTGAAGCATTCCAAATGAGATGGCAAGGTGACAAGTGAGGGTATTATGTTGTGGGTGGTGGGTGTACAGGTTGCAGGTATGGGTTTTGTGTTGTGGGCTGTGGTAGGAAGCCAATTATGTTTTGTTTTTGCCATTTGCACCTGTGTTTGACTCTGAAAGGAAACTCTGACCCCCTGGTTCATCTATGGCTCCGCTGTACCAATTAATTCTCTAGCTTCACCACCTCTTTACATGGTTCTAAAATTAAAATTCAGATGGGATGGGAGGTGATGTAGCCTGCTGTCAAAATACAAACTGTAAGAATACTGGGTACTAATTCCGGTTTTCTAATTCCACCAATCATATTTCCTGGTGAATTAATTGTACTATGTTTGGTAAGTGGGAGCATTTCCAGGCATCTGGGTCTCTAAGAAACTACACACATAAATGAAAAATATGTTGTAGAAAAGGAAAGTAATGTCAATAATTTCTACCATATATACTTGAAAATGTGTGGGAGGGCAAAAGGTTGGTATTGAGATTACTTTTTCTGCAAGTTGGTGTCGCTGCACTGTGAGCGTGGGCCATTGCACTATGGGCTACTAAAGTAAACTTGCCTCCCAGTCCAAATGTTGCCAGACCTCCCCTGGTGAGGTGCATACAAGGAAGACATTTAAATTTAGTATGACTTGAGTAGCCTTCATCATTTTCAGTAACATGCTTTACTGTATGGGTTCCTTTAGGCTTCCTAGGGACTATGAGCATTGCTATTTTGGGGACATATTGATCTTAAATGTATTTATTAGCATCTAAAATCATAGTTTTGTGTATACAAAGTGTGATAAATCTGAGGATGTTGTCCCTTCTCCCTTACGATGAGACCTTTCCATGGGACCAGGGTGGTGCGTCCACAGTACAATAGTCCCCCTGGGTGTGGTGCACCGAGGGAGGATCACAGGGGGAAGGAATCCCCTTATGGGATTGGGGAGGCCATTCTCAAATGATGCATTATACCCTCACATCAATACACCCAGCAAATGTGTTCTATTATCAAGTTAGATAACCTAATATACTTGACAAGTCTAAAACACCAGAGAATACAAAGTATGCTGCATATACCTCTATTTTAAGTACTATGGAGAAGATAACAACTGCAAGCCCAAAGAGCACTCTAGAGAAGCTTAGTGAGAGGTCTAGCCTTTCACTGTATGTTATTATCCCAAAGCAATTGAACCATCCAAAGTGGGAGCTCAAAGGCAGCTCCGCTAGGATGCTGAGAGAGCTGTCCTCTCAGGAGGAATAAGGTGAGCCATGCAACATGCGAGCAGATGAGAGCCAGAAGGGAAGCTGTGAGCAGAGGAGAGGGAGAACTCAAACATGGGCCAGGATGGAAGGACTGCTTGGGCTGCTAAGAGTAAAACCTCTGGGATTCCCAGGCCATGGCAAAGCACCTGAGAACAAAGACATGCAGCTGGGAAGAACAAGACATCCGCAGAGGCGCTGCAGAGCTCACCAATTCCCCGAACGCTACTGGAGCCTCAAGAAATAAAGCAGCTGCTCAGGAAACGCTGGTACCTGCACAAAAGAGAAAAACAGGTATGCAGGTTTATCGAGAGGTGCTGGAGGTCCGGGGAAGCAAGGGGGGAAACGGAGGCTGGAATAAGAGGGTCTGGGACCCTGGAAATGAAATGAGTGTCTGGAACCTGTACCCTTATGAGAAACAAAGAATAAGACAGTCTCGGACTGTAAGAGGATTCAATTCAACACTACAGCTAAGTCAATGCCTAGTCTGGGATACTGAATGGAAACCCTTATTAATATATCTTTATGTCCAGTTCATGCGTTCTGGATGACTACCCCTATATAACACCCCTCTCTTGGAATCCTCCTGACCCCACTGAGCCAAGAAGTAGTTCTGTTTTGCAAGTTAAAAGGTTTAATTGATAATTTAAACAATAGATATATATATCACACTTTAGAATAAATTAATAATTGAATAGCACACTTAATCTAATATGATAAAGATTAACAACGGAGAATCTGGCACTAGCACACCTCTTTATAATCGCTAAGGAGTTGACATGAAATGGATAAGGTAGCACACTGGTAAATAGGGACAGAAGAATAATGTGATAGAGAATGCTTTATAGAGTTCAAATGGATGCAATGTTGAATGAAAGGCAGTACAGAAAATACTCAATATGATTTCAACAAAACAATGTAATCACTTTTCTCTGGCAATCCCCTCCCCCCTTTATGCAATGCAAGGAAATGGAAGGAAAGCACACAGTTCTCAGAAATGCAATCAAATGTAATTCAGTTCACCCCAGCAAGTTTACACTACAGAAGTTGGAAACACAGGACCAAAATGCTTTTACATGTGCTGGCAATGAAGTGAAAAATATGCTAAAATGCTTTTAATTCCCTCTAGAGGTTTAGGGTGAGTGGTGTATACTTTGAATAAGTTCAGGATCACTTTAGCAATGCTCTATAATGGTTGTCAGGTTGCAAACGAATTTTTTCAACGGAAGGCAAGCAGCAGCAGATTTTTACACGTGGAGAAATTTGCAAATCGCGGCAAAATGTCAAATCGCGGCAGATTTTTCCAAGTGCGCCGGGCGCGATTACAGAGGAAGTACAAGGACTATCAATATCGATTTGGGGTCCTAGGACAGCCTAGGATCTCAGCTTCCAGATGAAAGTTACTGCAAGTCTCTAGGACAAACGGTCACGGAGATATGAGCGATTAAATAAAGGTCGTTTTTCAGATTTGAAATTTTAAAGTTCAAAAAGACAAGTGCAGCTTGCAACTAGAAAATGACAGGTGACAGCTTTACAAATGACAGGTGACAGGAGGCAGTTCTACTTAGATTAAAATAGATTGAATTATATTATTTTAACTAAGAGATTGGTTCTGCACAGTTCTACTAGGTACTCACACTATATTCTTGAATTAGAATGGGCCTCGCCACGGATCTGGTCAGGTTTTCTTCACTCGCCCCGGACGGTCTCTGCGCACAGCGTCTGGGTCAGCTCTACTCTGCTGGTCTGGTCTGGGTCTCTGGTTCTGCTAACAGTGATCTGGGTCAGCTCTGCTCTCTCTCTGGTTCTGGAAATTTGATAGATTTGAAGTCTCTATGTCTGCTCTCTGAAGGTTGAGGGAGGTAAAGTATGGATTTTCCCGGCAGAGCTTCCAGCTGAAAATGGATTTGAAGGTCCCTATCTGTCCTGTCTGTCTGCTTTTATGTGTTTTTAAAATGGGTGTGTGTGCAGCATCACTAGGCTCTACCCCTCTCCACTTGTCATTGGCCAAGCTTTCATTTCTCCCCTGATTGGGGGAGCTATATTGTGTCAGAGTGATGTCATTTTACAGCCTGCAGAAAGTCCACTCCTCCTGTCAACTTGCACATAAATCTAGATTTGAACCAAATACATATTTGTACAGGTACACATTTGTTTAAAATTACATGCACCCCTCACATATCACAGGAGGTATCCCCTCTTCAAACTCTGCTCTTCCTGGGGGCTTGCATTCAGAAATGGCACAGATTTCACTTTTTAACTGATTTTGCAATATCGGACATTAACCCAAATTTACACACATGTGCGCAAGGAGTATGGACATTAGTTGATGAAGTGTCAGATTTTTCACATGCACACATTTTGAGTAATATCCTCTTTTCCGCTAAAACCCCCCTGAACATACCACCAGGTCCTAACACGTCTTAAAATGTGGGCAGAAAAATCACAAGAATTATGGTATCATTTAAATAATTTTCACAAGTCCGTACTATGAATGATCCATCTTTTTAGAGTTATGTTCTGGCCCCAAAGGGGTGTGGTTTCCCCCCAGCACAAGGTTGAATTTCTGGTTTTTCCAGTTCTGCCAAGCCAGCTTGCTCTCACAGGCAGTGCCCCTCCCCTGTCCTTCCAGGAGGAAGCTCCATTTACGACTCCCGCCAATAAAACATTTGCCTGAGTCAGGACAGGGCTTTGTTCAGAGCTCCTGTATTCTGTGGGGGCTCCCCTTAATTCAATTATCAGAGAGATGGCATATCCTTAGTGTGGCCAGCAAAAGGCAGATAGGCCTAGGAACACAGCTGTGACTCAAGTTTCACTCCTGATGGGGGGTAGTTGCCAGGCAAAATTGGAATCTCTTTAAGCCAGTTTTTAGCTACATGCCATTTCTGTTCCCCAGTTTTCTGCATTCAAATAAAACTAAACATTTTTACATATGCAGCTAGAATGCTGATTCTAAGTTTAAAACTATGACATTTAACAATTGAAACCTATGTGACACTCAAAAGTAGGTCACTCAGTCAATTTAAACATTTAGATTTTTAGTGTCTTTCAGTCCAAATTTACTTAAACTGCTGAAATCCACAGCTCAGCCAGTCTTGTTATAAACCTTCAAGCCACTTCAGAATATAACTTTACACTGGATCCACCTCTCAGTAAGTCTTTCTTTGGCTTGCTTTGGGTTCATTTATTCAGTTTTACACAAAATCTGGTGGTTTTAAAACGCCGGCTTTCTGATAGTGGTGAGTACTGGTACTGCACCCCTTTTTGGGATTTAAGAAAATGAATTCCCAACAGTTATGGGTTTGCTTTTGGCAATCAGCATTGCCATTTCCAATGGTTTCAGACTACTGTTTGGGTAGTCCAATGGTGGTTTTAGGCAGTGTCCTTCTGTGCCCATAACATCGGCAAAAAGGAGTGGCAGCCTATTCTTCATGCATTTCCCTGTGCATTTTCTGGGAAGCTCTGGCCATCATGATGTTTTCCATGTCAGTACTGCACAGTTTTGAGGTAGGGCTTGGATGCGTGGATAAAAACATCCCACAGGACCCTTAGTGGAAAAGGAACAAACAAGGGAGAGTGTATGCTTGGCAGGGGAGAAAACCAAGTAGATACAATGCTACTGTGTGTGATTGGACCAGCACCCAAAATGAGAGAAGAACAATTAATCAAAAGGATTCCTATGCTTGTTAAAGGGAGTTTGCCAAGTTGTTGGCATAAAGCCCCATGAATTTAGTACACATACTATTGTGAATTACTCAGTGACATTTTCCTAAGAAAATACAAGCCTCAAAGTCCCAAAAGGAGAGAAAGTAGAACAAGAAATAGTCTAGGAGGAAAGTATCATAACTCTAGCCTTGGAGTCCTACACTTCTGAACATTTCTTTATTTCATCAGTTTTGACTACCCGAGGGACTGGGAACTTTTCTGTTGGTTGGAACTACAATGAACACTTTACTTTGAAAAAAGAAATTATCCTTGAACAGTTGGTTTAAGTTATTGGTGTTAGGGAAAGAGGTAGGTTTTTGAGACATGACAGTGACAGCCTTTTTAGTTTTGGGACATTCTGACAATTTCCTTATGTTTATCTGTGGTAGGGAAACCCCTCTTAGTTTTAGGGATAGAGACGCATTTCCAATCCTTTCTCTAATAATACACGTTTGTTCACAGAAATATGCCACTATTGTGTCAGAGCCTTACATCTACACCCTACAGAAGCCATTAGTAATTATATTACTTTTTGAATGCTGAATTATCCCACAGTGAGGTCATGGCAGAGGTTAAAATAATTAATAATCAAGTGGACATATAGCAAATTGTATACCAGATTTGTATTTCTTCTATTTTTCATTTTTTGCAATTTCTGGGATGTTATTGGGTGAGATCATTGGAAACCTAGTATTTGTATATTTGGCATAGTTCTCTCCTGCCTCCGCTTTCAAATCATGCAATGCAGGTGCTTGAGGACAGCACAGGGGCATACACAACATCTCTATATATAAAATGCTAAGGTATGTTTTCATACTCAGCTGATGCAATTTATCAGTGTTAGGTTGACTTCTGCTATCAAAATGGCAGAGTGTACCGCTGTGTGCCCTTCCACTTCAACAACAGCTATCATTTTAACAAACCAAATGAGCATGGTTCTACAGTCACCTTCACCTTTCACTATCGCAAACATTTAGAATAATTTCAAGTTACTTCTTTCCACAAACATTATCTTCACACAGGGCATGGTGGTTCCAGTGTCAATCAAAAAAGTCAAACCTCCTACTGCACCTCCTCAGAGGTATTCTTCCTTTCCTCTCATTCCCCCAGAAGCTCACTGTCTCCCAAGCTCTGTTTCTCTCCAAGTTGGACTATTGCAACAGCCTCTTACTTAATCTTCCTGCCTCTACTCTCCGCCCTTTACAACTTATCCAGAACAGGACTGCGAGACTTGTCCTTGGCCTCAAGCCCTGGGATCGTATCTCTCCAGCTCTGAAATATCTCCATTGGCTCTCAGTGGATGCAAGGATTAAATTCAAAACCCTATGCATTGTCCACAAGGCTTTCTGGGGCCTGGGTCCAACATACCTTCAGCTATCCCTCTGCAAATACCTCCCATCTCGAACACTCCGCTCCTCTACCTCTAACTCCCTCAGGGTCAGTCGTTTCTCAAAGAAATGAGCTGGGGGTAGATCTCTGTCTTCGGCTGGGGCCTCCCTCTGGAACAGCCTCCCTGCACTCTAAAACTTGAGGAGAACCATCTCTGGTTCCGGAAGCACCGCAAAACCTTCCTCTTTGCTTCTGCCTTCTCCTTCCCTCTCCCATGTTGATTCTACTCTCCCTCGGCACCATGCACCTGGCCACCCTCTGTCCTCTGGGCCCAGGTACCTCCTCATCTTGCCACCCTCACGCACTGCCCCCGGCCCACCCCCTGCACTGGGGTCTGTATTTGTACCCATACAGCCCTCCCCTTTTCTTCCTGCACTTTCAGACCTACACGGCCTGCTGCCATAAACCCAGCACTTGCCACTTGCTGGCTGCACTCCCATTGTTTGTTGCCTTTTTATTTATTATGTTATTATTATTTCTGTTCTTTCCTTCTCGCTCCGCACTCTCCTTTTGTTCCTGCTTCCATGCACTTCTCCCCCTTCTCCCTCTACCCTGCACTTGCACGTTCTCAATGTCACTGGGCCGAGTAAGATCTTTGTTTTTGTTCTCCCCTGTTCCCTTTCCCTTGCCTTGTCGCGCTCTGAAACACTTGTGTATGAGCGCGATAGAAATAAAATATTAATCAATCAATCAATTAACGGTTAAATGCCGGCTCAACGTTTCAGTCTCTAAATAGCGAAACGCTGTAGGACGAATGCCTCCTCATGAGCTAAAATTGAAAGCAGGTGCTGTAATTATAATACTATGCAATCTTATGCCATCACAGGGACTTGACAATTACATGTCTACAAAGACACATCATAGAGGCACGTGTAATCGATGGATTAAACTTAGATACTGTTCTTATACTGTGCATACCTCTATATGATACAAATATGCCTGTCAAATAAAAAAATAAAAAAGACAGTTCCCTATGTGTTTAGCCTTTTCAATGGCCATTAATAAGTCACAGGGACCAACACCCCCTTCCTGGAAGTGATCAGTGGTAGTTCCAATATTTAAGAAAGGGGACAGAAGTGACCCTATGAACTACCCGGGAACAGCTAGTAAAGTATTAAATGCTAGTTTTCAGCTACTTTGTGTATTCACCCAGGGGTTGAAATAACATTTCATGTGGACCCCCTACTTGGAATATAGCCCCATAGTTGACAGCAACCCACCTATAATGCTGTATAACCTAAAACCATCAGTCCGTGTAAACCAATGGAATGGAATGGAAGTAGCCCCAAGAATAGTAAATGTTAAGAGTCTGTCAGCAATATTTCCTATTTTGTGTTTTACTTTAACGTGTTAGTTTCAGAAAATGGTGTGTAAGACATGATTGGATTGGAATGCAAGTGTTAACGATGTCACTGCTCTGCTATACTAACGACCATGCATCTAGTCATGTCTCTCCATTTTACCACATCAGAGTGTCATATTTATTTGCTTTTGTGGTTGTTAATTTATATTACAGATTACTTTTAGTGATTGGTGTTTGAAAAATGCCTGTCCATTTAACTGTGGATGTCATCCTTCCCAAGAGTATGTCTCACCTGGGCATTGCAAGTACAATGCATCCAGTGTGGATGTTTTGTAATGCACGATAATACTACTTTTGTAAATAGTACATGTTGAACTCTTTCTTCTTTTCATAGTTTGAGAGATGCACATAATTTGACTCTTGCCTCATTGATGTCTCTATTGTCCACTGGCGAAAGAGGAGAAGCTAAACCCTGTTTGACCATGCAAAAAAGGTGCTGGTCTTCAACCAATCACGATCAAAAATGAAGTTCGGGTTTCCTCCAAAAGTTGACACATAAGTGTTTCTCATATTGTCAAGTGCAATGCAGTGGAGTTAAAGCGTTACATCTGTACGATGCTTCTTATATTATTATTTTTCCATCCCAATATATGCTGTCCAATTGAACTCTGGAAGCTGCCCGGTGTAATTTCTCAGAGGGATGCATTGGGAGTGGTTTCACTGAGATGCTGTGCGATATTAAGCACGCTGCGTTATCCACTGGGCACTTTGTAATTCAGACATGCCTTCGTGTTACTTCTAACCAGGCTTCCAATGTCCTGCAGCCTTTGTCGCTTGATTGATTGACAAATGTGTGCAACTGATGAGGCTTTTTTGTGTCAAATAAGAATTCATTATATCAGATGACTTCCAAATGCCTTTGTTTTTCTTTTTCTAGCTTCGCTCATTGTTAAGTTTCCCTGTGCATCCGATTAGAGCTCTGTTTTGGCAATTAATGATGGTGGAAATGGGAATTGTTTCCATTTTTAGCCCCACACTGACGCAGATATGTGTTGTGGGATAGAGAGAGGGTCAGGCTATCCATCACTGGTAAGAAAAACAAACCATCCCAGCCCTCCCCTCTGTAATTGAACATGCTCTATTTTGTGATAAAGAATGCAAGGCTTCGTGCTGTGCTTTGGTAAAATGGAGCCCACTCTGAGGAGAATCCTAACCAGGCACTTGGTATTCTGAGGCGATCGTCGAGGTTTGAAGTGGACAGATCATGATCACCCAGCGTTTAATTCCTTTTCTGACTTGATTACAAGTACAGGTACAAGCTTGCAATGGTGATGGAATACAAGATTACAGGCTCTTCTGAAATGTGACGTGCTTATGGGGCGCTACGTGCCCCGAGGCTCTAATAATCTGGTTTGCATCTGAAAGGCACCACCTTCATTGAGGTTAAAATGCCAGGAATGTCCTTCTATTTGGGTC
Source organism: Ambystoma mexicanum (assembly GCF_040938575.1). Taxonomy (NCBI): domain Eukaryota; kingdom Metazoa; phylum Chordata; class Amphibia; order Caudata; family Ambystomatidae; genus Ambystoma; species Ambystoma mexicanum. Next base: position 589,538,277 of record NC_090930.1, on the reverse strand, counting down.
AATCTGGATTGAATATATTATTTTTTCAAGACCTAATTTCTTACTGGTAGGACACTACAGTCGTTAATTGGGTCATCACTCCTTTCGATGAAGCTACTCTAGCAACTTCCCCGATAGACGAGGAAAGTTGGTATAGGTCTGGCTGGGGAAAAGTTTGTTTTCTGGATTGGTGTACGTTTATTTTTCTGCACATTAGTTACTTAAATGTTTGCTCTTAAGGGGTGCGTGCAAAGTGCAGGAAGCAACAGTAAATCCCAAAAGTGCTTACTCCACTTTCGATCTCACAGTGTCATCTGTTCAGTACATTTCTTAGAAAGACTTTTCTCGCAGTGTTAATCAAAGTGCAAAATGCACATCAACACCCCTGTTCACTCCCTCGCCCCTTCTCTCTTAGTCAAGACCATTTTTACAAGGAGAAGATGTTGCCTGGTGGTTAGGTTGCTTACCATGGAAGCTGGATTATAATGCTTTGACTCCATTTCCTCTTCACTCTCCTCTCTTGGCTGGCTTCCCTTTCACTCCCAACTTAAATTTAATTTCCTCTGTCTAGTCTTTAAATCTCTCCATGACCTTGCTCCCCCTTATCTCTCCTCTCTCCTCTCTTTCTATAATCCCTCCTGCCCCCTCCGTTCAGCCGACCACTTCCTTCTCACTGCTCCCCATTCCCCATGTGCCTCCTCCCGTTTCCGCTCCTTTCAGCTCCTAGCCCCCCTCCACTGGAACTCCTTACCTCTCTCGATCTGCTCCACACCTACCTTTTCCTCCTTTCGCACTTCGCTGAAATCTCTTCTTCTCCATTCCCCGCCTTGAAACCTTCCCCTCCTCTCATCCTCTCCCCGACCCTCGAATCCCCCCTATGATCCTCTGCTCCCTCCCCCCTTCCCCCTATCCTCCCTCACTTCACCCTCATATCCCTTCCTCCCCCCACCCCCTTCCCCTCCTCTCCTCACTGATGAATTGCTCTACTTACTGTTTGTATTGGTTTGATTCATTGTAAATTGCTTCTTGGTTATAATGTTCTATGTATTCTGTTGTTATAATGTAAAGCACTTTGGATGAAAGCGCTATATAAATAATAAATACAATACAATACAACATGTTGAAAATAAATTGCGAGGGTGTTGGTTGTGCCTCACATTGTCAATATATACATTACTTATACACAATAAATGTCACACTGTTAATTTGTTCTCCCAAGGTGCTCTTGTGTGTTTACGAATTAAAGTTTGCAGCTTTTCTCCTGCTCTCAATGGGTTGCTTAATTCACTGTCTCAAGATGCTCCAAAGTTCAAGAATTCTGATTGACTCCTTGTTTTCACTTGCCCAATCGTTCCCAGTCGTTTGCTCTAGTTTTGCACTGTGTCCATTTGGGCTTAAATGACCCCTGAACTAGTTCTTACTGGCCTACTGATCAGGAACAATGTGCTGAAGCTTCTTTGCTTTCAAATCTTTCTGTGATATTGCATATGCCAAAATTCCTTGTAGAACACTTGATGAAACACAGATGAAAATCTCTGAGTTAGATCAATATTCTGATGTTATTGGTTAATGGTGTTTTGCTCATTTTTAAGAGACCTGAAAGCTTCTTCTTTGTGTTGCACACCCCTTTTAGATTTCTTTGCTGGGTGAGCTTTGACACTGAGGTGAGGAGAGTGAGTTGAATTTAGGAGTGAGTGTGGGGTACTTCTGCTGCCTTCTCTGACATTGCACCAATGTGTGTAAAAGTTTTAAATGTCAGAGCATAGTTAGGTCTAAACCGCGAGTACTTCAGAGAGACAGTGCAACAGCCTCTCTCCTAGTTTCTCTCTTCTGAATTGTAAATAGATTGTAATGGGTGAGATGGTACTTTTTCTGGCTCCAGGTGACCACCTGTGGGGAACAGCTATCGACGTGCGCATATGCTAATCCTTGGCAATGCCACCCTGTCCATGGAAAGACAGCCCTTAAAATAGGGATGAATAACGAATGGCTGTATTTGACCTGTGGCACAAGTAAGGAGGTCCCCCTGGGACCCATAGTCAGCAATTGGCCAGAGAGACTGCAAACTTTAGATTGCAGTCATATTAGAAAGCACATCATTTCCCAACCCCCAAAACCCCATCTGTTACGGCTAGCACACGGCTTGTCATGGTCTTTAATTTTTAGTACCGCCCCCTCCACTTCTTTACACTGAGGTGTTACTCATTCTTTTGAGGAATTCATACTCTGCCTTCACTATGTTCTGCTCCTTATTTCATTATGAAGAATCCCTGCATGGTTGCAGCATGAATCTGATACAGAAGGTTTGATGCCTGGTGAGTAGGGCCTGTTGGTGGCAGAGGGGGTAGAGGAAATTCTGGACTTTGTCAATTCGGGACTGGTTCTGTATAGTTTCGGGCTTGAGGGAGACAGGCTAGACTTCTTGGCTAAATGAGAAGGGGTTCTGGCACCTGCTCTGACAAATGCCTGGCAAACACCTTGTTCTGCCATCAATGTGCAGAGGTTCCAGTAGATCATTCAGTGTAGCACCTGAGCATGTTTGAACGCGTTTTGAGACATCACTCAGCCAGCTAACCAACATATTAAGGAACGTGAAATTGGTTACTGAGGTCCTCACATTTCAAGCTGCCCTTCCATTGAACCTTAGCTTCCTGCCTCCCATAAGCCTTAACAGGTTATGGTGATGTCTGCATTTCCAAACCATCCCTTTCTCTCCTCCGCCAATTCACAGATGCTTGTTTTGTTTGTCAAGACGTACACTTTATTTATTGGAGAAAGAGAGACATAGAGCGGTGGCATTGTGAGATAGAGAAATGGGGACTGTAAGGAATTCATGCTGGCAACAGTAAAGACAGACACAAGTGATCACAGTTCAATGGTGTTTATTAAACTGTATAGGTAGGTTGGAAAAACGCCTAAACTAAACATATATCTAAGATGGGATCAAGTTAACGACCATCAAACAGTAAGGCAGTCCTAGTGGCGTCTTGTCAAATAAAAGTGCCTATACCAAAAAATATATATATTGCCAATCCTTACTACTAAATACCAAAAATGGTGTGGGATAGTGTTCACAAGAAAGAAAGAAGTGTTCAAAAATGATAAATCAGGATGTGGTAGCCGGAGTCCCCCTTCCCCATGTTTTCAGCACGGTACAAGCTGGGACTCCTGAACACAGCACAATTTGAGCTTTCCCAGCACGAGACTACTGTTCCTTTCTCAGGTATCAGGGTATTATGTGGTTAAGTCGCTTTCTTATAAAAAAGTCTCTTGCCTCTTAGGATCTGATGGGTTCAAAATAATAAAATAAAAAGTCCCTTTCTGTAGGTACGGTGGGTGATGGAGTTTCACCCCTCGATCCCCCTCTTCCGCGCTCATATCCCACTAGAATAGTAGCCTCCATCAGTCGGGTTCACTACGGCAGTTGTATACAAGATTTCTCCTATTTCATTACATTGGTATTTTGTTTTCTCATCTGAGTCCCCCTCCTTCCAGGCTCAAACCCCTCTCGAAAGTCCACCTCCCGCTGTCGGGTTCAGTATGGCTTTCATTTACAATGTTCAGTGGGGCACCATGCTTTGCCCCATTCTACCAGCATCCCTCCGTTGGGTTCCTCTGTTTGCCAGCATTTCAGTTCCTTCTACTTTCTTACTATGTGGGATTCACTTCCCTTGGGTTTTCAATGGTTTGTCGATCAAAGAATTTCAACTGTGCAGTGGATTTTACTAGACCCCTATATGCCCACTTTGACCTTTTCTGGTGGCTTTCTCAAGGACTTCTGGTATCAGTTGTTTCAACAATGGGGGAATTAAACAGAGGACCTCATTACGACCCAGGCGGTAAGGGGTTTACGTCAGCGTAAACGGCGCCGACCCTTACCGCCTGATTCCGAGGTCCCTTAGCGCCATGGAGGATTTAAGCTTTTAGCAGGTGTTAAAATCCATGGCGCTAAGGGACCTTGTTGTTAATTACGCCACCGTAATTTACGGTGGCGTAATTAACGCCTTCCCCACTCCTATTATGCCCTATGGGGCAAAAATGGGAATGGGGAAGGGTAAATGGGGATTGGGGACTTACCGCCCCGCCAACCTCGAAATGGGGCGGTAAGTCCGCCAACCACCATGGCGTAAACATAGTTTACGCCATGGTGGTAAAGGTACAACCCAGGCGGTAACTTACCGCCTGGGTCGTAATGAGGCCCAGAGTCTCTCAAATGAGCACCCATGTGGTGCTGGCCCCCTCTGCAGCTGGTTTCGCCCTTAGGAGTTAACAGTTCTTTTCTCTCTCAATTAGCTAGTTTGTTTTCTTATCCGTTTTCCTCTCGACTCACCGGATGTGATGAACTGCTTGGATTTTCTTTTCTATTGAGTCAAGGATGGTACCACGGTAGCAGGTGTCTCACCCGTCCTGATAATCAATGTAGGAGGGCTTTGTGTACCGTTGACATCTGCTGCAACACACGCTGGCTATTGTTTGTGGTCTTACAATTCCTTTCATGGAGGCTTCGCAGGTCTGGGTTGGAAAGGTGAAGGTCGCTTCTCTCCTTGTCACCCTTTTGTTCTCGCCTCCTTTCACCTCTACTTGAGTTTCCATACTGGGATAGCTGTCTCATCGTACAGCCTGTCTTGCTCGCAGTGTTCTCTCGTGCTCCACCTTTTATCCCTGTGGAGAAGGGAAAGGGCCATCAGGTGTGTGTGTGTGTGTGATTCTGGTCAATTGTCTGACTTTGCCTGACTCATGGGTTGGGACAAGTCAGGTAAACAGCTCTTGTGTTAGTTGTCTTTCGTGATATGTGAAAGTGTTTGTGTCGGATAAGGGGGGAAGTGTTTCTGAGTATCCTACGTGGTAGGATGGGGAAAAGGTGTTGGAAGAAGGGGGATAGCGTGCCTCACCCGTCTGTGTCCCACTTTCACTCCCCGAGGATCCCCATCCAGATGATCCTCCCTTACTAGTCCACCAACAGGAACTGGATCTAATAGCGATGGCTGTGTCCTGGCCACCTGGATGACAGAGGCCTGGGGGCTAGTCAGGGAGACACCTTCAGGTTTCTCACAGGACCTGCCTGGAAAGGGCCAGAGGTAGGAATGCAGCATTATTTCCTCATTCCCCCAAATAACTCCTCCTGTATAAAATCTCTGGCTCCTACAACCTAGCACTAGATACTCAACCCCCCCCCCCCCAAAGATGGCCACACAGTCCTAGCCATTAGCACTCAACCCTAACCAAGCCACAGCTAACCTTTCCTATTTAGCCTTGTTGCACTCTCCCACATCAGCTGCTAACTAAACCCAAACAGCTGTAGTCTATTCTATTTTGGGCTTCTATTAAGTAACACACTCCCACTTATCTTCACAAAATCCATAGAATGTAGATTCACACTCAAGAACTTGGTTCTTCAGACCTGCACCCATAAACAACACAGGTTTCACATTCCCTTTCCCATTGCCCAACTAATGAACCCCACATCTTTTTATTTTACAGAGATAAGTGCAACAAGGCCACCAATAGTGGCAGACGGGCACTCTACAATACCATTTACGTTATATCACCATATGCTGGGGGCTGGAACTTTGCCGAGTGTCATTACAATGTGGTTCCCTACTCATCACATTTCATCACAGCATATGTAGATAACATTTTAGAGGAATCCTGAATACCATCCATTCACACACTGAAAACCGATGTTGTCTTGCTATTGTCTGCAGACAATTTTATGGGCTATTTAAATTTGAAGTCTGTATTTTAATTTTAAGAACACCTTGCAATTCTAGTTTCAATGGTAATAGGTTTATAATTGAGACTCACAGAGGTATGTTGGTGAATAATTCAATGTGGGGCATTGTGAGTCTACCTAAAAGTTGCATATCAATGTTGAAATATCCGGAAGTGCGCTGTGAGGAGTCCACAAAGAGATTTGGAGACAAGGTAGTCATTTTGTGGCTAAATAAATTTATTAAATGAAAAATAGGTTAGAAAAATGTACCTCTGACCTTATTATGAAGAGGAGTTTCCGTACCTAAAAGCAACAAAATAAGGATCTGCCTCTGTCAAGATGTCAATAAACAAAAATTCTGCCCTTGTGTCTAAAATGCCCTATCCTGACCGTCACACTATAAAAAACAATAAAATGTGCAAGGAAAGGCCCTCAACCTGATACTTGCAAACATAAGTGTTCATAACTGAAAATAAGAACAGATCCAACAAAAATGTTCTGTAAGGTGAAGGACCTTGGATCCAGAGATTGTTCCCCTTCCCCCTGGATTCTTAAGTAGGATGGCAATTGTTCCTGTTACTAATAGTTCCTTTGCATCTCTCCTTGATTTACATGTTCATTCAACAAGTTATGTACCAGTCTTTCTTCAATACACGTTTCTTCTCTCCTTATGAAACACTGTCCTTCTTTATTATCTCTGATCGCTTTGCAAATCACCTTTTATACACCCCTGCCAGGGGGTTTTATGCAATTCTAACTTCCTGGGGTACTCTCCTGCCAGGATTCCTCATTCAATTCAAACTGTCTGGTATACTCTATTGCCAGGACTTCTTAAGCAATTGCCTTATATCTTTCCTTTGCAAGGACTTCTTACTTTCACAGTTCTTCTGAATCACCAAAATTGTATATGCTGTTCTTGGTTTGGTATGTATGTCTATGGTAATGTTTGCTCAAACCCTGCCCCACACTTGCATCTCATGCATCTGTAGCTCACTGGGGTTTCAATCTGCACTTTGCCTTTTTCTGAGCCCAAACAATCTTCTTGTGGTTTTAGCACTGGTATCACAATCAAATTGATGTTGGTGTGGTCACCGGAAAACCCCGGGGTCCCCACTGGCTTTGGGTTGACTCACTGTTTTATTTTCCACCATCTATAGTCCAGTTCGCGCTTTTGCAGTGATGTTATTTCACTTGCTTCCCATTCTGGAGTGCGTCGACACCCTTCAGGCTTCCTTTGTGGCTCCACAGTCGCACGCCTGCTTCCCTTTAGGTCCCAGAATGGAGAACGATGTCTCTTTGAGTGTCACGACCCTCACCCAAAACCCCCTCTGGCAAACCCATTAGCCAGGTGGCATCAGAACTCGGGCCTCTAGAGCCTGGCATCCTCTTCAAAAGCCCTCATGGGGCCAGTCCTGGCGCCTAAGGCGCCAGGCTCATACACCACGAACAACAATGTGCTTGGGAACTACTTTATTGTATTGTCAGCCAACATGGAGGCATCCACATAGCTTGGTTCCCTAAGAATCAAGCTATGCGGTCTAGTGTTTTGGGTGTGGCAGGCCCAGAACTACTTTCCTGGTACTACTTTACCTGGGCTATATAAACCACACCCTGTCTGCAGAACATGCTTTGTGTTACTTTGCAGCTTGCAACGTGAGGCTCACCATGTCCAGCTATTCCCTCGAACCTCGGAGAAGCAGAACCTGCAAGGAGACAAAAGGGACATCATTAGCAGCAGCATCTTACCTGCAGTCTTCATCTTTAAACACTTGCAGCTACTGAGAACAGCTTCCTCCAATCTGCATGCCTCCTGGACAGAACGACCTGAAAGAGGAAGATAGAGGCAACATTAAAGAAAGCAGTAGAGACATTTGCAAATTACGAACCGCTCAAAAGGCTTACCTGGCTGGTCGCCTCTCAGCTGGCACCACTCCGGACATTCCACTCGCGCTGAAGAACACCGCGACCTGCAAGGAAGGAAAACACAGGTTAGCAAAGGCAAGACTTTGCAGCGCTGCGCATAGCGCTTACTTACCGCATGATAGTGCTCTTAATGCGCCATCATTTACCAGCATGGCTCAACAAAGCCAGTTCGCTGCACTGAAGCTCTGCATACCTAAGGGAGAAAAAAAGAGACATTTTAAACAAAGAAAGCATGCAGGATAGCAACAAAACTAAAGAACAGCACTAAGACCTACCTGAACAATATCAAACGGGCTGGCGTCAGTGAAGTAACTGGACCGCACTCGCCCATGAAAGACAATGACCCCTGCAAAGAAGGCAGGACGGAGAGCACGCCTAATTCTACCACAAGGTGAGGAGAGGGCGCCAGAGGGACTGAAAGCATACAGGGTGGAGGGAGGATACTTACCCCAGTCGGTCAGCCTTGAACACAGTCCTCCTGTATTTTCAGGCAGAACCTTCCCCGCAGACCACATCAGGGCAAAGCTGAGAAGCATACCAGTGAGTAACCCGGCTGGGTGGCATCCCTGTGGATACCAGGTGAGCGTAACATCGAGCCGCCGAGTGCCCAGGAACTCTATTGTGGTTCCCAGTGTCTCCATGGCACTTCCTGCTCATGCACTGCATTTCTCCTTCGGTCTCGGCAGTCTTCTTTGCTACGCCATGTAAGAGGATTCAATTCAGCACTACAGCTAAGTTAACGCCTAGTCTAGAATACTGAATGAAAACCCTTATTGATATATCTTTAGGTCCAGTTCATGCGTTCTGGATGACTACCCCTATATAACACCCCTCTCTTGGAATCCCCCTGACCCCACTGAGCCAAGAAGTAGTTCTGTTTTGCAAGTTTAAAAGGTTTATTTGATAATTTAAAATAGATATATATATCACGCTTTATAATAAATTAATAATTGAATAGCACCCTTAATCTGATATGATAAAGATCAACAACGGAGAATCTGGCACTGGCACACTTCTTATAATCACTAATGAGTTGACATGAAATGGATAAGGTAGCACACTGGTAAATAGGAACAAAAGTATAATGTGGTAGAGGATGCTTTATGTAGGCTCAGGTGGATGCAATATTCAATGAATGCAGTACAGAAAATACGCAATATGATTTCAACCAAACAATGTAATCACTTTTCTCTGGCTACTCCCCTCCCCCCCTTGATGCAAGGCAAGGAAATGGAAGGAAAACACACAGTTCTCAGAAATGCAATCAACTGTAATTCAGTTCAATCCAGCAAGCTTAAACAGAAGTTTGAAAACACAGGCAAATGCTTTGATAGGTGCTAGCAATGAATGAGAAATATGCTGGAAACGCTCTTAATTCCCTTTTAGAGGTTCAGGATGAGTGGTATCTAGTTAATATTAGTCCAGGCTCACACTAGCAATGATGCAGGGATAGTTAGCAGGTTAAACGAATTTCTGGCAAATGAAATCAGGCAGCAGCAGTTTTTTTACATGTGAAGAAATTGCAAATCGCGGCAAAATTCGCGGATGCGCCGAGCGCTATTACAAAGACTATCTCTACCGTTTTGGGGTCCTAGGAAAGCCTGGGATCTCAGCTTCCAAATGAAAGTTATTGCAAGTCTCTAGCCCAAACGGTTGCGGAGATATGAGTAATTTAGTAAAGGTCGTTTTTGGTTTTGTAAATTTTAAACGCACACTTTTTCAAAATGACAAATTTTACTAGAAATGACAGGTGACAGATAGGAGGCAGTTCTACTTAGGTTAAATAGATTGAATTAGATGAATTTAAACTAAGAGATGTGTTCTGAGTTTTGCTAAGTACTCACAAGAGATTTTGAACAGGAAAGCGACTTGGTCACGATCTTCAGTCTGGTCAGGTCTTTCCGGATTCTGCTCACAGCGCCTGGTCTGGTCTCGGCTAGGCACAGCACTGCTTTCTCTCTGGTCTGGTCTCTGCTAGGCACAGCACTGCTTTCTCTCTGGTCTGGTCTCTGCTAGGCACAGCACTGCTTTCTCTCTGGTCTGGTCTCTGCTAGGCACAGCACTGCTTTCTCTCTGGTCTGGTCTCTGCTCTGGATAGATTGAAGTCTCTAGTTTGGCTTTCTGGAGTTTGATGGAGGTAAGTATGGATTTTTCCGGCAGGGCTTCCAGCGGCAGATGAAATTGAATGTCTCTATGTGTCCTGACTCTCTGCTTTTATCTGTTTCTTGAGAATGGGTGTGTGTGTTGCATCACTAGACTTGCCCCTCTCATTCGTCATTGGTCAGGCTTCCATTCCTCCGCTTGATTGGCAAACTGAACTGTGAGTCAGATTGATGTCATTTTATGATCTCTTGAAACATCCTCCCTTATCATCTGTGCACCCAAATATATATATGATCAAAATCCATACTTCAGAGTTACACAGTTGTTTGAAATTACATATACATGGTGTGGCTGAATTTAGCCATGTCTATGTCCAAATCTGCTCATTCTCGGAGCTTGCATTCAAAGAGTGTACATAATTGACTCTTTAACTGCTTTTTCAATTTCCGACATGGACCCAACTTTACATACATGTGTGCAGGGGGTAGGGACATTAACTGATGAAGTTTCAGATTTTTAACATGCACACATTTAGAGTAATATCCACTTTTCCGCTAAAACCCCCCTGAACATACCACCGGTTCCTACCACGTCTTAAACTGTGGGCAGAAAAATCACAAGAATTATGGTATCATTTATAAAATTTTCACATGTCCGCACTATGAATTATCCCCCTTTTTATAAAACCATATCCTTGCTGCAGGGGTGTGTCTTTTCAGGTCACATGGTACAGAAACCAGTCTTTCCAGTTTCTGCCAAGCCAGCTTGCTTCTCACAGGCAGTGCCCCTCCCAGCTTCTCCAGGAGGAAGCCACTTTTTACGACGTCTGTAATAAAAACCTTTGCCTGAGTGCAGAGGGCTTTGTTCACTCTCTGGCAGAGCACAGGAAATTCAATTATCAGATAGATGGCATATCCTTAGTGTGGGCAGCAAAAGGAACATTGGCCTGGGAACATAGTTGTGACTCAAGTTTCACTCCTGATGGGATCCGTTGCTAGGCAAAATCAAGTTCCTTAAGCCAGACCTTCAGCTAACTTGCAGGTTTTTTGTTGCTTTTTAACTTAACTTGCAATTTTACACATGCAGCTAGAATGCTGATTCTAAGTGCAAAACTATGACATTTCAACAGTTACAAAGGCATGTGACACCAAACATAGGTCACTCATTTAATCTAAACATTTTCGATTTTGGTGGTTTTAAATCCAGTTGCAGTTAGGCTTAAGCTGCTGACTCCATAGCATTTTTGTTATAAGCATTGTTTTTGGGCTCTTCATTTCCCAGATTTTGTAGGCACACAAAACTCCATTCTGCCAAATGTCTGCTGGTGTTCAGTGAATATTTTGCACATGTTGCAAGGTTTGAAATAGGCATTTTGCTTGCCTTCAGAAAAACACACAGTGGGTTTTAAAACGCCGGCTTTTGGATAGTGGTGAGTACTGGTACTGCACCCATTTTTGGGATTTTCTTGGATTAATGCATTCTAAACAGGAATGGTTCTTACATGGTAGTAAATCCTTGCTTAACATTGTTTTGATGGGGCTCCTTACAGTAAGATGGTTATGTGGAACCCCACAAAAAGGGTTGAATCTTTAAAGTGGTCCAATGAGTCACGATTTCAGCAACTTTTTGACATCAGTAAAAGTGGATTTTGTTAACAAAGACCTTTCTTTACCCTGGTGGGTGGCTAGTTAGGTAACCATTTTGGTGTGCGCACAACTGCGCAGCTTTCCTGGATTTCGGCGCACATGTGGGTTTTCCGCCATCTTGAATTTCCTAAGCCCACAGCACCAAATGTTGTAGCAGGGTAGCTTAAACGTGGGTCAGGACACCCTACAAGCCCCCCCACGTGACTGCACTTTGAGTTTGGGTCGATGGGGAGTCGCGTGCCCAAGGGTTTTGACCCACGCACCGGTCTGTCCGCATAATCTTCTTCCTCTTCTGTAGATGGCACAGTTCAGCATCTTCTTCTCCATCCGGTCAGATCGATCAGTTCTCCTCGCCGGTCCTGATGGGAAGATTGGGCGGTACCCCGGGCCCGTTGTGTCTTTGCTCCCGGTCTCCGGATCGTCCTTCTTGGTCATCCTTCATGGTTTCATCTCTCCTAGGATGATAAAGGAAGAGCGGCAATATCTACTCATAGACGATTTTTTTTTTCCACCACTGTTGAGATAGTGGGGCAGCATATGCATTTCATCGTAACGAAATATTACATTCTTATTTTGAAAAAAAAAAACAGCATCACTAGAGACAGTTTCATGTAAATCACAATATTTTAGAGACTAGATGTGGTAGGTTTTATGATTGGAACTGAATTAGTCTGATACAGTACCCGCTAGGATTCCAGAGGATTCCTCCAGTTGTTGCAGAGTGTGCCTGGGATGGCAACATTTCAACTGGTTTATGTGGACCCACTTGTCTTCCCCCTCGGCCGAACCGCCTTTGGGGATGCGGATCTTGTAGGCCACAGGGGAGATCTTATCGACGATCTCAAAGGGTCCCTTCCATGTAGGCAAAAATTTGCGCTGCTTGGCCTGGTTCCTTTGGAAGTTGTATAGATAGACCCGGTCTCCCACCTGATATTCCTTCCTGGAAGTTTTCAGGTCATAATGGGTCTTCATGCTATCAGTCGATCTTTCTAGATTCCGCTGAGCATAAGCAAAAGCATGTTGGAGGTGTTTCCTTAAATTCTCTACATACTCATGAGTAGTGGAGGCATTTATCAGTGTCTGCTCTTGGGTCCTGTAGAGCAAATGCTGCGGAAGCACCATCTTGCGCCCAGTCATCAACTCAAATGGTGACATTTTGGTTGCAGATGAAGGGGTAGATCTGATGGCCATTAGGACCAGAGGTAATCGGATATCCCAACTTGGCCCAGAATCTGCCACAAACTTCTTTAATATGCTCACAATTGTCCGGTTATATCTCTCTACTGCCCCAGAAGAAGCTGGTCTATAAGCAATATGCAGCTTTCTCTTGACCCCCAGTATCTCCCACATCTTTGTCATTACTTCACTGGTGAAGTGGCTACCTCTGTCTGACTCAATCCTTTGAGGTAGACCAAAACGGGAAAAGATGTGGTTAATCATCAAGGCCGCTGCAGTTTCTGCCTTGCAATTTGGGGCTGGGAGACATTCCACCCACTTGGTAAACAAGCATGTCACGGTCAACATGTACTTATTCCCCCTAGCCGAGCGAATCACAGGGCCTACAAAGTCGATTTGTAAATCTGACCATGGCAGTGTCATTCCCCTCTTTTGTAAAGGCGCCCGGTGTGTGAGGGATGATGGCTGAAATTGTGCACACACAAGGCAACCCTTCAGGTACTGGTCGAGGTCCTGCCCCATGTGTGGCCAGTATGCAACCTCTCTTAAGATTTCCAATGTTGTGTGAAACCCCCTATGACCGGCAGTGGCCGCATCATGGGCGTGACTTAACATCAGGCTTCGGAATGAGGTAGGAACCACCCACTGATCGTGGCCAGCTTTGGATTTCCTTACCAACAAACCTTCTTGGATCCGGAACATTTTGGGACATTTCATCAACACTCTTAGGTCCTCTTTCCCAATGTAATCGGTATCCGTCAGGGGAAAGTTCTCAGGGTCCTCAAGGTGCTGGTAAAATTTACCAATTATTGGATCCCCCTTCTGAGCAGTAATCAAATCAGCATCAGGGGTCTCCTTACTCCATTGTGCAATTGAGAGGTCGTTGTGAGCATTTGTCTGGGACCTAGTGATGGCAGTGACCTGGATTTCCCCCAACAGGGACTCAATCTCAATTAGATCCCCTTGGATGGCCCCGGTTTTGGCCAGCTGATCAGCTAAGTCATTTCCAGTTTTGTCTGGTCCCTCTACTTTGGAATGACCCTTGATCTTCTTCCAATAGATGGTCATCCCATTCGAGGTGACCAGATCATCAATGTTTTGGATCAACTTCCCATGTTTCAAGGGTTTGTTGTTAGCACATACCATGCCTCTGGTCTTCCAATTAACCAGGTGCTCCACGAACCCGTTCCGTACATAATCCGAATCTGTGATTATGACCAGTTCGTGGAGTTGATGCTGGACAGCAGTGAGGATGGCCTGATGCACAGCCATCAATTCTGCCACCTGACTACTTCGGGGACCAATTTTGTATCCAGCGGAGGGTTCTGGGGACTCATTCACCCATGCATTCCCTACGCCGGCCACCAGTTCTTTCTCCCCGTTGTTGTCGACATGGTAAGAGCATCCATCCACATACACAGTGGGCATTCCCTCACACTTGTCTTCTTCAAAGACTTTGTGGGGGGAATTAAGGTATGCCTCCATGTTGTCCTTTATTTTTAGACTTTCGTCCTCGAGACAGTTTTCTCTGGCACAATCATGCAAGTCAGCCAGACCTTGCGCGAGGGGACTCTTCTTGTTTTGGCCATATCTGACCTCCACAGGAAAGCCTTGCATTGACAGAATCCAGGAAGTAATTCGGGAATTACTCACATTTCCGGCCCGGATTCTGTCACTTTGGAGATATTGCAGAGGCTGGTGTGGAGTCTCCACTATGATGTGTTCCCCCTGGATAAACGGGCGGTAATTCTTCAATGCCCACACCGTTGCCAGGAGTGCCTTCTCACAATCGTTGAATTTTTCCTCCACAGAGGATAAAGTTTTGCTCGCATAGGAGATTACTTTATTGACCTTGTCATGCTTTTGATATAATACTGCCGTCAAGCACGTATTAGAGAACCCCGTCTCCAGGAAGAACTCCTTGTTTCTGACAGGGTAAGCTAGGCAAGGCGCTTGTGAGAGGCTTCTTTTGAGTTGTTTTACTGCCTCGGCTTGTTCTGGATCCCATTCCCACTTGACCCCCCCCTTCAGGAGATGAATCAGGGGTCTGGTGATCTCTGCGTAGCCCTCAATGAACTTTCTGCTGTAATTAGTCAGTCCAAGGAGGCTCCTTAGTTCCCGCAGAGTTGTGGGGTCTTTCAGTTTCTGAAGTGCTTCCACTTTCTTTTCCTGGGGACAGAGACCCTGAGGAGTAATCTCATGCCCCAAGAAATTAACACGGGTTCTACACCACTGTGCTTTCTGAAAGGAAAGTTTTGCTCCGGCGGCCCTCAACTGTGTCAGAACATAACGGATCTCTGCTATGTGTTCCTCCACAGATGAACTTTTGATGAGGACATCATCTACATAAGCCAGGTTACCCCTCGTACCCAGGTCGGGCATGGCCTTATGTAGGAAAATATTGAACTCATTACCGGAGTTAAGGTATCCGAAGGGAGTCCGGGTCCATGTGTACTGCTGGCCCCCAAAGGTAAAAGCCAGCTTGTATTGGTCCTCCCTACTGACAGGCACGGTCCAGTATCCATTGGTCAGGTCTATTGCAGTGAATACCTGTGACCCCTGAATCTGGGCCAGCCCTTGGTCAATGTAGGGAAGAGGCCATCGGGAAGTGTGGACCCGTTTGTTGAGCTCCCTGAGGTCAGCGCAGAGTCTCCACTGGCCGTTTGGCTTCAATATTCCCAGCACCGGATTATTGAAGGTGCTGTGGACTGGACGGATTATTCCCCGGGACTCAAGGTTCTTAATTATTTCAGTAAGGGACTCCATTGATGCGAGAGGCAAGCGATATTGCTTCACAAACACTGGAGTCATGCCAGGGTCCGTGGGGATTGTTGTGGTGTGGATGTCGGTGCGACCACAGTCATATGAGTCTACCGCAAAGAGATCTTGGAAATCCAAGAAAACTTGTTTCAACTTTTGCTTTTGTTCCAGAGTCACACAGGCATCAGCTAGGTTGACTCTCTCTTCCACCATCTGCCTGAAGCCTGGAAAGACTTCTGGTTTGGCTATCTCCGCGGCCTCCTCCAGCTGGGTGGAGAAGTCCCTGGTCAGAGTGCTGATTTGGACCGGAGGCTTCAGGTGGGAAAGGCAGCCCTCATGGACCTGGAAAATCACCTCATCCCTCCTGAAGTCACAGGTCACATCTTCCTTACCATAGGGGCAGGAAGTGTACACCAGGAAGTTCCCCCCATGCCGGGTAAAAATCCTGTCTGGTGTTGCGTTGTCATCACTGTCACTGTCAAAACAGTCCTTGGGGATGGGTCCTAACAGTTCATTTACAAGATCAATGGAGAAATGTCGGTCATCAACCGCCATTCCAATAATGGTGCCTGCGGCTAGAGTAATACTCTTTAAGTCGCTGTTATCCACCTCTATTAGAATGGGGTCATGTTCTATGTTGACTAATGGAGTCGGGTTTACCCCCAACCCTTGCTGTTGGAGAGAAGCATTTAGATGTATGTAAGCATCAGGGTTTTTCAACTCTTGTCCCCTTTTAACTTTCACTTCCAGGGAGAATTGTCGGGTCCTTTCTGGGATGGTGACTTCCTCTTTAACCTGAATTTCAACTGCATAAGGTAGCAATTGAGCTGACCTAAATGCTTTTTCTGGATCATCAAAGCCCATGGGATTATCCGCTAATCGGGACCAAGCTTTGAAGTTTATTAGGTCCAAACTAATGGCAAAGCGATTGAGAATGTCACTGCCTAAGTAAAAGGCGGCAGTGACGTCTCGCACGACCCAACAATTATGGACTATGCTCTTGTTGCCAATGGAGATTTTGAGCATACACCTGCTTGGCAGGAGATGTTTGGAGTCAGGTGCTTCCAGGTCCATTTCCCATTTGTCTATCAGTTTGAAGGTGGGAATGGCTGGATCTTTTGGGAGTTGGCGGAACATGGCTTCGCTGATGAAGCTCTTACCGTTGTTCACACACACTCGAGCGAGAACAGAGTCCTTCCCATCATTTAACTGAACAGGGATGAACAACTGCTCTCCAATTTGCTGAATATCAGCCAGGCTTTGAGCTGATTTCACATCTTTCTGGACTATAGGAGTGGGGGTTTCTGATTGTGGATTAGTATAGAATTTCAGAGTGTTTCCTTCCAGCGTGGAATACCACTTTAGACTGGAAGGAAGGTTGATTTTCAGAAATAGAGAGGACCCCCCATCACCAGTCTGTTGTCCTACTGCTATTACCGTCACGTCTGGAATTTGGTTGTTCTGGAAGTGAAATTCTACTTGGTCAGATTTTTGTTCAACCATGTGGCATGTGCCGTTTAAACTAACATGGTTGACACTCTGTTTTAATTTTATGGGTCGGCTAGTCTGGGTCCAGAGGACCTTGTTTACACAATCTATTAGGGGTGACAACCTTCTCAGGAGGTCATTCCCTAGTAAACAAGGGGTGCCCTCCGGGGTCACAACTATGACCGGGTGTTTCAACTTGTGTCGCCCGATCTTAATGTCCAAGTCTGCAGTCCCCTCAACGGGAATTTCCTTCCCGTCAAAGTTCTGCAGTTGTCCAGGAAGAGAGGTGAGAGGAATTTGGTAATTCTCTCCCCTTCCTGCATTCAGTTCGTCAAAGGCCCTTCTGGACAGAAGGGTAGCTTGAGATCCAGTGTCCACCAGTGCCGAGATTGTACCCTGCCCCTGTACTTGTACCGGTGCATAATATCTTCCCTCCTTCTCCTCAAGGGGGCACAGATAATGTACATTTTTGGACAACTGGTGGGCTAATTTTCTGGTTTTGGACATCGCTAGCGAAGAGATTTGGGCAGAATTCTGTGGAGAGCCTTGGGAATCTGAAAGAAAAAGTTGGCAACTGGAGATCAGAGCCATTGTGGGTTCCCCTGGCTCCAGTTCTGGGCCGCCCCCCCCTTTTTGGAGGCAGTCACCAGGATGGGTTTGAACCAGGGGATTTTCTTGCTGTTGGTTCTGGGATGAGATGGTGGGCGGCGGTAGCTCAGTCTCCACATCTCCCCAGTCTGGATTTGCATCCCTAAGGACCCATTTTTCTTTGGGAGGAGTTCCCCCCTCTTTGAAGGAGAAGATCCTTTTCCCAGGATCCTCTGAGGATCCCTCTCCCTCAAATTGGAAGATCTGTACCTCCTCCTCAAACTGAGTCTGTTTGGGTCTTTTGTTTCTCCTACCCCCCCTCTGCTCCTTAGGAGGCAGACTTTCAGGGGCAAGAGATTTTGTTTCCGGTTCCTGGGTTTCTAGGGGCTGTTTACAAGTGAGGAAGGAAGCTTCCTCCAAGGCTTTACACCCCCCTTCCCCTTGTGCCTCCTCCCTGGGAACCGGTGAGTTATCGGGGTGCTGCCCCCGTCATTGTTCTGGAGCACCAGGTCCAGAGTTGGGTGCGTTCTGCGCCGGCATGCTGATCTGAGGGTTCTGCTGTGCCCTCAGTATATGACCCATATCCCGCGCCATGTTTTGAACCTGGCGCTCTAACTGGGAAACCCGCTCAGGCTGATACGGGGCCCTGTTTTCTCCCCTGGGCTGATCCCGGGAAGGGTAGCTGTCCCTCCTCTGGTAGTACCCCTGGTTGGGAAGATTTTGGTACCCCTCCACCCTTGGCCTCCCCTCTCCCGGATTCAGTGGTCTGGGCTCAGGGAATTGAGGAAAGAAGGATGGATGATTTTGGGGTTGGAAGTCGGGTGGATATCTGGGGAAAAAGTTCTGCCCAGGGTTTGGTAAATTTCTGCCCTCCTGTGGGAAGTTTGGAGGGAAGTTCCCTGGGTTAGGTGCTTGGCTGGATCCCCCCCCTTGGGCTGGAGGAGTCCACACATAACCCAGGATGGGTCTGTTACCTTTGTAGCGAGGACTTACATAGTCAGG
Source organism: Ambystoma mexicanum (assembly GCF_040938575.1). Lineage (NCBI taxonomy): Eukaryota > Metazoa > Chordata > Amphibia > Caudata > Ambystomatidae > Ambystoma > Ambystoma mexicanum. The sequence goes on along the minus strand of NC_090930.1, from coordinate 589,519,899 downwards.
AGAGCGAGGGACCCCATTTGTGGGGCTGCCTCCCTGGCTCCCTGTCTGCGACTGGCCCGAGGACCTTCTGGGCCTAGCATTATTAGGTGCAGGTAGGTTTTTAGGCCCCCCCATCTCCAAATCCAAAACGGGGGTGACCTTTACCTCTGCCACCTTGGCAGCAGCAGGGGTGCTGTTGGCTTTGGGGTTTTTCTGGGCATTGCTTTTATTTTCTATGGGCTTCTGCACCTCATAGATGCGGGTAGCCTGTTCAATGACCCAGTCTAAAGATCTTTTCTCGTGAAAATCCCTCACGAGCTGGGTCATGATATATTTGGGCAAGGCATGGAAAAACGTGTTTATAAATTCACGGCTATCCGTGCGCACCCTTCTTGTGGTCTGTGCAAAAGCCCGCTTTAACTCCTGCACAAATTCTTGTGGGGCCTGATCCTCCCCACATTGCAAATTGTAGGCTGCCTTGCGAGCCTCTTGAGGATTTCTGTGAACAGAAAAATGTTTCAGGATGGCCGCCTTATAGGTGGACCATCTTAAATGATTTTGGTCCTCCAGCCCCGCAAAGAAACTGGAGTATTCCGGGGAGAAGGTCCACTTTACATATTGAATGCAGCTTTGGCTGTCCTTCAAATGGAAAGTCTCCATCATTTGTTCAAACAACTCTAAGTGCTCCCAAACAGAATACTTAGCGTTCTTATGGTAAGGCGTGATGACGCTCCTGATCGCCTTAATCTGCTTTAAGGGGTCCTTGAGCAAAGCCCTTTTTGCCTTATTGGCCTTTTTGGTTCGGGTAACCCTTGTCCATTCTTCGTCGGACTCAGAGGCACTGCTCCCAGAGGTTCCCGTCTGTTCTTCCAGGTTTTCCCAGATTCTGCGAGCCTGGGAATGGCTGGCAGAATGTGGGGACCTGGTCTCCTGTGTCCTGCGCAGTTCAGAGGAGTCTTCAGATTCCTCCTTGCTGTCAGGATTTGATGGGTACCCCCTCCACTGACCTAACTGGGCAGAGGTTTTCAGGATGCCCTTAATGGGCCTACTCTCCTGGGGTTCCCCACTGAACTGTATTGTACTTGGGTGCCCATACCCGGATGCCCACCCCTCCATTCCTGGATGGTACTGGCCTATGAGCCCCATGCTTCTGGCTGGATAGTAATCTGCCATCCCTGTGGCCCTGTGCTCATGTGCGCCAGGGGACATGGGGGTGGCAGAGTCCAGGGACTGAGAGGTATGAGGGCCTCTGGTACTAGGGCTCCTGAGGTTATGCTCCGGAGTTTCCATTTCCCAGCGAACCTCATCTCTATCCGCCCCTGCTCCCTGTTGCAATGCAAGAGCCTGCATTTGTGCCTTCAGTTCCTCAGTTAAGGCCTTACTCGACTCTATCAGTCTCTCCTGCATCGCTACCTGCTGTTGGAGCCTATCATTGTGTTGACAGAGGGCCTCATTTTCCCTCTGTGCTTCCTGGTTGGTCCTGGAGAACTGGGCCAGTCTTTGCTGCAGGAGGGTTACCTCCTGAGCTGTGTCCCTATTGGCCTGCTCCTTTCTTGCTAGAGCATCCTCCACCCTCCTGGTGTGCTCTAGCAAGTTCTGGTTTTCTTTTTGGAGGTCACCCAGTCCCTGGTGGGCCAGGTGATTTTCTTCCATTTTCCTTTTTAAATGGCAGACTTCCTGGCCTAAGGCGTCTCTTTCCTGACTAAGAGCCTGCATTTGTGCCGCCAGGTCGTCCCTTTGCCTTTGGAAGGCACCAGCTTTCTGGCGCTCCTGATCAAACTCTGCCTGGGTATCCAGGTCTTTCAAAATTAGTTTGTTGCTCTCCTCTTTCTCTCTGTCTAGTTGGATTTGCAGGGTGGCTGCCTGCTCTGTGCATGCCCTGTTGAAATTGATCTGTTGCTCCAGCTTTTTCTGGTTCTGCAGTAAGGAGTCCAAACTGTCTTGGTGCTCCTTCTGCAGGGCCAGAAATCGGGTATCCTGGTCTGTCTTTTCCTGTTGTAGGATGCCCATATCCTCTTTTATTTTAATAATATATTGCCTACTATCCTTTTCTGCCTCCTGGCTCCTCTGCAGCCTCTGCTCAGAAGAGTCCAGATCAGATTGGGCCTTTTGTAATGCCATCTGTTGCCTATTTGCCAGATTTTGGCTTTCAGCACATCTATCCTGCATGTCTCCCATATATAGGTACAGGTATGCTGCTATCCTGGCAATCTTATTGTGTTCCTCTTTGGCTTTAGGAGCCATATATAGTTCACTCAGGGCCACATGTAAGGGACCCTGATCTCTATATATATCTGACCCTGTTTCAGTGACCTGTTGTGTGATGGCCTGCAACCACACATCCTGGCCCTGTTCGGTCCATTCACCTCTCACAAATAGCTTATGCAAGAGGTGCTCTCTGGCTATTTTCATATCTACCAAGGTCGTCATTCTAGAGATTGGTCTCTGTCCTGATTTACAGAAGTTAGTATTTTATTTTTGCAGAACAGAACTTTTCTTGGAGTGTCCCTTTTGAGGAATGCTTCACAGCGTAATGCAGCGTGGTGATCCGACCGGATGTATGTATCCCGTCAGTTAGCACACTGTATTAAGCTGCACAAGTGGTATTCTAACCCAAACGTCCGGCTCGAGCCCCCAATCTGTAAGAGGATTCAATTCAGCACTACAGCTAAGTTAACGCCTAGTCTAGAATACTGAATGAAAACCCTTATTGATATATCTTTAGGTCCAGTTCATGCGTTCTGGATGACTACCCCTATATAACACCCCTCTCTTGGAATCCCCCTGACCCCACTGAGCCAAGAAGTAGTTCTGTTTTGCAAGTTTAAAAGGTTTATTTGATAATTTAAAATAGATATATATATCACGCTTTATAATAAATTAATAATTGAATAGCACCCTTAATCTGATATGATAAAGATCAACAACGGAGAATCTGGCACTGGCACACTTCTTATAATCACTAATGAGTTGACATGAAATGGATAAGGTAGCACACTGGTAAATAGGAACAAAAGTATAATGTGGTAGAGGATGCTTTATGTAGGCTCAGGTGGATGCAATATTCAATGAATGCAGTACAGAAAATACGCAATATGATTTCAACCAAACAATGTAATCACTTTTCTCTGGCTACTCCCCTCCCCCCCTTGATGCAAGGCAAGGAAATGGAAGGAAAACACACAGTTCTCAGAAATGCAATCAACTGTAATTCAGTTCAATCCAGCAAGCTTAAACAGAAGTTTGAAAACACAGGCAAATGCTTTGATAGGTGCTAGCAATGAATGAGAAATATGCTGGAAACGCTCTTAATTCCCTTTTAGAGGTTCAGGATGAGTGGTATCTAGTTAATATTAGTCCAGGCTCACACTAGCAATGATGCAGGGATAGTTAGCAGGTTAAACGAATTTCTGGCAAATGAAATCAGGCAGCAGCAGTTTTTTTACATGTGAAGAAATTGCAAATCGCGGCAAAATTCGCGGATGCGCCGAGCGCTATTACAAAGGAACCGCAAGGACTATCTCTACCGTTTTGGGGTCCTAGGAAAGCCTGGGATCTCAGCTTCCAAATGAAAGTTATTGCAAGTCTCTAGCCCAAACGGTTGCGGAGATATGAGTAATTTAGTAAAGGTCGTTTTTGGTTTTGTAAATTTTAAACGCACACTTTTTCAAAATGACAAATTTTACTAGAAATGACAGGTGACAGATAGGAGGCAGTTCTACTTAGGTTAAATAGATTGAATTAGATGAATTTAAACTAAGAGATATGTTCTGAGTTTTGCTAAGTACTCACAAGAGATTTTGAACAGGAAAGCGACTTGGTCACGATCTTCAGTCTGGTCAGGTCTTTCCGGATTCTGCTCACAGCGCCTGGTCTGGTCTCGGCTAGGCACAGCACTGCTTTCTCTCTGGTCTGGTCTCTGCTAGGCACAGCACTGCTTTCTCTCTGGTCTGGTCTCTGCTAGGCACAGCACTGCTTTCTCTCTGGTCTGGTCTCTGCTCTGGATAGATTGAAGTCTCTAGTTTGGCTTTCTGGAGTTTGATGGAGGTAAGTATGGATTTTTCCGGCAGGGCTTCCAGCGGCAGATGAAATTGAATGTCTCTATGTGTCCTGACTCTCTGCTTTTATCTGTTTCTTGAGAATGGGTGTGTGTGTTGCATCACTAGACTTGCCCCTCTCATTCGTCATTGGTCAGGCTTCCATTCCTCCGCTTGATTGGCAAACTGAACTGTGAGTCAGATTGATGTCATTTTATGATCTCTTGAAACATCCTCCCTTATCATCTGTGCACCCAAATATATATATGATCAAAATCCATACTTCAGAGTTACAGTTGTTTGAAATTACATATACATGGTGTGGCTGAATTTAGCCATGTCTATGTCCAAATCTGCTCATTCTCGGAGCTTGCATTCAAAGAGTGTACATAATTGACTTTTTAACTGCTTTTTCAATTTCCGACATGGACCCAACTTTACATACATGTGTGCAGGGGGTAGGGACATTAACTGATGAAGTTTCAGATTTTTAACATGCACACATTTAGAGTAATATCCACTTTTCCGCTAAAACCCCCCTGAACATACCACCGGTTCCTACCACGTCTTAAACTGTGGGCAGAAAAATCACAAGAATTATGGTATCATTTATAAAATTTTCACACGTCCGCACTATGAATTATCCCCCTTTTTATAAAACCATATCCTTGCTGCAGGGGTGTGTCTTTTCAGGTCACATGGTACAGAAACCAGTCTTTCCAGTTTCTGCCAAGCCAGCTTGCTTCTCACAGGCAGTGCCCCTCCCAGCTTCTCCAGGAGGAAGCCACTTTTTACGACGTCTGTAATAAAAACCTTTGCCTGAGTGCAGAGGGCTTTGTTCACTCTCTGGCAGAGCACAGGAAATTCAATTATCAGATAGATGGCATATCCTTAGTGTGGGCAGCAAAAGGAACATTGGCCTGGGAACATAGTTGTGACTCAAGTTTCACTCCTGATGGGATCCGTTGCTAGGCAAAATCAAGTTCCTTAAGCCAGACCTTCAGCTAACTTGCAGGTTTTTTGTTGCTTTTTAACTTAACTTGCAATTTTACACATGCAGCTAGAATGCTGATTCTAAGTGCAAAACTATGACATTTCAACAGTTACAAAGGCATGTGACACCAAACATAGGTCACTCATTTAATCTAAACATTTTCGATTTTGGTGGTTTTAAATCCAGTTGCAGTTAGGCTTAAGCTGCTGACTCCATAGCATTTTTGTTATAAGCATTGTTTTTGGGCTCTTCATTTCCCAGATTTTGTAGGCACACAAAACTCCATTCTGCCAAATGTCTGCTGGTGTTCAGTGAATATTTTGCACATGTTGCAAGGTTTGAAATAGGCATTTTGCTTGCCTTCAGAAAAACACACAGTGGGTTTTAAAACGCCGGCTTTTGGATAGTGGTGAGTACTGGTACTGCACCCATTTTTGGTAATTTCTTGGATTAATGCATTCTAAACAGGAATGGTTCTTACATGGTAGTAAATCCTTGCTTAACATTGTTTTGATGGGGCTCCTTACAGTAAGATGGTTATGTGGAACCCCACAAAAAGGGTTGAATCTTTAAAGTGGTCCAATGAGTCACGATTTCAGCAACTTTTTGACATCAGTAAAAGTGGATTTTGTTAACAAAGACCTTTCTTTACCCTGGTGGGTGGCAAGTTAGGTAACCATTTTGGTGTGCGCACAACTGCGCAGCTTTCCTGGATTTCGGCGCACATGTGGGTTTTCCGCCATCTTGAATTTCCTAAGCCCACAGCACCAAATGTTGTAGCAGGGTAGCTTAAACGTGGGTCAGGACACCCTACAGCCACTCCGGTATGTGTTTCTCACGTTGACAAGCGTCTGCATATGAGCCAATGTCTTCTCCAGCACTCCCACACTCAGTAGTGTGGTTGCCATCTTTAAAATGTTCCACGCACATGTGATTCGGAAAAACAACTAGACTGAATGTTGTGCTTCAAGTTCTTGACACCTTGTACAAACTCATTCATCCTCCTCGTCTCAGTACTTTGGTGATAATGGAAGTTTGAGTCCATGGGTGTCATTGGACCCATAATGTTCATATAGTTTTTCTTAGTGATTTTACATGAAGGGAGCATCAGAAATAAAGGTTGTATTGGAGCTTTGTGTATTTAGGTTATAAGTGGCGGTTCAACCAAAATATGGAGAAGGTTTATTTGCTTCCTCTACATTAGGAAACAAGCAACTGACAATACATCATTAAGGAATTGGGTATTATAGGGTCTTCCTCATGGGAAAGGGGGCGATTCCATGTCTCGCCCAATGAATTCATGACATCCCACTGGTAGCCAGGGGAGTTGCTAGGTCTGGAAAAGACCCGGGGCTAAGCTGATGTCAGAACTGTTGGGACTGGGGGCTAGCTAGTCTTTTGGCTGTAGCTCCTGAGATTCTATCCGGGGCTACAACCAAAACATCAGGGGCTATAGCCCCCTTAGCCCCCCCTAGCAACGCCCCTGCTGGTAGCTGTCTCCTCCCATGTGATCCTCCCTCATATAGCTGTCCCCAGGGTCAGGATCAGGTAGTCGCTAATGTCCCCCTATGGGTGGAGGTCACCGCCGAGGAATCCATAATGATTCCATTGTATTCATCACAACACCTTCTAAATCAGGACATTGTCAAATTAGGTAGTCAGCAATGGGGTGTATCATTCAGGTGTCAACTGACAAATCAAATTTCAATATGACTTAACTCCTAGGATGTTTACTATATATATATATATATATATATATTTATTTATTTTAAACAGAGATTAGGTTCTCAGTGGGATGCTCGAGCATGGGTCTCAGCCCTTAACTCTTCCTTTCATGTGTGCTGTTGCTTCCTTGGCTCAAAGATGTTCTGTCTATGCAATGTATAGGGTCCTGCAATTCTTTCTTGGCTGTTAGGTCTCTCAGCTCTGCCCATCTTCGACATGACTGGCATACTCCACCTTTACTTAAAATCGGGTTCACCTGCATCAGGGTTGTATATAACTATATAACCCACTGTAACTGTGTCTGTCAGCCGTAGATCTCAAAATCATCCATAGCAGTTTTGAAGACCTAAAGATGCCCATTCCAAACAGATTTTGAAAATTGAATCCACCAAAATCCTGCTATTCACTTTTAAGAAAATACATTTATTTATATGTGCACGTTGGAGCTGAAGGCGCTACACAGAATGAAAAGTATACTATAAAATAACACATATGGGCCTCATCACGACTTGGGCGGTAACGGTAACGCTATTAGCGCGGGCGGTATTAGCCCCACCGCCGAACTCTCCGGCGCTAATAGCGCCGGATCACGAGTTCGGCGGTAATGTAAGTCCCCATTCCCCACTGAGCCCATTCGGGAATTCCCCATTCCCCATTGGGCTCAGTGGGGAATCTTCGCGCTAATACCGCCGGCGGATTTCCCGCCGGCGGTAATAGCGCGAATTTTCAGCGGATTTCCCCCCAGCTCAGAGCTGGGGCGAAATCCGCCAAAGCCCTGATTCGGCGGACCCTTAAATCCGGCAGTAATAGCGCTACCGCCAGATTTAAGGGTTACCGCCGAAGTCGTGATAAAGCCATACTGTGCAATTTGCGTGATAATTCAGCTCTCCAACACAAAGTTGGGCCGGAGAAAAGGAACAAAATGAAAAATAAAGCAATTCTGAAAATCCCATCAGCCAAACGTAAGCGTTTCTGTTTAACCAAAATTAAATGAAAGAATATAGCACTCGGGGGTTCTTTTCCTTCTCTCTCCACACTCTGCAGCCTTCTCAATTTATCTGCACTCGGAGCTGCTTGTCGGTCACGGATGTAGGTTAAAAGAATGTACATGAAAATATCGAAGCTAAACACTGCGAGGCCAAAATGCTCGCATTTTGAAAACTGCGCCTATGTTTTTCCAATAATGTCCCCTGCTTTTGTTGTGATGTATGTGGGGGACACCCCTGCAGCCCCAAAGTCAGTAATGCAGTACTGAGTTTCCTAAGGTTAAAGTTATTCTATAAGTGGTATTTAATGGCTTTAAAGTCCTTTAACATCTTAGTTTCAAAAACAATTCGGCCTCTTCGGCCATCCAATTTTTGTATTGTTTTCACACACCCCTGTGCAGTATTTCAATGCTTCACCGCCCTCTGTGTGCTCCTCTGTCAGCCGCCTAGCTGGTTATCTGGGGCGGTGCTCCTCAGGGGATGAGACTTCTCTATTTGCCGAACTGCGAGGCCAACATCTTGGTGTGCGGGACTCTAACTCCAACCTCTCCTGTTTGGGTCGGACAGGACTTCGCCTTGGAGCTGCTGATCGCTGGTATGCCGCGTTTGCAGTGGCTCTGTGTCTTGCTCCCATATAACCAACAAACACTTGGGATTCTGCTTTCAAGGGAGGTGTAGTAAATTCTTTATCCTAGGATTCCTTGTGCCCTGTGAGAGGGTCACCACCAGTGAAATCCTTCTTGCCCTTCCCATAGAGGATGTTAAGCATCACAGGCTCACCTCCCTGGCCCCAAAGGGACACATTCCCTGGATTTCATACAGCCGATATGTAATGGTGAAGGATATTGGGCCTGGCTGCCTGGTGATATAACAGTCCTGAATGATGGCCCATGATCATCTCAATGGGCAGCTGCCTGCTAACTTCTTGATTGCAGCGACCAGTGCTGTGTGATAGTGGTGCGTTGTGTGAGGACCTCTCCTGTGACAATATATCAGGTCTATTTTGGCAGTGGAACAAGCATACTGTGGAAGCAACATGGTTTGTCCCCAACACGAGGTTTTACACTCACTACCATTCGGGGGGAAGGGAGGAGCCCGGAGACAGATTGGAACTGCAGCGACCTACCACCCTTTGAAGTAAGCATCACTTAATCAGCTAATTGTGAAAGATGCAACATTAACAACTTGGTCTCTCTGAGCCTTGGCGGAAAGGACACGAGTATGTTGAATGGGCTGCCCCAATCAGAGGAGACGGCAGCCCTGTTGTGATCAGCGATAGTCGTACAACTATAAATCGAGCATTACACCAGTTTGTCGCCCCCCCACCCCCTACCGGATCAGTCAGTGAGTTCAGTCTAGCTACTCCCAGCCACAGACTGACAATAAGTGCCAATGTATACATAGTTATGTAAATGTGATTCTGGGTCGGGGGCACGCCTGCTCAGGAATTGTTTGCAAACTGGCCGTTCTGTGGTTTCCACGAATTCCTGCCCCAGTAGTCCACTGGTTTTATACACAGTTTACCTCCAGCTTCCCAACTCTGGCTTCTCAGATTATCAGAGTGGTTTTGTATCATGCCATCAGGTGATGTAGCCCGGTTATAGACCAATCAGACGCAAGTGTTAATCGAGCATGTTGTAATCGTACAATTTGCACAATGGTGTCATGATGTCTCCCAAACTGTAGGGGGCGTGTGTAATCCGCTAGCCATCTGACAATGACCTCATTGTGAGTTTGGCATCTTTTGACCCACCATTACTGCATGTGGTAATGGTAGGTTCTTTGCATCAATACGGCCAGTGTACCACACTGGCGTTAACTGATAAAGAATTGTGAAAATATCCCATGTGTTCTTTCTGAACCTCCATGTTATAATTTAATGCTATTTTATATTATTTAATTTGCACACTTATAAGGAAACTGTAAAGGCACTGTTTACTTTGGAAGGTATATTATTATTGCACCACTATTTTAAATACCTGTAGGGTATCTATTCTCTTGTTCATTGCACTATTAAGGTAGTGAAAAAGTTAGCATCAGAGGTGTTTGTTTTTTCTGTTCGTTTGTTCTTGAAACTCACCATTGGCTTATAAAAAAACGTGTTAAACATCAGCAAAGGGGCAAGATGAACTCTGCTGAGGCACTTCATCTTGGAATCCTGTATTTTCTGCATGCAGCATTAGTATGCAATATGACATGCAGCAAATACGTCCAGAGTACATAATACAGTATGTGGTAAAACAGCTGGTATTAGAAATCGCTTTTACTGTCAACACCATACTCCTAATGAGATCCCTGGTGGCTGCACATTTTCACTGCATCTCTGCGCTCATGCCCTGGGATCATGATTGTTTCGAAAATGACAATATGTACACTGTTTTAGCCTGGCAAATGTTAACTCCGGCACAGTGTTACGTAGTTTAAGTATGGAGTGATTCATGTCCCATACCCATGATGGGGGGTGGCACATGTTGGTTTTACCTATGTCACACAACTGCCGCAAACACCTATCTTTATGACAGGGGTGCGTCCTTTGGATGCTGCCGGCACTGCCTACCCATCACCGCCTGCTCATTCGCCGCACTGCTGCTGTTTTATAGATGGCTGGCTGATGGGCAGAAACGGTAATCATTCAGTTTCTTAAACGAGATTGTTCCTCTGGAGGACAGCAGGGGTCGCTGTTAGAGCAGGGCTTAGGCTTCCGCTGTAGCCTAGGCTGCCAGTAGTTATTTATACAGAATGACTTGTATTATTGGTCGATTGTTCTTTTGAAAAATGGAAAACGGAGATTTATAATCGCACAGATCCATGGCACACATTTCATGAAAACTGGAGTACAGCAATCAGGCAACAGGCGGTATTAGTCCTTGTCAGCCACCCGTTTAGTTGGCCCTGCTTTGTCGACTGAAAGGGGGGAGGAAGTAAGGCCCGCAGTTAAAACCTAAACAATTTGTCATGTTCTTACTGGCAGGACATAGTAAACACGTTAAGAATAATAATGCAGTCCTGCAAAGTGATGTGGCCAGGAACGCAGCGCTTTTTGTCGTGGCCGTGTTAAAGTTCAATTATTCTGAATGATGACTGTGGTGTACAATTACAATCCCGCTGGCCCCCCTGGTACAGCGAGCACGCAGTCAGTTAAGAGGGTTCTCATTATGTTTCGTGATATTGTGATTTCCGTTCCCCCGGGAGCGGTTAACTATTCAATTTGTGGGTGTATGAACTCTACATGCAACCTTTAGCACTGTTACTTAAGAGCAGTCTGTTCTTCAATCAAGTGGCCACGATCGAAGGTTGAGAAAGAGCAACTATTCACCTTCCAGTGTACGCTCTTATCGGCTTTCCTCCCTATGCATTTCAATGGTTATTTGGGAAGAAACGCTGATTCACGTTTAGCATTAAGGCAGTTTCAAAGTTCAGAGAGAAACATCCAAGATTGCCAGTGACATCATGAGTGTGTGGTGGGAGTTGTGAAAAATAAAAAGTAAAAACCGCAATGACTGTCATTGCACGCCCCCTTTATTTAAAGGCACGCTGCAGAGTACAACGTCACTCCTCCGCGTGCCGTGCCGTAGCCCTTAAAAGGGCAGCACCACACCAAGTAGCTATACCGGCGTCACCTGTTGTCCAATCTAACTGATTATGGGTTTGTGAACCCATACACTGAAAACCTGCCTCTGTGTCCATGAGTTATCTTCCAAAATATTGGGGCAACGCTGCCAGTGGGGGTTTTACCACCAGTGATACTTCCTAAATTCCCCGATGAAGTTCAATGGGATTTTAGAATGAAGGGGAATCTCTCTAATCCTGAAAATTATGCAAACATGCCATTGTTCCCACCAGAACTAACCATAAATCTATTTGGCAGTATTATCACTATTAACTAATATCACCAAATGCATGATGAAGCACACTGACCTTATTAATGAATTATTTAACATGTGTTACAGGATTTGTGAGTGCTGTGATATTTTCCTACCAGAAAAGGGTCCCCATTCCATAAGTGACATTTTACGTTCCGCATTACAAGAGTGGGTAAACGGGGGAAAGCACTGTCCTATTGGCTAATAGCGAAGTCTGGCTGATTATGTCCCTTGTAACACAGGGCTATTGATCAGCTCTGCACCTCAGTTCTTTGGATGGAGCTCTGGGACTTACTACAAAGACTTACATGGAATGCTAAGTCGATGTATTGTAATCAAATGTTTTTATGGAGTATACTCCCGTTTCCCTAGATTAGTTCTTTCCTGCGCAAAAATATCCCTGACCTAATACCCCTCATCGCACTCCACAATCTAGTCAAAGAAACAGGTTGTTTTAATCTAAATATGGGTTTTTTATTTAAAATAATAATTCATAATATCCAAGATGGTCCACCAACTTACAATTGTAATTGGTTATTTATAATGGGCTTAATACCCAGAGGTTTCTAAGTATGGAGCCGGGGATCGAACCTTTGTTGCACTGCTACCCTCCCGAGACACATGCTGGCAAAGTCACCCACAATACTTCAAATAAATACCCACATCTGCTACGCAGAAAATAAAACACATCCTGCCTGTTGTTGGCTCACTAATCTTTTATTTGAAATCCTGAATCCAACCTATGATAGAGATGTATTAATATGTTCATATATATATTATAGTTGTCTATTCTAAATGACAGATACAGCAGAAGCCACAGTTCAATTATATGGGAAAATAATTCTATTGTGATTCACTCAAATTCTACCAGAAACCTACTGTGACTATTCAGAAAGAGAGAAGTGCCAGATCTTGCGCAATCATTTTTAAATCATTTTGACTACAAAGTGCAGTTTAGATTTTGGAAATGACTCATGTATTCCAGTTTAAATGTATGGAAATCACTTCACGGAAGATTTCTTTTTCTTTTGTAAAGCAAAACACATTCATGTATTAAAGTTTGACAGAAGAATGAGATTATAAAATTGAAAGGAAAGGTTGATAAAAAAAAAAACTTTAATTGGCATTTGGCATCCATGTTGCATAGTTTTATTGGACAATGTACACTGGTTATTTAAATTGACATTATTTTCTTGGGAATGAATGGAGGAAACCAACCCTCTTCCCTATTCCCCTTTAAAGAGTATAGAACTCTGTTCAGTATTTTGATGTAAAATATGGTTTCCACTGGTCAAGATGTTTATCAATCCCTACAATTTTGCCCACACAAACACAGTTATAATTTGCTCCTGTAAAAACCCTGGGATTTAATCAATAATCGGTTACTGGTAGTGATGTATATGCCTTATGCAATAAAAATTCTGAAGAAATCTATTTTAAATATATTTTCTCAAAAGTTTAATTTAAACGTCCAGTCCACCTTACAGTGACATATCTTGTAACGAGGTTTCACCAAACTATTTACAATTAATACCTGGGATTTGATTAATTATTGGGATGTTTATCTAGGGAATCAAGGGACATGGTGCTCATTTTCTGTATGTCTTTCAATGACCATGGACAAGTAGGGACACTGGCCGGCTTGAGGCAGCTCTGCCACATACATTGTTTGATTCAGTCTGTCCAGCTGTTCCCACATGTAATCTGTTTCTATTTTAGGAGAGTCCTTTGCATTCAGTCCAATGTGGGAAAGGCCATCAAAGTCAATGACATGCAGTTGCAATCCACATCTGCAACTATCCCGTAAGAAGGGCTGCCTACCTGTTCTGTTTTCTCAAAACAATGTCTTATCTGTTTGAGTTTAAATACACGAACACTCAGCACAAGCAGCAGCATTGAATGTGGCATTGGGGATTTGACAGGGTTTGTGATGGATTCACTGCACTTTCATGTACTCTCGTGAACCTGCCCTCCTTGCTTCCTTCGGCCCATTGAATTTTGATATGTCACAAGTGTAATAGGATAGTTGCAAACTAACCTGCTTCTTTGCAGTAAAACCAATATTGAACCAGAACATTCATTTTTTCAAAATGCTCTCCAAATATGTGCCATTGATGAGAAATACATAATGTGATTTAGAAGAGTATCCAGAGCCTGACGATATCCTTTGTTTTTGTCATTTGATGCATAATGAGCTAAGTTACTTCAAAAAAATCATACATTACAATATTTAATTTTGTATGCATATAACTCTCATTTTCTGCTTAATTGAGATCTGTACTTGGTTTCTTAATCTGACAAAACGGGTTCATAAATTAGAACCACAAATGTAATTATCATTGTCATGTTGAATGTATCTTTTCATACTGCACTTTTTACTGTACAATGAAGTCTGAATTGCATGTCTATGCCAAAATCAACATCAAAGACAATTTTCTTTTTTTTATTGTTTAAAGCATGGACCTAGATCGAGAGCAGCAGAATACTGTACAGTGTGTAAGCAGCCACATTTGGGCTGGCGGCTTTTAAGGGTAGAGCACTACTGGGATCAGTGCATCAGTATGTGTCAATTGAATTAGTCCTTGGTCAGGTATTGTTGAAAGAGCCATGTTTTGAGAGATTTGCTAAATGGAGAATTGTGAGGGCATTCTGAGGCAACACCTGGTTCCAGAGGGTTAGGGCATGACATGCTAAAGAATGTTTGTGGGTCCTCTCTTTGCAGACGAGTTGCGATTCAAGCTGCTTGGTCAAACTGCTTCATGAGGAGTGTGTGTGTGTTTGTTTGTTACCAGATGTGTAGCTTAGCCGCCAGATACCCTGGTGTGCTTTTTGTGACTTCTTTGTAGATGATACATGCAGTCTTGAACTGCATCCTGGCTTGCAGTGGAAGCCAATGTAGTTTGCGTAGGATGGGGCTAATTTGGTCAGATTTCTGTGCTCCCATAGTAAGACGTGCTGCAGCATGGTGGACTGCTTTTAATGGGAGCAGCTGGGAGCCCTGTCAGGAGTGCATTTCCCCCATCAATGTGCAAGACCACAAGCACCTGCAGTGGGGTCTGAAAATCATGTGACGGGATGATGGGTTTGATTTTTGAATGGTAGAGATTCTGAGCCATGCTATTTGAGCCTTCTTGTTGTTTCTCAAATAACAGTCTGCTTTCAATGATGAAACGTAATGATTTTGCTGAGTTAGAAAGTTATGAATGAAATCCTTCTAGGCGAATATCATTGAACCATTGGTGGAAAAGTTGCTTTTTAGCGGGTGAACCGATGAGGACAAATTACGTCTTGGATGGCTTTAGTTTGAGGTAGGCATTCAAAATCCAGGACTGCATAATCATGGAGACCAAAGATGTCCTGCACAATATTTTCTTACTTGTACAACTGAGTTTTGTCAGCGTATTGGTATATGGCTGCATTGGGATCTTTGAGGAGAGCACCCAGAGACTCCATATAAAGGTTAAAAAGGTTTGGTGTGAGGATGAATCCTTGGGGTATTACGCATGAGACCTGGAATCAGTTAGAACACAAGTTCATCTGGACAGCCTCTTGTCTTCCTGAGTTGTAGGAGGTAAAGAAATTCAGGATAGTGCCAGAGAATTCCATCCTGTCAGCAAGGAGGGAGAGAAGGATGTGGTGGATGACGGTGAATGCAGCTGAGAGGTAAAGGAGGATGAGGAGGAATGAGCCACCCTTATCCCTGATTTGGAGGGCATCATTCAGCACCTTGATGGTGGCAGTCTTGATGCTGCACTTGAGGCAGAGCCCTGATGATAGTCATGTAAGAGATGGTGTGGTTCGATTCTTGTGAGTAGTTTTGTAGCAATGGCTTTTTCCAAGATTTTGCCAATACACAGGAGGTTTGTGGTGGGCTGAAAGTTGGCCAGGTCGTCTAGATCTAGTTTTTTTTAAAAAAAGAGGTATTATGAGACCAGTCTTGAGGATGTCTGGGAATGATGGTTGAGTGAAGGAGGCATTGATTATGCTGAGGGGCGCATTGAGAGCCAAGACCATCAATTGTTTAATGATGGAGGCTGGGATTATATCATCAGTGTAAGAAGTAGGTTTGAGGGAGGCAATCATTGTTAGGAGATCTGGGGGAAGGTTAGGAGAGAATGCAGTCCATATGGGCAGTATGTGTGCTGGGGTTCAGGGGATGTTAATGCTGTGAGAGATTGATTCAATGGCCTCTCAGATTGGGGGCATTTTTTCAATTAAAAAAAAATGTGTTGATTCCCTCACATTTTTCCTGAGTCGGTGGTACCTCTGGGTCAGGTGAAGGTTTGGTACAGTACTTTACAACTGCAAAAAGAGCTTTTATTTGCTGCAATTGTGGTGGAGTAGTTAACAGCTTTGGCATCGGTAATCAGAATCCTACGGTTTGCACTGAGAGATTTGATGTTGGTGATGTATCCCAAGTTATGTTTTGTGCACCACCATTTCTCTAGTGCTCTGATTGAACATTTGTTGGAGGCTAGCTCGGGGGTGGACAATGGGGTGAATAGTTTCGCCTTAGCCTCACTGAATTTGGGGGGGGGGGGTGACTGTCCACCAGTTTCATTGCAAGTTGCTGAATAATTCTGTGAGGCCTGAAGCATTCCGTGCTGGGGAAGTCTGCAAAGTTTGCTTCTAGCTCATAGACCAGAAAAGTTTTGAATGAGCGCTTCTGAGTTAGGGGGCATTTAGCCTAACCTTTGTGAACCATAGTCGAGTGGGTGACTGATAATGGGATGGTGGCATGGTCAGACCAGTCAAGTGGGATAGGGTCTGCATGCACAGGTGATCCAGGGGCTAATGTGAAGACTAAATCTAGGGTGTTGCTTTTGATGTGCGTGGAGGAGAGCACAATTTGTTTAAAGTCCATTGAAGTGGTCATAGCTAAAAGCATGCTTTGAGTGTGGTTTTTAGACTGTGACACATGGACTTTATAATCACAGAGAAAGACATTATTAGAATATGCTGATTTGGCAGAGCAGCACAAGTTGGAGATGTCTGCAATGGAAGAGTCACTCCTGTGAGATGGTTTGTAGATGAGGTGGAAGGGGATGGATTCCTTTTGCAATAGATGGAACCAGCAGGTGAGTGAATCAAATGAGCTTGTTTCTGGAGAGGGGATGATGGAGTATGGCCAATCGTCCTGTGGATAACTACCACTCCACCTCCTGCACTTCCCGGACTGTCGGCATGTTGGATGCAGTAGTATTGGGGTAGGAGGAGTTTGAAAACATGTGGGGTGGATGGGGTAAACCAGGTTTCAGTGATGAACAGGGCATCAAGGTTGTTGTCCGAGATGAGGTCCGCAATCTCTGCAGGGTGAGAGACTTCTGAGCAAGCATTGATCAATATGAAAAGGCGTGTACATGTGGTCCATAGATGTTGGATGGGGCAAGGGCGATATTGACAAGTTTTGCTTGAGTAGCTTCCCAGAGCTGGCCAGTGCACATGGAATTTGAACCCTAGTGAGAGTGAGGATGGGCTGTGGACGGAGGAGACACATGGTGATGTCTTTTGGTGAGAAGCAGTAGTAGCATCTGGTTTTCAGTTGGAAAGCAGGATCATGGGTCTGGCCCTTGGCCCTATTAGGCTTGCACAGGCACAAACAGATGAGGTCATTGTCTCTGTCCATCCTTTGCTGAGGATGCCAGTGTCAAGGACTAGTGAAATAGAGGGTGGCCGTAGCAATTGAGTGGCCTGGCCTGGTCCCGTGACCAGCAGCCTACTCAATGCTGTCTGCCTGGAGCTGGCCTACAGTCCTTAAGTAGAGTATTGGAAGGTGTGAGAACTGGAGGTGGGTGGAGCAACTGCGTGTCAGAGCCTAGTCACGTGCCAGCAGCCTACAGACCATCTATTGCTATGAGCAAATATCAATTTTAACAAGCCTTTCAATGGAACAGCAACATATTCTTGTTGGGACCTAATGCTCTGCAAGGTCAGCTGTTAATGATCTGCCCTATGCATCTTTTTCCAAAGCTGCATTTACTGGATTACCTGACACTGGAATTGCTGAATATCAGATTAGCCGTAAAATGTAACATCACAAATTTGGGGTTTTGAGAGTCAAAGTTACTGGCTTTTGAATATAAATTTTGGAATTTGGAAACATGGCCTTTGTCTTAGCTACACACAGATGGATCCATCAGTCTTCTAATTCATTGATGAAAATGATGAATAAGGATTCAGTCCTGCTTTACAAAAGAGCTAACTTCTGCACAAACAGCTCCCTTGAGTTCAAATAAAGTTGAGAATTCACTTGGAGGTTGGAGTTGGTTCTGTAACATTTGATAATTTGGTCTTTGCTGCTTTCCCATGTTAAGAATGTGTGTGCTTTGCTACAACTTCTGAATTCTACTGCAATTTCCCCCCACCTACGTTTTGGTCCCAGATATCCAACTGTGATTTGGCCCCATGTTGCACAGTCCGATTACTGCTCTGCCGTATGTTTTGCACTTCAAAGCCCATGTAATGTGTGCGACTGTCTCCTAAATATGAAAATTTTACCTTGTAGCATTCAGAGTTGTTCCCGGGGACCCCACCAGGACTCTGCCCTCTATGAGATGCATACTGTGAACTTCACTGAGGAACTAATCTCACCCACTGTCTCACTGATTCCCACTACCACACACTCTCTGTGGCTTCAACGCCTCCCTGATTTCCCATTTCTCATCCAGGACCAGCCCCTGCCCATTGCCAGAGACATCAGTACACACTGTTGCCTCTGAACATACCCTCACAAGTAACTTACCCAAATGGTACCTCTACTCCACCCCTATCCCATTTCATTCCTTCCACTCCTCCTCTGCACTTAACTGTTCTATTCTGTCCCATGCCACCTCTTGCTTCCACTCTTTCTCCTGACTCTCCCCACTCAATTGGAACCCACTGTGAATCACCATGACACCCAGCCCAACAGTGTATCACTTCAAACCTCAGCTCAACCTTCTCACTTGCCAAAGAGGGAGGCCCGCCACCATCTCCCCATCCTTCTTACTTGACACCACCGCCCTCTCCAGAGTTGTGTAATGTCATAATGTAATTTTGTTATTTGCGCAGTACTGCTTTTTAGTTTGAAAAATGTGCTTCCCCCCAGGTTAATGTTACCCTTTGTAGATCAGCTGTTTTTAAAAAAATGTTTGTCTTGTTTTCTCTTGCCCCTGATATGTCACACTTTGCTTAGGCCCCGATGAACTGTTTTTTTGGCCCTTGTTCTCATCTTTGTGTTGTTGTACAGGCATACTTCTGGAAAATGCATAGGGGATCTGGCTGCGAACTATGTTGTACATATGCACCAACATGCTGATGATGCCCAGCTCATAATTAGGATCTCATCCTAGGGTGATATGTATCGTCTTTGAGACTGCTGGAGATTGAATCATGGATGGCTTTTCATTTTGTTTAAGTGAATACCTGTAAGGCAGGGTTTAATGTGTTTCTTATTCTAACAAACAGACCTCGATGTGTACTTGTTTCTCTGAGACCAATATCATTGTATCTCCATTCGAATGTGCTCCATCTTTGGGTTTCACAGTGGCTTCTCATCTGTCATGTATTCCTCACATTAGTGCTTTGGTGAAATTTGATAGCTACCAATGGTGTTCATTAAGAGCTGTAAAAGCTTGTTCATTTTCTGTTTGCTTTTATTTAGGAGTTCAATCTCTAGTTTTGCCTTGGACTAATTTTGGAATTTTGGTTTTACTGTGGCACCTACCATCTTCCTGCCTCCTTTAAGGTCAGTTTAATAGTAAAACACCTTTGTTGGCTTCCGCTAGGGCCCAGAATTCCCCATAAACTAATGTTCATTTGCAACAAAGCTGTACTTTGTGACCTCCTACTGTTTGGCTGCTAACCATCACTTTATTTTGGTTCCTATGGTCTTTGTATTTGGGAGATGCTATGGTTGTAAGTGCACATGTTTCACTATCTCCTTCTATGAAGCGTTATTTTTCTCAGGATCCGATAAGGTAGACAGTTTCCCAGCTCTTAGTCACATTATTAGTACTTTACCTCACATCCCCTTTAATAGGGTTTTTCCATACTTTGGTTTCTCAGTTCCCGTTACCTCAATAGCTTTCCCATCAATTTCTCACAACGTTCTTGTTACTCTCAATCCCTCTTCCAAAGGATGTTTGCACATTTGGGTTTCTCTAGCTCCGTAACCTTAATAGTTTTCCCAGATGGTATTTACAATATTTGTACCTTGAAACACTAGGCTCTCTATCAGGATTCTCAGGCTCCTGTAACCATGTCAGCTTTCTCTGTGGCTACTTGTCTCCGTAGCTACCATCAAATGTGTGTGGAACTCAGAGATTCCGACTCCTCCATATGGTCTGGTTGTCAGCATCCACTGCCGGCCCTCCAGGCCACCACTGCCACTTCTTGGTGACACTACCAAATTGGAAGGATGTCTCTACATCCTATGTATTGTTTCAACTAAGTCTTCTTGGTCAATTCTGAATGCCAACCCACAGCCATTTGGTTATCGTTCTCTTTGTGCTCCTTGCCTCCACTGGCTCAGTGGACCAGCGTGGCTCCGCCCCTCCAGGACATCAATACAGTGGATGCTCACCTCTGCATAGCAATTCCCCCTGCCTACGTTGGAGTTACCTCTCGTGATGCAAGCCGCCTTCTTCTTATATGCATCACAGGGGCAATTTGAAAATTGTTCTTCATTGACTATGGCATTCAGGCTGTGTTGAGGTTGACTGTAACTTACAGGATGGATTGAGGATGGCAGGATATTTTAGTCAGAGTTTGAGAAAACTTTACCACTCGGTGAAAGCAAAGCAATGTCACAGCCAAGGGGTTTCTGTTGATGATCTTTGCCTGTGGTGTTTAAGGGAGATGCACTATGTAAAATCAAAGAGCTAGAGGAACTATATCACTGTTTGATTATTTCCAAACTGAAGTAACAGTTTTATCAATCTTCACATAGGCAGACAACGTTTTTCGGAATGGGAGTTCTTGTCTCCAATAAAGGAGTCACTCCCATTTCAGTTCCACCCCATTTCAGTTCCACTTGCCCAGGCCCATTGGGAGGGTCTTGCTTGGGTGGCCCCAACTCCATAGGCTCAAAGGGGGTGGCTTCCCCCTGGGTAGAAGAGAGCAGTACCTTGGATTTGTCACAACATCCACTAGAGAGAATACTGCACATTCCTTAAATATATTGTGATCTGATGGTTCACACTCAATGGCTGCAACTCTGGTATCTAGTCTCAAACCATGTTAGAGACTAGTAAACGGCTTTTGCTAAATTCTAGAATTCAAATGCTCTATTTTAGGCTCCATGGAAGTACCTCTGCTTTCAGTGCTTTTATTGATGTTTCCACACGTCCCAAACTACTTCAATGACCAAAGAATCCCTCTCTGAATGTACATGAGCAAAGTTTGAATCTGTAAAATCCTCACTTTTGCGCCTATCCTTGGAACGTGGTCTCGGATTAAAAAAAGGACTGCTTGTTGTCCTTTCTAAACATTGTGCAGAACAAAGAATGCCCTCATAAGTTTTCTTCTAATTTATTTAACGAGCATGCCATTGAAAGCGCCTACAGTGTAGTGGCCAACATAGACATATTACTCTACTCCGTTCATACCTGATGTTTGTCTATATGCGTATGTCATGTCTACCGCATTTCATCAACCTCCTTTCTTAACTGTGCTCCTATGATTACTCCACAGGCTTTGCTCGGGTCTACCCTGGCCAGGGGCACAATATGCTCCATTCTGGACACGCCTCTGCACCATCAAACCAGTATGGTAAAAAACCGTTATAGTATCAAATGTTCCACCGATTGATTTCATGGTTCAGACATCGGGGACATTTGTTAAGTGTTCTTAAGCCAATTGTAGTCGAAAACCACATGAAAGCCAAAACCTTGTGGTTGATTTTAACAACTTAATCCAGTGTTACAATCCCCATATTTTAACCATTCCAAAACAAACCTAGATGGGATAACGCTATGGATTTTATTTACAATTTTCAAAAGTATTCGAAACAGTTTAAATGCATCTCCTGTAAAATAGGAGTGTAAAGTGTATGTTTTGTTTAACCTCTGACATACCACAAAGACTGGGTCGTTCGATACGTCTCCTCCTGATCTTAATGTCCTCTCCGTAGTGCTTTCTTCCTGATAAGTGGCTGTTTTCCCATTCCTAAATGTCTTTGTAACGGCTGCATAAAACGCTAATGACCAGTGCCCTTTGACTCCAATTCTCCCCGTGTAATTGCTTTTGATTACGCGTTTAAGGACAAGCTAAATGTGTTCCAGCATGAAACGGATTCCTGCATTCTGTAGCCGGCCTGCAAGCAAATTGGGAATTTCATTTTACGATTAACATACCCTCCGCCCACCTCACCCCCACGATCTTTCACGCATTTTATGTGTGTTTTTAAACTCATTTTGGTATCAAGGAGTTAGGGAATAAGTTCGTCTAAAGCGAACTACTGTAGATGTCAGAAGCAGCTGCATTTCTGACAGGAAGGACTGTGTGGTAATATGGCTGCCGTCACCAATCTATGGGAATCCCTGTAACAGTTATACTTATACTTTCAAGGTCACTCCCAGGTATGTGTCTAAGTTGGCGTCTGTCCACTCCCATGATGAATTGTGGCACTGGGAGCTCTCTTCGTTCTGAAAGAGATGCCGCTGCCGTGACGTCACTTCCGTTAGAGCAGTGGTATTCAAACTGTGGGTCGCGACCCCCTAGGGGTCCGCGGGTGCATCCCAGGGGGGCCCTGAGAGCTCAGCATGAAAAAAGAATTTTTTTTTTTTTTTTAGATTGGAAGAAATGGGCAGGGGTGGCCCACATGGGCGGGCTGAAGCATGAAACTGTCTCAGGCAACAATGAAAAAGTGGCCCACAGTTGTAAATGGATATTCATTCCTTTAGTCACAGACTGGGCCTTATTACTACTATGGCGGACCAGTAACAACGGTGCTGGTAAGCTACCGGCACCGTTGCTACCGTTCCGCCATAGTAAGAGTTGTGCTCGTGGGTGCTTGACAGCCCCCGCCAGGTCTGACCTCAGCTCGTCGGATGCACCAGCACCGTTATTAACGGTGCCGGTGCATCCGAGCTCCCCCTTCCCATTTGAGCCATATGGGGCTCAAATGGGAATGGGGATCTACCGGCACCTTCGAAAGGGCAATTATCATGTCCGCCTAACTCGGCATGACCTAGTAATTGCCCATTCGCGGGTGCCAGACCCGGATGCAACTCCAGTGGCAGCCGTGCCGGTTTTACCGGCACAGCTACCGCCAGAGTAGTTATGAAGCCCACTGTTTCAATAGTACCCAAAGGGGTGCTTTGTGTTAAAATGTAAGTAAATTGTGATATATTCAGCAACAATGGTCAACATTACTAACTGCATAGTGGCCCCTCACCCATTATGGAGGAGCTAAGGAGCCAGCCCAGTGAAACAGTGAGCACTCCCTCAGCTGCTTTATCCAGCTAATGGAGTGCTCCTGGGCTGGCTGAACTGTCAAAGGGAAACACTGTTTCCCTTTGACAGTTCAGTTTAGTTCCCCAGCCGCACATGCTCACTGAGCCATGCAAGTGCTGGGGCGTTTTGCTTCGCCAGCATTGCATAGCTCATTGGAAATGCTGGCTGGGGCACTGCATGTCTGTATGTCCGAGGGGGAGCTCCTGCGCCTCCTCGCACATACGGACAGAGCAGCTGGAGCAGCACCCACACACAGGCCAATGCAGAAGGTACGTTTATGTTCATTGTTTTTATTTAAACATGTGTATGGATGCGTTATGAGTGAGTGTATGGTGATGGATGCTCATGTGAATGATAGAGTGATTGCTGTATGAATGTGCAGCGCCTTGCATATACACATAATCATGTTCATTGTGTTAGGACCAGTGGGGCCCAGGGGACAGGGATGGTATCTTTTTACCGGACATCTATCATTCAAAACCCTCTGCCTTGTCCACAAGGCTTTCTGGGGCCTCGGTCCAAAATACCTTCAGCTATTCCTCCGCAAATACCTCCCCTCTCGAGCTCTTCACTCCTCTACCTCCAACTCCCTCAGGGTCAGTCGTTTATCAAAGAAACGAGCTGGGGGTAGATCTCCGTCTTCGGCTGGGGCCTCCCTCTGGAACAGCACCCTGCCACTCTAAAACTTGAGGAGAACCATCTTTCTTCCTGCACTTATCAGACCTACCCTGTCTGCTGCCTTAAACGTAGCACTTGCAAATTGCTGGCTGCACTACCACTGTTTGTTGCCTTTATTATTTATTTATTGTTATTTATCTGTTTCTCCTCTGCTTCGCACTTTCCACTTCTCCCCCCTTCCATGCACTTTTCCCCTCACACTTGCGCGTTCTCAATGTCACTGGGCCTAGTAAGATCGCTGTTTTATTCTCCTCTGTTCCCCTCCCTTGCCTTGTCACGCTCTGAAACACTTGTGTACGAGCGCGATAGAAATAAAATATCAATGCCTGCCCCCTGGACTCCCAGCAACAATTGCAAACTGTTTGGCTATTTACCCATTTTTTGTTAACAGTATGCTCTACAATGCAACATTTTAACCTATTATTTAAAAAAAAATTCACAGGGGGAAACCCCCCCCGAACCTCCCCTTAATGCCCCTCCACTTAAAAAAGATTCACCAGCCGCCACTGGCCCTCAGACTGTGTTGGGAACGGGATGGGGGAACCGAGGGACTATGGTGGGAGCACAATGGGCGGAACCATGGGATAGTGATGGGAGCAGAGTGGGGAGAGCCCTGGGTGTGTGATGGGGTGGGGAGAGACCAGCGACTGGGTAGGAGTGGGATGAGGGAGCCCAGCGACTTTGATGGGAGCAGGTGACGGCGCGCAATATATACTGTCCATTTGGCATTTCTGGGGGGTCCCGACCTGCCCAAATTTTGCTCAGGGGGGCCCTGGCCAAAAAAGTTTGAAGACCACTGCGTTAGAGGGATGCATCAGGGTTTTCCAATGAGACACTAAGAGAATAAGATTTGAATGCAATACCCACAACTTGTTTCTGCCCACCCACCACTCTTTGGCTGTGCAGAGCTTTTCGTGAAAATGTAGTCCCCCTGTCTCTTCAAGATAAATGTGTAATATGACTTTGTTGTCTAGAGCCTTACACAATTAGCAGGTCACTTCTATGGTGTGTCCTAAAAATGGTTGTCCAGGAAGTATATTTACGTTATGAGGAAGACCGACATTGCCTTTTCAGTGCTGACAAGAAAAATGGACTGGCCTACAAATTACCTGATACCCCACAATGCCATACTCCTGTGGTGTGGTGTGCAGACTGAGGTAAGTCATTAGCCTCTTCAAGTACCCCTGAATGCGATAAAACGCGCGCGAGTGCTGCTTCAAAGTGCTTTTGAAAAACAAAACAGGCCATTAAGTACAATGTAGAGGTGTGACATATTTACTGTGACAGATGGAGTCAATAACTTGAGAACCCAGGTATGACGTTTAGATACTTTATTATCAATGCCAAACGTTCGACTGTTGAATGACGTTAGTCAGTCTAGACTAATAGGGTGCATAGTTTCCCACCTTGCCCTTCCCGTTGGCTTCCAAAACCCTAGCTCAGATGCCCCTACTATCCAACAGGATGTGATGAAATACTAGAGCCTGATACCCGCTATTGTTTGATTCTAGCCTAGTCTTTCAATGAGGGCCTAAAGGCTGTAGCCATAGCTACCTTGGGAGTTGCTAAGGGTTCTCCACTCTGATGGTTCCCCAAGGTGGGTTTCAATGATGTTGGGTTATTTTTTCCCAGAGTCTTGCAATCTCTCTTCTCCTCCCCTTATCTTTCTTCTTCCCCTTGAGCTTCCTCTCCCTTTTTTCTCTCCCTCTGCTCTAGCCCACATCTCTCATAGTTGTACTCGTGTACTCCTCACCCTCTATTGTTTGGTTCTCATTTATCTTGCTTTTTCTCTCTCCCCTCTTTCATCAGATCTTCACACTAGTTGCTCACTCCTTCCCCTTCCACTCTCCTCCCCTCCAGCTACCACTTCCTCCCTCATGTTTTCCAACCCCCCAATATGCCTATTTCCACTCTCCTACTACTCCTCTTTCTCTCACCCTCCATCCCTCTCCCTTTTTCATTCTGTACCACTCTCACCTTCCACTATCTACATTTACCCCCTTTCCCGACTCATATACTCTAAAGATTGGTAGCATTCATTCTCTGCCAACTCTTCCACAAACAGCTTAACAATCCGCTCCACCAGGGCCCAAGTCCAGGATACACGCGAGAGGACAGAGTCCACCCACTTTTTCAGAGGGTGGACTCCGTCCTCCCGACCCCCCCAGCTAAAATGAGAACTTTTGAATTTCCTCTTTGAATTTATGAATTAAAGGTTGCAGGCCGGACACTTCACTACTGCACTATACAACCTGATGGAAAATTACAAACAAATAAAGGTGAAATGTACCATTTCGGTACTGCAAGTTCAAAGGAAAAAAACATTTTTTATTGGTTCTTGGAGTTTAAAACATGCACACCTTTAATGTTTTCAAAAACACTATTAGAAGAAAATATCCTCTTTTGGTTTTGTATGTGTGTCGATTTTATGAAATGCACATGCCATTCGTCCTGTGCAATATGGGTGGTTATGCTAAGCCAATTAAATGAAATGTGCATATTTCACCTTGATATGCTAATTTCTGGTGACGTCAAATCCCACTGTGTATGTTTATGAGTCCCCCCACTTTAATTTTTAGGACATGACCCAAGCGCTCCACCACCTGGTCTCTCGGTGTACAAACTATCCTCCTGACCTCACTCAATCACCCCTCTTTCCTTTTTTCATAACAACATTTTATTAAATTATACAGTTTCATCAATACATCAACAACAGCATTTGATCATTAATCAAATTATTCAGACATATTAGATCAAAACATATGAAGGACCGGAGATATACTTTGTTGTGGCACTGCTCATATGTCCGATATTTTATTTGGGCTTGATGAGGTAAGCAAACGTTCTGGGAGGGGTGGGCATAATATAACTTGTGGATTAGTCAGTAGAGGGGGCTGCTTTGTAGCCACCTGGTGAGTGGTGGCCTTCTAGACAGGGCCGGGAATCTTGTTGCATAGGCCATGAAAGGGTCCCAGATATTCCTGTGTCTGGTAAGCGAATTGTTCCGGGTCGCGGTTACCCTTTTCTTTGGACCACCATAATGCTATAGAGGGCCCGTCTTTATGTTTCCACAGGCGTGCCATGGCAATTTTCGCTGCAAGGAGTAAGTGCGTACACAGTCGAGGTATGTGGCCTGAGCTCGGGAATGCCCCTCCCCCTGTTTCCCCTAGGAGAACAAACCCCGGGTCCCAAGGAATGGTGAGTCCTGTGATATCCTTAATGTGTTTCAGGACCTCCCTCCAGTATGCCTCCGCCTTTGGGCATGCCCGTGTAAGGTGAAACAACGATCCGGGGGTGGTACACCCCCGCCAGCATTGGTCCGAGAGATGTGGATTAGCTCTGTTGATTTGGACCGGGGTCACATAATATCTATAGCAAAACTTATAGCCCCCCCTCCCTATTTGTAATGCATTGTGAGCTTTTGTGCAGCCGGCCCATATTTTTGCCCATTCCTCCACTTCTATTTCCCTTCCCAGATCCCTCTCCCATTCGGTCATGTACCTTTCTTTTTTGTGGGGCCCACCCTGTCCAGGAGACGGTACAATATGGAGATTCTACTGTTTTTCGTAGGGGTAGTAAGAGTGCTCTCCAAAGCCGTGAGTTCTCTCGAGCACTTCTCGCGAACCGTCCTGTTAGATAACCAGTGCCTTATTTGAGTATAGTGAAATATTTCCCTTTCCCCCACTCCAAACTTCTCTTTGCATCTTTCGAATAGAATGGGCATGCCCTCCTCCAGGAAATCGCTCACTTTAAGTAATGCACCCTCCCTCCAAGCTTGGAAATTATTGGGGCTACAGGCTGGTGAAAACTCTGGATTATTCCAGATGGGTGATAGAGGGCCTAGCATACCCCTACCGTCCCACTTTCAAGCCGCTGCCTTCCAGCATCGGGCTGTTGTGATTGTAGCATATAGGGGGCCCGTATTAGCTTGTACTTTTCTCTCTGGCAGATGTGGAAGGTCCGCAGGGTTGCCCATGCACCAAGTCTCCTCTATCTGCGTCCATTTTGGACGGTCATCCTCTTGCACCCACGTGAAAGCATGTGACAGTTGTGCTGCTAGAGTGTATCTTGCTATGTCTGGGACCCCCAGTCCCACCTGATTTTTGTCCCGCAACATTATTCGCTTTCTGATGCGTGCCCTCCCCGCCCCCCAGACAAATCCCTGTAGTTTCTTTTGCATGTCTACCAGCACCAGGCCCGGAATACGGGTCGATACTGCGGCACATGTGTATAACCACCTGGGGATAGTGTTCATTTTTATGGCCAAAATACGGCTGAACCAGGAGATATCTTTAGAGGGCCATGACTTCAAGTCGTTCTTAAGATTTGGAATTAGGTGTGGAAAATTTGCTGCGTATAGTTGGGCCCGGTCCTTAGTAATTCTAACTGCCAGGTAGTCTATCGCCTCTTTCACCCATGGAATAGGCATTAGTGGGCGGAGAGCTTCTCTTTCCCGTTTAGGGACATTAATCGCTAAGGCTGACGATTTATCTAGATTAATTTTAAATCCTGATAGTATTCCAAAGTCATCAATTTCTTTCCATAGGGCGTCAAGAGATGCTGCCAGATTCAATGTTGTTATCAAGACATCATCTGCGTATAACACAATTTTATATTCCCTGCCCCCAATTTGGACCCCCTTAATCCTGGTATTCTGCCTGATTTTAGCTGCAAAAGGCTCCATAGATAGGGCAAAAATTAATGGGGATAGTGGGCACCCCTGTCTGGTTCCCCTTGATATCTGTATTGCCTCGGATCTCCCGCCATTAACCCTTAATTGTGTCGAGGGGATTTGATAGTTAGCCATGACCCATTTGGTGAAGTTTGGGCCGAATCCGAAATGTGTCAGGGTCGCCCGCATGTACCCCCAATCTATCATATCAAATGCTTTATGAGCATCTAAAGAGATCACTGGTGTTCCGACCCCAGACCTGTGGGCATGTTCAACAATGTCTATTGTTCTACGGATATTGTCATTTGACCCTCTTCCAGGGATGAACCCAGTCTGATCGCTGTTGATTAGACCCGGCAAGGCCGTGCCCAGCCTGCTCGCCAGAACTTTAGCAAAAATCTTACCGTCATTGTTCATAAGCGTGATCGGGCGGTAGGAGGCAGCTAGCTCAGGAGCCTTCCCGGGTTTGTGTAACAGGACCGTCAATAATCACCCCTCTTTCATGGACCTGACTGAATGTGGAGTGTGGGACTTGTATAGCCCTCCCTTTCCTTATCTCCCCTGCTTCGTATTGGTCCTTGGTGTTACCTGTCTGCTTTTACAAATCTTTAGCTGTGTTTTCTCCCAAGGGCTGGGTTTTCACAGCAAATGTGTTAAAGTTAATTATTGGCCCCACCCCCTTTTCATTCATCATGTTCACTCCATTTGGCAGGTTTTCTGTGGCTTGGCTTCACCTTGTTGGCCTCTCGCCCCAGCCTGGTGAAGGTGGCACTTTTACCGTTGCTAATATGATAATTGGTGGAGTGGCGCACACAACCATTATACTTTTTCTTCCATTTGGTAAGGTCGCTGTGACTTCTGGATGCTCTTAGCAGATTGTTGGGTAGATATTTGTTAATGTAAGTGGTCCAGGCTTTTAGCAGCAATGTTATGCAGGATAGGGAAAGTAAAAGAGTTGAGTTTGTGCGGCATGCTCATTAAAACAGGGAGCCAGTTGAGATTTTTCAGTATTGGTGCACTACCATCTCAGGACTTGAGTGTCAAAATAGTCTACTATATTTTTGATACATTGCAGTTGGTTTCTATTAACTCATAGATGGACTATTACAGTAGTCTGGGCAAGAGAGGACAAGGTCCCTGGTACCCTCAATATGCTGTCTCATTGCCAGTAGGGGACAAATCTCCCAAGGATGCTGAGCTGGAAGTGTGCTGTTTGGGCAAATGAGTCTGTTTGTGGTTGTAGTGAGAGTTCAGTGTCAAAGATGAGATCAATATTTTTAAACTGAGGGGTGGCCAATTGAAAGGTAGTGCTGCCAGTGTTGGGACCCCAAATGAGTTAACCTCTGTTTTAGACATGTTATGGCAGAGATTATCGCTATGCAGTGGAGCTATCGAATAGAAAACAAAGAATGGAATTTTAAACAAACACAAAAGATCTATACAAAAATAACACATTTTAGAAAACTATATATATGTGGTTTTGAATGGGGATAGTAGTTTTAGTGGTGGGAGAATCATATTTTTTTTTTTACTGCAGGGCTTGGGGGATGGAACCCCCCCCAAAAACATCAACATGTTTTTTTAATTTTTTTTGATGTTTTTTCTTCGTTCAAAATTCATTCATTGTTTTATAATTCGATAAAATCACAGGTAACCGAGATTATCTTCTATGGTCCAATCCTAGATTCTGTGAAGAAGTTCATATGTATGCTGATTGTTATCAGGTTCCCGGTTCAATTTTACTTGAGAATCATCTGCTTATTTTTTATAAGATTTTGAAAAGCATTTGAGGATGTGTACTAAGGATTCAAGGTCTACGTTAAATAGCCATGGAATAAGATGTGCTAGAGGGAATACCACACTTTAAGGGAAAAATAAGTGAGTGGAAGTCTCCCATTTCAACCCGCAGGGTGAGATTGTCAAGGTCATTGTAATCCAATTGAAGACAGTACTATCTATTCCTATCTAAGCGTGTAATCTTTTTATGAGGGTTTGGCTAGCTGTGTGACAGAAGGTAAACTGGTAAAAGGGTAGTATGGCTGTTGGTTTGTTTTCAATTTTTTTTCAGACATTCCCTTTTTGTGAATAGGAGACTTGTTTCCTTAATCCTGTTTGAGTGGAAACCTGATTCGTTTTCATGAAGTTAGAGATCAATTTCACTGTGTTAATGAATCCCAAGGTACAGGTTTGACCAGCTTGAACCAAATTCAACACACTGGAAGGCACCCAGGGTCCCGGGTCCATGCTGCCAATCCCCAACAAGAAGATATTTGAGTAACTACAGTGGTTCTGTCATCTTGGACTTGTTTAATGGGTCATATTGACAATTAAAACCACACTCCATACCTTTTTAAAAATACATAGGGCCTCATCACGAGTTGGGCGGTAAGGCCGGTGGTATTACCGCCGGTGGTATTAGCCCTACCGCCAAACCCCTGGCACTATTAGCGCCGAACCACGGGTTTGGTGGAACGGTTAGTGCCCATTCCCCATTGGGCCCATTCGGGAATTCCTCATTGGGCCCAATGGGGAAAATCTGCGCTATTACCACCAACGGATTTCCCTCCGGCGGTAATAATGCCAAAAACCATCAATTTTGCCACGGGTTTCCCCCCAGCTCATAGCTGGGGGGAAATCTGCCAAGGCCATGATCTGGCGAACCCTTAAATGCGGCGGTAACAGCAGAAAAACCGGGCCAGTGTCTCAGCATGCCGTTCTCCCCTGAGCGGTTGAACCTGATGCTCTCTGCTCCTTGGCTGTTCTGGGCCAAACAACGTCCCCAGCTTGCTCACTCAGCTGTGCAGAACCACACCTTTTAGTCAATTGGAGTCAGGTGTGAGTGATAATTGGTGAATGCCTGACTCTATTAGTGGAACAACTCAAGTTCTTTCTACAGCTGGTTTCCCTTATACTCCCCATGTTATTCCTATGGGAAATCTTCACTACTCCCGGTTACCTCTTCCTTGTACCAGTATTTGTTGGAAATGGGGATGGGGTGATGGTATGGGTTTGGCAACATCCACTGGAAGCTGAGGGAAAGGGTTTTGAGGTAGAATGGGATTGTAGGGAAGAGTGCATTCCCGCCACCCCTCTAGAGAGTGGTTTTGGTTCATAAGACAATCTTGTACTCTTGTCTGGAGTGATTATAGAGACAGGAGTCTTGATGAGGTTCGTGACCCGGCAGGTAGAGGATGAAAGGATCTCAATACAGGAACTCGTCTCTTGGGTCTCTTGAGTCTTCCTCTTCCCCTTTTCCAGGCAACTGACTCCACTCTTTCTCTCCTTTGGGTCACACTTGACAGGATAGGAATCACAGGCCACAACTCCTGAATAGAGTTGTAGGAATCAACATAGCCCATGAAGGCTATCACAGGCCACAACTCCTGAATAGAGTTGTAGGAATCAACATAGCCCATGAAGGCTATCTTTCTTTTTCCTGTTAGGATACTGTATCCTCCCTCGCTCGTCCACCCCAGGGTTGGGGAACCAAGAGCGATGTCCCTCACCAGGCCACCTGAATAGAGGACTTTTAGGGTTTAAATGGGAGAAAATCCCTAGGTTTCTCATAATACATAGTGCCCTTTTCAAGTAAAAGTCTACATATTGCATGTATTTAAATACAGGTGTGTTGCTAGTGTTTTCTCTAGATTATATATCCTTTTTGATTGATTTAAGTCTCATATTATTTATAGAACCTTCACAGTGCTACTGTATTTTTGTATGCTTCCTTGATGGCTCACACAAGTTTTGAAGAGTATAGAATTCCCTTAGAAAATGCTTCCTTAAGATGAGAGGGTGATGTACAATTTGTGTGGCTGCTTCTCTTTTATGATAGAGATCAATTACCATTTTTTTAGTAGAGTGGGACTGATTAAGAGTTTAAATCACTACTCATCCTTGAACTCCTGCAGTTCAGTAGCATTGTCATCACCCCCGTGATGGTCAAAGTGGGGTCCATACGTTTGGAGAAGTTTAGCTTGAGCCATCGGTTTCTTTTGCATATGGAGATGAAAAATAGTTCCAGATTAGTCCACCCTAAAGGTTAAAGCGGAATTGGAGGATTCTGGATCCACACAGTCAGTTCTCTTTCAGGATTTCTACCTTCTCTCTGTTCTACAATTGAACATGATAGCCCTTCGGTATTGATGCTTTTCGACTCCTGAATATAGGTAGCACTTTTGTAATTAATTGTTTCGCAAATGTTTATTTGTCTTTTATATGTTCAGAAAGGACACAGAGATGCCTGCAAGTATGCTGCCCATAATATGCTGTCTTTGTGACAGTCACATACATCAGTTATCAAGGTAGATCATCACACTCAGGAATGCTCTCCCAATTCATGTATGCTTGGAGCAAGATTGCACAACGTTCAGACCTGTTCATCTTTGCCATCTGTTACTGATGGCACACAAATCACTCCACACATCCAAGATGATTCAAGAGCTTTATGATTTTTTCAGGGTCCTAAGGCCATCCCTATCTATCTCACCTGAAAGACCCTCCTCACTAGCACTGATGTCTTTAACCATCATTTTAGCAGCTATGAATTGTTTCTCCGTCAGTATGCTAAAACTATATCTATGATGTAAGGATAACCTATAGGCCTCAGCCTTCCCTATCCAGACTCCCTCTGACTTACTGTCTCTACTTTAAACAGTTGTTAGAGTTCTACAGGGATAAGCAGTTGTCCCTTGCAGACACCCAGTTGCAATTTGTCATTCTCATCATCTCCTTTCCTCTCGCCTGTCTTTGTGTACTTACCGCTTCAAGAAACACCCAACTTGCTTCACTAATTTCTTCTCTTCTTTCCTTCCATTGTCACTCACTCCTTTTAGGTCTTACATCCACCCTTGGATTTTGCTACCTACCCCTCCTCCACCCTACTAGTACTGTTCTCTACACACTACTATCACTGCAACTCCCTCCTCCACACTACTACTCCCTCCTCTCTCTACTACTCAAACACCATTCTTTTGCTCAGTACCATACACTTCGCAATCACTCCTTGCACTAAATCTCTTCACCTCACTTGCCACACTAACATGCACACTCATATAACAGTACAACTTTCATTCATTATCCAATACCTCACCTTCTCCAAAAATCACCTATAGACTCTGCGGCTCCTTCCTTCCTCCCTCCTGCTGGTCTGTTGGTCTTCCACCTCCTCCGACCTCACACGAATAACTCACACTTCCTGCTTCCTGTGGTTCCCCTTTATAGCCCAGCCCCTTGCTGGATGTTTTCCCTTTTTTTTTCTGTCCAATCTGGGCCTGTCTTACCCGCTCAGGATGGGGTTCATGTAGTCTATTTTACCAATAGAAGCCCAAGTCCTGGCCACTTCTTCTTATGTTCATCTTCGCTGCAGAACAACAACTATGGTAGGCTGGGAAGGGCAATGTTCCAGTTCATATTTCTGGTGACGGTCCTTGAGTTAAAGCTAATGGAGGTGGTGTGGATGGTTTTCCCCCTGTGGTTCCCTGGTCGTCCAGGATTCTGTTAGTCCCTGGCCATACTCATTAGCACTTTCTGCCAGCACTGCACAGCTCCTCTATCTGCCGTGCAGGACTGTGACTCCTCCTTGCTGGTTCTCTCTCTGCTATTAGTTACAGGAGCTTGTGGCATTGGCTTCTTCTCTTCCTGGTTGACTTTCTTCCTATGTTGGGGCGCTAATGTGGGCTGTTGTTTGCCGGATGTTAGCTGTGTAGGGCTCTGCATTAGGATCCTGTTTATGATGGCTCGGTTGTGTTGCAGGTTTAGAAGATATGTCTCTGTAAGGAAAACAAACACTGGCGGTCATCTTGAAGTGGATGCCTGGCTTGAGTTAGTTGTGAACTGCATAGAAACAGGCTGGCACAAGAGGCGACTTGCATCGGGGCCCTCTCAGCTGCCATCATACGCTTAGTGGTAGGACTGGCACTGTCCATAGCTCTGGTAAGCCCCCCATTCCTGACTTTGAGGGGTTCCTGTCACTTCTTTAGAAGGCCAGGGTTTTGACCGTGTCACACTATTGATATTTACTCTTTTCTTGACTTCCTTAATCATCATTGCTTCCCTATTTCTGATCTCCCTTCCCATTGCTACTGCATGGAAGTGCTCCTTATGGATTTCCAAGAGATTGTCACTTAAACACCCCCGTAGTGAGTTGCGATCCTCTGATAATCTTCAGTTGAACAAACCCCATTTCAGCCTAAAAGGATTTGGCGAAACCTGCCTTGATTTCTATGCTCCAAGAGAATGGAACATGTTACCTGTTGCTATCAAAGCATCTCAATCTTTGTCAACATTCAAGAGAAGTATACAAACCTTACTCCTTAACTCAGCTGATTAATAATCTTGCTCTACTGGCCTGAATGTTCGTTTCCTCTGCCTTGCTGCTTTTTCTTTCTTGCCGCGCTCTGAGGCCTTCGGGCATGTAGCGCCCTACCAAAAACTATAAATAAATAATATAGTGGTATTTAGCACAATACTAAACCCACAATTATATTTAAAAAAAATGTTTTGCTTTGTAGTTTGTATATTTTTCCAGCTGTCACTTTATTTTCTGTGTGAACCTTTTGATAATTCATTTGTATTTATTCATTCGTGAACGAACATCCTGCTTTGAAATTCATTCTGATTAAGGATAAAATGAAGGGCTGGTTCTGACGAACCAATCACAATAGTACATTTTCAGAACAGCCCTCAAAAGTCAAGACACTTGTTGTTTATTGATCCTTAAGACTTTTTTGGATTAATTATTTTTTCCAAAATTGAAAACACCAGAGCTGGGTCATCCTGTTTAAGGGGTTTAATTTAAAAAATGGTAAAGCTCCCCTACCCAACTTTTTTGATGGAACTAAAGACTTGTTTCCGGGCATCCCTGATCCTTGCATGATTCCTATATTTGTTGTAATGGCCTTTTGTTCTGTACTTGGCTGGCTAATTGAACATGTTTTGCGATTTATCAGTGGTCGAGTACCAAGACAACTCCTTTTTAAAAGTAAATGCACATAGCCACTTTACCTTTCCAAGCACTTTAGATTAGACTTCTATAAGACATCTAAGTTAACTATTACTATATGTCCCGGATCTTAGGGAGTCTTATGATTTATTGAAACCTTTTATCTGCATACACATGGTTCTATCTACAAAACAAAAATACTTATGCTGGACAAATTACAGTATGAGGGACGTATTATAACAAGATCAAGATTTTATATTCTTTATTGAAGATTTCAGGTCCTGTCTACTCTTTCTATGATGATCTTGACACATTCCATTCCCCCCTCCTACCTACAGCTCTGCTATTTCTTCTGTGTGACTTTAACCTGCACCTCTCTTAATCTCATTCTTCAGTGCTTCTGCTGTATTCCTGACTCCTACACATTTCTACTCACCCTTTCATATTTCCAGTTTCTCACTCTACTTACTCTTTTCCACCTTTCCCATTTCCTCCTCGATCTTGGGTCTACCTTTTTTACTCCTCGGACCATTCTCTTCTTTCCTTCTTCCTCTCTCAGCCCCTCCTTATACCATATTTTTCACTGTGATCTTCAGCCATTCTAAGTCTCCAACTTTTCTTCTGCACTTACACTTATTCGTCCCTCTACTGATATTTTAGCCTCTCGTTCTACAGATGCTGCCTCTGTTCTCCATTCTTCTAGCCACATGGATACTCTTGACCTTTATCCTCTCTCTCCTTTCACTCCCTAGTCATGGGAGGATATCCCAGGGGAAATTCTCTCGCCTTGGAAACAAGATGACGCCGAGCAACAGAGGTTCGATCCCCAAGTCCGCACTTAGAAACCTCTGGGTATTAAGCACATTATAAATAACCAATCATAATCGTAATCAATGCCTCTTACAAACCTTCCCAGTCCTGGATAAAACCTTTCCTCTACTACACCCACTGTCACTTCGCCGAGCTAAGCGGCGCTTGGGTAAATAAAGGATGATTTCTGAAGCATTACTATAGTACCCCCTTGTATTTTTTCCTTGGCTGGTTGCTCCTATCCTATTTTCCCTCATTCACATGGTGTGCCTCAAGGTTCTATCTTAGGTCCTCTGTTATTCTCTCCACACTAACCCTCTTGCTCCTATTAATTCTTCTATTGGCTTCTCAAATTCCAGATTATTCTATCCTTTTCTTCTTTCTCTGACTCTTCATTCTGCTCTGTTGGCCTGTCTGCTCTCCATCCAACCCTGGATATCCTCCCACTACTTTCACCTTAATTTGTCTCAGGCTGAGGTTCTCTTCTTTCTGCTTCTACTATACCTCCTTCTCTTCCCCCTTATACTATGTTATTTCCTCCTGCTTCTCTTCCTATCGCTAAATCTGCTCATATATCTGGGTGTCCTCTTCAACACCTCTCCCACATTCACTTCTCACATTTCCACAATCTCTCGGTCGTGCCACTTTTAACTTTTTAATAGCCTCAAGGCCCATTGTTTCTTACTTTTGTTGCCTCTAAGCTTCTTATTGCTTGCTTACTTTCCTCATGCCTGTTCTACTGCTCTATTCTTCTCGGTTTCCCTGCCTACTAGTTTACCACACTTTGTTTAATCTATCATTCCTCAGTTTGTGTTCTGCATTTTCTTTTCTTGTGTCATTCTGCTCAGATTTATAATCATTACATTGAAGCCAGTCTACATTATAATTTTCTCTGTATAGGTTTAAAATATCTTCACGGTTTAGCACCTGCTTATCTTGGTCTATTTGCCTTCTCGGATTCAGTCCCTCTTCCATTTAGCTTTGTCTCAAACTCTGTGTACTTCTCATCTATTAAACCGAAGCACTGGAATGCTCTCTGTCTTTCTCTGCAGTCCCTATCCTCATTTCCTCTCTCAAAATCTTGTCTTAAGGGCCATTTTCTTTCTCCATGATCTGTTAATTTTACATTTACATATGTATTGTGCCATTTCTATTTCTTTGTATGTATAAATGCCCTAAAATACAAATCTCGTACTGCTGTATGGTCAGGCCCGGTGACTGAAATAAATTGCTCATTACGCTATGCACCTTGCAAGGATTTATTGCATTTTATGTTCTTTTGCTTTGCCTACTCACACATCAGATTGAAAATGCTGAAGACTTTATTAATAGATGCAGGTTTTCTCACAATGCTGCCCGGTACTTTATCGCATATGGGCAGGTTCTCCATAGATTGAGTGGTCCTTAGTGCTGTGCCTTAAACAAGGGGTGAAACATCAGAAGCTATTTCTTGCACTTTAAATGTTCAGAATTTTTACTTTTCTGATATTA
This sequence comes from Ambystoma mexicanum, assembly GCF_040938575.1. Taxonomy (NCBI): domain Eukaryota; kingdom Metazoa; phylum Chordata; class Amphibia; order Caudata; family Ambystomatidae; genus Ambystoma; species Ambystoma mexicanum. The sequence goes on along the minus strand of NC_090930.1, from coordinate 589,482,285 downwards.
TGCATTGCATAATGTTGTATTATTTTTATGGATGTTATTATTCTGAAATAAGCTTCATTTTGATTAGACTTGCTATCTAATATAGCACCATCAATGCATCTCAGAGATAGTCTTAGAGAGGAGTCTGTCAGCAATGGCAATTGTCCTGGTATATAATGTAGGTTTGCTACAACTAACCAGGACATAGGTTAAACAGTTTATATTCTCTGTTATTTACCAGGATATCTGGGCACAGACCAAAGATGGTCGTATTAAAGAGTTCGTCACCATTATATATTATCCTGTTACAATTACAAATTACCAGGTTGCAAATTAAAATTGCAAATGACCAGGATGAAGTTTAAATAGTGCAAATGTTCTACTATTTAGAAGAGCACTATATAGGTTGTCAAAAGGGTTTAAAGTGGGATTCAAGTTTGATGGTATTGATATTTATATTTTATTACTATCGCGCTCGTACACGTGTTTCAGAGCGCTACAAGGCAAGGGATGGGAACAGAGGAGAACAAAACAGCAATCTTACTAGGCCCAGTGACATTGAGAGCGTGCAAGCTCATGGGAGAGGAGGAGGGGAAAAGTGCATGGAAAGGGGAGAAGTGGAAAGTGCGAAGCAGAGGAGAAGCAGATAAATAACAATAAATAAATAATAAATAATAAAGGCAACAAACAGTGAAGCAATTTGCAAGTGCTAGGGTTAAGGCAGCAGACAGGGTAGGTCTGATAAGTGCAGGAAGGCAAAGTGGGCGGGGGCTGTACGGGTACAGATACAGACCCCAGTGCAAGGCGTGGCCTGGAGGCAGTGCGGGAAGGTGGCAGGGTGAGCAGGTACCTGGGCCCGGAGGACAGAGGGTGGCCAGGTGCACGATGCCAAGAGATAACAGATCAGCAGTGGAGAGGGAGAGGGAAGGCAGAAGAAAAGAGGAAGGTCTTGAGGTGCTTCCGGAACCGGAAATGGTTCTCCTCAAGTTTTAGAGTGGCAGGGAGGCTGTTCCAGAGGGAGGCCCCAGCTGAAGACAGCGATCTACCCCCAGCTCCTTTCTTTGAAAAACGACTGAATCTGAGGGAGTTGGAGGTAGAGGAGCGAAGAGCTCGAGAGGGAAGGTGTTTGCGGAGGGATAGCTGACAGTATTTTGGGCCCAGGCCCCAGAAAACCTTTTAGACAGTGCAGAGGGTTTTTAATGTAATCCTTGCATCCACTGAGAGCCAATGGAGAGATTTCAGAGCTGGAGAGATACCTGATGGGATGGGGATGGGATGGGATGGTGATGGGAGGTTTGATAGGCTAGGTGACATGTATTTCAAAAACACATCATGTTGCCTCCCTAGTAGTCCAGACATGTCATCCTGTTTGTTTTACTTTGCAGGACAGCACCAGTGCTTTTCACAGGAGTACCAACATTCTCATAGAACAGTGCATCAGAGATGTGCAATGTAAGGTCATAAAACAATCTCATCTGAATGTGCTAGTGCTTTTGGGGCCAGATCCGATTATTACATACGTTTATCTTTTCTTTAATCAGATGTCACAACATTTCAGATGCAACATACAGAATCAGGAGACATTGTATCCATTATCTTACACAACAACACTAAGTTTAAAGGAAAGTAAACAACATTCTTGTCAGAAAAATATGTTTCCACAGCCACCAAACCTCTTTTCATTCTGCTAAAGGGACATTCACTTGGATCTGGGCCTACTTCTAAAAGTCATGACCAAGGTGGAAGATTTACTCTGTGTCCTCTCTTCCCTGGGTATACATGATAATATGGATAATGTACCATAATGACTGTTACATACCTCGAGGAGTCCAAGAAAATCAGCCCGCACAAATAAGAGGACAGACAGATAATGCTCTGGATATTTGTAGGAAAGTACACACACAACCTTAACACTTGAATGTGTTGAGGTTTGAAGGGATATTTGAATCTGGCTTTTAAAAACCACAATAGGTCTAGCACCCCTTTAATCCAGCAGATGTTGAGTGTAAGATACCGTCTCTGGTAATGTACTGCCAATCACCTTTTCTTTAAATAATGGCATATTCATTCTGGTAAGACTGTAGAACCAAGCTTAGCCCTCTAGGAAATGTACAGCTAGTTCCATGTACGGCCATCTGGTGCCCCAAAGTATCTACTGGATCGTTTCCTTTCAAAATATAAAGTCTCATGGCTCATACACAGTGGGAAGGATGAGTGGGCCATACAGAGGTGGGTGGACTATTGACTATGAAAACTATAGTTACTAAGGTGAATCGCTTGTACTTGCACGTATGCCTATTCCTCACCACTCACCAGTATGATGACAGTCTTAGATGGCTGAGAGGTGTATGGAGTAAATACTGCAGCAGTATGAACAACTGATAGAATATCTATGCAGAAAGCGCAAATTCAACCAAGTCTACAGATGTGACTAATACAGTAAAGAAAGTAGGTAATTGTCCATGAGGCAAACTTGCTGAAAATGACCAAGAACAAAGTGTTCAATGTAGGTGACCTATCCGAGCGGGGATCTGCAAACTTTGACTTTGTAGATGATTTGGTAAACTCCCATCAGACAGAGACAGCATAGCCATTGAGGAGAGTTAATGGAAACCATGCACCAACACATCAGATGAAGTGCAGGTTTCAGACCCCTGCATCATTGTTTCATACCAGAATGTAGTAAACACCCAAGTCTACTTTCAAAACGAAAGCCACCATATACCAAAATAGGGTGTCAGAGTACCAAACATTTTTCGTGGACTTCAAATAAAATGAAGTGCTCTCCATGAGTCATGATTATCAAGGGTAATTGATGGAATTTATCAAAGGCATTTTGAAGAATTCAAGGAGAGATATATGTTTCATTTGTAAATTCAATCAGCCTTTAGAATCGTTCTCTCATGAAAGAAACATTATGTGGAAGAACAGGCATACAATTGTATTTATTCAGCCGCACATGAGGCTCCTAAAACATACTGTGGGAGACACCAGGGTATTTGATGAAGCAGAAGGAAGTTCATCCCTGGTAGTCGGGTCTTCCAAATATAAAGAAACCTCCTGGACTTCTGATACAGGTGAAATCAATAGATAACAAACAAGAGGCATATATCTACCTATAGTTATTAATTCTTAAATTACAAGTACAATCATCACAAATATTAAAAATACTGTAGCACACGTATTCTAATTTCATCACACAAATGACATACAAATACATACATTCTAAAACATAACGGTAAAACAGAACCTAAAGTGCTGTGACAAAGTGTTACTGTGCTCATGTCAACATCATCTAATTGTAAACACCTCCACTCTTAATGTGAAAATAATGCAGCTAACACGTTGGATCTAGTAAGGACCCAACATCACTTCATGTGCCTAACATGTTTTGTTCATTGCATTCAGAATGTACCTGTGGAACTTCATCAGGGGCTTGTAGTTATTCGGGTATACTGTGGTGATTTAGCTGCTGACACATGTCAGCTTAATGTGTCTCTATGCTTCTGCGAGCCTTACAATCGATTGTCCCTTTTGTGGGAGTGAGTCTTTCACCTGCACACAATCTGGGTTGTACAATCTTAACTCATCAATTTGATTTCTGCGTTCAGCATTGCACGGACACCATGTATAGTTTGATCAGGTTGTCAAGGACAAACTGATCGCGTGGTGATGTAGCACTTGGTAGCGAAATGCTACTACAGCAGGTTATGCTAGCTCTAAAATAACATGTTGAAATATGTTGGTAACATTGCAAAATGACATAACAGCATACACAAAATCAGCTACTCCAGTTAGTGAAAGTTCCAAATGTTTGCTTGTTTCTATTCACAGCGAGGACCACATAGCTACAATCAAGTGGCTATACACCGCTCCACAGTGTAGGGTTGAAGGAAATGGCTTGGATAGGTCAAGCTGTAAGGAATATAAGGCTTGCTTTACATAAATAAACAAACTGATGGGTTAAGATTGTACAACCCAGATTGGGTGCAGGTGAAAGATTCACTGCTGCAAGAGGGTCAATAGATTGTAAGCCTGCACTTTAGGCTCAATTTTACTGTTAGGTTTTTAAATGTATGCACATGAGGGTATACATTTCTTACAGAACAAGAGTTGTTTTTCTGATGCCATAGTGGAGTGGAATCTAGTGCAGCAGATCTTTTTTGTCACTTCCCATGTTCCCTGTGGAGAATGATGTAGCTTCTTAATTCATGTTGGTTCCTCCTGGTGCAAATATTGGTCAAGTTTTTCTTTTATCACAACTCTTGGACATCCACTTTATTGTATTTGTACAAAAATACATTTGTATAAATATTCTCTATATCTAAAAAAGACATGGGACAGAATGTCATTTATAATGTAAATACTGTTTACATAAATGTATATTAAACACGTTTCTAAAGCAAAATGTGTATTTTAGCTAGAAATCTGATACACTATATAACACAATTATCAAGAAAGTTGTCAACTCAAATGCATTGTGACAAAGCACAGCAGATCAATACAGTTGTTGAGCTACATGCTAGAGTTTATCTACTGTGAGAAACCAAAGGGTGTCTCAACTGCTAGTCCACTGGGATCTCGCTCTCAGGTGGCCAGGGCACAGCCATCGCCTTTGGATCCAGACCCTGGGGGTGGACCAGTGTGGGAGGATCACCTGGGTGAGGGTTCTTCGGGAAGAGTGGGGTGAGGCAGTCGGTGGCGAGGTGCGGTATTCCTCCCTTTCCCGTACCCATGATGCCTCCTATTTCATAGGATTCTCCAATGTCCCAACCCACCCCCCCTTCCATACAAACACTGGGCCGAGAAAGAGTGTGACCGAGAGTAGTAATTCTAACTCTTACACATCGCATTGGACATGTCCCACTAATTTGGTCAGGCAAAATCAGGCACTTGACTCTGAGTGCATACATCAGATACCAATTAGCTCTCCACAAACGGATAGAAGGCGGAACATAGAGACACACTGTGAGCATGGTGAAACACGAGTAAGAGCAGAACTTCCGGGTTGAAGGCAATCCTACTGGAACAGAGCAAAGGACCAGGGTACAAGAACCACGGTCAGAGAACCCTAGGAGTTCCTTGCAGGAGGTTGTTGCCACCAAAAGGCAGTGAAAGTCACGTGGAGAAGGCTAAATCCCAAACAAGAAGGCTGCATTGTGATTCAAGGATGCCAGTGACCTTCCCGGGTGAACGGCAGAGTTGGGGAGGCAAGACTAAGACTGTGGTACTAACTTTGACTCGTAAACTGAAAGACAGTAAATACAAGAAAGAAACGCACACAGCCGGTAAGTTGGCAAGCGACGTAAGAGACCGGTATGTGCTAAAGAAAGATTGAAGTGCAAACATAATATCGCACAATTGAAGGCTGCACGTGTGTGGATGAGACTCAAAGAAAGGCAGACCTGCGTATGAACCTTGAAGTAACAATAGCTGTAAAGTCAGCGATACTGAGTAACAGAGTGGGCAGGCGAAAGGAAGTAGCCAAGTCGAAAGTCTCTGTGAAAGGGGAAAATGTCGTAGCGATAAAGTGAATGAACTGTAAAAGCTAGGTGATTGAAATTGACCCAGAGAAAAGTGGAGAGTAAAAAGATGAATGTTGAACTTTGGTGCATAATACAGTGAACTACCCAGACCAGGAGGCACTGCAGCAAATGATATAGGAATGTGAGTTGCAAGCTGGAAATTCAAAGTGGTACTGTGGAGGTCTGAAGAAAAAAGCCACGCACATTCAAAGTTTTCAACATGAGGAAACGGTCCAAGCCCGACTGAGGGAGACCAAAGGTGTAATAAGTTAGCAGAAGGGAAACCCTAAAGGTTGTGAATTGATCTTGGGGAAGGGAACTACTGCAGGTGCTGTTTGAAAGGTTTGAACCCAACTGAGGGAGACCAACGTGAACTTTTTTTGGTGAATGTTTGCTTTGCAAGGCCCGAGCCCAATTGAGATACCATGCCTCCCTTACACTACGGTGGTAATTTCGGGATGAAATAAGGAAACTGAAGCCATATAAACCATTCTGAATAGTGCTTCAACTGGTTCATGCCCGTCCTACTGAGCAGTGTGGGTGCTCAGTATGCCAAGTGTTCTGCAAATTAGTGTTTGCCGCTGAACTCTTCCCTTGGTGGTGAGCATAAAGTAGTGTTTGTTCTGGGAGATTGGAGCTTTGGAAGAGTAATTAACAATTACCAGGAGGCTAGTTGCCCCGTTCAGCTGGCTTTGATTTCTAAGTGAGTAAAATAATGTACTCCTGGCATTGTTCAAATGCCATGTGAGGATGATTTAGAGCCTCTAAGAAAATATGTTGCTGCATCAACCACTCATCAATAGTGCTACCCAACCACTAGAAAGAAGGGGATTACTCTATGTGAATCATTATGCCAGTGAAACAATGACTGCACAGTTTGTTAGCATTATTATTGGAGTTAGGGACGCAATCTGAGCTTCATATAAAATATAGAAAACATGTTGTTCCCTGATGGAAAGACACTTTTCATATTTCCTTCATATTATGTGTCTTTATTTATTGAGAGTATAGAGCAAAAAAGAAGTGGCAGCCCATCATGGAATGACACATTTCTTGTTTCACACAGAGCTGAGGACCAGGCCCTAGTGTTCTTTTTTGCATGTTTTGTGGCCTGTGTAGTTATTGACCTGGGAGCAAATATGCCTCATTATGCATTTGAACAAAACCAATCAAATACTGGATGGTGGTGTAACTCATATTAGATGTAAGGTACTTATGCACAACATGCATTCACCATTTCACAAGCCACCCCATTTTGTAAAAAAAAAAGAGAATTGGAGAATAGCTATTAGTTTATGTGGCTCAAATGGATTTTGTATACGGATCCAGAATTATAATTCCTGTCTAGTGTACACTTATTATAAAAAGGAACATGTTTACCTTTTACAATGATGTTTTTGCATAACACCTGGCTCCTCACCAGAGATCAAGGATTCAGCATGCTTAAAGGGGTCCCTTCTCTGTCAAATAATTTGAAAACTGCTGGACAGGTTTCCCCCAAGTTCAATAAGTGCAACAATGACAGTGACTAATTCAAGCCCACCTCGACCAACGGAGAACTATAGACCATCAGTATCCCTATGAACCAAGCCTGCCTGAGACAATGGAGAACTCTCGGATATCAGGCGTACATGGAGCCACCTTATGAGCCAAATTCGGTTTTAAATCATTTCATTGAGAGGTTATGACCCAACGGACTCCCTGCATACTGCAATTCACTTTCATTTCAGTCCACCCACAAGCCTACCCAATTCATGCAATTTGATGTTATTAGATAACCATAGTTGATTATTATGTCCTCACATTTTAGGTGTCCCAAATCCCTAAAAAGTTGCATGTGATTTAAGCGCTGAAAACAAAAGAAAATATTGTTGGATAAACAACATTTGTATTCAGCCACTAAACACCCTTTACAGTATATTTTAGAACTGGTGAAAACACATAAACAAATTTCAGTCCTAGAATATGTGCAGAAAGTTTTAGATAGTGGCTGAAAAAAAAATATTTATCAAACTATGTTTGCTATCCGTGCTGAAATCACTGTATACCCTCCCAAATAAATATACATTCTGTGATAAGACAACATAGCGTACAATCACTAACTTAGGCTTACTGAAGCTAAATAAAGCAAAACACTTGAGGCATTAAACATGTGATATCCTATTGATACTGAAGGTATAATTATACGGAACTGAAGTGCTATATTAAGGAGAATGAAAATGCAGATGATACATAATGCATACATTACTATACCCTCTTCTTCCATGGCACTGCATTTTGTACAGTTGGACACCTTTCTCAAATGTTTTTATCTTGAACCTCTGCAGAGTTTTGGACAAATAAAGTACCTAACTGTTTGAGCTAATCCATGTTTTATTCTTCCTGTGTTAATGCAATGGGGCCCTATAATGAAACAAGTACTTAAGACACACAGTACACCAGAACACAGACTGAATATCAAGTGTCTGAGGGATTTACTGGAAATAAATATTATGTAAAACACACACCACAATGCAAATCAGTTACTACAAAGAAATCATCAAATGCAAAAATAAAGAAATGACATATATGTTCAGGGTTCAAAATTAAGATTTCAATAAGCAGGAGCTAATATCAGCTCCTGTGTGTCAGCATCACTCAGTAGGCAGGAGCTACCGCAAGGGAACCAGGAGCTACCAAAGATGCTGCTTTAACATTTTGTCCGTTTTGCATGAATCATTGGGCCTCATTACGAGTGTGCCAGTCCGGTAACAACGGTGCCGGTAAGTGTACTGGCACTGTTACTACCGGCCCGCACACTCCGAGTTCTGTGAGCAATTGCCGTCCCGCCCGCCATGTTATACCTGCCGGGTGGGACGGCAGCCGCTCACAGACTTTGATGGTAGCACCGGCACAATTGCACAAGTTGCTGGTGCTTCCGTCCTCCTCATTCCCATTGAGTCCTATGGGACTCAAATGGGAATTGGGAGTAACATTTTCTGGCGCCTGATTTCACGGACCACTGGGGCTTTAATGCCTCAGTGATTCCGTGAAGTCAGGCGCTGGAAAAAATGACAACTCCGGCGGCAGCCTGCCGGTTTTACTGGCACGGCAACCGCCGGAGTTGTAATGAGGCCCATTGTGTTTAAATTTGTATTAGATGTGTTCTAATTCTTCTTTATTAACATTCTCAAATACTGAAAGTTAAGGTCACATTTACATGTTTGGAAGACACCCGTTGGCCCTAGGAGCCAAAAGCAGCTCCTGGTAGCTGTTGGTTTCAAGCTAAACAGGCTCTACTATGGTAGAAGCAGGAGCTAAATAGCTCCCAGCTCACCTCAATTTCAAACCCTGTACTTGTAACCCAATATACTATTGCTAATAACGTTTGACTCGCTTGATGGATTTAGGTAAAATAGTATTTAAAAACAAAAAGTTTGTCAAGACTGCTTTGCCCCCCCCCCCTCCACCTAAACAGCAACATTTGGATAAACTATTTTTTGGCCTACTGATTTTCCCACAGAGAAGAAAATGCAATTTAATTTTGAAAAGCTATAGCGCAAAAACGTCTGAATATGTTTGGACCAAATAAGAAACAACCTGGGCACAAAGTCTTGACTTCTTTTATTTGGCTGGTTTGGGGTAGATGTGTCCAGTAGATTCTAAATTATTTGACAGTGAAGAGGTTGATCCACTCCCAATTACATTTCAATGTCTTTCCATAGTTATTTTCAGCAGAGAGGCTGAGAGACTTTTCAGAAACACCACCAGACAAGGGAGTGATTGCTATTGGCACCGTAGGGCTCTGTCTGGAGTGCATATAGTTTTCTTTAGGCCCGTGAAATATGTGCAGAACAAAACAATCTCCCATCAAAAAAAGAAAAAAAAGAGGCATTGAACATAGTAAATAGTAAAGGGACCAGGACCGTTTTCTATTTCTATAGCAGCAATTTGCCTTGACAGGGAATGATTTCAGAACAACACGAGTATATAACTCACTAACATAGAAACACAACAGTAATGGGCAGCCATCTTTTCCAAAGTGGAAGCCAACATATTCTTCTAAGTAAATAAAAGGCCTTGAGGATTCACAAGAACTCAGAATGCTGAATGTATAGAAATACAGATCTATGCAGAGCTCAGACAGTAGAAAAACAGACTAAGAAGAGGTTACTTAGACATTTGGAGGGATATGAACAACTCAGAGAGAACACGAGATAACCGTTCCCAAGACACAAGTCATATATTCTTAGATTCATTAAAAGGATGACCAGTCTTTGTAAGCCAGGTGCAGGATAATTATAAACCCAAAGACTCCATGGGGAATGGTTCAAGAGTGTCACCAGTGGTTGAGAAAACCATAACACTCGCACTAATATTCGCTAAAATCCCAATAAATGCAGGGTGAAATAATTCCAAATGTGGTCTCGTAACATGTGACCCATGATTGAAGAACACTGTGTCTTCATTAGCAACAAACACAATTGGCACACCTGCCTCACTCCACATGCATATTCGTATATTCCCGGACACGAGATGTCGTACAAGACCAAATAAAGAGAAATGACCCTGGCTCATGGACTAGGAATAAGGGATGGTATTTCTTTTAATTCAAAGGAAAGCAGTCCATGGACCGATCTCCCACTACCCCTTTCTAGCTCATTTCTTGACGGCCTATCAGTTGTCCAAGGTTGGTCAGGAGAAAGCCAACCAATCAAAACCCCCAATGTTTGGCCGCCCAGTACATATTAGGCCAAACAATAGCTCACTGTAGAAATGATGCCTTTTTCTGTTAAACATTTAGTGGTCGTCTCAAGAGGAGCAGATTGTTGTTACCCAATCAGATGTTTAACCCCTATAGGACCCCTATGATATGATATGATAGGCTATTTATAACATGCTTAATACCCATAGGTTTCTAAGCGCTGACCCAGGGATCGAACCTGTGTTGCTCTGTGTCGTCTTGCTTCCAAGACGAGCATGTTTCCGCTGAGCTGTCCTCGCGACAATATGTAGTCAATCCCCTCAACCAATCCCTAGGCCCCGTAGGTTGTGTTAACAGATTATATTGTGTTGTCAGCAGTGACATATTCTAAGGATTTAATCCATTGTTTGTATTGAGTTAATTGAGAGCGACAACTGTTATGCATGTATGCTGTCCCTACTTTATTTGGATGATAATAAAGCTGGGGTATTCCTTTCACTTTGTCTATTTCCATTGTTGAGTCCATTATTTGTATTGTTTTTTTCCCAGACTGATTTAACACAGCGGTGTGGAGAGGTTCTGTGGATGATTTGGGGCCAAGAGGTGTGTTAAGGGGGCTGGTGAGCGTCAGGTGCGCTGGAACGGTAGCGACAAAAAGCATGGTAGAACCCAGGGAAGGGATCGGGTAGATGGCAGTACACGGGCCACACACTAGTTTGTTTTCATAGTTTACAGACCGTACTAGATTTTTGAGCAGTGGTTTTGGGAGAGAGTTGTGATTGGCTTTAGTATGGTCTAACTATAGCCGTAAGAAGGGAGTGTGAGAATGTGTCCCCTCCCCTAGGGTGAGCCAACCCCTTTCAGGCTAGGTTGGTTGGCATGCATAGCCCAACATCCCCTATGGGACAGGGAAAGTGGAATCCCACTGGGCTGAAACCCTCCCCTCCCCCCCTTTGAGAATAGGAAATCACAAGAAAGGGATACAAATTGTTCTCCAAATTCCCAAGGTCCTAATATCTTTTTGGAAACATGAGGGTTAAACTGAGTGATGACTTGAAGATTACTGGCATTGTTTCTGAAGCTCTGTATGCACAGTATTCATTGGGAATTAAAGAACAAGGGGGAGAACAGGAGGGAGTCCCACCCCCTTTCAGAGAGAAGGATGAAACAACAATGATGAAGCCAAAGAGAGAGAGAAAGAGATTGGATGTCAAGAAATAGGGACATACAGATTACATGTGGTATGAGGGACAGAGGGACACTGCCCACCTCATCTTCCTGGACACTAGGGGCCAGGCCCTGGATACTGCGGGAAAGAAGAAGAGCAAGGAAGCCTGCTGCAATAACAGGTCCACAACTCCCAGCATGCTCCCCTAGCTCTCCAAATCCATCTTGTGCCCGCAGGGTATTTAAACCCCTCCCAATCGCTTGCCGTGCTTGGCTTTACTCAGTTACCCTGCAGCACCTGTAAGCACCTGAAACCTTAAAGTTTTGCAATGCCCCCGTTACCCGCTTGCAGCAAGTTCTCTCTGTGCTCCGCTTCCCTGAACCTTGGGCCAGCTGATTCATCCTCTGACAACTGTAAATAGAAAGAACATAAGAAACTTAGTATCCACGCTGCATGCCAACATATTTCTCATCTACTTACTTGATACCTGCATCATCATTCCTCCGCAGCGGCCTCCTCGTTGCAGTGCCTCATGTGCCCTGAAAAGGTAAAGGGACATATATTTTAGTGGACTTCACGTGAAAAGCACAAGTCATTGGAAATCTACAGCAGAGTGAATAGATGCATTATATACTATCTTGAAGTTATAAAAATATTACAGAGCCATTAAGAGGGATTTTCAGCCAGTACCAGGAAGAGCAATACATGTCCTTAAAGGCCCAATGTAGCAGGACAACCTCTGGTCCATCCAGTGGCATGTTTGGAGAATTGGAGACGTCTTCTCATTGCCATCATCTCTTCCGTCGCAAGAAACGTGTAAAGTATGTATCAGCTCTGGGGATGGGGCGGGGAGGCAATAGGGAAACCTGGGGGAGGGTTAGTGAAGAGCTCAGCTTACTACTCCATGTTTCCATTGCAGATGTCATGTCAACACATGACACATAACAAAGCGGAAGAAGGAGGAAGCAGTAAGGATATCTAAAAATCTCCATTCCGTGCATTGGGCCTCTCAGGAGTATGCATTATTCCAGTTTTGACAGACCTAGTGGTGGAAGTGGTGGACTCACGGCAACCCCACAGAAGGCAGCAGGTAGAGCATCCTGGAGATGCAGGGCGTGTGCCAGGCTTGGAGATGCTGACTGGGGCTGAGCCCATGGAAGGCTACACCACCAAACCATCAACCTAAAATGCTCAGCTGAGAGAAAGCTCAGGCAGACGAGATTGCTGCCCAACTCTGTTTGGAGCAGAGCAGTGAGAACCGGTTGCAAATGTCATAAACACGGAAGCCAAGCTACTCGACCCTCACGAGGAGCAACATCAAGAGCACAAAGGCACAAAGTTGCTCCAGGGAACTGGGAGAAAGTAGGTTAGGATAAACAAGACCACAGTGGAGGGTGACCCCAAGTAACAGTGAGCGAGACAAGACCCTAAGGAGGGGTAAGAGAACCCAGACACCAAGGCAGTGTGAGCAAGACAAGACCCAGGGCAGGGTATGAGAACCCAGACCACAAGGTTGGGTGCGAATTCAAGACATCCAATGCGGTGTGAGATAAGGGCAACCCGAACGAGCAAGCACAGCATATGAGCCCAACCCTTCTAGGATGGAATTGGCAGTATCCACAAGAAAATCTTGAATACAATTAGTCAAAATGAGTGCATTTAAAGAATCTTTTAAACATATGTGGATTAAAAAGTGATGTTTTAAATAAATTCATGATCTCTCAAAGAAGATCTTCAATGATAGATGGACCTGGTATATTACACATTTTGCAGATGAGAAAAACTAATTAATCTGGTATTAAAGGTTCCCAGACAACATGTATCCCTAATCCATTGCATCCTATCCCCATGCTGTGAAGGACACACAGATAAAAGGCATTGTTAAACTAGCATTGGCAATGCCAGCAGATTTGGCTTGTGTGTAGGCATGAGAAAGGCATGTGCAAGGCACTGCATAGTGGTTTTAACAGGATTGCAGCACCTGCAAAGGGGCGAGAGTACCTAAGCATATAATAGCAGTGCCTGGTGAAAGCCTAATATTGATACAGAAGCATAAACTGTTGGCTTTGCCAATGCTTGTTTTTAAAAGGAGTTCATTGAAGGACAGAAATGGTGCTTATAAATCGAGTGGCTGAAGGCAGACCAGGTTGACATTTTTATTACACCAGTAGTGCTTTTATACTTCCAATTTAGTCATTAACTCTCAGAAGACTGCTTTGAGAAAACACTGGCAGGACTTTGAGCTCAAAGTTTGATGGCACGGCTTGATAAAGATAACTCAAAGAGATCCCAGGAGCACATGTTTGGGTGGGGAGTGGCAGAAAGCAGTTGGAAATGGCCACAGGGATTAGCATGGTCATGGGCAATAAATGGGTTGGCAAATAACCAAACAACACCTCCAAGCTTTGTGTCCCACCTTATATGTTTCTCCCTAGCTGTACTCTAGTGCAATAGTTTAAGCTTATAGGTGGCATTTTAGCCAAAGCTCACAAAAAGGTTGAGTATGTATGAGATCAGTGAGTCATGCCAATGGCGCGCCGCAGTGACCCAACAAAGTGGGTCCACGCCTGTGCATTCAATCATAGTGGTATGCTTATCAGTGGCTCTGCACCACCAATGACAAGATGTTGGCATGTTGCACTTTTTCTTAAAGTAAGAGTTTGGGGCCTCATTCATCACCATACATCCAAAATATCAAAACATGGGGTGGGTGTGTAGTCACGGTACATGATGACATTGTTGTTGGGGCATTAAGTAATACATGTTTTCTTCTTAAATATGAAACACATTTTTTTTAAATCGTCAATCAGCACACATGTGTAGTGTAGATATTAATGATAACTTAGAGGGGGACTGTAAAAGGACTGCTGACTGATGGTGAGAGTGGGTGAGGATGAGCGCAGACAATCAGTGGGGTAAGTCATGGTGACATATTGGAAATGTGTGAATGTGGATGAGAGGCACATGTGGATATGCAAGAACAGGGATAGAGCTGTCCATAAAACTGTTATCACAACAGTCCATGTGACAGCAATCCCAAAAGCCTATGAGACTGTGAAATTGGGAGCTCTTGCGACAGTAATTCAAGACAATCATAAGACTGCCAAATCTGGGCCCTCTGTACCACTGAAACCAGCAGCACATGTGACTGCAATATCTGATAGTATTCCCAAAATCCCACGAGGCTGCGAAATTAGGAACCGATGGGTGTGATCCATGCAGCCAATATCACTGAGGGTTCCGCAGCCAACGTGACAGCAAGCCCAGGAACCCATAAGAATGCAAATGTAGAGGCACTTCACTGACATCAGGGACCCCAAAAGCCAGTAAGACTGAACTTTGGGGCCCATGTGACGGCAATTATAAAAGCTAATATGACTACAAGCTCAAGAGCCCATGTGGCAGAAGGGTCACCAATTATGTGATGAAGAGCTAAGTTATCCATCCCTATAATGGCGGGCTAGCTAGGATCCCATGTATGCAGCTAGCTCTGAGTTCCATGCAAGGTTCAGCTACAAGGTCATGTGGAGTTCAAGTGCGCAGGCAGAACCTCCAATGTACTTCTACTGATTGCAACATCTACACCATTCTAACTGGGCGCTAATATTCTAGACATTTCCCTCTGCTTCAGTTACCGTAGCCACGTTAAGGAACGCTCATATCAGAATCACTTCAAATGTCCCCAGCACACATTGCTTGGGGTATGCAACCTCTAGGCAGCGCCTCACCCTGGTGCAAAGTTACGAACTGTGAGAGTTAGCAGGCAGACAAGCTGCTTCATCATTCCTACGGCACCAGCTGGCACTGCGCTCTGCAGCTGCTCTGGGGAGGGGAGATGCCTTTTGGCGAAAAAGGCATTGACTAGTTTAACAAGGCTTCCCTCAGAATGCTCAACGAAAATGCTAGCCCTGCAGGACCCTATGGCGGGTTAAGAGTTGAGGTTGTGAATGGATGAAAACACTACATTCCCAAATGACTGTCCCCCATAACAGTGCCCTCTGAATGCAAGAGAGCGGACCGATTTATACTGGAGAGTAAGGTGCTAAAAAGGGGATGATAAACATAGACACAGAGGATGTGAAGACACATAAGCATGATGGACTCGTTTGCTAGTTTGCCCATGTCCCTGTGGATCCAACACTGTCTCCAGCTCTGTCTTTGCTCTGACTTCAACATCACTTCCACTTGGCATACAGCAGTCCTTGCTCTCGCATCTCTAGCCCTCCTCTGTCATCCACTACTTGGCCTTCTTGTATTATTCTACCCATTCTGCCACTAGTACTGTTAGTGGAAACACTCCATTGCACTTGCAAATCCTTCTTGCGAAGAGCATCCTCGGCTCAACGCTGCGATTGCCCTGCACTCAAAAGTAAAAAGTGTTTCATCTGATCCTCCCTCTGCCTCTGCTGTAGTGGAGGTTCTTGGCATGTGGCAGTACTGGTATGAGTGGTGGGCACTATCGGTGGAATTTGGGGGAGGAGGAGGGTGGTCTGCTTGAGAGGGTGCACTATGAATTTAAGAATGGTATTTTAGGGGCTTGACAAGGCTAAGCGCTGTGGGGTCTTGTTATATTAAAATGATGCTGAAAATAGCAAAGTTTGCCATTGGATAGAAGGGAAACAGTGGAGATTATGACATTTCAGAAGGCGCTCTGTCGCTAGACAGTTTTTGCACAACTGTGTGTGTAGATCCCGTCACATTGATTTTGATTTAAAAACTGTTGTTGGAAGAAAAAACACTCCTTTAAAATGTATGTGCAACGGCTAATAGCATTGGGTTTCCTCAGTGGTGTGCTTAATTCTACTGCACCGTGCAGTGTAGGGGATTGTGCGTTTTATTGGGGGAACGAGCCAAGCCAGGGCCTGCAAGCAGACTGCTGCTTCGATGGTAGGCGCAGGGAACCCCTGAGCTCTCAGTGGGTGATGGGACGAGGGAGAAGCAGTGGTCGAAGTGAGCGGGAGCAGTTGGGAGCAGTGCTCCTCTACTTTTTTAAATTAAGTTTTACTGTTCCTGTACTTTTGTTTTGAAAAGAAACCATTCTGGAATGGTTGAGTTTTAAAATATAAAGTGTAGTAAGGCGTTGAAACTATCACTTTCAGTGCACTGCACTGTACATTCCCTTAAACAGCAGGTGCATGTTTTTGGGGGTTTATATTGTTTGCAGGAGGCGGTGTCATGATGTGGTTTGTGGGGAGTGGGTACAGGCCAGCAGGGAACAGAGTTCCACTACTTCTTTTCGTACACTTGGACCACTGGGAAGGGGTTAGGAACCCATGACTGCACTATCCTGTCACTATTACTTTGTATGTTTACCACTACGTCTTCTGCAACCTTTGCCCTTATGAACGGTTCTCTTGTGTCTTCCTGTCCCTGCCATTGTCTTCTACACGGGGGCCGGGGCTCAGATTACGTTATTTTTATATATAGTCTATAGATGGGGAAGATGGCAGCGCCGCCCTGGCCCTGCCTGAGTTCAAACACCTTCTGGCTACTTCTAGGCACTGGCAGACGAGGTGGTATAGCCCAAAAGAAAAAAAGAAAAATATGCAATAGCTAAATCTATGATATATTTACCAGTTGCACAGATTCGCTCGCACCTCTCACCTAAAAATCAAATGGCTGCCAGTGTCTGCGCCGGCCTAAGCACGCTGCTCGCCTCGTGAGCACTCAGCTGCAGGAGAATCAGTCCGCAGAGAGCTCACCGACTGCGCTCTGCACATCATGTGATGCCAGGCAGCACGGTCATACAGGGGGAGCAGGGGCATGCGCGGTTCGTTCCCCAGGCGGTGCCCATCATAAATGCACAGCCACGCCGCCAGCCCGCCCCAGGCAGAAGAAAAGAAATACACCAGCCACAGCCAAGCAAACTACTCAGGTTGGCCTGGATGTTCGTATACTTACCCCAACACCCGGTACCGCAACGTGGCCAAAGTCACATTAATCATGTGAAGAACTGTGCAGAGTATGTGCTATTTGCAAGGATAAAGGACAAATAGCACGGCTCAAGTCGAGGGTACACGCGGGTGGACAGAGTCCACCCACGTTTTTCAGAGGGTGGACTCAGTCCCCCCAGCTAAAATGAGACATTTTTAATGTCCTCTTTTAATTTATGACTTAAATCCAACCTCAGGGATTGAACCACAGTCTTCCGGTTTGTAGTATGAACACTTCACCACTGCATTATATAACCTGATGAAAAATTCTAAACAAATAAAGGTGAAATGTCCCATTTCGGTACTGCAAGTCCAAGGGAAAACATTTGTATCGGTTCTTGGAGTTTAAAACATGCACACTTTTAACGTTTTACAAAACACAATTACAAGAAAGTATTTGTATTTGTATTTTATTTATTTATAAAGCGCAAAGAACCAGGCCCATGGGCAACCGGGCACGTATCCTCTCTTGGTTTTGTGTATGTGTTGATTTTATGAAAGGCGCATCCCATTCATCCTGTGCAATTTGGGTAGTTATGCAAAGCCAATTTAATGAAATGTGCATATTTCACTTTGATATGCTAATGTCTGGTGACGTCACATCCCATTGTGTATGTTGATGAGTCCCCTCACTTTAATTCTTAGGACTTGACCCCTGACAAATATCATACATTCTCCACACTTTAAATGGACCCTATTCGTCCGTGTATATTGTGCAGATTGTATGCTATTCTCAAGGAACAAGGGCAGATAGCATACATTCTGCACAATTTACACAGGCCCTCGTTGTCCTTGCAAATTGTACCGAAGTTGTGCTATTTATCCTTCGTCCTTGCGAATAGACACTTACTATTTTTGAATTCACTTTAGGAGTTAACGCTGATGTCGCTCAATGTAGGCTAGTAAGGACATGAAATGGTGCCACGGTCTAGAGCTTTCCGATGAGGTTGTATGACAGTCCACCATTTGCATGCCAGCTCTGTGTAAATCATGTAGGATCACATATCATTTCAAGGCCTGTGTCACGGTTCACATTTTCTGTGCAGAGGAAATGTCGCATTGTCCACTTTAATTGAGCTGATTGCTAAAGACAAGTGATGAACAGCTGGAGAAACAATTACATTTTCAGCTTGCATTATGGCAAGGAACAAAGCAGAAATGTTAAATGCGTGAACAGATATTGTCTGCGGGTCCTGACACTTGGAAATGATCAGAACAGAAAGCTCTCGCCCCATGAAGCCCTCTGTTACTAGCAGTGTAATTGGTTTGGCCTAAGACAAGTGTAAAGCTTTGAATTGCTGGAGGGGTGCCCAGAGGGGGGATCAGGGCAAAATGGAATGACCGGGCGCTGCGTGTCGGTCGTCACACTAGAGACAATATGTCAACTCAGGACTCGTGCTAGGGAAACTGGTTTGAGGGCAAACTAGAACGCCACATTTTCTGTAAACTTTCCACACATTTGCAAAATGTCTTCCGGAATAATCTGAGGTTACACAATAATATAATATTAGCCATGAGTGGAAGACCAGCTGCTGCCATGATCCCACAGAGCGTCCTGTAACATACACTGCTTCCATGCTGGGGCTTGGCTGGTTCCTGTCGGGCAGTGTCGCTTGTCAAATTTGTTGCTATCGCCTGCACGCTTGTGCTGTCTGTTTTGAGAGATGGAAATAGCGAAAATAGTTGCTGGGGTGATGGGAAGAATTTGTGAGCAGGGGTAGTATCATGAGTGCTCATTTGCACACCCAACATGAACCTGCACGTTTTCACAGGACACACCATTTTGGGTCGGTTTCCCACAGATGTGCAGGTCACCACTTTTTTGTAGATACGTCTGGCCATACTAGAGACATTTGAGTAGACAAACGTTGACATAAGGCTAATACTGGATTGCCTTGGGCTCGGTATAACCATCCAAAAAAATGCAAAACCTATGTTCGATGTTACAGAATTCATATAGCTAGAAAAATAATATATCATCTATAACCACCTGGAATTTCCTCTTGTCAAAAAAAGGGCCTAAATTAATAAACCTATTGCCAATCCTTACCTTTACATAAAAATAGTGTGAGAAACAATGTTGTGAAAAAGAAAGAAGTGTTCACAAAATAAAATGTCACTAAGTTCAGGAGGTGTCCAGTCATTATTTCGAATACGAAAGGGTCGAATACAAAACGTTCAAAACCAAAGGATCGAGAAAAAAAATTACTGAATGTTTTTTTTAAATGTTTTTTTTGTGTTTGGTATAGAAAAAATTAGTGGTTTTCCCCCAAAAAACCAGGATTTGGGGGCGGACCTCCCCCACCCCCCCTACAAAAAAAAAGTGCATTTGGTCTTTTTTTTTGTCTATCCTTTTGATTCGAACGTATTGTATTCGACCCTGTTATATTCGAAACTTTAACTATAAACCAAGTTCAGGACGTTGGCCTCCCTTCCTCACTTTTCCAGCATGGGACAATGCAGTTCACTAAAGCCTAGCACAGTCTCTGGCTTCTCTAGCACGAGGATGTAGTTCAATCATTAGCATCAGGGCCTTCCGTGCCCAAGTCTTTTTGCCTTTGGAAGTCTCTTCATTCAGAGCACCTGATGCGAAAAATAAATGCTAAATTCTTTTCTTCTTTCAGATTTTCATAAGTACCTAATTTCTAAGGTGATTCACTATTTACCCCAGACACCCCTCATATGGGGTCAGATCGCCTTTTAACACAATTAGTCTCCCTCTGCCAGGCTCAGACCAATTTCACTTTCAAATGTAACTCTTGACACAAGCTGGCTTTAACCAAAGCTCTTAGCTGATCTCTCTCTGCCACGCTCGGACCAACTTCCTCTACTTTCTTAATATTCTTACTATCGAAGACTTTTGAATGTGCACAGGGTTTGGCTTGACCTGTTGCAGGACCACTTCACATTTAACATTTGTCACCTTTTAGTTGGATGCCTAACAGAGACATTTGAATGAACACCCACGTGGTGTCGTACCACTCTGTCTACGGTATCATATCTTGTCTTCAAAGTTCAATCACTCATCTGCTGGTTAATTATGTTTGCATCACTTGTCACATACGCTTCATACACTGTCCTCTTCAATTTTTACTATAGAATGTTGCAGCTGGCAAGCTTGGCTGCAACACAGACTGGTTAGGTATCAGTCTCCCAGGCTCACTGGCTGTGCTGACTTCACTGACGCTGCTTTATTGTAGGAGCCAAGGACAGTACCACAGCAGCAAGCAATTTTCCCCACCTTGGCTATCGATGCAGGAGAGCCCTGCGTACCTCCGACACACAATTCAGGATTCTTCAGCCTTGATTCCTGGTCTTACGTTTCCTGTTCTCGAAGGCTCATGAACATAACGGTCTTGCATTGCGTTCAAAAGGTCAAGGGCACTTCCCTCCTTTCAATGCTCTTCGGTCTTGCCATCTTTCGTCTTGTATTAAACTGCCATCTTGCAACTGCTGCTTCCTTGTGTGCTTTTTCTTGCTCACAGTGTGTTTTCATGCTCTGCCCTTTATCCATGTTGGGAAGTGTGATGGAAGTCAGGTTGGTGTAATGATCTGTAATTGCCTGACCCTGTCTGACCATTGAATTGGGAGATGTCAGGTATACTACTCTGGTGTTGGTCTGTTTTCTCTCACAGTGAGCTGTCTGTGAGAAAGTGTTTGTGTTGGAAAGGGGGGCGGGGGTTCAGTATCCTACCTGGTAGGAATGGGTAAATGTGTTGCAGTAAAGGGGATACCGCGTCTCGCCATCCGGTGCCCCCTTCCATTCCCCAAAGACCCATCACCCAGTTGATACTCCCGCACTGGTCCACACCCAGGAACTGGATCCAAAAGTGATGGCCATGTCCTGGCCACCTGGATGCTGATCCCCTGGGACTAGCGTGTGAGACACCTTCAGGTTTCTCACAGTAATGTGTGACGGATTTAAAAACACAGCACACTCCAGATCAGGACTCTTTCTACTTGCCAGGGATGTGGCACGCAATAAATACGCTTTTAAGTTTATTAAATTCAGATTCTGTTTGAGAAGGCAGCCAACCTGTATCACACCCACCATGACGTACACCCTCTGTCGCAATGGAGCATGAACCAGGCCGGTGTGTAATAATGAAATATTTATTTATTTTTAATTTTGAATCAAATCAAACATATTCAGTGTAGGGCAGCAATCACCAGTGTGGTGATAATTACACAGCAAAATGATAGGATACCCTTAATTTAACCTTCTAACATCAGACGAATCAATGCAAAAATTAATGAAAGCAAGATTACTTTTAGGTAATACTTTTAAATGGCACAACTGTTAGGCATCCCCCCGGCAACACTCACTCAAACCCCTGTTAACCACGTTTTGTGTGGGTGGAGAGGAGTAGCAAGGAGTCAGGTACAATAGGAAAAAATCGGATTGGAAATCCGACCTACCCACCCCTGAATAGGAGGCCAAAATTGGATTAATAACCCTTGAACAATGAGCAAAATGGCATTCACAATTACTGAATAGTTATTTTACATGTGCGGTTGCATGCATAGGACAGGAATTTGTGTGGCTGTACTAAAGAAGCAAGAAAACTTACAAGCTACAAGGCAAGATACTAAACAACAGGCATACAGGTTAGAAAGTCGACTTTGGGAAGGAAAAGCAGTGCAGCAAGAATCACATGTTGCAAAATTGCAATTTCTTAGTTTTCCCAGATTTAAAATAAGCAAACGTCTTCAGAAATGAGCTAAACAGACAGAATCGAAAATTAGTTTTGCTGATGAGGTACATAACAAGGATGATACTATAGTGAAAGGGTGACTCTTAATTGGTGACATTATGGGATTCTTTATAAGGGAAGAAAATCGGTTTCTGAAAGGGAAACACTTTCACGGGCAAACTCAGTTTTGTTAGCAAAATGATTTGTTTTACTGCAGCTATATTTTAGAGGCTGTTATTAAAGAAATACACAATACACAAGGAGGTTAATTTGCAAGGTTTACCTATTCACGCCATGTTCATCTCTATGGGAAATTAATTTATTCAAAATAGTACTAAGGACTTTCACAATGGACTGAGATGATTTGGAAAGAATTAAGCTACATATGGAGATTAAAACAGATTTTTTCTAAGGACAGGATAGACAGAGGATTCTGACAATTTAAGAAATTAATAGGGTACTTATAGGGTTTCTTGTTCTGATTTGACAAATTGCAAGGTAAAATAACGGTGTATGCAGATTTTTGGTTCTGGGGAAGGGTGATACATACAAAATACACTTGGGTAGGCTAGTTTGGAGAGCTAATCGGGTCTCTGGACAGCAGGAAAAGGATCTGGGCACTGCGCAGCAGCGAGTAATCCTTCAAGGGAACATCAGGGCAACTGGGGTCTGGTCACAGTGGACTGCGGGGTGCATCAGCTGGGCAAGGACAGGTCTGGTCACTGGATTCTCCCAAAGGGGTCAGCAGCCTTTCCTCCTTTTTCCATGAATGATTGGGATGTTTGTAGGGTTTAATTCTGGATAAGTGATTCTGTCTGGATATGGATCAGCTACCGCTGGCCTGGCTCTGGAGTCTGGAGTCTCGCAGGTTGAATGTGGACTGTTGAATGTCTGGATCTGGATTCTGAATGTCCTGAATTCTGAATGTCCTGACTCTCTCGGTGCCTCCTCCTTTTATAGGCAGGATGACATCAGAGGATTGTTACTATGTGGGAGGAAATAACTCAGACATACCTCTAAAATAGGATAGGTTAGGCTGAGGATATCGCCACCCCCCTGCAGGTGGATTAGACCCAGGGAAGTGACATCAGTTTTAGGGTGTGTGTTTTATGATGTGCTTTGTAATACCACTGTTACTTTTGCCAAAATCAGTTATGTAACAAAAAACGTATATTTCCAATTCTTATACTCCTGAAAATCAGATAGGCAGATCCGATATTTTACAAGGAATATGTCATTTCAAACCCCAAGCCTGTGTGATGCTGTTTTGTCCTCCTGGCAATCTCTCACCATTTCTATGGACAGCATTTCACCTAAAATTCTCCAAATGGCTACTCATGAGCCTATCAATGTCGGGCATATATATACGTTTTTACATCTGTGTCATGTACACTTTCTTCAGAAATGCCTCTTTGATGCTGTTCACGTCCCACACGTGCTATGAAGACCCACATCGTCTCATCTTGTTGATACAAAAATTAGATTCAAAACCATCATAATTTCACATTACTGCTTATTCAGATTACTGAAATAAATGTCTTAATATAAAAAGTCTTAAATCAAATGGGCAGGCTTTCTTCCCAAACGATGGATTCTTTCCAACCCCCCAGCCAAATACCCCCTCTGAGTCAGTTCTGAACAACAGGGTTACCATAGCCGCCTTTGACTCTGGCAGATGAAACTGAGGAGAGGTGTCAAAAGGAATTCACACTTCTCTGTGAAAGGGCTAGTTCCCCTGGGTCCTTTGTTCCTTGCAGCAAAAATGCCGGTCAGTCTGACAATGTCGCAAATTTCCACACCTTGGTCCTTTCCCAAGGGGTTGGATATCTTTGAATTACCTGCCCAGGAAAAACTGGTTCTTTTGCTTTCAAACAGCTTTCAAACATTTTTCTTTTTTTTCCTTTCTTCACTAAAGCCAGTCTTTTTGTAAATAAATAGTATACATTTAAACCAAACCCCAACCCCGCACATAAAATACTGTTTCTGTGTGAATATTTCAGATGATTTAACATTTCAGCTTTCAAAGTATCCTTTCACAGCTTTTGCAAAAGTGGATTTACACATGTGCTTCTCAGCTTAGGTTTGTTTAACAAACGCGGTTTCTTGGACATTCATTTTCTGAAAGTTCTTACAGATCAGGTCAATTTCAGAGTACAGAATGATGCTGGAAACAGTGTTCTTTGTAATTGACGCATAGCCAGGGAGAAAGAGCTTTCTTTTTAAGTGCCCTGCATGTGTTTAATTTGTTTCCAACGTAAATGTTGAATGCGGCCTTAAATATAATTCCTGCTTTTCATAGAATTTATTTGACACACCAATGCCGTTCAGGGAGGAATGGCCCTCATTTGATGGTGTTCACCGTGAATATAGATGGGCATGGCTGTGTGTCACTGGGCCCAAACAGTGCGATGTTTAAAGATGGACATAGCACCACAGCAAGGTCGTTTTAAACCAGAACATTTTCTTTTGCAGTTTTACATTTTTGAGGTGACAGCACAGCAGTGTTGAGCCATTCTGCCTTTGAATTCCTCTTTTTGGGTGCACATGAAGAAAATAATGCAGCCATTCTCGGGGTGTATGTGCTCCATCTTGCCCCATATGTGCTCAGCAGCCATTATTTCTGTAACTGCTAAAATGCAGTTTTGCGATGCAGGGATTTTTGTTGGGCTGGTATATGTACCTCACAAATTAAGGATGCCACGTGAAGTGTAGTTCTTCCAAAGAACAACCATCACAGCACCCTGTGTGCTAAGCTCGATACCAACAATTGTTTTAAAGGCTTGTTGTGTAGTTACACTTTGGATGGCATGCACTTGTTATGATATGTTATATCATTTATGTCGCCCTGTACACATGTGTTTCTAGACCCGACAAGACAAGAGAGGGAAGAAAGAGGGAGGACAACACAAATGATCTTACTAGACCTTGTGTCATTCGGATCATGTAAGTGTGCCAATGCAAAGTGCAAGGGGAAGGGAGAGGGAAGGGGGAGCAGTCAGCGCAGCACGGCTCTGGGTAAGTGCAGGGAGGCAGGGGACTGTAAGGGTTATAGTAACATCCCCTCAGTGTGTGGTATGCCCAGAAGCAGTGCAGGGGGGACTGATCATAGAGGAGCCTGGTATCCAGTGAGATTCAGACAGTAGCCAAGCAACCAGTCGGCGCAGCAAACAAGTAGGTAAGCAGGGGAGGGAGGGAGAGCGAGAAAGCTGCAGAGAAAAGGAAGGTCTTGAGCTGCTGCCTGAACTTCGGGTGGTCCGGCTCAAGTTTAAGAGGGGTGGGGAGGCCATTCCAGAGGGAGGCACCTGCAGTGGAGAAAGATCTACTCCCCACTTTCTGCCTGGAGAAGTGTCTGATCCTCAGAGAGTTGGAGGTGGCTGAGCAAAGGGCTTGAGAAGGAAGGTATTTTGGAAGAGAGAGTTGGATGTAGTTTTGCCCCCAGCCCCAGAAGACCTTGTGTACAATGCAGAGGGTCTTGAACTTGATCCTTGCAGCCACCGGGGGCCAGTGGAGAGATTTGAGGGCTGGAGGGATAGTGTCCCTTGGCTTGAGGCCAAGGATAGGTCTTGCAGTCCTATTCTGGACTAGTTGCAGAGGGCAGACAGTAGAGGAAGGCAGATTGAGAAAGAGGCTGCTGCAGTAGTGCAGCCTAGAGAGAACCGGGGCTCTGGAGACAGTGAGCTTCTGGTGGAAAAAGGAAGAATACCTCTGAGGAGGTGCTGCTGGTAGTGGGTCTTCTTGGCAAGATCTATGATGTGAGGAGAGAAGGAGAGAGTGGAGTCGAAGATGACACCAAGGTTTTTTTGCCACAAAGGTGAAGGAAGAGGGCCCAAGGAGGGTGGCCAGAGTGAGAGAGAGAAGGTGGGAGCAGGGGTCCCAATGAGAAGAATCTCCATCTTACTGGCATTAAGGTGGAACTCGTTAGAGGCGCGCCAATCCTGAATTGCAGATAGACAGGAATGAGTGAGAGAGGAGAGGAGAGGAGGCTGAGGGGAGCCCGAAAGAGAGCTGAGTGTCATCTGCACAACACTGAAAGTTACCCGGTTTTATATGTAACATACGATGCAGCAACATTCCTATGCAGTAATTCTTGCTTTTGGGATTTTTTAATTTTTGTTTCTGATGTTGATCCATGGGTTGGTTACTGCATGCAGTTAGCATTTTGGCCTGAATACCTCGCGAATACACCTGCATCATGCAGCAATAGCTCATTCAGTGCTGTTTTCTTCTTTGCATTATGGGGATTTTATGCCTCCATTTACACTTGAAAGCAAAATATCAAGTACTAGAATGCAATTGATAAACGAAATAGCCTTCATCTGTTTGACATGAGTCTAGTTGAGAGCTTCCAACCTGGGCTCCCTGTCAGAACAAATCAACTGGGGTTAATCTCATCTGAAGCATAATCTTCCAAAAGGCGTGAAGGCCAGTGGAGTAACTTTTCTGAAATGTGGGGGCGAGCATGACATCTAAAGGAAAGGGAGCAAATAGTACAAAATATAGACCTGTTGTTTCTAACAGGTTACCCCAGATGCACTCCTGTGGGAATGATCCCAGATTCAGAAGGTGGATGACACCAATAAAATATACAAATATTTCTAAATTCCCAAGAGCTCTTTTACACACATTCAGAAATAAGAAATTAAGTGTACTACTGCAATACCAGGTTTAATGGAACAGACGCGCTCAGTATTACAGTAAAGGTAAAAATGAACAGTTTTATGAAATATATTTCTGATAGATTCCGATAAACATGCATAAACAAAAAAAGACCTTCAAGTAAATTGCAGTCATTCACTATTAGGGACAGACATTTAAAAATACAATTGGTTTTCTTAAAAAAACAAGCGGTTAAACCAGAGGTGTTCAGTCCTAATGCTGTTATGTGTTGACACATCACATTTGCTGACACGTTTCAGATTCAATGTCCTTTTTCAAGGCTGTTTTACTGCTTTTTTAAATCCTTTAAACCTAAAAGGCACGATAACTCAGTATTCGCATCTAGAAACTCATTAGCAATAATTACTAACTAATGACCGTCATCTCAAGCACTAACGTCTCAGATGGAACTCCCATCATGTGGGTAAATACCTGGAGCCAAAGTGAAAAAGTAAAAAAAAAACAATAAGTCTCTGGACACATTGTATAAGCCTTACCACATTCACTAGAAACTGTAAGGATGCACTCACCCACATCTGTGAGAAAAAAAATAAAATCCAACCTGTAACCTGTCATGTTGCACAGATACTGATTAGATCATTTGTGAACATGCTTTATGATATCTGCAAAAAAAGCACATGCAGATCAGTGAGCTACCCCTCACCAACTACTTAAAATTAGGGTTCCCCATGTGACAACAATCACCTATATTTCAACAGAAGATTAGACAGATCGCAGGGCAACAGACTGGAGAAAACAGTCGGGTGCCCCACATCCGTGTTATAAAGCAATGTAGCCTAATACACCCACATATGGGTGAGAAGGGCAGCGTTGTTGCATGCAGTGACTATCTCGGACTGTCTAGTTCACAACACTAGACCCTTAGATTCTCACAAAATTATCTCAAAATGACCAATACGTGGCAAGTGTACCTCTGTAATGTAACGATACAAGCGGTAACACAGGTTCGAATCCCGGGTCTGCACTCAAACATCACCCATACTAAGCGCATTATAAATGAAATGTACAATTCTAATTATAATTCACAAGCTGGTGTCATGGGTCATCCTTCATCAACACGACTCAACTTAACTATTTAGCCATATGTATATCAATTAGCGTGAGGCTACATTGCATTAGATAAAGCCAGGACTAATATACCTGCTGTGTGCCATGTTCACTCTCCATTACAAACCACCATTAGCCATACACAAAAGATTATTAAGGGTGACATTTACATCTCAAGCGAATATCAGTTGCTGAGGCAGTACAGTCAGTCACCTCATAGGCATGCCTGTTCCTGATATCTTGATGTTTCCTATACAGATGATGTCTCTAAGGCTACTCACAGGCATACTTGCACGCTGTCTAAATGAAATGAAGTATTTGAAAAAGTGTATAATCAATACAATTTCTTTCTGCAACAGTATTCACGTAAGGTCCCCTCCCCTTCCTGGGGGATTCACCTGTTCCAGAATCATACACTTCATTTGAGCTATGCTATGTCTTGCCTCTATAAAGTGCATTGCCACCGACGACTTAAGGTTCTTAGTTTGTATACTGGACTTATGTTCTGTCCAACAGAACCTTGCTTTTCTTGTGGTCATCGCCACATAAAAGAACTCACATGGGCATGTTAGGGAATACACCACGTTGGTGGACTCACACATGTGCAAGAATATTTTAGTTGGATTTTTCCCTGAATGTGGGTGTGTGATAATATCACCCTTAATGATATTTTTGCAATGTTGGACATTTTGACAGGGCTGTGTACCTGTGAACTGCTTCTTGGTTTTCATGGGGGATTTCAATTCAGCCCTCACAAGCGAGTTTTTCAGGGTCCTGCTGTTTCTATATGACAAAGTTGGGGGAGTAGGGAACAGTCTATGCAATATAGGACCCACATGTAATATGGGCTAATGTCTCTTAATTGTTGGAGGTCGTGGTGTCAACAGTGATTCCCTAGGTGTTAATTCAACTCGCTTTGTAATATCCTTAATCAGTACTTGCTGGCAATGCCTTTCTACAAATTTGGATTTTGTATCCTTTGCTTGTCTTTCATATTCTTCCACATTGGAAATGTTCCTACGGTATCATAGAAATGGGCTTAGTGATATACTATCCTGTGTTCGTTTTGGATGGAAGCTGGTGGCTAGTAAATAGACTGTTACGACCTGTTGCCTTAGTGAAAATTCTGCTGTTTAAGCTATTGTTGTCCTGGTATATTTCGACGTCCTGTAAATGGATGCTGAATCTTCTGTGCTGTGCATTGAATTTAATCTGTGTATGCATATTATTAATCATTTAAAAAATGTAGCAGTTTCTCTACCGGTCCTGTCCCAAACACCAACAATGTCGTCTACGTAGCAAACTTACTTTGCCAAATGTTGCATGCACCTTGCAGAATTTAGTATGTGTTCTGTCTCCAAGTATATCATGCATGTGTTAGCAGAGCTAGGTGCACCAACTGTTTCTTGATGGTACCAGATAGTTGTAAATAGAAAGTGTCATCAAATTTGAAACTGTTATTGTGGAGTATCAATTTCAGGAGGGACAGAAGAAATTCCCTGTCAGCTTTACAGGTCTCAGCTGATAACAAGAGCCATTCCATTGCCCCTAGTCCTGCTTCATCTACTATATTATATATTACTATATTAGTATATAAAGATGGAACATCCACGGTAAAAAGAATGTCCCATCCATGGATAAACGTGATGTCATTGAGTTTGTCTTGAAGGTGTGTGGTGTCCTTGATGTAAGTGGGAGTATCCTGAATGAGTGGTTGTACAACTCTATCAATATACTGGGATAAGTGTTCGAGAAGGCTGCCAGTGGCAGCAATAATAGGACGTCCAGGCAGATTGATGAGGCTTTTATGGATCTTGGGAAACAGATAGAATACCGTTGTCACTGGGTTCATTACTTCAAGAAACGCCATTCCAATATCACTTCTCGGCTTTCTGCTTCATCTAGCACTTCCTTAATCAGCATCTTTACTCTGCCAGTATGGTAAAAGAGAATTTCCTGATATGTCTCTTCACCTATCAACTTCCTGTGTGTTTTGTTCATATAATCCAGTTTCTTCACCAGCACTAAAGCTCCTCCTTTATCTGCTCGTTTGAAGATAACGTCTTGTTTATCTAATAGACCCTTGTGTTGAAGTTCCCATGTTTGTGATGTTGGAAACTGATCTTTTTAAAGCTATCCAGTACCATATTTTCGAATGAGGTGAGAATGGAATTCTGAATGACTGGATAGAATGTCCTTTTGTGTGCCATCTCTGGGAATTTGGGTTCTTCGTCACTCTCACTAGGTTGTTCCAATGAGGGAAAAAATACTTTAAACTTCAATTTTCACATGAGCCTAAATAAGTCAGAATTCTCCTGTAGGAAATTGCTACTGTGTTGTGTCAAAAAAGATAAGCCCTTTTGGAGAGCCTTCTGTTCAAGAGTAGATAACGTCTATCTCAGTATATCAACCACTAATTCCTCCTTGTGACCCCTGCTTTTCGTATCAGATGTCTTTCTTCTTCCCTCTTCTAGTTTGTCTTGGTCTAAAAAAGAGACGTGTCTGATTGTCCCAGAACCACTAGCTGTTGATACTCCAGATTTTCTTTGTTGGGCTATTTCCAAGATTTCCAAACCTGCCTCTGCAACTCTTTCCAGTTTGGACCTGGAGACATCAAAAGATGCAGTATCAGATGTCACTTCCATTGGTTCATTTGGTTTTCTTGCTTCTTGGTTATGAAATCTTGGATTTCTTTGCTGATAATATTTCTGCCAGCTGTAAACTATATCTAACTTATAGTCCTGGGTGTCTCTCCTAAATTTACGAATGTTCTTGGCCTCTAATTCTTTTTTGTATTTATCAAGTTCGATGTTGGTGTCTTCCATAATAGTAGGTATTTATTTTTGAGTTAAGCTTCTGCTGAGCATTAGTTTGATGGTATTAATTTCTTCCTCTAATGTACTGAAGCTTTATGCTAG
Organism: Ambystoma mexicanum; assembly: GCF_040938575.1. Taxonomy (NCBI): domain Eukaryota; kingdom Metazoa; phylum Chordata; class Amphibia; order Caudata; family Ambystomatidae; genus Ambystoma; species Ambystoma mexicanum. The sequence continues at coordinate 589,451,660 of NC_090930.1, read as the reverse complement.
CTCTTCAAAAGTTAATAATATTTAATCAAGCAAACACTTATTCAAAATCTGTCAACAGCGTTTCACAAATTGTGGATTGTCCTTGCAAAGAGTTGGTTCCAATGAAACCCTCAACCTCCGGGGAGTAGGTTGAGCTCTGTGATATTGAGCTAATGTTGTGGCATGCAATTTAACATTTATTTCCCTGCGTCTAGCCCACTCTAAGGGCCGGATTCATGGAAGTGTTTTATAATGGTGCAATCCAATAGGAAAACGTTCCATGAATTGGGCCCTAATTGTTTAATGAGTGCATCTGGTTTATATGATGAAACAAATTCCTCAATGGTATTTGTTATCAGTCCAAGAATTCTCCACGCTTCTTCCTCCCCAAGCCCTAAATCTTCAGCCCTGTTGGATGAGGTTGAATCAATTTGAGCAAAAGACATGTCAAAAGCTAGTTATACAATAGGTCAATATGGAATTTAAGAAAATAACTTTAAGGTTAGGTAATATCCCTTCAGGATGTATGTGCAACCTAAAACAATGGCCTGAAATGTAATGAAGAAACACTGGGATGAAGAGGTGTACAACTCAAACAGTCACAAAACAAAACATATTTGGATAGGCTCAAGGTATTCAATCTTTGAATAGTTTTCGGGTGTCGCCGGCTATGGTCCCTTGACCATGCAAGACCTCCGAAAAACAGTATAAAAAATTAAAAGGGGCCATTGTCAAATGAGGGGGACAAAATTGTGTGCCACGAAAAGTTTGGGGGGCAAACCCTGGTGACCCCCTAAAATTACTCACATGGTGAAGGCTAACACTGGCCACTTCCAAAGCCAATTAATGTGCAAAGTTCTCAAGTTTCCTAGTTACATGCATGAGAATTTGTAGTGTCTGGGTCATCTGAAAGAGGCAGGAAGGACACGAGGAACACCAAGACTACATACGTAAACAAGGTGAAAGGTACTTTATTTGGTTAAAGGTATAAGGTTAGAAGGTAGTTGGGAGAGCAGATAGGAGACAACCTTCTTTTGTGGCTCCCATCCTGAATGCCTTACTGACACTCCTGGGACCCTGAGGGAACTTGAGGTTCCATGCACTGCTCTACATTATAAAGGAATTTCCAAGGCGAGCACTATGCTACAGAATTCCATTCAGTCCCATTATTTTCATGTAGAGCTCTCAAGTTTCCCAGACCCATGCATGTGAATTTCATCCAGCCCCATTTCTTCTTGGAGTCCTGGTATTTGTAGTATAAAAATGAACAGGGAGAAGAACAAAACTACAAATCCCAGCACTCCAAGAAAAGAAGACTGGACTAGATTACAATCTCACACATAGACATGGGAAATTTGAGAGCTCTGTAATCAGGTAGGCATGGTACCTGAGGAAACCAGAACTGCTTGGAAGAACATTTTGAAGGGAGAATGCAGATGAAACTGCAAGTTTAGTCTTGGATCATAGCGCACTTGTGGCAGCTCTTTGGGTCGGAAGCTGAAGAGTACTGCTCGTCCCCTCATTCCACAGAGTAGAGGGCAGGAACATTCATTCATAAATAAAAACTAGCGGTCGCAGTGGGTGGGAGCAGTATTCCTCCTCTACTCTTCTTTTTTTTTTTTGTTCTTTTTTTCAGTTTACTGTTCTCATATTTTTAATGTAAAAAGAAATCATTCCGTATGGTTTTGTTTTAAAATAAAAGGGTAGCAATAAGTTGAAACTTGCACTACAACCCCCCTAAACAGCCGGCATGTTTGGTTTTTGCATTCCACTTACTGGGGGATTTGAACCTGGGACCTGCTGTATCAGCTCCAACCTCACATCATGGTGAGCTATCGTAGAACTGCCGGGATGCTGTTATTTTTTCAGTGGCCTGAGTAGGGAAAAGCTCACTCAGAGCCCCATCGTAGCCCTGCTCACACAGTAGTCCGAATTTTCTTTGCATTTAAGCAACTTAAGGTGAACATACTGCAGGCACAGCTGTACGTGCAGTTAATGGGTAGGTTGCAGCGGTGACTTTAATTTTCAGCATTACCCTGGAGAGGTGTGAATGATGGGTTATTAGAAAGGTGAGGGTGCGTAAAGGTGCTTGCTGTGGCGGACAATGAGTAAAGGTAATGGCGGTCATTTAAAGTGCATTTTGAATTTTCTTTCAGTGTTTTTCAGCCTTTACACAGGGTTGTGGTGGAAAGGCGGAAAAGAGAAAGCAGGGTATGGGGTTTGTATTGCGCGTAGTAGGGGGCGTGTCAATGGGGTTTGCGGGATGCTGGGGCAGGCCAACATGGAACATAGTTCCACTACTTCTTTTCGTACACTTCGACCACTGTCCGAAAATGGAGAGTCTCTGGCTGCAAAACATAGCTGATGTCATTGCCTATCCTAATTGCTTGTTCTGAACTGAAAATCGAGGCTTAACTGTTTTCCAGACTATTCCTACGAACACACGATGCCAGTTAATTAGGCATTCTGTACCATCCGCAGGAGGATCGCACATGGGGGCGGCCCCGTGTCTTGTAATTCCGTCAACCAGATTTAGAGCTTTGAGTGGGACCCCAGAAAACATATTTCGGTAAATAAAAATCTTTGAATAGATAGCATACATCTGTCGTTGCTGTGGGTCACAGGGAATTTCAGTGGGTTAATTGTGTGAATCTGCATTTATACAAAAGTTATCCGAAGCAGTGTGCTGCTCTATGAAAAGAAAAAGCTATGTGACCTTGCAGAGTGAAAAATCCCTCTCACTACCATGAGTGGGGGGTGTGGATTCTATTAAAAGACGCAGACATTAGTATAATGCATTCCTCGCTCTCAACCGGCAGCAAATATGTCAACAAGAATATTGTTTGGAAAGAAAATAGAAACAACATTTTACCCTATTCCAATATCGAGGACCGGATCATTGCCCCTAAACTGATAATCAGTACTGACCCACAGCACAACACAATCAAGTTACTCCTTCATCCTTTTCTGTTGATGGAAAAATACTTATGATAACAAAATACATCTCCAAATTAAAAAGGTGACTGCTCAAATGAGAGAATGCACGGAAATCCTCTGGTGCTAGATACCAGAGGCCTGTCATCTCATCAGACGAGCACCGCAAGGGAGATAAACAAGGTTGGGTGTGAGGGATAATACTCATCTCTGTGTCAGTCAATATAATCCAAATGGTGGACAATGGCCAAGGAGCTATCGTTTTACTTTCAGAGCATTGTAAACCTTGCACCACATGCACTTTCTGATGCCATGGTAAAGAAAGAAGAGGAAGTAGGACCAGGAAATGGTTGCCCGCTAGTTCACACTTCTGTGTGACAGGCATTGGTAGCAGATCTGAACCGATTAATCATTTTGTATGCCCGAGGTTCCTCAGTATGCCCATCAACACACCAGCCTATGCACCATGTCCATGCTGAGGAATAGGAGGATTAGGTAGACGTGACCCACACGTTTCTGAGAAAAGCATCATCCAATGGCCAGTGACAAAACTGGTCTCACTGAAGTCTCCTAATCCATCAGTGAAATGTGAATTTGTAGAGTCTGGTCACGAATCTGGCCTAATGGGTCCATAATTAGATTTGGAGGTAACAGGAATAATCTTGGAATTTCAACAGCAAGTTCCAGGAGGGACAGAGATCAAACTTTGTCATGGTCAAAATGGTGTAACAAGTACTAGGGATGCCTTCTGCCGGCAGACTCATACCATAAATCTCACTATCATGCAGAATGCCGGGAAAAAGCATACACCATCAATTGGTTCCAGTTCAGAAGGAATGCAACCACTGTCAGGGCAACTTGACTCTAAACAAAGGATTGTGTTAGGCAAAATAATCATTTGTCTAGTCCCCAATCCTTCATGTCTTGCAGGTAAATGAATTTCCAATCTGCTACAGTGTTGGCCAACCATTGTAAAAATATTTTTATATCCATAAAGCATGTTGACCTTATCCCCTTAAAAGATGGCATCTAAAGGCTCCAGATAGATTGTATGTATAGATCTCTCTTGTAAGGAACATTTGGAGATACCCCTTCCTTCTTCCACCACATCCCAGGTTGCTTGCAGCTGACTATAGCACTACATCTGGTGAAAGAGTGGATACAGCTCTCACCCTTACCAGGCCTCCATGTGTTTGAGACATCAAACCAACTCTTTGTTAGAATTTAGTGACAATTCAACCACTGTCAATAGGAAATCAACTTGCTGAGGTGTGTGACCTTTAGACTTTGGAGATCCCTCTAACTAAGTGCAACCAGGAATATTGCCTGAATCACAACACAAAGCATTTGTGCTACCCGAGGCAGAGGTCTGTGGAAGGAGAACTTCTTCTTCAAAATTGTGCAGATCATTTGTTGTATTCTCTTCATTCCTGTTTCTGGAAGGATGAAACACACCAATGAGAATGTATCATAGAGATTGGATGTATTTAGGAGTTGATGACAAGACCTAGGCTTTTGAGTAGAGACTAAGTACACCTTAGGTCTGCAAAAAAGGTCTGAGCATATTGCTCCACCAAAGGCTCAATCAAAAGCATGCTACTTAATTAAATTAATATTCTTATTCCCCTGGACCCGAGTTAAGCTATCACTGTGCAGTAGTTTGGTAAAGCATCAACCAATGAGAGCAGGCTGAATGGAAGAGAGAATTACTGTCATACATGGTTCTGCCTAAGGTACTGGTGATATACTTTTGCTCTAGAGAGTGAATTGACACAATGAAGTAGGAATTCTTCAATTCCAGCTCATCCACCATCCGGTCACCTTGAAGTAGAGTGTCCAACAGTAGCTGGATCTTTTTCCATCATGAATGGCTGTTAAACAGAAATGGATTCAATGTTTTCAGACTGTCGACAAGGTGGTACCATTTGTCTGACTTTAGAGCTAGAAATATTTAGCTGTGAACGTGAACCATGTCATGCATTCCTGGGACCACTCCCCCTTTCTTTGTGGTTCTGCATTTCCAAATGATCAATATTTGCATTTAGATGTTGAACACTAAGGGGGAGTAGGTTGAACCCGCTGAGTTGAGAAGGAGAGTGAGTGGAATAAATTCGGACATATCCTGACAATGTTTGGAGGACCCATTGGTCTGACGCTGAATTTTACCAACTCTGGAGGAAGAGAGTGATTCTCTTGCAACAAAGTAATTCACTTTGACAAAACAGAGGTATATGGAAGGAGGTATGTCTCCGGGCTATGCCTATTTTTACTTTGTGACTGGGGATACTGCTGGTTTGTAGAAGTGTAAGGGCTGAGTAGGTGGTTAGCCACATGTCACAGCTTCTGTGCTGTGCATGCATGCCCACTTCTTTGTTTCAGTTTTACTTCAAAAAGTACTCTTTCTATTTGGCTACCACCAATATTTTGTGAATATGAATGTCACACTGACAAGTTGTGTTGCTTTTGCAAACATGTGCAGTACAAGCCTTTGATTTGTTTGACAGTGCAATATAAATGTTCCTGCATTACATACATTGAGCAAGTGGTTGTGGTCTAGTGGTTATGATTCTCCATTTTGAATCGGGACCACATGGCACAGGATTCATTTACAGCTTCCCTAATTTATCCAGCTGGGTGGTCCTGGACACATCACTGTATCAATTCAAATTCAAAATATGTGTATTCGGATAAAAGATCCATTAAACCAGCACAGAATACACACGATAAACATCCACAAATGATTCTAAAGAGACTTTGCAATGTTAAAACACACTCTTGGCTCATAAAATCGGTTATATACAAAGATGAGCTCAAACAAAACGTATTGACTCAAGATACAATTTTTAACCACAGCTTTTCTCAAATACATTGCATTGTTTTGCAGAAAGGTAAACAAAGCCCAAGCCACATATGGAGAATCGGCTGAATGAAGAAGGCTGCATAGAATCTGCCCGGCTGATGACTGCATGCGGCCTATCAGCATTAAGGCACAATTCTTTGCACTCATGCCTCTCTTTAACTACAGAAACAAGGGAACTCTTATACAACATTTTGGGTCTCATCACCGGTTGGGCGGTATCCTGGCAGTATTCCCACCAGGATACTGCCCACACTAACAGGCCGATTCATGGAATCAAAGTGCGCCGAAAAAACGGCGCACGCGTGCGAAAACGTGCGATTCGCAGTGAAATCGCGAAAATCGCAGTGCAAGAGCGATTATCGCACAGAAAACATCGCGCATCTATTCATTGAAGTCTGTGCACGTGCAAAATGTGGGATGTGCGCTGAAACAGTGCGCGGTGCACGCTGGCGCACGCTGGCGCACAGGTCATCGAACGCCGTGCGATAAGGCCACAGCGAATTCGCACATAGCGCGGCGCACATAACAAAAGTAGGCGTAACACGGGGCGTCACACGCAGAATGGGGAACAACTCATGAAAATGTGGGCGTCACGGGGGAAGTACAGGAGGCAAGTGCGCAGAACGCCCACACGCTCGCCTACAACACGTGTTCATGGAATCGAATAGGGAAAAACAGCGCACGGCAAAAGACGCACACAGGCCCATACATGTCCGCCACACGAAAGCAGGCGGTAGCGTCCCTGCGCAGGAACAAAAATGTGCGCCAAAGTCCTACACGCGCGAGAAGGCCCACACGCGATCGGGACTGGGGGAGCGTGTGCGTGTATTTCAGAGGTGCGCGAGAAGTTACACACGCGATTGGCCTGGGCGCGTGTATTTCAGGGGCTCGCGGGTGTTTTCACACGCGATCTGGCCTGGGGGAGTGGGCTACGTGTATTTCAGGTGTTCCCGTGAAGTTTTTCACGCGATCGGGCCTGGGGGGGAGCGGGGTACCACTCACCGTCTGCCTTGCGTGTAGAAGAACGCGTAGCCTACACCCACTGTGAAGTAATAGCGTGTGAACCCCAACGGATGGAAAACACACGCACCGCACGAAAAGCACATACAGAGCAGTGTAAAGGCACGCGGGATCTCCAAGCCCTGCCAGGGCAACGCCCGTGCGCGAAACGTCACAGACGCGCTTACGCTGTAAGGGCCTTTGGTCCAATGAAATCGCGTATGCGTTTTGACGCGCTTACACGCTAAGGGCCTTTCCTCGATTTTCACGCTGACGTGCAGGATTTTCACGTGCCAAATCACTCCGTATCAAGCTGGCCACGCGAAAACACACGGAAGACCACGCTCCTGCCCAGAAGGCCGAATTACTGCCCCCCAGTGCCCCGAGCAGCCTCCCACATGCCATCTGCTGCTGCCTGCCTGCTGCCACCGTGCCCTGCCATTTGGTGCCTGCACATCAGCCATCTGCAGGGGTCCAGTTGCTGTGTCCACCCCTGCTGGAACAGAAGACTCCCGACTCGAATAACATCGCTCCACAGCCCAGCCCCAGGACCCAGTTGGCCACCCACTCCTGCCCCTGGGGTTGCCATGTCGGGCACATTAACATCTGGCACCAGTGGCAACCCCCAGCCAGAGGGGCAGAGGGGCACCAGCTTCACTGCCACCGAAGTTGGTGTCCTGGTGGAGCAAGTCCTGGGGCAGTGTGATGCCCTCTTCGGATCGTCCCGCGCCAACAAGGAAGGACGGGAGAGGATCTGGGCCGACTGTGTGGTTGCCATCAACACGGAGGGGGTGGCAACCCGCACCATCCAGAAGGTCAAGAAGCGCTGGGAGGACTTGAGGTCCAGGACCCTCATAAAGGCCCGGCGCCTCGTGGAGGGGGGCCGGGGCCGCATGAGTTCCATCCAGATGAGGGTCCTGGAACACGTAGACCCAGCGCTCCACGCCCAGGTCCTTGAGAGGGAGACCCGTCTGGAGTTGAGCGGTAAGTGGCCAAGCATTGCTGTGTGAGACAGGGCATGTTGCAGTGTGCTGGTTGTCTGATACTTGCCTGTATGTGTGACATAGGCTATGTACGCATGTATGTGTGCAGGGACATCATGGTAATGCATGTGCGACCAGTAATGTGTGAACCGCACGGTTGTTGCATGTGTTTAAATGAGACATGGGGAGCCCTATGCAGACTGTACACATGAGAGCATGGCAGTCTCTGTTCCTGGACATGGGTGGGGGTGAGGGATGGGTGCTGATGCCATGTACATGTATGCTGTCCATGTCTGTGTTTCTGACCTGCGTGTCTGTGACTTGTGGATGCCATGGATGCATGACACATGTCTGTGACAATGTTCAGATTCACTGTTGCAGCCTAGTTATCCTTGCATCCACTGTGTCTGGGGTGTACGAGTCCAGATGGATGAAAGTACGTTGAAGTGTGTGCATGTGATAGGCATGACCCATGATGCATGTGAGTCCAAAAACAACATTGTATGCTTCAAGAGTCCCTTGGACATGTTTGCTTATGTCCATAGCATTCGCCATGCCTGTTACTGCATGTGTTTTGCCTGCACTGACCCATGTGTTGTGGAGGGACATGATGGAAGTGATCTTTGACAGTGCCACTCATCTGCTGTTGCTTCCTGTCTAGGGGACCATTGTACAGTACCCTGATTCTTGTGTTCTATGTCTCCCTCTACACAGCGCAAAGTGAAGAAGAGGGCGGAGACGGCGCTGTGGAGCTAAGCGGCGGGGATGCCCGCACTGCTGCAGCGGAAGGGGTGGATGAGCCCCCACAGGGGCTTGCAACGGCAGAAGACGGTGTGGAGCCATCCAGGTTGGTGGTTTCCACAGAGGAGGAGGAGGCCGCTACTGAGCCGCACATGGGGCCTGGTGGGGGCATCCCTGCTGGTGCAAGTGGTGCAGTCCAGGGGCAGGGGCAGGAGGCAGCACAGGTCGCCGTGGAGGTGCCTGTGCATGTCACTGTCCCTGATACTGTGACTGCACCACCATGCACCAGCAGGGATGCCCCATCCCAGTCCCGTCCGCAGGTAGGGGGGATGTCCATGTCATCTGACTCCCCTCCACCTGCGGACAAGGGGACCCCTGGCCGTATGGAGAAGGTCCTGATTGGTGTCGCGTTGCGCACGGCTGTCATTCGTGATGAGGTGCGTGCTTCCCGGGGGAGCACGCACGTCATCACGAAGAGCACCGTGCCAACGTGGCCCAGTTGGGAGTGGTCATGGTCGGGGGTCTCGTACATGTGTCGGGCACTCTGGCGACCCTCTCCTCCTCTGTGGAGGCTATGCGCCAGTCGTACTCCATGCCGTCATCCGGCCCAGATGCCACCAGGGCCCCCTGTGGACCTGCCCCGACCAATGCAGCCACCTCGGTGGGGATCCCATCCCTGCCACAGTCGGGAGTCGGAGGTCCAGCAGGGGTGGATACACCAGCAACTGGACCCCAGCAGATGGAGGATGTGACAGCATCATCGGGCAGGGCACGTGCACGACGGCGTCGGTGGTTTCCATCAGCCTGGATGCCGTCATGCTGGCATAGGCAGTTGCGTCAGAGGCAGCGGCAGGCTCGACGTGGGAGGCATCATGGCTCGGGGCCATCAACATCAGGGGTGCAGGCATCGGCCGGAGGGCAGGAGAACCCTGGAATGGGAGTGGCTTCCGTGTGGGAGCAGTTGGGCCAGCAGATAGGTGCGGAGCGGCAGCGGGCAGAGGAGGAACGGCTCACAATGGTCAGGGCGGAGAACTCCATGCGGAGGGCGCTGAGGCGGGCTGAGTGCCTCGAGGGTCTTCGCAGGGAGTTGGAGCTGGACACTGCATTATCCCTGCTGGACCTCGGGGCCAGGGAACATGCCCGCCTCCAAGCCATTGAACAGGAGTTCGATGATGCCCTGGCCCATGACAACAACCAGTGAGCCGTCGGACTAGCCCGCTGCCCTTGTAAATAGTTATGTAGTTAGTGTAGGTTTCCTTTGCTTTTTTATTTATTTTGGACCTTTTGGACAATGGGCCACATTTTTGTATATAGTTTTATTTTATTAGGTAGTATTTTTATGTAGGTTTCATTTCTTCAGTTGGGATCATGGACCCTGGTTTGTTTATCTGTATATATTTACCCATGGAACAATGGTTTTCGGTTTTGTTTTTACCTTGAATTTACTTTCTTGAACTGTGACTTTGGACACCTTTCCTTTGGATTATGATTTGTCGTTTTTCATTATTTTACGGACATGCTGCTTTTGGTTTTTGATTCCCATTGTCATTTGTTTATTTTTAATTCCATTTATGCAGTTTTGAATACATTTTTTTCATCAAACTTCAATGTGTAGTATCATCTCATTAGTATCATGCATATCATGATATGGGTTTTGAGATTCACTGACACCCATTGGGTGTATGTGACGGCCATGTGTTCATTTCCAGACTTGCTATCATGTCATTGCCATTTCTAAGTGGGTGGATGCAATACTCGAGTGGGTGTTTTGCATTTGGAGGCTGACCATAAGGGCCAGGGATCTAGATTGTGATGACATGTTGACTGGGGGACATGTGTGGGGGCCTGCTGGCAGGTGCCCCGCAATGCTGGGGGTGGGGGTGCAGGGGGACATGAGTGGGACATGAGTGGGGGCCTGGTGGAGGGTGCCCCTACACTGCTGGGGGGTGGGGGTGGTGGGAGACATGGGTGGGGGCCTGGTGGAGGGAGCCCCTGCACTGCTGGGGGGTGGGGGTGGTGGGGAACATGAGTTGGACATGGGTGGGGGCCTGCTGGCAGGTGCCCCACAGTGCTGGGGGGTCGGGGTGCAAGGGGACATGAGTGGGACATGAGTGGGGGCCTGCTGGCAGGTGCCCCGCAATTCTGGGGGTGGGGGTGCAAGGGGACATGTCCCACTCATGTCCCCTTGCACCCCCACCAGTGGGGGCCTGCTGGTAGGTGCCCCGCAATTCTGGGGGTGGGGGTGCAAGGGGACATGAGTTGGTGATCATTAGTGCAAGGAGACATGTGCCTTTGCTGGGGGGCATGCCCATGTTGGATGGGCTGCCTGCGGGACATGACCAGGGATGCAGGGTAGTCCCCTGTGGTGTGGGCTGCCTGCAGGGGCCGTGGAGGGTGTACAGGGAACACCTGGGAGGACCCACACTGGCAAATCACATGTAGGACTCCCCGGCACCCCTGAAATACACGTACCCTGCTGAAATCGCGTGTAAAACTTTCCGCGCACCCCTGGTATACACGCACATGCTCCCCCAGGCCAATCGCGTGTGGTACTTCACGCGCACCCCTGAAATACACGCACATGCTCCCCCAGGCCAGATCGCGTGTAAAACTTCGCGCGCACCCCTGTAATAACCGCACGCAGCCCAATCGCGTGTGAAACTTCGCGCGCACCCCTGAAATACCCGCACGCAGCACAATAGCATGTGAAACTTCCCGCGCACCCCTGAAATACCCGCACGCAGCCCAATCGCATGTGAAACTTCCCGCGCTCCCCTGAAATACCCGCACGCAGCCCAATCGCGTGTGAAACTTCCTGCGCACCTCTGATATACACGCACACGCTCCCCCAGGCCAGATCGCGTGTGTAACTTCTCGCGCACCTCTGAAATACACGCACACGTTCCCCCAGGCCAATCGCGTGTGGAATTTCTCGCGCACCTCAGAAATACATGCGCCCAGGCCAATCGCGTGTGAAACGTCATGCGCCCCTCTGAAATACACGTGCCCAGGCCAATCGCGTGTGGAACTTCTCGTGCACCTCTGAAATACACGCGCCCAGGGCAATCGCGTGTGGAACTTCTCGCGCACCCCTGAAATACACGCGCCCAGGCCAATCGCGTGTGGAACTTCTCGCGCACCCCTGAAATACACACACCCAGGCCAATTGCGTGTGGAACTTCTCGCGCACCCCTGAAATACACGTGCCCAGGGCAATCGCGTGTGGAATTTCTCGCGCACCTCTGAAATACACGCGCCCAGGCCAATCGCGTGTGGAACTTCTCGCGCACCCCTGAAATACACGCGCACAGGGCAATCGCGTGTGGAACTTCTCGCGCACCCCTGAAATACACGCGCCAGGCCAATCGCGTGTGGATCTTCTCGCGCACCCCTGAAATACACGTGCCCAGGCCAATCGCGTGTGGAACTTCTCGCGCCCCCCTGAAATACACGTGCCCAGGGCAATCGCGTGTGGAACTTCTCGCGCACCCCTGAAATACACGCGCACAGGGCAATCGCGTGTGGAACTTCTCGCGCACCTCTGAAATACACGCGCCCAGGCCAATCGCGTGTGAAACTTCTCGCGCACCCCTGAAATACATGCGCCCAGGCCAATCGCGTGTGGAACTTCTCGCGCACCCCTGAAATACACGCGCCCATGGCAATCGCGTGTGGAACTTCTTGCGCACCTCTGAAATACACGCGCCCAGGCCAATCGCGTGTGGAACTTCTCGCGCACCCCTGAAATACACGCGCCCAGGCCAATCGCGTGTGGAACTTCACACGCAACCCTGAAATACACGCACACGCTCCCCCGGGCCAGATCGCGTGTAAAACTTCGCGCGCACCCCTGTAATACCCGCACGCAGCCCAATCGCGTGTGAAACTTCTCACGCACCCCTGAAATACACGCCCACGCTCCCCTCGGCCAGATCGCGTGTGAAACTTCTCGCGCACGTGTGTTCCCGAAACCCGTAATACGCGTTCCCCGCTTCGCGTTTGCTGTTTGCCAGTCCGGTAAACTGGTACAGGGTTGGCACAGCCCTTTGCGATGGTTTTGCGATCTTGATGGCTTTTCCTTGCGCGAGGGCGTTCATGGGGGCGTAACTGGCGCTGCTGCAGGGTCGCTGCGCCACTCTGCACCACGTCTGCTTTTGGAGGCGAGAATCCATGAATATGCTGTGCGCGGAAATTGATTTTATCGCACGCAGCTGGCGCAGACATTCGCACGGGCACGCTGTGCGCCAGCCGCGTGCGACACTTTTGAGAGGAATTACATGAATCGGCCTGTAAAGCTTTACTGCCAAACGCCCGGCGCTATTGGCGCCGGATCATGGGTTTGGCGGAACAGGAATTCCCCATTCCCCATTGGGCCCATTCGGGAATTCCCCATTCCAAATGGGGAATTTTCAACACGACTACCATCGGCATTATTACTGCACGTTAATTGCGCCGAAAACTGGCAAATTCTCCACAGATTTAGCCCCCGCTCAGAGCGGGGGTAAATCCTGCCAAACCCGTGATTTGGCGGACCCTTAAATGCAGCAGTAATAGCGTTACCACCACATTTAAGGTTACCGCCAAACTCATGATGAGGCAGTTTGTGTGCAACAGGCAATAACGTTTGGGGAGGAAAAAGTGATGGCACATTCAGCTGTGAAGTCTATTTACCTATAACAGAAAGCCAAAGAAGTGTGTGCCAGTCTTGCCTGGCTAATAAAGCCTTGTTAATAAAATCGGTAAGGCCCGCATTAGCATTTCACCATAAACGCGGCCAGTGAAAGGTCAGGGAAAAACTCCAGTCATCCTCGAGGAATCCCACTCCCAATTTATTATGGACAGCAAAATTAGGGGCTGACCCAGGGAGTCCCACTAATCATTTAAATAATGTGTTTTTGCTGGGTTTGCCAGTCCACCGGATTCACATAGCCCCAGAGTGACGCCGTATAGATAGATTGTATTTTGTATTGTATTTATTAGGTTTATATAGCGCTTTACGCCAAAGCGCTGCACATTTTAACAACAGGGAACATTTAACGATAACAAATTAACAGTAACAGTAGAAGCAAGTAAATGCAGCAGATGGTAAATAGTAGATGCTAGTAGATAGTAGATAGTAGATGCTGACTTGGTCTGGTTCTCGTAAACCTTTCGTATCTAACCAAGAGGTTGACCTTGGCAACTGGCCATAAAACGAGAGAGGCCTCCATTTTTTGTTCATGTAGGTGAGCCAAGCCAGTTACCACAGATGAAAAGCGAAAAACCCAAATATTCAAATTCCTTGGCCCTGAGAATAACTGCCCCATTGCATGACATGAGATTGATTTTCACCATCTTTTGTATCAAATTCTACTTTAGCTCTCAATTCTTCCAAATGTCATGCTCAAAAACAACCTCAATGTCATTATTAGTACGATGTGGCAAATGAGCACCCACATTACCAAAAAATGTGTGCGGGCCAAATTATCCTTCACATTTAGTCCTCGCAACTCCCAGAATGCCATTGGCTGATTAACAAAAGTGATTTGCGTGCAGGAGAATGGAAGAGATGGGCTGTGGGTGCAGAGGAGCAATGGTCACCCAATCCATACGTATTTACATGTGGGCTATGTTACTGACCCTTAATATCCATTGGACAAATACACCCACACTGGATGTGGGCTGGTCTCAGTCCCTACCAAAAAATGGATGGGTCCACTCTGCACATTTAAGAGTCTATCATTGTCAATATTGTTTCACATCTGCTTAAGAGGTGCAAATGTGAAAAGGGAAATGATTATGCCAAGCATGAGCATTTCTGTCTGGGGGTGTCCATGCTGCTAGTGTTCTGTCCTGCACGCTTCCCCCTTGCCCGTTCGAGACCATGTATAGGCAACAGCAACAAAAAAATCACATTGATTACGTCACATCAAAGTGCGTCTCTGTATTAATCAGGGATGCACTTTGACGGACAGCAACCACAACTGTGGCTCGCCCCCGGCCCGCAAATTCTCCTGGGGACATGGGCCTGTCAGCACAAACAAATGTATGTTAGCCGATTCACATCTGTGCATTGAGCCGTCTGCAGAATGCGGCAGTTTCCCCTTACTGATGTGCACACTTGGCACTTTGACAGTGATAATACGGTCTGGGTTTTTAGGAGTTGTTGCCTTACATGTTTGGAAGAGATGCCTATTGTAAAGGCCTTTCTCTCTTGCATTCCTGAATTGTGTTTTCCATGATGTTGCCCCCTGCACTTCAGTTTTCGGCATTCAGCCAAACTAAAGGGCACAGTGGTGCTGGGTTGGAGCCTTGCACCTCACGTTCTCGGTAATGGCCTCTGTCTTTAATTTGAACGGATGAGCGACTTGTTCGAGTCTAGCCGCAGCGTGAACAATTCACGTCGGTGCCTGAATGGGGCTCTCCAACTGATCGATGGAGTCACACGGGGCCTGCTTTCCCAGACCCTGTGTGTGTTGCTCTGCATCCAGTGCGTATTGTGCTGCTGGCCAGGTTGTCATACATCACTGCGAGATTTCAAGCTGCTTCCTCTCAGGCTTGCCAGGCCTGTGCTTCCATTCTTAGCACATTAGCAGAAGACGCACCCAGCCATACTTCATTAACTTGCATGATATCAATCTGGCCCTGATTAAATGAATGGCAATTCTTTCAGGCTGCTTGCGTTTTGCAATCTCTGCTACTTTACATGGAAGATTAGCTCCCTGATAGCAGGGACTTCTTTTTTCAGTGTTAGGCACGGAGAGTTCCCGATTCCCTTTTGGCCCTGCCGATACATACGATGTTGCGCACCTGCCCAAAGGCCCTGTATCCAAGCAGCCATTTCGGCGCTGACATAATTCTGGTTCTGCAGAAACCTTTGCTAGTCTTATCAGCAGAGCATGTCTGGTAAATGGAGCAGGCATACTTTTAGAAAACGGTCCACCACATCACGCTTTTCCCCCTCACTCTTTGCCTTTTGGACTGCGTGCGTAAAGAGTGCAATGTCAAAATGGCTGTCTTTACGTTGACCTCTTTGTCTGATGGAGTTGCCACTTGAAGGTTAGCAGTACATTCATTTCCCCAGAACAGTGCACTCACAGCTCGCTGCGGGTTAGTCCTACCCCCTTAGCAGGGTTGGGCGGCCTTCAAATGATCTCGGGCACCAATGAAAAAGTGTCCCACCGTTGCAAATGGCTATTCATTACTTTAGTGACACTGCTTGAAGGGGGAGTTTTTTTTAAAGCAAGTGTGATGCAAATTGTGCATTTTAAAGAATAGTTATTCATCAACACGTATCAAAAGTACTAGCCACAGAGTGAATTAACTCATCAAACAGGCCCAAATTGGCTCAAAAATTGTCCCACTTTAACCACAAAAACTGGCCCACACCAGCATTTTGTGTTTTTGGTTCGGCTATGGGCCTATTGCCCTATAGGCCAGTCCGTGGCCTGCCCCTCGGGCCCTATAGGTCAGCGCTTGGAGTTTATTGAATACTGTGATTTACTGAACACTGCTGAATTTACCGCTCATAGGTGCCAGGAATGTTGCTACATCGGGAAAAAAATCGGTGCTACGCTAATGTCTGAATTCAGGGCTAGCTAGCCTTTTGGCTGTAGCCCCTGAGCATCTACCCGGGACTGCAGCCAAAGACCCGGGGCTATAACCCGCAACCCCCCCTAGCAACGCCCCTGATGTTCTGTGTGTATTTTCGATGTACGTGTCGAATTGTCCATGAGCTTTACCCTGTATTATGCCCTGGTTCGTGTCCCCTTTATGTGCGACTCCATTTTTCATATGTTTGCAGCATGCCAATGTTAAACAATACTTCTGCACGCTGACATTTTCCCATCTGCTCAAAATAGTTTCAGATAACATTATACTTTTCGAGGTTGATTTGGAGAAACTGAATGTAACTGCAAGCTGCCGAAGCTCATGTTTAAGGAGCGAACAGATGCCTGTTTTTCAATGCCACATGACGAAAGCTGCATATTTTAGAATATAAAATATTGGATGCGCGTGGAGTGTTAAGGTTCGCTCTTCTCTGGATTGTTTGATAGTGGTTAGAAATCGCATACACTTTTCTTCCCCTAAGACTCTTTGAAGTTTGGGTGCAGTGCTTGGTTCTACTACTTTGCATTTTTAGGATGCATTTTTCAAAACATGTTCTACCAATAAATCTATTTTTCCAATAACAGTTGTGGACTGGGTTAGTATGTACTGAGTGGGACGAGTATCCCGGCACGTGGGTACTGAGCATTCTGGGCCTAGAGACCCGAGCTACACCTCACTGATGATGCCAATGAGTCTGGTACATGTCTGGGTTTGCCTGAGGTCTTGTTCAGAAGGGCTGTTTCCAAGCAGTTCAGTCTAAACTGCCCCTTTGTGGTGAGTTCAAACCTTATTTCCATATGGTCTTTCCCCTTCTTTAATGGCTTTTTACAATGAAGAATGATGATATGGTTGCTCAGAGCGATGCCAACGGTAAAGATGAATTTTAAACCTTCCAGACATCACCTCTTTTGTTTTGTTTAAGTCCTCCCAAATTAGAGTTTGTGTTGGCAGGACCTGCTAGTCATGGACTCATAAGAACTTCCAGAATTTTTAGTTGTGACTGACTCTCCCTTCATTAAAATATGACTCGGGCCTACGGAAAATGAATGCAGAAACAAGCAGACACTAACCATGGTGTATGGATGCTTTCAGCCCCTGTCTGAGGAATGCCAAATTGGCAGACTGTCCATGCCAGTTTCTTGAACTACATTGCAGCACTAGCTGAGATGGTGCTGAATATTTTTTTTTCTCATTGCTAATAGTTGCCCATGGGCCCTTCTCTATGGCCTCATGCTGCTGTGGACTGTTTGTTCTTACCCTAGTATCTACAATTGCTGGACAAATAACTGCTTCTGTTTTGCTCTCTTTACTAACCCTCTCTAAAGCCCCCCTTGCCACCTCTTCTCTAATTTAGGAACTGACCTGATGCCATGTTACTAGTCCCCCAGTATTAATGATCTCATGTGTCTCTGCATTGTGATCTGAATCTCTCGTTCTCCTCGCTGTGCTCTACACATCCTTGCCTCCCCTCCTTTCCTCTCCAAGTCGTCAACCCTTAGTGAATATTCTTTTGGAGTGTGATCTATTTAAGTGTTTACATTAATATATACATTATACACTATCTTTGTTCCCATCAATCATGTCAAGAACTGTTCTTTAGCAATGCACCTGCAAGCATCTTCCCTCTTTCTCGCTCCAGAGTCATGCACATTCCTCTAAGAGGTTATAAGTTAAAGGTCCGAATCAAAATGTTCGAAATACAATAGGGTCGAAACAAAAGGACCGAAAACAAAAGGTTCAAAATGTTTTTATTTTTTAAAAAATATTTTTTTGGGGGGTCCCCCGCCAACCCCTGTTTTTTTGGTAAAAAAACACTTATTTTTACCTATACGGAAACCCCCAAAAAAATATATAATTTTAAAAGAAATCGAACCTTTTGTTTTCGGTCCTATTGACCCGAACCTATTGCATTCAAACCTATTGTAATCGCACCTTTAACCGGACACCCCTCTAAGACAGTCGCCCATGTTTGTGTAAGCATGGTTTGACAAATCGTGGGGTTTTGTTGCTTCTCGTGAGCAGGCAGCACTTCCTTGTAAGCCTAGGCAGGGGAGTCTGCTACACAATATTCCCCATAGTGGTGGTGATCAGCAGTACCTCACGGGGATAAGGACTCCTGTTCCATCAAGGAAATCCCTAAGAACGTCTCTTGTATATCACCAATACCATCCACACTTCAAAGCAACTAGTTGGATCACGCTAATGTTTGTTATTGTACTATTAGCCCCAACATCCAGATTGGAGAGAAGTGTACCATACATACTGAAACAAGGAAGGAAACACACTCAGACTGTGATGAGTAGGATGCACGCCTTTCCACTGGGATGAATAGAGACACTGCAGAATATTTATAGGTTCACTCAGACAAGTAGGCTGTGTGCTGTAGTAATTCTCATACTTTTTAATATTGATAGGTTCACTGGGATGAGTAGGCTGTGTCCCACAGTTATTCTCACACTAGTAAAAATGTCTAGCTTCACTGGGATGAGTATGATTAGTGTGTCTAGCTTCTCTGTACCTCCTCTCCCAATACCTCTGTATCCCTGGGATAGCATCACTGGATACTCCTCCAGGGGCGGTTATTAACAGTGCCTGTGCTTCTGTGGTCCCCATTCCCATTTCCTATGGGAATCAAATGGGGATTTACAATTACTGACGCCTGACTTCCCGAAACGCTGGGGTCCTAATCCCCTGGTGTTACTGGCAAGCCAGGCACCTGTAAATTTTGCAAGTCGGGCGGCAACCAGCCGGTCGCACTGGCAGGGTTACCACTGGACTTGTAATGAGGCCCAATATCCCTGAGGGAAAAGAAGACCCTGAAGCTGGTGAAAGGTTAATACAGAAAGCCAGAACCAATAAGTAAAAGTGGTTGGGAGTAACACCATAATCTTATAGAGGAAGTAAGAGTAACAAACCAACATAAAGCTGAGATTAATCCATTTTCTTATAAAACACTAAGTAACCAGAGGAACACACAGAAGCACGGACAAACAAGGAACCATTGAGTCTCACTAAAGTGTGGATAAATTAGAATTTAAGGACAGTGCGAGAAATCATAGCCCAACAGGGCGAGAACCCAAATATGAGGAGGAGAGGAAGTTCACCGTTAAAAGCGAAGCGGATGCTGCAAGCCTGGAGAACTCCCTCAGAAGAACTAAGGGAACTGGTCAAAGAAATAGCCTGATGCTATTTGAAAATTATTAATTAAGGCTGAAAAGCCTATACAGGAGAAAGAAGTAATTTTCCTGGATTTCCTTTTGTTGTTTTTTCTTAGTGGTAGGGTCAGGACAAGTTAGCTTTGAGACTGGGGACAAACCACATTCTTTTTGGTCTTTGCTACTGACGATGAGCACACTAGTTAGTTTATCAGGTAGAGAAACCCATATAGTAGGGATAGGCAGGCCATTTTTCTGATTGTTGAATAAACCATCTGTTGAAAATTACCAAAACGAGTCTGCCTCCTTCTTCTGACCTACCACAATGCACAAAGACAGAGATCCTAATGTTGGTGCTTGAGCTAAATAGTAACAGTGTTTTTCAACAGCAAATGTATTAGTTACACATAGGTATGGTGCCTGCCTTTTGGCTGTACTTGCTTCATGCACACTCTTTCTTGTAGGCAACGCTTTAAGAACTAGTTGACTGAATGTAAAACATTTCATTAAACCATCAGATTTTTGAATGACTTTGAATGTAAGTATCACGTGAATAAAACAAGAACACACCTTCTCTTACAAAACAAAATTAGCTGATGTAAAAGAGTTTCTTTGTTGATGCAGTGTAGCGAACCAGAGGACTCTGACTACAATAGGTCATGGTGTAAATTAGTTTATTAAAATTAAAATAGAAACATGCCTAGTTGGCTATCGCTATGAGGGAAGTAGCCAACTTCTAAAACAAAAACTAAGGGTGCTTGTCGTAGTCCCAACATAAAGAGTCCCAAGTCTAAAGTCCCAGTTACCAACTGGCCATACTACTTGAGAAAATCTAACTAAAAAGAAAAGAGGCTTACACAATAGCCTTGGAATGGGCTTCTGCCTGGCTCTCACAGGACCTAACAGTCTTGGATCTCTTTTAGAATGCACAGTCTTCGTAAGTAATTTGGCGGTTACAAATTATAAATGTTTCTAGACTGTTTTTACTTCCACCTTTGGGGAAAAGACACATTTCCTCCATATGTTTTTCAGCTATTTGCATTAGTTAAATCCCTCGAGGATCACGTTGCATATATTTTTCTGGATCCCACCTCTTTGGCACTGGGACTCCCCAAGTCCTGTGACTCTTTGGTAGGGTTATTGGTTCTTCGTCCAATTAATCTCATACATGTCTGCTTCCCCAGCCTCGATAGTTAACACACGGATCCCATTCACTCCCTGTTTCACAGGACGTGTGCTCAGACATTTCTCTTAGATTCTTGTACTGTGATTGGCTTCCCCAGCCTTCATACACAGGGCTCCCATTTCTTTCACTCAGCTTTTCTTGAAATGCCTACCCGTTCCGCTCTTTCAGACTTTCATGCTCTTGACGATTTTTCCAGCCTTGATATGCAATATTCCTACAGCTTTCACTCTCATTTACCTCAATCTCGTCTGTTCCGCTTTACCAGATTAGAGTACCATGAAAGGCTTTGGCAGTCTGTGACCCCAAGGTTTACTGTGTCCTCAGTTGGGAGCGTTTGCTTCCCTGTTCATGCTCATCTTGTTGGTACTGGCACTTGCTGTGTGGAGCTCTGGGATTCTTAAGCCTAATATCTGCATCAATTGCTGGGTGCCCAGCCCAGCACTGTTCTCTAGCAGTCGTGCCACCAGCGAAGACAGTTCTCTTCCCCTATTGGTTCCATTACTAACTGAAGCCTCTTGTTCGGTTGCGAACCCACCTCGTTGCCATCAGTTAGTGGGTCTTGCTGCAGTTATGCCACTGCTAGCTCTACGGCTTCCAGTAGCTCTGCCCCTCCAGGACATATCTGCAGAGGCTCCCTTATGAAGGGGAGGAGGATGACATCCCCAGGGCAAATGATAGCCCATTGGAGGAGCAAGAGGTTCTCTTTTTTGATGGTTCAGCGACAGTTGATCAGGAGACAGGACAAAGACGTACGGGTGCCGCAGTAATGTGCCTTGAGGGAGGAGAATAGGAGACGTTAGTTATGGAACGACTGCCCATGCATTATTAGTTCCAAGTGGCAGAGCTCATAGCGCTCATTTGAAGTGCTGCAGGCATCACAAGGATGCCACGTGACCATCTATTCTGGCATGACATACGTCACCATGACAGTGCATGCCGGCCTGTCACAATGGAAGACGAGGGGATTCCAGAGAGCAGACGTTCTGGACTGCCGCTGTCGATTGAACCCTTTCCTCTTCCTGCTGCAGCGGTCGGAAATGGCTACTCAGATTGGTGCAGTCTGTCAGGCTGGCCATTTACAGCTGAAGTTTTTGAGAAAGGTGCTGCATTTCATCCCTCAGCATCTTCGTGCCTTAGTTGTTCCATCTTCAATCCTTAGTCGGATCGACTATTGTAACTCATTGTATCTGGCACAACCACTGTTTTTACCCCAATGCCTGCAGATTCTGCAAAATGCTGCAGTGCGGCTGGTGACTAATACTCCCTTTAAGGAGCACATTTCCCTGGTTCTCCATTGGCTCCCTGTGGCCAAACAGGTGCATTTTAAAGCTATGTGCCTAGTTATTTGTGCCTTTTATGCAGTGTGTCCGGAATATTTGCAAGTCAAGTTCCGTCCCTATGTATCCTACCACTCCCTCCAGTCTAAAGACAGATTCTTATCTCAGTACTGCGGTTTATCTACATCAGTATTGGTGGACGTTCCTTTTCAGTGGTATTTGCTAAAATGTGAATGTCCGCCCATTCACACTTGGTGCCACAGTGGCCCATCTGCAGTTTTGACGTTTACTAAACACGTTGCTTTTCTGAGAGCTGCCGTTGTGCTAATGTAGTTGTGCTTAAAGTTTAAAGCGACAAGTTGCCTTCAGGCGTTAGTTGCGCTGTACCCTGGGGGGTATGAAATGGAAAGTATTGTTAGCAATTGTATGTAATTGTTTCTTCAAACTTGGGTCCCTGGAGACAATGAGCCCAGCCGACCTCACGTGATGAAAGATGGATGGACGGGGCTGGGACCAATGGCCTGGCATCCCCTATGGAGTAGGCCGACCATGTATAGGGTCGCACAAACCAGCTGCATGGGATGTTGCTATATATGAATGATGCTATGTCCCCTTTTAAGTCTCTGCTTCCACCCTTTTTTGCTCAGCATGCTCCTTGGCAGCAGAGTTATATGTTGATGCACATATTTTTTGTAGAAAAGAAACTTGTTATCCTTGCAGGAGTTTTTTGGGCTTTTTTCACTATAGGTTGTATTTTTTCTGGTGTGAGCGTTTAGGGGCATGCCTTCACTGGCCACCATACCCTAACTCAAGTATGGCTTATATTTACAATTTTATGTGCCAACATTTTCAAGGTTATGCAGTTTTTGGAACAGCAGTGACTTGGGTGTCACCGCAGCTGTACGGAAGGCACTTGTGGCCTCCTAACCTGTTCTGTGCCACTGATAGAGCAGGTGTTGTGAATCAGGGTGCTGATGCAGCAAAGCACAAATACGCAGTATGCTTATGGCATGGCGCTTATGCAAGGGGAATCTAATTAGCTGATTTCCCGTTCAGAGATGGAATTACCTGCATCATGTTATTATTTAATAAAACAAAAAGCCATGGATTTAACACCCTTGCCAGATGGCAATTCATCACAGTAAGAGCAGAGCTTGAAGCGAGCTCTGGATAATGCTTTGAGTTGCAGCTGCAGTTTTAGTGAACTTGGAATGATGGTTAACCTGACAAATGCAATTTCTTAGGTAGTTTTGGTTAAGTTGTGCATCTTCTGTGATTCTTCTGTGAATGCCGCCTTTTCTGGTGACAGGTATAATTGCAGGCTCTCATTGCTTGATGTTAAGATCTGGGTTCTTTTTGGGGTAGGTGCAGTCATATGGAACTGTTAGGACAAATGCATGATCAGTAAGAAGGATGGTAGAGATTTTTGACAAGAGTTTGTTCTGAAATAATTTGGCATTGAATTGAAGGGGGCAAAGGCGGAGGGAGATCCAGTAAGGTTTTCATGTCAAGCACGGATATATAATTAGGGCCAGGGGAGGGCCAGTTTACTTATTCAGAGGTACTGCTGGGCATGTTTAAGTACACACACATGTAAACATGTTTGCAAAGCTATGAAGATGATTTGGTGTGCAGCAGAATTGGAAATCTTCTCCACTTGCTGTGATCAAGCAAAGGGGTTGATGGTATGATTGGCTCGTATGAGTAAAACTAGTTTGATCAGGGTTGTTAATAGGAGAGAAGGCAAAGACTTTGCTTTCATGGTCGGTTTATGAAGCTAGGGTTGAGTTGTATGGAAGTGAGGGATTTTTGAGCATGAAAGGCCTTGATGGTGGGACCTGGTGGGGCAATGGAATTCTTTGCTGCTGGATAAGCACATTTCTGGCAAAACTCACGATGATTAATGAACTGGGAAAACTGTTGTTTAGAGAATTAAGTTTTGAAATTCAGCTGTGCATACTTTCTCCTTAGGCCAAGGAAATAAGTTCAGCTGTTATGTTTAGTAGTATATGGTGTGTGTCACATATCTACATCTATTGACTGCAGGTCATTTCAGTGTTAACCAAGTTGGTGGTGAATATTTGGGTGCAAGCACACTATTTCAATATGTTTCCCATGGAAGGTACCAAGTACAGAAGAGAAATGTGGCCCGATTTGCTAACTAAGTGAGAGCGGGCAGCTGAGGCAGTACTGTAATGGGTTGGTGTACCCGTCTGCCACTGGCGACAAATGCTGCAGGTTGGTGAAGGTGTGGGTCCTCTGAGTTAATAATGTCAAGCATTACATTAGTACTCTGGCAGTTTATTAAGGGCATGAGTCCGAACTTCAGTAGTAACTCTAAATTAGCCAAATAAGTAGTTGCTGAAAGATTTTCAATACTATGATTGAGGGAAACAGGTTAACTATAGTACAATTGGTTGGTATCCTTTTGCCACAGAAGGATTGCTTAGTCTACTGGAGTTGAATGCTCATACTTGAGAGTAAAGATTTGTTTTAGTCTCAAATGGAATCAATACTTCTGGGAGAGAATGCGTGAGCAGTAGAGTAATAGGGGATCCGATCGAATTTTGAGCCATTGTCTTGGTTGTACATAGGGAGCTGGTGGTTTAACATGGCAAGTTCTCTGCCCATGTGACGGATTGCCATTTGCCAAGAGTGAGAAAGCCTTGATTTTTTTCTTTTTGTTTTTTATGCATGAAATGATCGGGTAATTCCATCTTCAAAAGGGGTCATCTGCTAACCAGTTACCCACCCCCCCCTTGTCACAACTCTATGTCAAAAGCATTGCACACTTATGTCCTGCTATATCAGTAGCCCGATCCACAGAACCAATTCTGCTGATGACACAGAACAGGTTCAAAAGTCACAAGATGCCCACTTGACTGCCGCAGTGATAGCAAAGCACTGCAACGCAGTGGTGACAATTAAGATATACCCCCCAAAACTTTGATCATGAATACCCAATGCTGGTGGCAGGGTAATCTCTAAAAATGAGCTATACCTGAGTTTAGGCATAGTGCATGGCAATGACCGCCACATCCCAAATGAAATTGCAGATGTGTCAGCTCTTGTGAGTCAGCTCTGCTATGGAAGGGAATGTGTATTCAGGTCAGATGGGCTGATACTGCCAAATGGTAGGACTAAAACCCTGAGGATCCTGCCTCTTTGATTCTCTTTGGGAGGGCTGGTAACCCCCTTCGCTAGAGACAGCTGCACAGTATGCTGTTGTCCAGGGCCCAGTTATCAAAGTAGCACAACATTCAGGGGTAGTAGCCACGCACCAGGGTGCTGCATATCCAAAACTCTTTGTTGTCAGTAGGAGGTAAGGGGGCGGGAGTAGGTGAGGCAGGAGTGCTCTGGATGCCAGAAGAAGCCTTCCAACTTCTCACTATATCTCCTTCCTGTCTCCTCCACTTCCTCTGGAGCAAAGCAGCACGTTGGCTGCAAGATCAACAGAGCAACATCCACTCCAGCCACGAGCAGGGATTGGTCCCCTAAAGCAGGCTAGCTTTAGACCATCACCTTAGGACTTGAGTCTCTAAAGGGAGGAGTCCTGCATGCCTTTGTCAGAATTCCTTGAGTTGTTCAATGATCCTTTAAGGCAGAAGAGCCACTCTGAAGACTCTCAGTTGGACTTCCTTTGGGACAGTTGCTCTGGCCAATGCCCTCTGTCAGAGGTGAAGAAGGAGCCATCCAAGACAGAAGGAAGATCTGTTGCTTAACCACTCCCAGGGAACATTGGGAGCGACAAGTGCTGTGGACCAGGATCAACCATTCTGCAATGGAACCTCTATGCCAGAAGAGCAGACTACGAATTTAAATATCCTGTCCTCAAGTCCTTTGTGAAGGCCTTACAGCAACCGGAAAGGCCAGACCAGGTAAAGTTCCCTGTTCTCCCTCACTGAACCGGTTGCTCATTGTTCCCCACATCCTGAACAATAGGGAAGGCGCTGGTGCTCTTGTCTGCATTCCCCCAATTAGTCAAATGATTGCACTTCTCCTAAACCAGATCAACACTGCATTGTGTCCTAGTGAATCATGTCACCTGCTAGGACCGATTCTGGAGGTTCACTCACTGACTCTAATCGCGGGTTACAACCACGGCACGGTCCAGCTAGTCTGAGAACTTCCAGCTCATTCACTTTACATTGACACACTCAAGCCTGACTGGGCCTAGTGAACTATGAAACATTATTGGGACCGCCCCGACCTGCATGATTTAACCACCACCATTTGACCACACATAGCACCTGCATTCGCACCTGTCTGACGCTGGTTTGCTGCCAGTGCCTCCGCAATCTCACATGCCCGACTGAGCCTGATCAACTCACATTAACATTCGTACCTGGGTCTGATGTGTCAGCCCAACAAGAGCAAAAAAACAGGACTGTGACACTGAACTGCCGCCACAGTTCATTTGTACCCTAGAGACTTGTTACATCACGATCGCTCCTGCTTTCAGTACAATATAATATTTATTGTAGTACTATTTTTACCACTTCTGGAACTACACTGAGTGCTACTTACTCCACTTTGTCTCATCTCTTGTTTTTCCCTTTGGAGTGGGTTTTGTGTAGACATTTCTTTTAGTTCTACGTGTAGATGGCGTTTCTTGTTAAAGTTTTTATTTTTTTATAGGACCTTGATTGGACATTCAGCATATTTTGGACTGTTATAATGTGTTGTTTGGGTCACTACTGGTTCAGCTACACAACCCTCTTAAGAGTATAGCCTTCGCTCGCCCCGCATTACCACAAAAGGTGAAGGAGGTTGCAAGGGTGCAGAAGGAGAAGACTGACACAAAAGTAGCATGGTTGTTGGCATAAACATTTATTATACCATAAATAAAAGGGAAAACCTATCTTCCCCTAACTCTGAGGGGTTCCCCTACCTCAACTAACATACTAAGTGTTCTTCCAATATGTCAATATAATTTAAGTAGTCCACTGTCCTTTGTCAAAAACCCTGATTCTGTCCCTTTCACTTATAACTAAACTAATTAAATAGTGGGTCTTCTTGGTCGAGAAGAATGTCTCCCTTCTTCTGGACAATGAACCACAGCTCCAATTCTTAGGTGTGATCTTCACCCAATGGAAGGGCTCCCTTCCCCAGGCCTCTGTCCCTTGACAATGTATGAAACAATGTCCCAGATAGTAAAGCAGTAAAGTTTTCTGTTAAAACTCAAAAGGTGCATTTCAAAATTATAAGTGGGATCTTTACATGAGGGAATTCCTTCCTTCCCCAGGTCTCAATCCTTTTCCAAAGGATACAAAACAATCCAGCTTACAAATCAACACTGCTATTTGCCCATAGTGGTTTATTCACAACTGAGTTCCAGGAGAATGCATCATTCTTCAGGTATCTTGCTCTCAGTATGTTCACAATACCAGGGAGAATGACTCCCTTCCCCCTGGTCTTTTATCAGGCTTGGTTCATACAGTTCACAAGTGGTAGAGGGATCTCAGGCCATCTTCTCCCTCTCTTTGGCTCAGCCCACTTTGTTCTCTCTCCTGCCAAGCATTGCTGTAAGGAAGACATTTCTTTTCTGTGGGGTCCATGAACCTGGTCTCTCTTGCTCCTTGGTTTGAAAAACTTGGCTCCCTCTCTTGCCAAGTACTGTCATGAGGAAGATACCTCATTCTTGCACGTAGGTCCCAGACACTACTTTCTCTTCTGTTTCGTTCTGAGCAGCTTGGCTCCCTCTCTCACCAAGTACGGTCATGAGGAAGATACGTTGTTTTTTTGCGAGTGGGTCCCAGACCCTGCTTTACCAGTGTCTAGCCCTTTACCTTCATGGGCCTCTTGAAGATCTGCCGATCCTCCTCTGATGATTGCAGCAGCTTGCCGGGTGGTGCGGGTGGTTCTCTGTCCTGCTCATGTTACCAGTTTGCCTCTCCCAGTGCAGCTCTAGGTTTTTTCCAGGCCAACGGGTTCTTGGTTTCTCTGAGACCGGATTGATTTCTTCTGCTCTGTGTCACCTTTGAATCTCCTGAGATGGGCGGTCCTTCTCCTTCAGCTGCTGGTGTGGCTGTGGGTCTCCCCTCTGGCTTCTGAGACAATTATGTAAGTACTTTGTCTGTTTTTATCCTAGTCTCCCATTTCTGCCTATGTGGAAAGCAAGAATGGTGATTACCATTCCACCAGGTATTATTCATCACTCTGCGCCTCCTTGTCTCTGTTGGAGTCCCATAGGTGTTACTTGGGTCACCTTGTCAAGGGTTTTGACCCATGTTGAATCCTTAGACTGGGTAGATGTGGGGATGAGCTGTCGCCGCCCATTATTCTATCCCAGAACAAACTAAATGAATAGACTGGGTGGATGTGGGGATGAGCTATCGCTGCCCACATTCACGCCAGAATTCAGGAGAACTGCGCAGTTGGCACAAGACCACTCCAAAGATACAACCTTCTTGTGGGGGGTTCCACATCACCACTCTACTGTAAGGATGCCATCAAAACAATGTTAAGCAAGGGCCCTATACTATCAAGCAAAAGACCACTCAATTGAAATGCAGTAATTCAAGACAGATCCCAAAAATGGATGCAATACCGGTACTCACCACTATCAGAAAGCCGGCGTTTTAAAACCACCAGACTTTTGTGTAAAACTGAACAGAGGAACCCAAACCAGGCCAAGGAAAGACTTGCTAAGAGGTGGACACAATGTAAAACTGTATTCTGAAATGACTTGAAGGAAGTAATTATATAATGTATATGTAAAAATTGTAAGTTTGATTTAAACTGGGAACTAAAGTGACATTTAGTTGAATTCTGCCTGACAACTACCCCCGACAGGAGAAACCTGCTCAGCCACTCTTCCCAGGCCTAGCTGCATCCTGCTTCCCCACCAAAAGGAGTTGACACCTCTCTGATTAGATTAGGGGAGGGGCACCTGCAGGAGGTTGAACAAAGCCTTGTCCTGGACTCAGGCAAATGTTATATTGGGGGGGCCGTAAAGTGGCTTCCTCTTGGGAGAAGTGGGAGGAGAAATGCCTCTGGGAGCCACCCGAGCTGGAGGCGGGGGCAGACAGAAGCTTCCCCCATGTGCTTTGGAACCTAAACCACACCCATCTGGGCCAGACCATAATTTTAAAAAAGATGAATAATTCATAGTACGGACTTGTCAGAATTATATAAGTAATATCATTATTCTTGTGATTTTTCTGTGCACGTTTTAAGAGGCGTTAGGACCCTGTGGTGTATTCTGGGGGGTTGCTAGCGGAAAATAGGGTCTTACTCCAAATGTCTGCATGTTAAAAATCTGACACTTTATCATCTGTAACCCATATCCCTGGTGCACATTTGTGTAAAATCTGGAAAGATTTAGAGGTTGTTATCTGGATGAAAAGGGGAGAATTCTGTCATCAGTGGACACAACATCGTACAAAGACAGGGATCGGATGGTTTGGTGCTACAGAAAATATGTTAACTGGACCTATAATATTAGAAAAATGGTACATAGATAAATATGTGTTTGGGTCAGAAATAGATTTGTGTGCAATCTGACAAGGGGAGGTTCCTCTGACCATAAAACCTACAGCATCACTCTGACTCACATTTCCTTCCCCCAATCAAGGGAGAGAGGAGGACTTGGCCAATGATAAGTGAGAAGGGCAGGTTTAGTTATGACCAATGCACACACCCACTTTCTAAACACATAAAAGCAGACAGTGCAGGACAGATAGGAGATTCAATTCCATTTGCTGCGGAGCAAGCTGACCGACGACTTCACATCCAGAGATCCAACACTTAGACTTCCAAGCTAAACAGAGACTACAGAACTTTGAACCAAGAAGACCCACTGCAAGCAAAAGTATTTGTCAGCAGGCCTCAAAATCTTTTGCAAACTATTCCACAGCCGGGCGAACTGTCTGAATTCTTTGCCCAGAACTTTTGCCGGAACCGCAGACCAGACCCAGACTGCTGTGAGCAGAACCAGAGATCCGGATCGCTGTGAGCAGAACCGGTGCCCGATTGACCCGCCGAGCAGAGAGAACCGCCGCTGGACGTGTTGACCAGATCCGTGACGAGGCCCATTCATTTCAAAATTAGGAGTGAGTATCCGCCAGAACTGTGCAGAACCCAATCTCTTAGTTAAAATAATCTAATCCAAACTATTTTAACCTAATTAGAACTGCCTCCTAGTAATCCTATCATCTGTCATTCTGAAGCTGCGAGCTGTCATCTGTCATTCTAAAGCTGCAAACTGTCGCCTGTCAATTCTGCAGCTGCAAGCTGTCACCTGTCATTTTGAGTTTACTTTAAATCCGAAAAACTACCTTTATTAAATCGTCTGTATCTCTTGAACCGTTTGGGCTAGGAACACAATTTAACTTTCATTTTAAAGCTGTGATTGTACTCCCTAGACTTTTTCTGCAATCGCGATTTACGCACTCGCGAACTTTACCGCGATTTGCGATTTGGCTCAATTTCTCCACTTGTCAA
This sequence comes from Ambystoma mexicanum, assembly GCF_040938575.1. Classification (NCBI taxonomy): domain Eukaryota; kingdom Metazoa; phylum Chordata; class Amphibia; order Caudata; family Ambystomatidae; genus Ambystoma; species Ambystoma mexicanum. Next base: position 589,421,511 of record NC_090930.1, on the reverse strand, counting down.
AATAGCAGCTCTATTCTTTCCTTTGTTAAAATCCGTTTGCAACCTGGTAATAACTCATAGAGCATTGCTAAAGTGAGCCTGAACTAATACCAACAAGCATCTCTCACTCACCCTGAATCTCTAGAGGGAATTAAAATCAGTTAGCACCTTTTCCCATCCGTTGCAATCACATTTAAAAGCATTTTGGCCTGTGTTTTAAAAAGCATACCTGTTGTCTAAGCTTGCTGGGGGGGGAACTGAATTCCGTATTGTATTTGATTGTATTCCTGAAGACTGTGTGTGTTACTTCCATCTCCTTGCATTGCATATAGGGGGGGGTGAATTGCCACAAGGGGAAAAGTGAACATATTATCTCTTGTGAAACCATATCAGTTTATTTTCTGAACTGCATTTATTCCACCTTGCATTTCCTTGAAACCATAAAAGCATTTCAGCTACCTCATCCTCTATACTACTTCTAAGTAACCAAATCAGTTACCAGTAGAACATTATCCATTGTTGATCACTGTCATATTTTAAGTGTGATATCCGATATTAATTTATTATAAAAGTGTGATAGATATATATTGTTCTATTTTCAAATAAACCTTTTAATTTGCAAAACAAACCTACTTCTTGGCTCAGTAGGGTCAGGGGGATTCTAAGAGGGGGTGTTATACAAGGGTTGTCATCCAGAGTACTGAACTGGACATAGAAATACATCAATAAGGGTTTTCCTCTGCATCCCAGACTAGGCATTGACTTAGCTGTAGTGTTGATTTAATATTGCTTACAAACTGGGGGCTCGTCCGGGATATTCTGGGTTAGATTTACCACTTGTGCAGATTAATACAGTGTGCCAACTGACCAGATACACATATCCGGTTAGATCACCACACTGTTTTACACTGTGAAAGCACCCCTCAAAGGAACGCTCTAAGGAAACGGTCTGTTTTGCAAAATAAAATACTAACTTCTGTAAGTCAGGAGGGAGATCAATCTCTAGCATGACGACCGTGGTAGATATAAAAATAGCGAGGGAGCACCTCTTACATAAGCTATTTGTGAGTGGTGAGTGGACTCATCAGGACCAGGCTGTCTTGTTGCAGGGTCCCCTACATGTGGCCCTGAGCGAACTATATATGGCACCTAAGGCAAAAGATGAACACAATAAGATTGCCAGGATAGCGGCATATTTGTATCTATATATGGAAGTCATGCAGGACAAATGTGCTGAAGGCCAAGATCTGGCAAATAGGCAACAGATGGCGTTAGAAAAGGCCCAATCTGACCTGGTCTCTTCTGAGGAGAAGCTGCACGGGAGCCAGGAGTCAGAAAATGACAGCAGACAGTACATCACTAAAATAAAGGAGGATATGGATAGGCTGCAACAGGAAAAGGCTGACCAGGATACCAGATTTCTGGCCTTGCAGAAGGAGCACCAAGAAGGTTTGGACTCCCTTCTGCAGAGCCAGAAAAAGCTGGAGCAACAACTGGACTTCAACAGGGCATGCACAGAGCAGGTAGCCACCCTGCAAATTCGATTAGACAGAGAGAAAGAGGAAAGCAATACATTGATTCTGAAAGACCTGGATACCCAGGCAGAGTTTGATCAGGAGCGCCAGAAAGCTGGTGCCTTCCAAAGGCAAAGGGATGACCTGGCGGCACAGATGCAGGCTCTTAGTCAGGAAAAAGATACCGTAGGCCAAGAAGTATGCCACTTAAAAAGGAAAATGGAAGAAAATCACCTGGCCCTCCAGGGACTGGGTGACCTCCAAAAAGAACACCAGAACTTGTTAGAGCACACCAGGAGGGAGGAGGATGCTCTGGCAAGAAAGGAGCAGGCCAATAGGGACACAGCTCAGGAGGTAACCCTCCTGCAGCAAAGACTGGCCCAGTACTCCAGGACCAATCAGGAGGCACAGAGAGAGAATGAGGCTCTCTGCCAGCCCAATGATAGGCTCCAGCAACAGGTAGCGATGCAGGAGAGACTGATAGAGTCTACTAAGGCCTTAACTGAGGAACTTAAAGTGCAGGCTCTTGCATTGCAACAAGGAGCAGGGGCGGATAGAGATGAGGTTCGCTGGGAAAGAGAAACTCCTGAGCATAACCTCAGGAGGCCTAGTGCCAGAGGCCTTCACCTCTACCAGTCCCTGGACTCTGCCACCCCCATGTTCCCTGGCGCACATGAGCACGGGGCCACAGGGATGGCAGATTACTATCCAGCCAAAAGTATGGGGCTCATAGGCCAGTACCACCCAGGAATGGAGGGGCGGGCATCTGGGTATGGGCACCCAAGCACAGTGCAATTTAGTGGGGAACCCCAGGAGAGTAGGCCCACTAAGGGCATCCTGAAAACCTCTGCCCAGTTAGGTCAGTGGGGGGATACCCATCAAATCCTGGTAGCAAGGAGGGATCTGAAGACTCCTTTGAGCGTCACAGGACACAGGAGACCAGGTCCCCACATTCTGCCAGCCATTCCCAGGCTCGCAGAATCCGGGAAAACCTGGAAGATCAGACGGGCACCTCTGGGAGCAGTGCTTCAGAGTCAGAGGATGAATGGACCAGGGTTACCCGAACCAAAAAGGCCAATAAGGCAAAAAGGGCCTTGCTTAAGGACCCATTGAAACAAATAAAGGCAATAAGGAGTGTCATCATGCCTTATCATAAGAACACCAAGTATTCTGTTTGGGAACACTTGGAGCTCTATGAGCAAACGATGGAGACTTTCCATTTGAAGGACAGCAGTAGCTGCATCCAGTATGTCAAATGGACATTCTCCCCAGAATACTCCAGTTTCTTTGCAGGGCTGGAGGACCAAAACCATTCAAGATGGTCCGCATATAGGGCGGCCATCTTGAAACATTTTTCTGTTCATAGAAATCCTCAAGAGGCTCGCAAGGCAGCCTACAATTTGCAATGTGGGGAGGATCAGGCCCCACGAGAATTTGTGCAAGAATTGAAGCGTGCCTTTGCGCAGACCACCAGAAGGGTGCGCACGGACAGCAGAGAATGTGTCAATACTTTTTTCCATGCCTTGCCCAAATACATCATGACCCAGCTAGTGAGAGATTTTCATGAGAAGAGGTCCCTAGACTGGGTCATTGAACAGGCTACCCGGATCTATGAGGTGCAGAAGCCCATAGAAAATAAAAGTAATGCGCAGAAAACCACCAAAACCAACAGCACCCCTGCTGCTGCCAAGGTGGCGGAGGTAAAGGTTGCCCCCGTTTTAGATTTGGAGATGGGGGGGGGCCTAAAAACCTGCCTGCACCAAATAATTCACAGGCCAGAAGGCCCTCGGGCCAGTCACAGTCAGGGAGTCGAGGAGGTAGTCCCACAAATGGGGTCCCCTGCTCCCCTGACTATGTAAGTCCCCGCTACAAGGGAAACCGACCCATCCTGGGTTATGTGTGGACTCCTCCAGCCCAAGGGGGGGGATCCAGCCAAGCACCTGACCCGGGGAACTTCCCTCCTAACTTCCCCCAAGAGGGCAGAAATTCACCAAATCCTGGGCAGAACTTTTTCCCCAGGTATCCACCCAATTTCCAGCCCCAAAATCATCCATCCTTCTTTCCCCAATTCCCTGAGCCCAGACAACCTAATCCGGGAGAGGGGAGGCCAAGGGTGGAGGGGTACCCAAATCTTCCCAATCCGGGGTATTACCAGAGAAGGGATAGCTACCCTTCCCGGGATCAGCCCAGGGGAGAAAATAGAGCCCCGATTCAGCCTGAGCGGGATTCACAACTTGAGCGCCAGGTCCAAAATATGGCACGGGATCTGGAACACATACTGAGGGCTCAACAGAACCCTCAGATGAGCATGCCACCGCAGAATGCCCCAAACTCTGGACCTAGTGCTCCAGAACAATGACGGGGGCAGCAACTCGATAACCCACCGGTTCCCAGGGAGGAAGCACAAGGGGAAGGGGGGTGTAAAGCCTTGGAGGAAGCTTCCTTCCTAACTTGTAAACACCCCCTGGAAAACCAGGAACCGGAAACAAAATCTCCTACCCCTGAAAGTCTGCCACCCAAGGAGCAGAGAGGGGGTAGGAGAAACAAAAGACCCAAACAGACCCACTTTGTGGAGGAGGTACAAAGGTACACTTTGAGGGAGAGGGATCCTCAGAAGATCCTGGGAAAAGGATCTTCTCCTTCAGAGATGGGGGAACTCCTCTCAAGGAAAAATGGGTCCCAAGGGATGTCAATTCAGACTGGGGAGATGTGGAGACTGAGCTACCGCCGCCCATCATCTCATCCCAGAACCGACAATACCAAAGTCCCATGGGTCAAACCCATCCTGATGACTGCCTCCAAAAAGGGGGGGGGCGGCCCAGAACCCGAAACCATTTCCAGTTGCCAACTTTTTCTTTCAGATTCCCCAGGCTCTCCACAGAATTCTGCCCAAATTTCTTCGCTAGCAATGTCCAAAACCAGAAAGTTAGCCCACCAGTTGTCCAAAAATGTGCATTATCTGTGCCCCCTTGAGGAGAAGGAGGGAAGATATTATGCCCCGGTACAAGTACAGGGGCAGGGTACAATTTCGGCACTGGTGGACACTGGATCCCAAGCTACCCTTCTGTCCAAAAGGGCCTTTGATGAACTAAATGCAGGAAGGGGGAAGAATTACCGTATCCCTCTCACCTCTTTTCCTGGACAACTGCAGAACTTTGACGGGAAGGAAATTCCTGTCGAGGGGACTGCAGATTTGGACATCAGAATTGGGCGACACAAGGTGAAACACCCGGTCATAGTAGTGACTCCAGAGGGCACCCCTTGTTTACTAGGGAAAAACCTCCTGAGAAGGTTGTCACCCCTAATAGATTGTGTAAACCAGGTCCTCTGGACCCAGACTAGCCGACCAATAAAATTAAAACAGAGTGTCAACCATGCTAATTTAAATGGCACCTGCCACATGGTTGAACAAAAATCTGACCAAGTAGAATTTCACTTCCAGAACAACTAAATTCCAGACGTGACAGTAATAGCAGTAGGACAGCAGACTGGTGATGAGGGGTCCTCTCTATTTCTGAAAATCAACCTTCCTTCCAGTATAAGGTGGTATTCCACACTGGAAGGAAATACTCTGAAATTCTTTACCAATCCACAATCAGACACTCCCACTCCTATTGTCCAGAAAGATGTGAAATCAGCTCAGAGCCTGGCTGATATTCAGCAAATTGGAGAGCAGTTGTTCATCCCTGTTCAGTTAAATGATGGGAAGGACTCTGTTCTTGCCCGAGTGTGTGTGAACAACGTTAAGAGCATCATCAGCGAAGCCATGTTTCGCCAACTCCCAAAAGATCCAGCCATTCGCACATTCAAACTGATAGACAAATGGGAAATGGACCTGGAAGCACACCCAATTCGAAACATCTCCTGCTAAGCAGGTGTATGCTCAAAATCTCCATTGGCAACAAGAGCATAGTCCATAATTGTTGGGTTGTGCGAGATGTCGCTGCCGCCTTTTACTTAGGCAGTGACATTCTCAATCGCTTTGCCATTAGTTTGGACCTAATCAACTTCAAAGCTTGGTCCCGATTAGCGGATAATCCCATGGGCTTTGATGATCAAGAAAAAGCATTTTGGTCAGCTCAATTGCTACCTTATGCAGTTGAAATTCAGCTTAAAGAGGAAGTCACCATCCCAGAAAGGACCCGACAATTCTCCCTGGAGGTGAAAGTTAAAAGAGGACAAAAATTGAAAAACCCTGATGCTTATATACATCTAAATGCTTCTCTCCAACAGCAAGGGTTGGGGGTAAACCCAACACCATTAGTCAACATAGAACATGACACCATTCCAATAGAGGTGGATAACAGCGACTTACAGAGTATTACTCTAGCCGCAGGCACCATCATTGGAATGGCGGTTGATGACCGACATTTCTCCATTGATTTAGGAAATGAACTGTTAGGGCCAATCCCGAAGGACTGCTTTGACAGTGACAGTGAGGACAATACAACACCAGATAGGATCTTCACCTGGCATGGGGGGAACTTCCTGGTGTACACTTCGTGCCCTTATGGTAAGGAAGATGTGACTTGTGACTTCAGGAGGGATGAGGTGATTTTTCAGGTCCATGAAGGCTGCCTTTCCCACCTGAGGCCTCCAGTCCAAATCAGCACTCTGACCAGGGACTTCTCCACCCAGCTGGAGGAGGCCGCTGAGATAGCCAAGCCAGGAGTCTTTCCAGGCTTCAGGCAGATGGTGGAAGAAAGAGTCAACCTAGCTGATGCCTGTGTGACTCTGGAACAAAAGCAAAAGTTGAAACAAGTTTTCTTGGATTTCCAAGATCTCTTTGCGGTAGACTCATATGACTGTGGTCGCATCGACATCCACACAACAACAATTCCCACGGACCCTGGAATGACTCCAGTGTTTGTGAAGCAATATCGTTTGCCTCTCGCATCCATGGAGTCCCTTACTGAAATAATTAAGAACCTTGAGTCCCAGGGAATAATCCGTCCAGTCCACAGCACTTTCAATAATCTGGTGCTGGGAATATTGAAGCCAAACGGCCAGTGGAGACTCTGCATCGACCTTAGGGAGCTCAACAAACGGGTCCATACTTCCCGATGGCCTCTGCCCTACATTGACCAAGGGCTGGCCCAGATCCAGGGGTCACAGGTATTCACAGCAATAGACCTGACCAATGGATACTGGACCGTGCCTGTCAGTAGGGAGGACCAATACAAACTGGCTTTTACCTTTGGGGGCCAGCAGTACACATGGACCCGGACTCCCTTCAGATACCTCAACTCTGGCAATGAATTCAACATTTTCCTACATAAGGCCATGCCCGACCTGGGTGCGAGGGGTAACCTGGCTTATGTAGATGATGTCCTCATCAAAAGTTCATCTGTGGAAGAACACATAGCGGAGATCCGTTATGTTCTGACACAGTTGAGGGCCGCCGGAGCAAAACGTTCCTTCCAGAAAGCACAGTGGTGTAAAACCCGTGTTAATTTCTTGGGGCATGAGATTACTCCTCAAGGTCTCTGTCCCCATGAAAAGAAAGTGGAAGCACTTCAGAAGCTGAAAGACCCCAAAACTCTGCGGGAACTAAGGAGCCTCCTTGGACTGACTAATTACAGCAGAAAGTTCATTGAAGGCTACGCAGAGATCACTAGACCCCTGATTCATCTCTCGAAGGGGGGGGTCAAGTGGCAATGGGGTCCAGAACAAGTCGAGGCAGTAAGACAACTCAAAAGAAGCCTCTCACAAGCGCCTTGCCTAGCTTACCCTGTCAGAAACAAGGAGTTCTTCCTGGAGACAGGGTTCTCTAATACGTGCTTGACGGCAGTATTGTACCAAAAGCATGACAAGGTCAATAAAGTAATCTCCTATGCAAGCAAAACTTTATCCTCTGTGGAGGAAAAATTCAACGATTGTGAGAAGGCACTCCTGGCATCGGTGTGGGCATTGAAGAATTACCGCCCGTTTATCCAGGGGGAACACATCATAGTGGAGACTCCACACCAGCATCTGCAATACCTCCAAAGTGACAGAATCCGGGCCGGAAATGTGAGTAATTCCCGAATTACTTCCTGGATTCTGTCAATGCAAGGCTTTCCTGTAGAGGTCAGATATAGCCAAAACAAGAAGAGTCCCCTCGTGCAAGGTCTGGCTGACTTGCATTATTGTGCCAGAGAAAACTGTCTCGAGGACGAAAGTCTAAAAATCAAGGACAACGTGGAGGCATACCTCAATTCCCCACACAAAGTCTTTGAAGAAGACAAGTGTGAAGGAATGCCCACTGTCTATGTGGATGGATGCTCTTACCATGTTGACAACAACGGGGAGAAAGAACTGGTGGCCAGCGTAGGGAATGCATGGGTGAAGGAGTTTCCAGAACCCTCCGCTGGATACAAAATTGGTCCCCAAAGTAGTCAGGTGGCAGAATTGATGGCTGTGCATCAGGCCATCCTCACTGCTGTCCAACATCAACTCCACGAACTGGTCATAATCACAGATTCGGATTATGTACAGAACGGGTTCGTGGAGCACCTGGTTAACTGGAAAACCAGAGGCATGTTATGTGCTAATAACAAACCCCTGAAACATGGGAAGTTAATCCAAAATATTGATGATCTGGTCACATCGAATGGGATGACCATCTACTGGAAAAAGATGAAGGGTCATTCCAAAGTAGAGGGACCAGACAAAACTGGAAATGACTTAGCTGATCAGCTGGCCAAAACCGGGGCCATCCAAGGGGATCTAATAGAAATAGAGTCCCTGTTGGGGGAAATCAAGGTCACTGCTATCACTAGGTTCCAGACAAATGCTCACAATGATCTTTCAACTGCACAATGGAGTAAGGAGACCCCTGATGCTGATTTGATTACAGCTCAGAAGGGGGATCCAATAATTGGCAAGTTTTTACCAAGTTTATTGGTAAGGACCCTGAAAACTTTCCCCTGACGGATAGCAATTACGTTGGGAAAGAGGACCTAAGAGTGTTGATGAAATGTCCAAAAATGTTCCGAATCCAAGACGGTTTGTTGGTAAGGAAATCCCAAGCTGGCCATGACCAGTGGGTGGTTCGTACCTCATTCCGAAGCCTGATGTTAAGTCACGCCCATGATGCGGCCACCGCCGGTCATAGGGGGTTTCACACAACACTGGAAATCTTAAGAGAGGTTGCATACTGGCCACACATGGGGCAGGACCTCGACCAATACTTGAAGGGGTGTCTTGTGTGTGCACAATTTCAGCCATCGTCCCTCACGCACCGTGCACCTCTCCAAAAGAGGGGGATGACACTGCCATGGTCAGATTTGCAAATCGACTTTGTAGGCCCTGTAATTCGCTCGTCTAGAGGAAACAAGTACATGTTGACCGTTACATGCTTGTTTACCAAGTGGGTGGAATGTCTCCCGGCCCCAAACTGCAAGGCAGAAACAGCAGCTGCCCTGATGATTAACCACATCTTTTCCCGTTTTGGTCTACCTCAAAGGATTGAGTCAGACAGGGGTAGCCACTTCACCAATGAAGTAATGACAAAGATGTGGGAGATACTGGGGGTCAAAAGGAAGCTGCATATTGCTTACAGGCCAGCTTCTTCTGGAGCAGTGGAGAGATACAACCGAACCATTGTGACCATATTAAAAAAGTTTGTGGCAGATTCTGGGCCAAGTTGGGATATCAGATTACCTCTGGTCCTAATGGCCATCAGATCTACCCCTTCATCTGCAACTAAAATGTTACCATTTGAGTTGATGACTGGACGCAAGATGGTGCTTCCCCAGCATCTGCTCTACAGGACCCAAGAGCAGACACTGATAAATGCCTCCACAACTCATGAGTATGTGGAGAATTTAAGGAAACACCTTCAGCATGCTTTTGCCTATGCTCAGCGGAATCTAGAAAGATCAGCTGATAGCATGAAAACCCACTACGACCTGAAGACCACCAGGAAGGAATATACTGTGGGGGACCAGGTCTATCTATACAATTTCCAAAGGAACCAGGCCAAACTGCGAAAATGGTTTCCTACATGGAAGGGACCGTTTGAAATTATAGACAAGATCTCCCCTGTAGCATACAAAATCTGCATCCCCAAAGGTAATTTGGCGGAAGGGGAAGATAAGTGGGTCCATATTAATCAGCTGAAGTGTTGCCATCCCAGGCACACTCTGCAACAACTGGAGGAATCCACTAGAATCCCAGAGGGGGCCGCTCCAGAGTAATTCAGTTCCAACTCTAAAATATTCCACATATCAAAAATATAGTAACGTAATGCAAATGTTCCCTGTTATATATTGTTTTTAAAATCAGACTGCAAAATGCATTCGGAAGTATAAAATGTACATGTTCGCCACACCATTAATAGTGGTGGAAAAATGTCTAGAAATGTGTATTGCCGCTTTTGCTTTATCATCCTAGGAGAGAGGAAACCATGGAGACTGACCAAGGAGGACGACCGGGGACCGGGAGCAGAGACCCGAGGGGCCCGGGGTACCGCCCAATATTCCCATCAGGACCGGCGAGGAGAACCGATCAATCCAACTGGGTGGAGGAAAAGATGCTGAACTGTGCCATCTACAGAATTGGAAGAACATAATGCGGACATACCAGCACAGGGCTCAAAACATCCTTGGCACCCGACTTCCCCTCGACTCGAATCAAAGCACAGTCGGGCGGGGGGGTTTGTCAAGGGTTTTGACCCATGTTGAATCCTTAGACTGGGTAGATGTGGGGATGAGCTGTCGCCGCCCATTATTCTATACCAGAACAAACTAAATTAATAGACTGGGTGGATGTGGGGATGAGCTATCGCCGCCCACATTCACGCCAGAATTCAGGAGAACTGCGCAGTTGGCACAAGACCACTCCAAAGATACAACCTTCTTGTGGGGGGTTCCACATCACCACTCTACTGTAAGGATGCCATCAAAACAATGTTAAGCAAGGGTCCTATACTATCAAGCAAAAGACCACTCTATTGAAATGCAGTAATTCAAGACAGATCCCATAAATGGATGCAATAATGGTACTCACCACTATCAGAAAGCCGGCGTTTTAAAACCACCAGACTTTTGTGTAAAACTGAACAGAGGAACCCAAACCAGGCCAAGGAAAGACTTGCTAAGAGGTGGACACAATGTAAAACTATATTCTGAAATGACTTGAAGGAAGTAATTATTTAATGTATATGTAAAAATTATAAGTTTGATTTAAACTGGGAACTAAAGTGACATTTAGCTGAATTCTGCCTGACAACTACCCCCGACAGGAGAAACCTGCTCAGCCACTCTTCCCAGGCCTAGCTGCATCCTGCTTCCCCACCAAAAGGAGATGACACCTCTCTGATTAGATTAGGGGAGGGGCACCTGCAGGAGGTTGAACAAAGCCTTGTCCTGAACTCAGGCAAATGTTATATTGGGGGGGGGCGTAAAGTGGCTTCCTCTTGGGAGAAGTGGGAGGAGAAGTGCCTGTGAGAGCCAGCTGAGCTTGGGGGGGAAGTAGATAAACCAGTTATTCCACCATGTGATTTGGGAAGCCACACCCCTTTTTGACCAGGGCATAATTTTAAAAAGATGGATAATTCATAGTACGGACTTGTCAAAATTAGATAAATAATATCATTATTCTTGTGATTTTTCTGTGCACATTTTAAGAGGTGTTAGGACCCTCTGGTATGTTCCTGGGGATAGTAGCGGAAAAAAGGTTGTTACTCCAAATGTATGCATGTTAAAAATCTGACACTTGATCATCTGTAACCCATATCCCTGGTGCACATTTGTGTAAAATCTGGAAAGGTTTAGAGGTCGTTATCTGGATGAAAAGGGGAGAATTCTGTCATCAGTGGACACGACATCGTACAAAGACAGGGATCGGATGGTTTGGTGCTACAGAAAATATGTTAACTGGACCTATAATATTAGAAAAATGGTACATAGATAAATATGTGTTTGGGTCAGAAATAGATTTGTGTGCAATCTGACATGGGGAGGTTCCTCTGACCATAAAACCTACAGCATCACTCTGACTCACATTTCCTTCCCCAATCAAGGGAGAGAGGAGGAATTGGCCAATGATAAGTGAGAGGGGCAGGTTTAGTTATGACCAACGCACACACCCACTTTCTAAACACACAAAACCAGACAGTGCAGGACAGATAGGAGATTCAATTCCATTTGCTGCGGAGCATGCTGACTGACGACTTCACATCCAGAGATCCAACACTTAGACTTCCAAGCTAAACAGAGACTACAGAACTTTGAACCAAGAAGGCCCACTGCAAGCAACAGGCCTCAAAATCTTTTGACAAACTATTCCACAGCCGGGCGAGCTGTCTGAATTCCTTGCCCAGAACTTTTGCCGGAACCGCAGACCAGACCCAGACCGCTGTGAGCAGAACCAGAGATCCGAATCGCTGTGAGCAGAACCGGTGCCTGATTGACCCTCCGAGCAGAGAGAACCGCCGCTGGACGTGTTGACCAGATCCGTGACGAGGCCCATTCATTTCAAAATTAGGAGTGAGTATCTGCCAGAACTGTGCAGAACCCAATCTCTTAGTTAAAATAATCTAATCCAAACTATTTTAACCTAAGTAGAACTGCCTCCTAGTAATCCTGTCATCTGTCATTCTGAAGCTGCGAGCTGTCATCTGTCATTCTAAAGCTGCAAGCTGTCACCTGTCATTTTGAGTTTACTTTAAATCCGAAAAACTACCTTTATTAAAACGTCTGTATCTCTTGAACCGTTTGGGCTAGGAACGAAATTTCATTATAGATCTGTGATTGTAGGCTTTCCAACGAACCTAGAACCGACTTCCTACTCCCTATACATTTTCCGCAATTGCGATTGACGTACTCGCGAAATTTACAGCGATTTGCGATTTGGCTCAATTTCTCCACTTGTCAAAATAGCAGCTTCATTCTTTCCTTTGTTAAAATCCGTTTGCCACCTGGTCATAACTCATAGAGCATTGCTAAAGCGAGCCTGAACTAATACCAACAAGCATCTCTCACTCACCCTGAATCTCTAGAGGGAATTAAAATCAGTTAGCACCTTTTCCCATCCATTGCCATCACATTTAAAAGCATTTTGGGCCTGTGTTTTAAAAAGCGTACCTGTTGTCTAAGCTTGCTGGGGGGGGAACTGACTTCCGTATTGTATTTGATTGTATTCCTGAAGACTGTGTGTGTTACTTCCATCTCCTTGCATTGCATATAGGGGGGGGTGAATTGCCACAAGGGGAAAAGTGAACATATTATCTCTTGTGAAACCATATCAGTTTATTTTCTGTGCTGCATTTATTCCACCTTGCATTTCCTTGAAACCATAAAACCATTTCAGCTACCTCATCCGCTATACTACTTCTAAGTAACCAAATAAGTTACCAGTAGAACATTATCCATTGTTGATCACTGTCATATTTTAAGTGTGATATCCAATATTTATTTATTATAAAAGTGTGATAGATATATATTGTTCTATTTTCAAGTAAACCTTTTAATTTGCAAAACAAACCTACTTCTTGGCTCAGTGGGGTCAGGGGAATTCTAAGAGGGGGGTGTTATACAAGGATTGTCACCCAGAGTACTGAACTGGACATAAAAATACATCAATAAGGGTTTTCCTCAGCATCCCAGACTAGGCACTGACTTAGCTGTAGTGTTGATTGAATATCGCTTACAACCTGTCCTCATCTTCGTCCCAGGAGAGTTCAGCCCTATGGTGCTACAAACATACATTAGGTGATTAAGCATTTTCTGTGAAGGGCTATAATTATAATTATAACTGTTCTTTTACTACTGGGTATCAGTTTCTAAGCACACGCCCAGGATTCAAACCTGTATTGCTATTGATTGTCTTGCATCCAAGACAAATGCTCCTCGCCAGAGCTATCCTTCTGGCCTATGCGGGTTGTATTTGATGTGACCATGCTGTGTTTTCCCTTTTCTCCATTCCCAGAGGGGGATTCCTTCCCCATGAGATCCTCCCACTGAGTACATTCACAGGGGGGACTATCTGGTAGCAGTCTTGCCTCCTTGGGCTAATGGGAAGGCTCTTCCCATCTGACAGAAGTGACAACATCCAGGGAATCATCACAAGGCAGATCTCTTGATTGTCCCTGTTTTACCTTTTGATTGTGTTGTGTTTTAGTTTGTAGAAGTGTGAGGACTGAGTGGGCCATTTTACCCCTACTCATCTTAGTACTCCTGCGAGGAAGAATCCAATGTGTCACAGCCCACCTGACAGTGTGCTTTTTGATATGTGGAGCTCCTGGCCAGCCTCACTTGTTTTCTGTTTATAAAGTGTCGTAGGTCACATATAGATTTGTAATGCAAATTTTAATTAACACATATGGACTGTTTTGGGGGGTGAACTGGCAAGAACATGCTTGCATGATACCTTATCTGAGTGGGCAGCAGAGGTGTTGCTAGGGGGGGCTAAGGGGGCTATAGCCCCTGATCTTTTGGTTGTAGCCCAGATAGAAGCGCAGGGGATACAACCAAAAGACTAGCTAGCCCCGAGTCCCAACAACCCCAACATTAGCCTAGCCACTGATCCTTTCCAGAGCTAGCAACACCCCTGGTGGGCAGGGTGGTTTCTCATTCATTTAATGTAGTGCCCTTCAATTGCAGCAAAGTGAGATTTGGCAGGATCCAGATTGGCTGAATGCCAAGCGTTAACATGTGCTACTCTTGGCTATCAGTGGTCAAGCTATGTTGGCAAGCCCAGAGGTTAAAATGAGCCAAGGAAGAATAAATGATGCCCTGAGGATGTATGTAGGTGGCCTATGTTGTGTGGGTTAATACGGATCTATTAACAGGCATTAGGATGGTGGTGTGCTATGTGCCAAATCCGAATTACCAGCTGAACTCCTATGTTGCATGGGGTGTTGGGTGATCAGGGAGGGCTGTTGGCTAAGCTAAATTAAGTTCTATTTTCAGACCTGGTTTAAAGTTAACAATGGCAAAACTCCCTAATTGGTATGGATTTGTGTGTGAAGTGTACACACATTTTCAGGTGGCTGCACTTGCTCTGTGCTGTCTAACATCCATGAGGTCCAGGGTCAGTGCTAGGTGCAGTGGGTGGTTAAATTATTGTATGTATCCCCTCAACTACATTCAGTGTTTACATTTGGAGGTTTGGGTGTTGGTATTAGTTTATTGGGATCATGCCTGCAGCATTGACCAGGCAGTTGGAGGTCAGCGTTTTGGTCCACCTACTGGGTGGCCTGAATTGAATAGTGGTCAAGTGACAATGTGGTTGGATGTAGTGAATATGTCCCCAGGAAACTGGCCAGTTTGGTAGCATGCCATCTAGTGCTATTCAGGCACTATTGTTATCCTGCCTTGAGACAAAACAGTGGTACATATCCTAGACAAAGGGAATGTGCCAGGAGCACAGAAATGTCCCCAATAGGTGCATGGTTGGCTGGAAAAGAAAGCAAGGAAAATAGTAGCCCTAGACCTAGAGGTGATCAGGTTTTCTTTCCATATGCTTTGACAGGTTGGTTTAGCTTTCTGGGTTCCCCTGAAATGGTAAGCAAATTGTTAGGAGATTCTGCAATGAATATGTATGAGCTGGTTTAAAAGTTACTGGTTTGGTTGATAGTTGCAGTTATTCCCCTGGTGTTGGTTGGTGGGAGATGGATGTTAGTGGGGAAGCTAGTTTAGTGAGTGTTCACTGTGCAAGAGGAACTAGATGGCCATTTAGAATGGAGTTATAGAGTAGCAACAGCCCATAGTATAAAGCATTTAGTGGTCCCCGTTTGACAGCTGGTTCACTCTGTGATAATGCCCTCTAATGTTTATCTGAAGGACAATTAAGGTTTACTGGACATGCACATCACTTTTGGGGGAGAACCTTTTTTCAGAATTGCTTAGCCTGTATTGGTCCCAGTTTAGAAATGGGTTAAGAGGAAGTAGCTAAAGAATGTGAGTTTCATAAGCCATTTATCTGTAAGATTGGCATCACCAGTGTTTGCCTGGAACAGGGAAGAGATGCATATAAGACCCTCAAGACATGCATTGGCTTGGCATCAAGGGATCAGCAAACTCACACAGTCACCAAGAGTGCTTTTTTCTAATCGGAAACTATAGTTAACGTTCATGGTGGTAGGGCAACTGAGTGAAGGGTACTTGGTCTTCCAGGGATGTGATTACAATAAATGGTGCTCAATGTCTTGGTTAGGAAATGCCATGGCCAAATTGGCATGATCATACACCATGTTATGTAGGATGTTTTAATTGGGTGAAATCTAGTTCAATAGCATTTTCTAACCACCCCAAATCAGGTACGCACAATTTGCATTTACTTAAGTTATTTTAAATAACCTGGAACCACCAATGCATTGATTGATACTCTACCTCATCCCAGTGCTTTCCAGACTAGAAACACATAGGGTTACACAGAAGTTCTGTTTATTAATAAAATAGAAATGCCTGAATCAATTAAAATATACACAAGTTATACTTCTATGAAATTCCAATGTCATTAGTGACTACAATGAAAAATAATTAATGCACGAGATTTGTCACTGTTTTATGGATTGCTTACACGAATGTGGACTTTTGTAACACACATACATCAATCTATATACATTTTATTTTCCCTAAGTGTACATGCACCATGGATTGGAAAATGCATGAGGGTGCAGGATGCTTTCATTTGTTAAAAAAAAAGAAACATGAAATCAGAGCATCACTGCCTATTTGAAGTTCTTGAATTCTGCTTTATTGAAAATAGATATCTCCCCTTTAATCAATGGACACACCATGTCCTAGAAAATTATTTTGGAATACTGGTGACTAGACTTTCTTGCATCTAAATTGCTTGGTAAATAGACAATGTATGTTCAACGGGTATGCTTTCTAATTCAGACTCAGTACGCGTTTCTATTGTCTTTGTCTTGATGTCTTAAGAAAATGTACATTTATAATTTTCTATGAACAACATAAAGGCGGGTACATTGGTAATGGTTAATAACACTTTCCCTTATTCTTGAGTGGATCAGCAC
The DNA here is from genome assembly GCF_040938575.1 of Ambystoma mexicanum. Taxonomy (NCBI): domain Eukaryota; kingdom Metazoa; phylum Chordata; class Amphibia; order Caudata; family Ambystomatidae; genus Ambystoma; species Ambystoma mexicanum. Next base: position 589,405,050 of record NC_090930.1, on the reverse strand, counting down.
CAGTAACACATCTCTGTTGGTTGATGTAACCAGGGAATGACTCCAATTTCCTTACACTTATAGACATGTGCAAAGTCAGATATCATTGAACTCCTAGTCTGTACTTGGCCACTGCACATAGAAGGAGTCTGGAATCTCCCAATACACAAACCCTTTGGAGTCTATTCTATCAACTCTAAAGTATCCAGAAGCACTTGCACCACTGAAATGTTTATTCATTTCTCAGGATGTCTACAGTAAAATTATATATCCCGTCCCTCAGTAGTTTCTCTAATAAAAAGAGCTGAGATGTAGTCTTTTCTCCTTCAGAGTATTGCTCCCCTCCGAATTATTTCTCATTAATATTATACTTGCATGTGAATTTCTTTAGGCTGCCTCACTGACAAGTGGGCACTTTTTTCAGGACTGGATCCATTCTCTGCCTCTAAAACCAGGCATGTATCAGCCAGCAAGAAGCAGTCTCTCTGCTGTCTTTCCTAATTAGGGAGGCCTGCAACTTTAATTCCAAGTAGGCGTCACTTACAGTGCCCTCGTAATGATCAAAAATGTGTCAATAGAAAGAAAACCAATCCATTATCCTTTCTGTTATCAAGTTTACTTTCTCTCCTTCCCTATCACCCAGCCAGTGAGTGAGTGAGTCAGTAAGTGTCCCCAGAATAATGGGTTTGAACTTCTATAGTGCAGAATCTAATCTGCTAAAAGACGTGTATCATTTCTCTAATCTGATTGGACAGCGTTCCAAAAGTGACATCACACTAAACCAACCCAACCATACTCACTGGATATAATAATGAGGAGGGAAGGCTGATGGGAGCAACTTCCAAATACAGTTTCCCACCCATTCTATGTGATGCAATCTTAGTGATGTCTTCATTACACCAATGCAACCTTCTAAAACATCATATTTCTCACGTGTAAACATATTGCGAATCAGTTCATCTGATTGCTCCCACTTGGATTAATAAAATAATGCAATTTTCATCTCAACACAATTTATGATGGATGAGATATGCATTTTGCCATTTTACTAATAAAAACGTTTCTACACGCTAGGACATATACATCACTGACACGCATGACTTCTGAACATAGATTTCCACATTTAAATAAGTTATATAATGAAGATATATATATATATATATATATATATATTTAATTAAACACAGCTGAAGGTGCTTTTCACCCTGAACATTTAAACATGAACTAAGTCACTACAACCTTCTGTTCCGGAGTTACAAGCAGATATATGATTCCATATGTAGGTTTTGCATTATGATGTGGCATTCTGGTTCCTTGCAAGTACAGCCAAATTGTATCAGTTCCTCTTGGGGCTGAGGGATTAGGCATTTATGACTCCTGTGAATGCTGTTGTCATGGGTCAAGTTCTTTGAAGCTAGGTTTCAGGCAAGGGGCACATACAACTTCAATCCCACCCTCCCTCAGTCACTCCTGCATCTACCTTTCCCTTTGTCCAGACTTCCAGTGTTAATACAATTTGTTTTGTTCTGTAGGCCCTGGCTTCCTTAAAATCACCTCCAGACAGGGTAATCAGCTTTCATGGTTATTTTCAAGGCCAATTTTCACTCTTCAAACATGGGAAAGTGCTCTCCCACTAGTCCTGTTGAATAACTGTGTGTAGGAGTTAGGACTACCCTTTGGATAAAGTGGCTTTATTCACCAATGTAGACTTTACAGAAATGTATTTTCCATGTGGCTTCTGCATTTTAAACAGAAGAGCATCATTACATGTTCTTGTCTATCCACTCCTTTCCCACATTTTTGATATCTCTTGGTATAAAGCTGATTTTCAGACCTGAAAGGAAAATATACACAATGCAATTACCCACATTTGGTTTATACCTCTCCTGTGACATGCTGTGCCTTTCATCTATGATTGGACAGGTCTCCATTTTAATTAGTTTTCTGGATACTTCCATGTAACACAGAAATTCATTTTTATGCCTCGTCAAGTAATATTGGGCATGTACTTTTATTGCTTATAAAATATGGACATTCTCTTTCTTATTTCAAAAGAGTTTTGGCGTTGGACAGGAACACCCACTACACTCCTTCCACAATTTTTCTGTGCACACCACCACTTCGGGTTCCCACCACACCTTATTCCCACATCAGAATGGTGGCACAGGAAAATGGTGGGGGCCTCTCGGCTTTGCATACCACTTTCTCTCTTTCTCTCTCTTTCCCTCTCTCCTTCTCTTTGTCTCCCTCTCCCTCAGAAAGAGAGAGAGAGAAAATAGCAGGCCCTGATTACATCAGAAGGTGTTTATGCTGACAAAGGGCCTCATTACAGGTCGGGCGGTCAGGAAATAACAGCGACTCGTAATGAGGCCCAAAGACAACATAAGGTCATGTAAAACACTCCTATTTGTGGCAGCAAAGTGTACTACACAAAGGCACACGCAGAGGTTATTTAGAACTATTTGCTAATCATTTTTTGCGCATGATAGACTAAATACAGTTTTGCGTCTGATGGAATGCAACAGCAATGCACGGTGACTGAATTGCCCAGGTCCAAATCGCTTATATGAAGATGCTGTGTCGACTCTTACAATAGCAACACCTTTCACTGCACATGGAAACCCTACTTGTTTAAAAGGAATTGTTGAGAACGCTGCCTTAGAACACCAATTAAAGTAGCACAATGATGGCAAATATGTTCACACCAGAGCCCTGGGGTGTTTAAAATAAACATAGCATTCATTTTGTTTGTTATGATCGTCTGCTGACTTTCAGAGTTTTCCATTAATAAACCGTCTCCATCTAAACTCAACGAAGACTTGAAGTTCCAATATATTTCTGTCAATCAAATTGCTTAATACCATCTGGGGAGGCTGGTGTTGCTCGGTTCGGGTTCACTCGATACACGGAGCGCAGTAAATAATGGGAATAATTCCAAGGAATTTACCAAGGCGCACGTATTTTCAACATTATTTGCGCTGTTTAGCATATTGCAGAGGAAGCAACACTTGCATCGATAGATCTGTCAGATAACCATCTTCAAACACACTTTGTCGTCATAAGAATAACTGAATACAACATTACAATTGATAGAAATGAGTAACTCTGCTACTATTATGAAATATGCATATTATTTGTTCAACCCGCTACAGAAAATCACCAGTATCAGACATAATTGTGTTTTCAGGCTTAACGCTATTAATTTGAAATCACAAACGGAGTTTTCTCCCCGATCGTATCGGCAGGTAATCATTATAGATTTGATCCCAAAATAACACTCCCACACGGATGTATAATGATTGGTCAGCCCCGCACTGTGCCTTTGCTATAGCAACCCAGGCACGCATAATGAAGGAATGTAATTAAGAAGCTCGTGCTGGTTTTTAAGCAGCCACTGACAGAGCTGCATGACAGCGGCGATACGGGAACATTCAGGGGTGTGGTATTGATCGCAGTGCATCTACCTGGCTCCATCATGGCTGACACGTATGAGACAAAGAAGAGAATAGAACAGGATTTTGCCTAACGGCAGGGACGTCATTTAGGGGTCGCAACTGCGACCTCTGTAAAAAAATTAAAAATATATTTTTTTTCCCCGCTTTTTGTAATGCAAGCTCCTGTAGTGGCTGGCTTTCTTGTTCAGGCCCTTAAAAAAAAAACAAGAAGAATAAGAACAGAAGTGCCACAAGTTTAACACTTTCAGCACTGACCCTAAATAAGAAAGAATAGGAATACCAAATAATATGTCTTTCTGGAATTCTATACAATAATTGCTAGACTCATTAAAGGTTTATTTCAGGCACACTTCAGGGGGTGAGTCACTGATTTAGTCTGTTCTTAAACGCCTGAACTCAACCTTTCATCCTTTTGAGGTCGATAAATGAGTAGCAACACAGGTTGGATGATGTCGGGTGTATATTTTTTCTATATAAAGCGCTTAAGCGCAAGTGCTATATAATAACACATCATCATCATTATCATTTGGTCATGGACGCCTGCTTGCATTCATAGTAATTTGATAATATGGGCCTGTACACACTGATCTTAACGCTACATATGGCGATCCATTCTTGCATGAAATGCACATCACATTATAGTGATATCGTAACCATATTTTTCGTAGTGTACAATGCTATGTGATGTCACTTCCTGTTTTGTCAACAGGGGAAAGGTTGTGTTCCATCGCTTCCCGCAATATCACTTTGGGGTGGGGTCAAATTACATCACTTCCTGTGATGTCATCAGGGGGGTCAAAGGTCGTGTGATGTCACTTCTGCTACCTCTGGCATTTTGGTGAAATGACGTCCCTGCCTAACAAGGGTTGAGGAAAAATCTAGTACACATGCTGGCATCTTTGCTTTATTGTCTTCTGTTCGCAAAGACACAAACACGCTAGATTGAAATGTGTGCTTTATGTAACGCAAGGAGCTACGTCTGCAACAATTCCCAAGCAGATGACACGGATACGTCCGTTCACCAACCTGCCTGAGTGGGGGGCATGGAGGGGCAGTGTGGGAGTGACTTTACACTCCCAATGACATCACAGGAATCGATGTCAGATGAACTGTGGTGATATTCTTGGAAATGATATTGTACACACAACTCAAATAAGCTTACCATCACAAAAATATTTAGGTAATAAAGTAAACCAGACTACTTTAGTTCCCAACCATATTTTAACAAGCGTGCTATCTTTATATGCTATATGTGGGCGTGTGATATGACAGCAGTGCGCGCAAGGATACAGCATAGGTAGAAGGACTGAGTGCATATGCCAAAACAAATGCACATGGCAGTTCCGGCCTCACATGACAGTTATAACCACATGCACAATGTATCCTCACATTCTCAGGTGCTGCCATATTATGCCAATTGTACAGGCTATATTCAGATACTACCATCTGGTATGGCCTCAGATGCCCGTTCTATCAAAATATGTTGGGGCCACAGGTGTGATATCCAGGTGCTGCTATCTGTTGGCAAGTGCAGTCTCCAGTTCCTGTGAAATGACATCTAATGGCACTTAATTTGCATATCCGTAACATTCACCCGAAATGTAAGGTGCAGCCTCGCATATGGGTGCCATCAAATGCCAGGTCTAGCCTTGCATGGTTCAGAAATATCAAATGATAGTTCTTGCCTCCCATGCATGATATAGCCACAAAATGCAAGGTGCAGTCTCACGTGTCTACGTACTGCTATTGTATGAAATGTGGTTACTTAAATGCCCCAGAAATGCCATGAAATTCCAGAAAATGCTTAATATTCCTGGTAAATTCGCTGTTCAGGTGCTTGATACCTCAGAAAGCCCATCTAATGCAGGTTAATATCTGGAATAGTCATCTTATCTAAGGTGAAGCTGCGCATTCCCAGATGGTGTGATCATAGTGCAAGAGCAGCCCCAGTGGCCTCTAAGGCCATTTGATGCCAGATAATGACTTCATAATAATGTCAGTATAATTGAAGTGCCTCATTCCTGTATCCCCGGCTTCCAAGTGATGTCATAACCTTGTATTATTATTCAATGTAATGGCATTCAATCCATCAACCTCAGAAGGATGAAGGGCTAAGCAGCCTTGCAGAGTTTTGAACTTCAGAGATCAGGGAAGACCCATGTCAGAGCCAGATGCTTCACTCATTGAGCTATCTACCCAGAAAATACTAATTGCAAAATACATTGAATTAAGGTGCAGCCTCACGCATAGAGATATTACCATCATATGCAAGCATAGCCTTTAACGCCTTATGTACTGTAGTAATAACATAGCACACTCGTGATTATTTTGCTAATGTACTAATATTCGCAGATCGGCAGAGAATTAATTATTTAGTCAGTTTTAGTTATTTCGTCAGTCTGGGGCATATCTGATGAGTAGGAGGCCTGGCCAGCACCAAGAGAATGGGCATCCAACAGACACGAAGTTTATGATTTGTTTGCTTAACAACAGGGGAGCACAAGCACTGCCAGTGATTTTTAACTTTTGATCATGTAGAGGAGGTGTGGTGGCGGGGACCTTCTCCTTGTACAGCATCATGATTTTGAGGCAATCACTGAATACTTGATAGCCTGTCAGTCTTCGGTCAATTGCACACCCAGGGTGTTGCAAGGGCACTGCATGGGGTAGCCACGTGGAAGCCAGGGGTAGCAGATCCTACCCTTGATACAGCTAAATGATGTCCATGAGAAAATGGCTGTTTTCTGACCGAAAAGGGGTTGATTGGGACTAAAATGTTAGTTGACCATTGTTATTGACTTATTAAATTACTCTTGGTTTTTTGCCTTATGCATTCGTTTAATTACAACAGTTCTCTTGTTTAAATGAGATGTGAAATATCTTGAGCCCATAGACGTGCCACACTGCTTGACAAACAATCAGACGTTCTCACTTTCTCAGACTGCCCTAGGCATGAGGAGACGCATGTTCACACATTAGCTGCTGTAAAGGAGGATGGGGTCATTAAATAACAATGGTGCTGTGATCTGGTGCAGCATATTTCTTTTAACACCTCCGATTGTGGATGTCCAGACTGCTAGTCTCCGTTTTCAATTGAGGGCAAGGCTACATATGTGTGCGGCCTGCTGCACACCACCTCAGGCTTTGTCCTCTTGGATTTTCCATGGGACTTTTCAACCACCGTGTTTATTTAAGATACTGGATGTTTGGGAATCAGGATCCTGCTTTCCTTTACTTGGTGATCTGAGGTTGGGTGCCTGTGTTTTTTTATGGTGTCTATGAAGCGACTTTGTGGTTAATCATCTCGGTAGAAGTGACCGCAAATTAATTGCTTCAATTCCAATGTCTCTTGTTTTTTGCAAACTTACTATCAGTGCTGCAAACGTGTGCTGATGCACCTGGTGCTTTGATCACATCCCTGCCTGCTCACATGCCATTGGTGTGGTGCCCGAGCATCGCATCACCACCAGCTCCAATTTTCTTACCAGTATCCTAGTGCTTGCCTGTGCTGCTCATGTTTCTAGTTCCAGGACTTGCTCGTCCAGTGAGTGACAGTAATTCTATCAGAAACAGTGTCGATGAAAGGAGTGACAGTAAAGCCACACAGTGATCTGCTCCACACTTCCAATTGAAACTAAAACTTTATTAGATGCAGGGGTTTGGTTCATTAATATACTTGAATACCATATGATGTTGCTAAAACAAGACTGCTATTAAACTTGCACATTTAAGGTGATTACCTCAAAATAGTGGATCCGAGTTATGCCCTTCAACATACAGATGAGTGACGTATCCACACCTCGCTGCCACGTGAATATGATGTGGCCTCTTGCCTGGTTGCCGGCCAATCATTGTGACTATTTATGTTGAGAGATCAGAAACTGCACTCTGCTTTCAGCGCCACTCGGGTTTAAAGTTAGATATGGCTCATTTTGCCAGAAAACCTGCCATGACAGGCTGATGTCACCATTGACTCCTTCATAGATAACATAATAGCTTGTCAACCGGGAGCTTACATCTGTTATGAGGACAATTAGTATACCTCACTGCCTTTTAATTGAACTGCCAACCCCTCTGACCTCATTTTAGAATATCTGATTTGCTATTCACTTTTTTGACAAATTGACTTCTGCCCTCCAGGAGGACAAGAGTGAGTAGAGGCTAAAATGCCTGCTCATCCCTCACACTTATACAAACGAATAGCCAAAACAATCATAAAGGTAAAACTGGCACAGTCAAGAAATATACCTCCTTCGACGTTTGTGGTAATGTGGGCTAAGGGAAGGCTATTCTGTCAAAAGGGGTGTTTATGTGGTTCTGCAGCTACCCAGCGAAGTGTAACAGTCCAAACTAAAGGAATGTCCAGGTAAGGTTCTGTAAAAATGTACACACTTTAATTAAACACACCATGTACAGCAATAACGTAACTAGAACAACACTATACAAAACCCATCCCTGAGGAAAGAACACAGAATAAGCAAAGGTAGCAGATGCAGCCTTCTGGGTAATGAATCTGTGGTGAAAGGCAAGCAAAAGCCACATTGACCTTGAAAAAGGATATGTGCTTATGACCAAAAAGGATTTGAAGTGAGCTAACCAGTCTCTAAGGCCCAAAAATTGACCAAGAAGCAGTTAAAAGTCAACAGTGCATTCTTTTACAGATATTGGTGGTTTGGCAGTGCCAAACCCGATTTCTTTGCACTGTGCAAAGATCGGGAGAGAGAAAAATGCAGCAATGCCAGGCCCTGTTTGTTCAAATGTGGTGAACTGTTCTTGAAAGATGCTCCAAGCAGTTCAGCATAAAATAACTAGGATCCCAGCTGTCTTGGCTCTCAGTGTGCTGAGAGTCCCAAACCAGGGGCTCTGGGACAGGATGAGTCCTTTTCTCAAGTTCCCATATAACGGGATGGCTGGCACAAGACTGCATGAGTCCTTAAACACAGTGAAGTCCTGGGTAATTCTGTGTATGGTAGAGGCGGTCTTGCTCCAGCAGCAGTCAACTTCTTAGGTTGCTGTGAGTTCCACTCCAGGGACTCGGAGACAAGATGTGTCCTTGTTTTCGGGCTCCCAAAAGTGGGGGAGGCTGGAACACAACTGCAGGGGTCTACCTACATGGTTAGGACCTGGGTACCACAGCGGATGGCAGAGTGGCAGGTTCTGTTCCAGTATCGGATCACCCCCAATTATCCCTGGTAATGGCTATCAGACAGAGCTCTCCTCTGCCTTGAAACACCTGCCTCACTTCAGAAATGGAGGACTCTGGAAAGGACTGCTCTCCCAGCAGGGTCAAGGAAAATCTTCTCAAGTGATGATTCAAATAGGATTCAAGATGATTCCAAGCATTGGTGTCTGACCTCTTCTTCTAAAGAAGAAAGTCCACAGGCAAATGGACTAAAGCTCTTGAAACAAGTGCACTGTGCCCTTCTGATGTCACAACTAAGGTGCTTTGTGCTACAGGAAGTGGTGGGTACAGGAAAGAGAAAGAGAAAGAGAGGCACAGAGATTCAAAATGGTGGAAATGTCCTTCCCTTGAACAGAGTTCACCTGACTATTCTATCTCAGTCTCTTCCCTTCTCAATTGAAACAATGCCCTTTTGAAATGCAGCCACCTGGTGTGAATCATGCCTCTTTGTGAATGGGTTTACCCTTTTGATTCCTGTCCCAGGCCAACGTCCTGTGGAGTAGCTATTCCTGGAAGAAGAATATTACCTGCCCTTATAAAGGAACAAAGAGAGGCAATCCCACCAGGCTACAGTCCGGTAAGTAGGGCAGGCTCTGACCTGTCTGAGGGAATACACATGACCCTTCCACAGCTAACGGGGACCACAGGGCTGATGCATGTCCAATAACAACTTAATGTGGCTGCCCTGGCATGCAATGTGAGCATGTCCTTAAAGGTAAGAGCTACTCCTCCCACTTTCTTGGGTGATCTATCACTTCGTAGCATCACGTATCCCATGGTGATTGCTATGGACAGGATAGGGCCAGAAAATGTGATGATCCATGTTTCGGTGAGTGCTAGGATGTCAAGGTTTTGGTCTGTGATGAGGTCGAAGATTTCGTGAGCATGTGCTGGTAGGGATCTGGGAGGTGGGTGCATTAGAGGGTGGTGGGTGAGGGCGTGGGAAGGGCAGCATAGGCTTTATTAGGTGGGTGGTGTCCAAGGCTGATACGTAGGTTGAAAAAGTGGTTATGCCTAGCAGTACCATAAGGTCTGTCAATGGCCGTGTTGTCGCTTGAGCTACACTGGTGGGCTGGAGAAGGGTGCTTGTGGTGGCCTGTGTGGTACTTCCCATGGACGTGGTTGTCTCTTGGGTGGGTGTTGTGCTGAGAGCTGGTGATGTCATGAGGATGGGTCATAGACTGTGTGTAGGGGAAAGGGTGTGCATAGTGGAAGCTACTTGTCGTGGGGCAGACTGGGTACGTGGTTGTGCAAAGGTGATCAGGCTGGTAAGGTGGAGGGCTGTGGAATGTGCCGACAGCCACTGTCTGGTGTGGAGGCTTTAGTGGAGGCAGGAGTGTGCTTGAAGTTGGTGGATTGGCTGCCTGGGGTGTGCTGATGGGGTGACTCTGATGTAATGTTCTAACAGTGCAAGGAGAAAAGGAGTGGCAGCTGGGAGAGGTGGACTGCGCGAGTTAGTCTCTTGTAGTTGGGGTCAGTAGTGACTATGTTTGTGATTTGTAATGTTCTAACAGTGCAGGGAGGAAAGGAGTGGGAAGCGGGAGAGGTCGACTGGACGAATTTGAGTCGCAGGGTAGTGTGGCATAGAGGAGGGTCCCACCAGTGTGGCGGGGGATTATAATGCTCAGGAGACCGTGGCGCGGGGGCTTGGGATAGCGATATCGAAATTGGTTCATGCACTTATGCTTCTTGCATGGCATGTTGTAGAGGAGGGAAGAAAGGGGTGGGTTTGAGGAGGGGTGTAATGCCAGAGTTTGGAGGCGGGCAGGGTGATAAAACATTGGTAGGCTTAAAGTACGAATGTAGTAGTATGGTTGGCTTACCTGTGTGTGCGTGGGGCATGCTTGGTGGATGCATTTGGCAGGCGGCAACTCTGCATCTCCGGCTGAGACCAACAGAGACACAACCAGATGGCCTTCAATGAGGGTTGATTGCGCTTTCTGGTTTGATGGTATGCTAGGCCGTACGTCAGACAACAGCCAATCAGGATTTTCCTTCCTAGAAGGGGAAAACAGTGCTGACTGGGAGCCTGGTGAAGAAACAGAGACAGAGGTGGCCATCTTAAGGTGCTGCAGGGGCTCCAGGATGCAATCAGGGGAGATGCACAGGTGGCATCTAGGTAGGGGATGGATAAGGGGACCGGCAGAGACACATCCAGATGGCCTTGAATTCGGCCCTTCCATGAGTCAGTAATAATATATTAAGTAACCTAGGTATAATTCACTGTAACTTTATAAATTAACATTCATAACAACATAGTTCAAGTGACCAGTTATTCAAGCTTGGAAGACAACATACTAATTGGAACCTATATAGCCTCTTAAAGGATGAACTAAAACACACACTAGACACCCACCAGCACCATCCTCCATATCAGACAGAAAGCAACCACTGTGCGAGTTGCATTCTCCTTCATTCTCATTCCATGTCCAAATGACAACATGATCTAACTCATTTAAGGCAGCACGCATTTACTCTTTGTTCTCCCCGATTAATTTGGTCAAACTCACCATTGGTAGCAGCAACAGTGGTTGTTCTATTGTTTGTACACATCTTAAAGCTTACATTTAAAGGCATTTTTGTTATTCCGGGCCTACATTCCATTCATTCTGTTCCTCCAGACAGTGAAATGTTTTATTTTTATTTTTTTTAGAATAATCTGTGCTTTGGCTTTTCTTTACAAATCATTTCTCTTTGCAACATCTGAAGATTTCTGTGCGACTTTGTCAGCTAATATTTTGTTCGATCTTTCCATCAGGGGACAAGTCCTAAAAAAGAAAAGAGGGGGGAATTTCTACCATACCAAATGAATGTGACATCACCACAAATTAGCATATCAAGGTGCCCTCTGGGAAAAATAATAGAGGGACTTCTGCATGTACCCTCGACTTGAGCCCCGCTTTCCATAGATGTTTCAGTTATTCCAATGAAAGGTATCAACATATGCGACTTGTCCAGTGCTGGACTGGCCCACCGGGACACTGGGACTTTCCCCGCTAGGCCTCGGGGCATAGGGCCTCTTTTGGGTCGTGGCGGAAGGATACATAAATCCTGAAGGAACACCCAGACCAGTCTGGATGGTTCGCATCACGCTGGCTGCTGCATTTCTTTTCCTCAGGGCCGAGGGGCTAAATGGCACCTGTGCATTTATTTAGGGGCACCGCCCACCCCGGGGAACCGCACGTGCCCTGCAGCCAGACTGTCTGCTGACTGGTGTGCTCCCATCACATGCACACATTGCGCAGGTGCTGGCTGCGCAGCAGGTGACGGTCGACCTTGGTGCTGCTGTGCTGACTGATGACGACTGACGAGGTGAGCAGCCTGGGACGTATACTCACTGCACCGGCATTTATTCACAGATTTATGATTTCTTTTCAGGTGCAAAACTGCAGATCGATTAAATTGCTCGGTGGACGCTAGGGCTGGGGTGTGTTGTGGGGCCTAGAGGGAGCTTGCAGCATCTGGAGTGAAATGACAGAGGCAGTGAGCTCCAGGCCCTAACACCCCCACCCACCAATGTATTCCAGCTCCGCCAACCGCTGCAAGAGCGGGATAGATTGCTCAGTGGGTGGGGCTGTTAGGACCTAGACTGGAGCGCACTGGCATTTCACTGATTGGAATCATGATTACAGGTGTGAGACTGTTACTTGACTGTGAATAGATTGCTCAGTCACGGGGGCGGGGGTGTTAGGGCCTGCTGGAGCAGAGCTGGCAGAGGCTGAAATGGAGTGTGAGGAGTGGGATAGCTCGGTGGGTGGGGGTGTTGGGGCCTGTACAAGTGTATTGTCTGAAACTTCCACTTGCATGGGCGCATCAGGCCCCATGCAAATAAGGTCCTCTTATCTTGTGCCTAATTGCACAACTGGTGGAAGAAGGCTTGGACCAGGCAGGGTTAGTTGAAGGTGGCAGGCAGCGTAGAATCTCAGCAGGACACCCATGGGGTGGGGTGGGGAGCGGAGCGGTAAAATAGGTAAAGCTGGTAGCCCCCACAGCAGCTGACTTCCTCTGGCAATACCAGTACTGCTGTTAGCAAGCCAGCTTGTTAAAACCCTACCACCCCGCCCTTCCAGCCCCCACAAACCCCCGACATACAGCCCCCGTGAGGCACACCTAGGTGTGCAGGAAGTGCGGGAGCCTATAGAGCTGGGCAGGGGTGTATCCGGCTCTGTCTCCAGGATAGTCTAACCGTAGATCAAATGCTGATAATACAGAGGCAGGATATGAGCCTGCACTGTCTTTTAGTTAACAGTGCACATGGTGAGAGGGTTGCACAGAATCGGCCAACAGTCCTCACAGCCATCATTCTGTTCCTGGTCTTATGTGATGAGTATCACCCCCCTGCAGGGGGTCGTGCAACTGTTGGAGGGGGAGGGGGTAGTAACTTGCTACCCACTGGGCACGGCTTGTAAGTGACTGTGGATCTGACCTGGGATTGGTTATGCTTCTGCAGCATTAGTAATGCTCCTCTACTACCTGCCACAAGGGCGAGAGATACCACTGCCCCCAGACTGAACTTGATTTGAATTACAAGCAGAAAGCATACCCCCCTCCACCCCGCACCTGGCATGTGCATGAGTTGAATTACACAATACAGCATAACGCATAATCTTCCCCCCATCCTGAGCATCACTGGGAGGTGCACACTGGGAATAAGGCGGACATCACTTCACTGGGAGGTGTGCAGTGAGAATACAGTGGGAAGGGGTCTAACGAAGGCTGTCAGTGGCGCACCAGAACTGGGGTTGGTTAATAGAGGTTAGTACTGAGGACCAGTTAAGAGTAAGCCAGGGGTGCATGGAGGTGGCTAATGGGGGCATGAGTCAGGCATGGTATGTTACGCTTGAAGGGTTCAAATGAGGAACCTGTGCTAGGTCAGATGTTTGGGCTTGTAGGCTAATTGGGTCTGGTAAAACTGAGCTGCAATAGGATGCATAGATGTTGGTCAGTGACTTGTGCTTGGGAGTGCAATGAGGCTTTTAATGGAGAATTAATACCAGGGCATTATAAGAGTTAGACTGCTTTGATTAACTAGGTCAGGGAGTGTGGCACTGAAAGAAGCTGGAAATGAGTGGTGGGGGTTAAGAAGAAGGTTGCTGGCGAAGCGCATGTCTATGAATTTCCAATCCTAATAGCACTTAATTGTACGTAATTATGTAGCGCTTCATGCCAGGTTCTGACAGCTTCTAAGCGGTATAGTAAATAAAGTCTGATGGCAAGGCTCACAGAGGCTGTTAATGGTGCAGTTGCTGGGGGAGATGAGGGTGTGCAGATGCTCGTCATCTGTTTGTGGCCGTCTCCCTGAATTCAACATGCTCTCCAGGGAGTGGGTGAGTTTGCACGTTCGCTTCCTTTGCTATCCCCATTAAATGGATAGAAGATTCCACACATTCTGACTGCATACGATTACAAACAGTCTCACGGATGTCTCCCTAATTTGAATTTTCAACTGGAAATGTCCTGAAATGAACAGATTCACACAGGGACTCAGTCTAAAAAATGATTTCAGAAAATAGTCTTCCTGAACTCAGTCTCCACAACGGAGAAATCAGCCCATTTGTGATCTATAGAGCCAAAACCCCATAATAACAATCTGCTTGAAAGCGTGCAATGTAATTAGATTACTACCACCATTCTGCCACATTCAAACCACATAAAGCATAATACTGCACCCACCCTGGCAGGAGATGTATCACACAGAAATGTCACTGTCATGCCAAATTATCAGTGCCTACAGCAAAATAGTGTGCCCAGCCTGAGCATGAGTTGTATTGATTAATATTTCCGCTTCATGACACATTATTACCACAGAAAGCATAATACTGCTAGCCTAAGCATGAGTTGTATTTCATAGTATTTCACAACTGTGCCACATAATACTGCACACAGCCTGAGTTTAAATTAAAGCAAAATAATGCTCCAACCCTGAGCACGAGTTGCATTACACAATATGTCACCTTCACGAGAGGTTATCACAGCATTAAGGATAATAATCGTTAGGCCCCTTTAATTCCCTGAAGAAACGACACGGGAGCCTCGTGTCTACTCTTGGGCCAAGGGTGTTAATTCCCCTTTCCTCTCCCTCCCCAGAAGAGTTTTATTATATAATATTGCACGTTTCGTTTGTGCCACATGTCCACTGCAGAAAGCTTACCACTGCGCAAAGCTTAAGCATGATTTTGATTAGATAGTTTTGGGCAGAGGGCACGAGAGCTTTTTGAAATGTGTACCTAAGTGGGGAAAGGTGTGTTAGACGCTCTTTGTGTGGACGTTTAACTTGGCAGTAGTGTTGCCTGCCTAGGCTTACTTCTGCTGTTTGCACGTTTCTTTGCCCATAAGCCATAACCCCTGATCATCACAAGTGTAACCAGTGAACACCATTTAATGTAACCCAGAGACTCAGCTGCGGTTGACCTCCAAAAACCACCCTGATTTCCTAAGTGGATGTTCTCTTTCACAAATAACGCAATTAAATGCATGATGCATTCATACGCATGTTATGCATCACGTCCTTTAAAATCATAAGCTATTGGGGGGAGTGGCATCCAACGGTGCAAGGCCTACTTGTTAATTTTTTAACTTTTTCTCGTGCATTTACAGGCACTGCGTTTCGATACTGTATGACAAATCAAAACACTGTGTCGTGCTAATGCGATGTGCAACACAGCAGCTGGTGTGTAGAAAAACACATTGGGCCTCCAAACCGAGCTCCATTACCGGGTTCCTTACCGGGTCATTCCGACATAGGAGGACCCGGTAATTCCTCCTTGCAGGAACCATTCCCCATTCCCATTTGAGCCCCCATAGGGCTCAATGGGAATGGGGAGGGAGGTAACAACGGCACATTACAAGTGTCCCGTTGTTACCTCCCTCTTCTCCTCGCATGACCCGGAAAAGACGTCTGGTTTTACCAGACGTCTGATCCGGGTCCTGCAAAGGGAAACTCGTAATAGGCGCTCCCGTAATGAAGGGGCCGGTCCCGTACCGGCCCCCTTCATTACGGGAGTGCCAGGGTCGTAATGAGGCACATAGGGCCTCATTCTGAGATTGGAGGTAATCATGGCGCTATTTGCGCCATGACTGCCTCCAATAACGGTTCCGGCACCGGTATGGTTCAATGAGGACTTAACGGTGTAGTCCGACCTTTGCGGGACCGATAAGTCCCCATTGAAAAAGCCATTCCCCCTTCCCATTTGAGCCCCCTTCCCATTTGAGCCCCCATAGGGCGCTCAAATTGCGGTTCCGTTGTTAGCTCTGAAGTCCCTTAACTGGTCCCGTCCATAACGCCTGGTCAGACCAGGCGTTAAAGGAGGGACCCGGCTAAGGGACCTCGTAGTAGGGCGGTAAGGGATTACCGGCACCGGTCTCCTTACCGGTGCCCGGTATCCCTTACCGCCCTACTCGGAATGTATCATAGTGTATGATTATCGATTGAGCTGCAAAAAAAGAACCTGAACTTCATGTGAGCACAGTGGAACATGAAAGGAAAATATGTTCTAGAGTTCCATGTACTTAGACTACATTTTTTATAGCGGCATTGATTTCAAGCAAACGATTCGTCCGTATGGCCCCGGCCTTGTCAGGCAAGGTGACGTGTACTTGGAATGTTCACAGCAGCTTGTGAAGCTCTGCCTCTTGATGCGCTATGGGTGTTGTCACACTCGGGTAGCCTCACCACCCTCCAACACCGCCCTCAGTCCTCGCTCCTGCACTGACAGAGGCAGATGCACGGGACATGCTTTTTGCTTGTTTTTTCTCTTCCTTTGTTCTTTTGATTTTATTTTATGACCTCTGATGCCCTGGATATGTTTCTTACTTTTATTGAGACTGATATTGCACTCGTCGTTTGTCCCTCTATCACTGAAGATCAATTTTGCGAGATCATAAACTTATTTAAAAAATGACTTTTTAATCCATATATGTTTAAAATATGCTTTAAAGCAGGCTTGTCTAACCTTTTTGAATGTGGGGCCGAAGCATTATCTTTTAGTCACCCGGTGGGCTGTCGAGCCAAAAGTCAACAACCTCACCGAAAGCAGTATATTAAAAAGCGATGGTGTGCGACCTTTGACACAATAGCATCACTGGCAGTGATAGCCATGCAGTCCCAAAGATAGCCTTTGGTGTGAGGGACAGTGATCAAAGGTTAGTTTCTTGTGATTTCTTCCAGTGTGTATGTGTTTATATTTTTCTGAAATAGTGGGGGCGCCTGAGCGTAGCAAGGGAGCTATAAGGATCTAGGGAGGGTTTGGGGCCTCCCCCCACCAAGATTGTTTTACCAAATATGGGGCTGAAATGGTGCATTTTACAGCAGGAAAAGTTACCAAAAAGCCATAAGTTTACAATCAGTTCTAAAGGGGAACATGTACATTCAATGTCACCAACAGCAGGCAAGAACATTGTAGAACACAACACATTTTAATGATCACTGTGTCCACAGTGTAAGACAGCACTGTCACTGATGTAACACATTGGCATGCTAGTTGTGCCCAAAATATGCCTCTGTAGCAACATGTCTATGCTGGCTGTTCCCAATTTAGGCCAGCATTGTCCTGTACAAAGCATGATTGATGCTGCCTGAGCATGTGCAGTGTGCCCAATACATATGACAGTTTATCTCGGGTGGAATGGCATAATTAGACAGCATTAGCTCAGTATGTATGTATGCCATGGTGCTGCTAGTCATATTAAAGTCATGTGCAATATGCCAGGGTGCCGCTCAGTATTTCAGGATCCTGTTCAATGTGGCAGAGGTGCTGCTCAACATGCCTAGGATGCTGCCAGCAATGTTATACTGCTGCTTAATGTTCTTTAATGCAGAGATTAAAGCCAGCATGCTGTTCTATGTGCCAGGGTCCTGTGCACCATAGTAGGGGGATACCACATTGCAGGACACTGAGCAATGCAGCATGGGTTGTCATCAGTATGGCAGGGTGTTGCATATAAGTCTAGCGGTACTGCTCAGTGTGCTGCTGATATTACATACTTCTACTTCATATGCCATGGTGCCTTTTAATATGCCACTGTGCTGCTAAATATGACAGGGTGCCCATCCATGAGTCAGCGTTGCTCAATGTACTGGGATGAGGTTTAAGGTATTGGGGCACAATATCAAGACTGCAGACAGTTCCTTGCTGACTCCCTTCAGTATGCTGTCCTGGATGCCCCCCAGTGATTATTCAGACCTGCAAGATTACCTAAGCCCCAACTGAGTAGATTGAATTCATGATTAACCTCCACATAGCTCTCCAGGAGTTGGGCCATGAATAGAAGATTTGAAATGGGCATGTATGTAACAGAGTGATCTCAGCTAGACTTTTAAAGAAAAGGAGTTCTAAGAGCATGTTTGTAATGGTTGGGATATATGCATTAGGTATGTTGGTACTTGCCCGAAGGAGGCGTGTACCAGTTAATTTACTTAAGTAGGGAATCTCAAATTGCAAGGCAAATCTATGGCTGGGTGTTGGCCTGATTCAAAGTGTTTGTGCTCGTAGTCATAACAATGCATTCATTGAGCCACAGGGAACATTGCCTGAAAGTACAGTATGTAGCTGTGTTTTGAATCCGCTCTTAAAGCTTCCTGTCTTCGTTTTTTATCTCCGACATTATAGCGGGGTGCTCCACAACCTGGTTTCTCTGCAAAGATGGCTTCTCCTCATCCTATACAATTTATTTTCTAAATATGCACTGTGTGCGCTAGGTTTACTTCAGTGCTCTGTCACTATTTGTAATGTAGAATTCCTTTTGCCGGCACTGCCGCGTGGCTTGCTTTTTAATCCATTAAATGTCGTGTAGGATTAGCGTAGCAATGAAGGAATTGCTCCCTTCCACAGGCACCAGTGAAATGACGTCACTTGCAGAGGCTTATTTTATCCATGTGTTTAACACAGCGCATTTTGATAAGTTATAAAATCCCTGCACGATGAAAATCTGTCTAATATCTGTCCTAAAGCAGATTCATTGCCCAGGCTATTGCCAGTGAAACAGTAGTGCTGCTCTTCGCCACCCATCTGCCCTCTGCTCACCGCGTCCCCACAGTGAGTAGTGTGACCTGGGGCAAGAGAGAAGCCCTGCCCCCTTGCCAAATAAACAAAGAAACCAGGCCGTGGCATGTAACTGTCTCTGGGGCCCCCTTCCAGGGGTCACCAGAGGCAGTAACAGTCCTACGCCACTGCCCGATTAATTTTTTTATTTGGTCAATGTTTATCGGGTCCGTGGACCCTATTAATTCATTTATTTATGAAATGTTGGTCGGGCCCGACCAATATTGCAGAAATAAATAAATTAATCGGACCCACGTACCCGACATACATTAACCAAATAAACCGGCCCGTGGCCTGTAACTGCCTCTGGTGCCCCCTTCCAGGGGTCACCAGAGGCAGTAACAGTCCTACCCCATGGCCCAATTAATTAATTTATTTGGTCAATGTTTGTCGGTCCACGGACCCGACAAACATTGACCAAATAAATAAATAAACCGGGCCGTGGCCTGTAAATGTACCAAGACAAAGAATGAAAAACCTACCAGGTGCAGGCCTCAAGTCACTGTGATGCTGGGCTGGGTTGCTGGATCACACGCAGGCTGATCAGCGGTGTGAAGGTGGCGCAGTTTGTCCTGCACTCCACCCACACACGTTACGTGTTGTGATTTCCATTGGCTGAGAAACCAACACTGTGACCATGCAAGTTTTCTTTCTTTTTTTCTCTATGATGTGCCTTGCATGGCAACAGTATTTCCATTGGCTGTTTCTCAGCCAATGGAAATCACAACCAACAGCAGCTTGATGATTTCTGATTCCTTTGATTGTCTCATCGGCCTCGCGGGCCGCATGAAATGGCTTGGAGGGCCGCATTGTGGCCCGCGGGCCGTATGTTGGACAACCTTGCTTTAAAGACGCTCATTTTGAAATATATTAACATGAAATAGGCTGAAAATAGTGAGGCATAGGAAAGTGTGATTTGTTATACACATTTGAGATCCTTGAAAATGTATTGCAATGTACTCACGCATGGTGCTTCTACTTGTGTTGTTTTTAATATGATGTATGTATTTTACGTATGATGATCATTTTTATGATTATTTTATGAACTTGATGACTAATGTTTAATAAAATTTTGTGATAATGAATTCTCATGTTTATGGGAAGAACCCAAAATGACACCAAACAGAACATAAGACTGTCTTTTTGTATGTAGGAAATATAGATCCACAGAGCAAGAAGTCTTTTTTGATCCCTACCTGTGACATATAACCGTTTGATAATAGAGACTAACGTCATTCAACACTTTCTTGGGGGATACTCCCAATCCCATCATAGAATGGTTGGGCTCACGCGCTGTGCTTGATCCGTCTGAAAAATATGGGGCCACTTTGAAAAATAATTCCAGGGCCACTTTTGTTTCCCAGTCCAGCCCTGGACTTGTCTGTTATGATTTTTTTGATTAGGTTCTAATTTTTAAAGCTAGCATGGCACCGTGTCCAAGCTGCCATGGCTGCACAGCGAGTTACTGCATGGGCGCGATACGCTGGCCAGAGTGAGGAATGCACGCTCTGCTGTACTTCGCTGCGTGCTGGAGGTCACCTTCTGGAGCACTACCTCTAGAGCACTACCTCTATATTAATGGGATGTGCTTCTTGCTTGATCTCTGCAGCCTTTTCTTTTATTTATTCTGCCCTGTGGTGGTTGCTTTTGCTGACAAATATGTCACTCGGATAAAAAGGAAAGGACGCTGCTGCAAACGTCGCGCTGGATATTTATGTTCTCTCGTGTTCACATGACAACATCCGCATTGAAGGGCTTGCAATTGAACAGCGCCAGACATGCATGTCAATATAATGTTGCAATGAGCGGCAGCTCCCTTTGTGCAATACCATCTTGTAAGAAATACCATCTCCTGTTGAATTTGGGAAGGAGGCATGCTGCCAATAATTAGAGGAGGCGAGGGGGTACATGGTGCTTTTTGCTTCAAAACATTATGTAATCATGCAATCTGAGCATGCCATTGTTTGATCAAATGATGGCGTTGTTGTTCAAATGGTAAGCGTCTGGAGTACAATGCAGCAAACTTGGGTTGTTTGAAATTTCGAGTAGGATGTTTCTCATTAAATCACTGAATAATGAGGTCCAATTCACTATTCAGAGGCATACAATCTGCTTTTGTTCTCTAGTGACTTTATATGCACGCTAGTTTCCATACATGTTCTGTAGACCGCCTGCTTGAAGGGAATTTAGGAACTCATCCTTAATTTTGTCACACAGAGGAGGGCAGAGGAATGATCGACAATTCATGTTTAAAGAAGCACTTGTTGACTTGGTATCACACAGTGTAGGCTACAGTGTATGCATGTGCTAATTTGTGCTTCGTGCCATCATAGCAATCGGGCAGCGGAGTGCTGTACAAACTGAGTGTTCTCTTGTTTTATTTTTTCTTTTATACAGAGATGAAAGTTGGCGGAATGGGCTCGCTGGGTGGTAACATGAGATGCCACCCTAGTGCTTAAGAGGTTACTGGAGTTTGCTGAGGAACTGTTGGTTTAGTTATTGTCTGAACTCAACTAGCATTGGAGCCATGCACATTTGTGGTGGGATGTTTTTTTCCCAGTGTTTTAAAGGGAACAGGGCCAACCAAGGCCGGGCCCCGGCAGTTTCCAAAAGGTGGGGCTGGGCCGGGGCCCTGCTGGGGCCCCCAGTCCCAGCACACCATGGCGGGACACCTTATCCCACCACAGCCATATCCACAACGGGAGATGCGCCAGCCATTTTAAAGTCAGGCAGCTGTGTGACTGACAGAAGTGCCATCCCTGCCACAGCATTGATGAAACTGGAAGTTGCAGCAATGTTGTGGGGTTGCGTGAGGGGTCATAGGAGGAAGGTATGGTACCTTGGTTTCCCCACCCCAGGTCAGTGACCCTCGGCAAACCTGGGAGCTCCGTGATCTAATCTGCATGATTTAATCTGCAGATTAGTTCACGGAGCCCCAGCGTTTGCAGATGGTCAAAGACGCCTCGGGCTCAGTGATCTATCTGCTCTGCAGAGCAGATCACCAAGCCTGAGGCGTCTTTGCCGTTGGCAAAGCTTTATAAAAGATGGCTTGAAAACTACACAATTCATTTATAGATGGACAAAGACTCCTTAGGTTTGTCTGTCCTGAAAGCTTTATAAAAGATGGCTTGAATTGTGTACGTTTCAAGACATCTTTTATAAACACAGAAATATGTTATGTTGCATATTTCTATGTATGTTGAAAAGTACAAGAACCATAGTAAGGTACGCATACAAATATATAAATGCTTAAATACACTTATATATTTGTTTGCGCAACTTACTATGGTTTGTGAACTTTCCAGGCCACGCCCACCATGGAAGCCACACCCCCAAATGAGCACCCACTAACCCCCTCAATTTCTTACCTCACTTAAAGCACTGGTTGTTTCCCATCCAGGCACATAACAATACCTGAAGTACCAAGGCTGTCTATTTTCGTCCCAAATTCCTATAAGAAATCATTGTAGGCTCTGCCCATCCCTGCAGTTAGGTTTAAGCACATCCCTCTCCCGAGATCATCCATCAGAGTGAAGTACAATGAAAAGCAAGATTTCTCTATAACATTTTCCTACACGTGACATAGTAAAAAGGCACAGAAGGCCAACTTTATAGATACACTTCAGTTAGTGGCGGTCTTAGATTATTTTGGAAATGAAGGATATCGCTTAGAGGTGGACTGAAAGGGAATTCTGTATTTTGGGTGCAAGTTGATGCCTGGTAGTGTATTTTTTTAAAACCACAAAAAGAGACATTTTCAGGCGAGTGCCCAACTACCCAGTAAGCACTGCCTTCTCAGCAAACTTGCTGGATAGGTGGCAAAGGCAATCCACTGCAAATGGTACATTGTTTTTACTGGTAACCGGGCAAGGAACCTGAGAAGTAGGGCCATGTAACTGCAGCGATAAGCGTTTGTATGAGCCTCGTTGCTGAATGAAGCCTATCCATTATGCATGGGGCGATGGCACAGGCGTTTTTCTAAGTATCTAGTCACTAGTGCAATCCCATAGTGGAGTTTTGGTAACATCAATCTCTGGAGCAGAGCCGGCCTTAGGGGGGACGTGTCGGGCGACAGCCCGGGGCGCCAGGCCCCTCAGGGTGCCATTAGCCCCTGCCATGCCAGCTCGGGGCAGTCTTTCAAGGGCTCTCCCGAGCTGGCGTAGTGGGAGAAGGCATGGCAGGTGGGCTTTTGCTGTCAAATGCGCCCCTCCGCCGTGGGCCACTTCAATGACAAAAGGTGCCATTAGCCCCGCACCACGTCAGCTCGGGGGAGTCTTTCAAAGGGTCCCTCGAGCTGGTGGGGTGGCAGAGGTGTGGTAGGCGCCTCATTACCATTGAATGCACCCGCAGTGGCGGGCTCATTCAATGACAATGCGGTGCTGACGCGCCCTATTCATATCATAACCTCCTCGCCGGAGCGAGGAGGTAAAACAAAAAAAAATAGTGGCCCATCCTGGCCCTGCCTCCCTTCCGCCCCACCCCCTATTAACCAGGGGTGCAGGGGGTAAAGAGGGGGGGCGCCTATTCGCCCAGGGCGCTGCTGCCCTTAAGGCCGGCCCTGCTCTGGAGTACAGGTCAGAACTTTGCAGATTGCATGCATCATGTAGCTTTCCTTACCAGGCAAATGCAACAGGGTTCCGATGTAAATAAGGCATTCATATCCTTGGGAAAATCTAGACCACTTCAATAATGAATCACACATGTAACATCGATGGTGGTAACGGATGTAATTCTATGTTGGCTAAGAGTCACGTGTCATTGGGGATCGCAGCGGCAGTAAATGTAAAAAAAAAAAAGAAATGGGTTTTCTTGGATTGAATTTCATATAGTGCCTGAATAGTGTTGAGAGGTTTATTGTCTTTATTTATTGGGTATTTAGAATGTGCCTTTGCAGCAAATTATGCACCCAGATGCCTCAGGGCTTGGTGCGCTTTACAGATGAAGAAATAAAATAAATGGTGTTTCAAGGTGCAAATATACAAAAGGAGGCATGGGGGGACAGGGATGAAATATAACAAAAATGGTCTTACAAAGCTTTGTGTCATTCGGATCGTGCAAGTGCAGTAACAAGAAGTGCATGGGAGTAGGGGGGAGGGTGGGGTGCCAGTCAGAGCGGAATGCACTAATGCTAAGAATGTTGCTCTTGGGATAGATTTTGCAGCCTGAACCGGCTGCGAAAAAGCTGAAAAGCTGCGTGTCATAGGAAGATCGATGCACCTCAAGGATTGGATACTGTATCTCCCAGTGACAGAATGACCATATTATAATAATTGCACTGGGGTAGGAAATCCATTAGGAACAGGGAAACGTGCTGCTCTGGAATTGGCTACAGAAAAGGGCTCTGCAACCAGCGGCTGTCCGGATGTGTTGGACTATGACTCCCATGATCCTTTATCACTCACTAAGTTAACAAGTACTGGTGGTATTTGTAGTCCTAAAAAAAAATCTGGAGAGCCAGCAGTTGCAAGCCGCTGCAATAAGGGTAAAACAGTGTTAGTTTATTGGCTGACATAATCTGTCATTACCAGTGGTGGTGGTAATGTAGCGCTTAACATGAAAAGGAACTAAGCGTATAATGGAGACACAGGAAAGGACACTCCTAATGCAGACGACTTAACTTTCAATGTAAAGGTGAGTGCACAAATGTTGAGGCTCATATAGCGTGGAATATATTACCTGGTGAAACTGTTATCCACACTCCAGTTTTAATATCATTTTCGTATATTCTGTGTAATTCTAAGAACACGGTTTGCAGAAGACTGCATCTGTTAATGTAAAAAGGGAGGGTCACGTGCATCACAGTTAATGCTTTTTCGAAACCCTGCGGTGAATGGAGCCGCGCAAACTCGCCCTGTCCCCGGCTGAGACAGATGAGCTGATCTGTGACTGGCTGCACCTGTTCAGGCTGAAGATGAGCACGTTACTTTAGGCGGGTGTCATCCTGTGCCCTCCCACTTTGCAGACACTGATCAGCAACCAGGCTGAAATTACAGTGGCACTTCCACCTTCTGTGCCAGCGTCCCCAGGGATTGGCGTGTTTTCCTCCCTGTAACCCTGGCCCTGGCCATGCACTATAGTTTTATAGATATTGAATAACCAGCTATAGATTAATTTGGAGCACATAACATATGGGACAATTCAAATTGCAATTCAATCCTGAACGGTGATGTAGTCCGAAAAAGACCGACCACTGTCACGGTGGCCCTATTCTCACAGTCCGGTCACCTGTTCTTATCCAGATCATCAAAGAAATAGGCTTTACCCTATGAAACGGTGCACAGTGTTTCTACATTCCAAGGTAGGACATCATTACTATAGATGCAGTGTACCATATGGATTGGCAGGCACAACCCCATCAGTAAATGTGAAGCTTTAGAGGTTTCCATTGGATCTCAAGGTGATCGTAGAATGCAAAATCTGTATGTTGATCATGGAACTGGTTTCTGGTGAACTATCATCCTAGCTAGACATGATATCTTTGGGGCATTGTGCATGCTTACAACTTGGATCCTCTTATATCATGTTGAGTTCAACCAATCTTTTCATAATTGTTATCTGGAAAATGCATGGTTTATTTTGTTTCTTAAAGATCAGCTTTAAAACGTGTCTCATAGAGGAAACCATAGTGAACTCTTGGGGATATTAGAACCAAACAGTTAATTGGTTACTAATTTCCAAGATGGGTGAAACATTTGTAGCAGATTTCAAAGGATTCAAATTCATTTGGACAAGAAATCCTAGTGTGCTCGAAAAGTCTCGGAACTACTTGACTCTGCACGTGTGAATATTTGAAAACCTGTGCTTTGAAGTTGAGGTTTGAGTGCCTAAGACCCTAAGCATACGCCTATGGGGGATACCCTCTGAACCTGTTCAAGGTTGTCATTATAAAATGGCGGCCCTGCAGTGAGTTTGACAAATCCACCATCCTTTTGTATAAGATGGCTAAGCCACAGGAGCCTGGTCTGGCCCAGCTGCTATCAGATGCTTCCCTCAAAGGATGGATGGATTGGAATTTCTTGTGCTGGCTCTCCCGGTATTCCTTTAGTTCGTTTGGACATATAATTCCCTGAAGATACCCCGAGAATACAGTTCACAGAAGATTTCAACATTGTTACTCTAACAGAAGAGAAAATATCAGTTGTAAATGCTTCCTAAAGTATATTGTTATAATAGTATCAAAATCCCCAAGCACAGGGAGTGGTTGTTGTAAGGTTAAAGCTAACTACGTCCCTTTAACAAACTTGAATGTTATTTGCAAAGCGGACCACAGGAGTTATCATAATACCGAACGTAGCCCAGAAATGCCGAACGTAGACCGGAATCGATACATGTTTATTCTAAGAACATTCTGTACCTTCAGAGCCATGAGCCAACCACTCTTGGTTGGACAAAAGAGCAAACCATGATTGGGACAAGAACGCTGGACACTGCAGAGCCACGTCTAATCAGTGGTGCAGATCCAAAATGGTGCTGGTAGCCCAGCCCATGTTTAAAGGCTTTGATCTGACTGTTAACCAGCACCTCATGTCATGGAAGGCAGAAATCGTCAGTGGATGTAGAACAAGCTACTCAGTGAAGGTCCAATCATGTGCTTGCTTAAAAAACCATCCCTTGGCCCAACACTTTAAAAAGGGCTGGAAAATATCTGAGTGTGGCAAAGACAGGAAGAAATGAGATGTGCTTCCGTCTGCTCCCTAGATACACAGGGTGACAACTACCTGGTAAGAAGTATTTCACTTACTAGCAGCTGTTGAGCAGTTGCTCTCGCAAAGACACACCAGAGAGTCACACACACCAGAGAAAGGATAGTGGTGGAGTTATGAGAGGACCTGGGGGCAAGTCACACCCACAAAAACCTGACACCAGAAAGAAGGCCTGAAATTGGGGCAGTAGTCTGAAGAGGCCTGAGAAGAAACACCCCTCACAGAAGGTTGAGAATATAGTCTGCCTGGAAAGGACCCCCAAAATGAGGGAGGAATAACTATTGCACTCAACAATATTTTTTTATTTATTTTTACATTTTTAAAGTGCTCGCACAGCCTGGGGGCATTGAGGCGCTGTTACAGGAATATGACTTAGTTGCATATTTATAACACGCTTGATACTCAGAGTTTTCGAAGCGCGGACCCGGGGATTGAACCTGTGTTGCTATATTGTTGTTAGAGATTCAAAGGTAGTGGAAAGGCCTAAGAGAAGTCTGAGAGCCAAACTTCATCTAGAGACTTGATAAGATTGACTGTTAAAGGAACCTGAGGCTGTGGATATGCCTATACAATCTGAGCTGACCAAACATCCTGAAGAAGGCAGAAACATAAATAACCACAAGAGGGCACTGCTCAGGAAAGCATCTGGTGTTCATATTCAAGAATAGGGATGGGTTTGAAGGGGATAGATTTATGAACATGTTGTTGGCCAAACTTGAAAGCTCTTTTGTTTTAGCTCAGGGTTAGCCTGGTGGTTAATGGGCTAATAAATAATTTGTTTGCAATTTATGTGGGCCATCACAAATGGACTGTGATTGTTAGAATATGGGATCCATGAAGGGACGGAAACATCTAGATATGGGATTAAGACTTTTATGATAGATGGCCTCCTTATCCTTAGCTACACAGAGTACCCAGAGAACCCTGTTTGAGTTATTCCATCCTTGATACTACTATTAGGGTTCCCCTTTGGTTCCTATCATAGTTCTCTAGTTCATCCGAACCTAGACTTTATGTTCTGAACTCTAATAGAAACATTTTGAAATTGTATTTTGGTAGTACATTGTGTTGTTGCCCGAACTCCCTGCAGGCCCTCAGAGAATAATGCCATCCTGGTCTCACAATTAGGAACCTTTCTCCAACTCTTGCCCCCACACTACGCCACCCTATGCCCCTAGCAGAGGGACTCCCAAAAGCACAGACTCAATTGAATAAGTCATGTTGTGCAGACATATGCTTGTGCCAGATGATTGATGGGGTCAATCCCTACTGGGTGCATGGTCTCTGGCCTCTGGAAGCGCCAGAGATGCCTGTGCGTAAGCCTCTGCCCCGCACATGAGAACGGGTACCTGGCAAGCCTTATGGAATATACTTCCTTGCAAACATTTCAGCCCTTGTTATGACACCAATGACATGAACTGCTGTGGTAAGGACCATGCTGCTATATTGCTGATTGGGATTTATAAAGGGTAACCTGTGTATAATGGCAATGTACCATTCAAAAGTAAAGATACTTGTCTTTACCCATGAACTCTGGAATTTGAATACGAGTACAGATCTTGATTTTAAAGTGAAAATATGTATGTATCACATTACAATAACTTTGTTTCTGATTTACATTGTATTTTTGCAGCAGTCCAAATTGCCTCTTGAGTAAAACTCTTAACTCTGGACGTGTCTTATGAACTGCATGATCTACAATGTGCTCCTTGATCCTTTCTTTATCTGTGATCTTTTGCCATATATACAGTTCACTGTAATACTGATAAGCTCGTGTGACTATTTTCAACCAAACACCAAAGGGTTTTTCGAATGGCAATAGCTTTCAAACCAAAAATTGATGATTGGATAATGTGAAAGATTAATGCATGCATGTTATGAAATGGGAGTGGGGAGCAAGTTCCATTAATCCCCTTGGACGTTTAATTTCCAAAACAGTTAAGGGAGTAAGAGTAAATGTTCAGTGTTAGCAGATTAAGAAGTATTTCTCTTTTTAAAACCTATAGAATCTTAAATGTCCACTTTAAACCTTTGAGTGGATTGGGATGTTTGAGGAAGGTTTGCCACAAACCAAACATTTCTTTATTTAATAGTCTGATCAATACAACATATGTTACACTTTTGCTGTCTAAGAACTGCATATTTGCTTTCTGTTTGCCTGATCGTAATTTTAAGTTAATTACTGCTTGGGGGTGTAAAAGAAGTTCCAACTTAGGTGTGCCAAAAAGGGACGTGGCGCCCTGACCCAGTGACAATATTTGAAGTTGACCTTGGTAGAGGTTACGTTTCTCAATGCAGAGAAATTATTTCATATCCACATTCGTACAATGCCATATTTAGGTCTTGTGATTTTTTTTAAAACTTCAAGGACCATGTTATATTTATAGACATCCTAATTTCCATTTCGTTTGAAGCCTAAAATTGCAGTTTGACACGGTGTATTCGGTATAAACTGCTGAATAAAAACATGCAACTCCTGTACATGTTGGAGATCAAACAAAGCTTTCAGCAGTTTGATATTTTGCATACATTTCACTGACTCCAGTGTTGCCCCCTGTAAAATGGGAGATGTGAAACATGATAGCACCCTGGGCGGTTGAGCCAGCCAATCAAGTGGCTAGGAACACAGGCTTGAAACGCAGGTACAAACTTGGATTCCAAGCCGATTGACGGCCGGCTCTCCCCGCCGCCATCTTCCCCCCACTCTGTGTCCTCATTTTGTTTTTCTTTATCACCCCCAATTACCTTATTTCAGCTGCGATGGCCCTTGCAGCCACAGCTTCCCACGCTGCCATGGAGAGGGAAGCGGGGCTGCATAAGCAGCCCCGCTTCCCTTTCCATGGAGGCCATGTTGGTTACAGATTTTCCTACCTACAATGGGACGTGCTCAGTGTCCCGTTGTAGAAAAGAAAATCCTTTTTTCTTTGCACCCCGGATTGCCTCTTTGGTAACCCGGGGTGCTAATGACCTTATGTACCCATTCCATGGGCAACACCCAGGGGTAACGGCCCTAGGCCCATGTTAATGGCCCTCACTTCATTCATGCCATTAACTGGGGCTGCGGGCCATTACCCCCTGGTGTTGCCCATGGAACGGGTACATAACGCCACATCAATCTGATTTTTTTGGGAATTTAAATCTTCCAATATGTGTACCTTGGCATATCAGTATATTTGATTAATATGTGATGTCATGACTCCTAGGTTCGAAAATAACATGTGGATTACTAATATAAATTTAAATACAATATGGCTACCCTAATTTTGAATTTCAAATGTTTTCACCCATTTGGATTAAAATAGTGTTAGACACTAGATATCCCCTCTGATCACTACCCAATATAGTTATCAAAATACAGACATATTAATCAAAATGTGCATTCTACATAAAGTGAACAGCTTGATTTAATACCCGTTACTTATAGAGTCCCACACCACATTTCTGGGGCAAGAACCATGCTGTTAAATCAAAATTCAAATGTATTTAAATAATTCAATTAAAGCTGCAATCGGGGCAACAGTGAATCCCAGCTTTATACAGGGAAAGTGACCACAATGTTCCACAATCACAGGCATCTTGTCTACAACAACATTGACCTGTCTGTATTCATCACACTATTTATCCCACTATTTCTCACACACAAGCATTAATTTCCATAACCTATTATTTACCCCTATTAAGATCTGATTAAACAAAGCATTCTAATTATAACTAGAGCTTACAGTTTTCCATTTTTCCTGATTTTTACACATAATTACAGGGGGAAATCGATATGTTTTCTGTCTATAATTATTTATATAAATGGAAAAATACTGAAAACAGGTTATTCTGTCTGGTTCTCTACGATGTCACTAATACATTGCAGGCCAAACACATTGCACATTGACAGCATGAAGAGTGTAATGGTTGCATAACAATTGCATTAAAGTTCTTCAAATTGCTGACAGGATACATCTTGAGGCCGCAGCAGTCGCAGATGCAACCGCTTGTTGTTATGGAAAAAACTGAGCTAGCATGTCTTTCCTATATGGATGCATGTGTGCTTTAATAATTGCATTTTTTTTTATTAGAATACATGCAGGAAAATACTGGTTGCAAATGAAATTTTTATAGGACAGAAAACTAATGTGGATAAATACAGAAAAAAAGTAATATGGATTAATACAGATGGAAATGGCAGAAACATAAATACCATAAAACCGTGAGCTTTAAAGATAGCTCTGCAGCTTACTGGGTCTTGGGTTTACATATACACCTAGCAATCAAGATGGCAGATGTGTCTTAACAGTAACATTATTCTTCGGAACATTTTACTTTCTCTAATATGCAAACATCTTTAAACTGCACATGAAGCTACACTTGCACATAATACACAGGACTTTTGCTTTCTCCAAATATTGCCAAAAAAGGATGTTGCATGTTCTCTCCCCTTTCTTGAGAATATGGTGCTGAGGTGCGTGTGTGTGTGTGCGTGTGCGTGTGCGTGTGTGTGTGTGTGTGTGTGTGTCATTTTAAATAAGATGATCATAAATCACATCAGAACCCTATAGGTTTCAGGTCAGGGAAGCAGTGTCACCAATTTAGAATGCACACAATTTCAGCTCACCTACCCAAACCTCGGAGAATGGTGTTCAGATTGTATTAAACAGCTATAGGCATGCCTCCCCTTTCTCTTCACAAATGAATCTCAGAGAGTGATTTCAAAATGATGGGTTGCATTTATATTCACTCTATTTCTATGGGAATAGAAATTACACTAATAAGCTCCCTTCCAGCCCTATTGAACTCCCAACTATACCTGTGGAAACATGGCAGGTTGAATTTGAATGGACTTGATTTACCAAAAGAAACTGTGCTTAAGTTGTGCCAAAGAACAATCAGTTTGACACTGTGCACAACACACACAATGCACTTCCAAACCACCCACTCCTGGGACTTAGCCTGGTGGGCAAATATGATTTACTTTAGGTAATTTTCCTACTTGAGGATAACTCTTCTAGTTCTTGGAACCAGCATCAGTTAGGCCTGTAGTCACACTTGGTCTCTGTTCCTTCCAGACACAGGTAAAAACAACCAGATCCTGGTTCATTCTTCCTCCTGTACAAGGCACATCATCTCCATGTATTACCAGCTCAGCATTCCTCAAGTTGGGATGGCAGCTTGTTGTTAATCCTAATATGATCTGTATTGCCTGTCCGAATGAGTCCCATTTCTCCTCTGTGATTTGCATCATGTAACCTCTCCTATTTCCATGTTACATATATTTTTCTGATTGGATAAGTCATTCCATCATCTTGTTTAATAAACAGACTCTCCCCTTGAGTGCACACACCTTATCTCTGTTGGATGTTCAAAATATCTATACTCAAAAAAAGGGCAGGGGGCCTTCCTGCACTTTATGACTTTGCATGCTAAAATGTTTTTTTGTTCCATAATTACTGGTGGCATCGAGTACATTATTATGATACAGATTTATAAAATCTGTCCTTGTAGACACACGCCTGCAAATGTAGAATACATTTTTGCAAATATTTGCCACGCTATTCTTAATTTAAACATGCAAAACATGGAAATGCTTTGTCAAATTGAATTGGAGGCCCTTAGCGTTTACATGCACCCTGTCCCATATTTGTAACTGGTATGGTTCTAAATTTCGGACCCAAAAGAAGCTTTGATACATAATGTTATATTTGAATCCTGCCCTGTGACCAATATCTCATACTCAGCACATAAGTTATATGTAAACAGCACCTTGAGAGCCCTTAGTCAATGATTGGTTGTGAATAATATGTCAGGGCTCCTTTGTTCTGATTGCATTAGCTTACAGGTAGCTGCCGAATGGAAGGCAGGGTTAAAAGTGAACATATTGACTAGATTCATGTCTCCTATTGGCTTTGTAATAAACCAAACAGATTCAGGCCAACAGATAATGTCCTGGAGAAAAATGGTTTGGTGTAATTGTAATCCATTTAGAGTGCTTTTGTAACAGTATCCTCTCCCAAGGAATTTGCAAAAGTGTGGGGCTGATCCTTGTAGAGCCTGTTCACAAGACAGTTTGTCCTGGGAATGTGATTGGTTATTCATGGTTAAAGTCCAGAATACATCTTTCCACCCTGAAAGGCCTTGGCTAGTCAAAAGGGATCCTTAACCTCCCCCACAGGGGAAACGGTTTTCAGGGCTGAAATAGAGTGAGTTCAGTGATTTTACTGAAACACTATTTAGCAGTGTCCTAAGCCAACTTATAACCTCTTATGTTTATGACTGCCTGAAAAGCCTACTCACTTCAATTGTAGTGACAAAATGTAAGCCTGATTGATGTTGTGTTCCTATGTTTGTATTTAGGTGAGCTCTGTTGGTGTATTCTACATACACCCTTTTTTCCATCTACATTCCATCTGACTACGCCGGACCTTAGTGTCCCTGAAGAATTTCTGTTTACTGGATATCATACAGAAAGAAACATGTCGGGTCGGGGAATGTATTGTTATTTGTGAACAAGTTAGAAGTCATATCTGCCTGAGCCACAATAGATCATAATAACATGGAAGAGGCTCAGTGGCGTGAAACTTACGATTCATATTAACAATGGATTAGACATTGTATAACGATGTTTTAGATTGTTTGATTTTTACTGTTGATATATTGTTTTATCACTGAATGAATTGTGAAAGAATTGTTGAGTGGCTTGTGTATGTTTGTGGTATGGTTGAAGTGTGGTTGGATGTGGTTTTTAGATGGGAATGATGTATCAGATCAGTCCAATAATGAGCTGAAAGGGTTGATCCACATGAAATGTTTTTGATACTAATATTGTTGTACGTTTTTATCATTATGAAATGATCTTTTTTAGTGATCTGTTTAATAAATGTTCATAAAAAAATTAATCATTTGAGCGTCTACTGGGTTGAATTTAATTGTTTCACCTCAGAGTTTTGTTCTTTGATAGACGCATGGGCTTTATGGTTGTTTAGTGTTCCTAGAAACTAGTGTGATTATGTGGGTTTGATTCTACACCAGCAGGTGCCACCTGAACACAACAGTACTCTGATCTTTTATGTTTACTTTGTATATGCTCAATCCAGGTCAGGTCTTAGTACTTAGATATCCCTGGTATCCCCTGTCGCTCCTGTGTTTTGGTGACAAAATGTAAACCAATACAAAACACCATATGTTGTCATATAAATGACAAGGTATTTATAACTCTAACTAAATCCACAACAATTTAAATAAAACATATTTTAAATAGATTTTCTCTGCAAATTTAGAATCTGCATTTAGGTAATTTATTCCATTTACAGTAAAAAGGTGCTTCTTTGAAAAACCATGGCAACATCTTCTAAAATTATAGGTTGATTTGCTTGACTATTCTCACATTAAAGTGTATTATTTCTGCAACACAGGCTGTGTTCTGACCTATTTGGACATTTTATATTTTTGGATCTGCAGGAAGTACAGTTCTTCACAAATACAGATATTATTTTTACCGTGGAGCATTTTTAGCTGTACATTTAAAGTTATTCTGACTTAGTCCATGGGGAGAAATTAGGGGCGTGAAGAATAGCATATGTAGTATTCAGCCAAATATCAAATTGTTTGCCAGGTGTTTGTCAAAACCGAATATTAATCCAAACAGTTATTTTATTTTTACAAGACGTGAATGTGATTTGTGCATGCAGTGGGAGCCTGTGAACGTCAGTAAGGCTGGGGTGATGTGGTTGTATCTGCGAAGATCCTTGATGAGGCGTGCAGCCATGTATAAGACACTTTTCAGGGGCTCATGGGAGTACTACGGGAGGCCTTGGAGGAGTGCATTGCTCCCACCCAGGTGGTATATGACCAGTGCTTGAACGGCGGATCTAAAGCTGTCTGGAGGGGGGTGTTTGTCAATGTGGAACCCAAGGGACTTGGTGGAGGAGGTGAGCATGGGTGTGAATGCCTCAGGGTTCATAGTTGATAACCAGGACTGTATGTCTGGGTGTTTGGTGCTTTTGGTGAGAAGTTGGGATTCGGTCTTGGAGGGGTTGAGCTTCAAACATGCACTGGACATGCAAGCCTAGATCAGCGAGAGGCATGTTTTGCGCCTGTAGATGTCCTTGATGTCCTTAATCTTGAGGTATAGCTTTGTGTTGTCAGTGTATTGGTGCATGTGGATGTTGGGTGTGGCTAGGAGGGATCCCAGTGGCTCCATATATAGATTGAAGATCACTGGGGAGAGAATGGAAACTGCTGGTCTACAGTGTCGAAAGCAGTCGAGAGGTCTAGTAGAACCAAGAGGCAGGGGTGGCCGTCATCAAAGATGTTGAGTGTCATCGACCACCTGTATGGTTGCCGTCTCTGTGCTGCATCTGGGTCTGAACCCAGGTTTGTAGGTTTGGAGGAGCTTGTTGGTATTGAATTACCTAGGTTGTCAGGATCCAGGGTGGGTTTATTTAGTAGAGGGAGGATTTATCCGCTCTTTAGGGTCGATGGGAAGGTGCCTTGAGTTAGGGAGCTATTGAGGATCTCCAGGAAGGGAAGTAGAGCTTCTGCAGTTAGGGTTTTCAGGATGGATGCTGGGAGGATGTTGTCTGTATACGATGTGGATTTGAGGGTGACAAGGGTTTCTACCAGGTCCTATGTAGAGAGTTTCTTGAATGTTGTTCAGGGTGTGGAGATTTTGCAGGGAGCGCGGTGAGATGGGTCTGTGGAGGCAGAACTGGTATCTATGTGGTGGCAAATCTTACTGATTTTGTCGATGGAGAAGGTGTTGCTAGTGGTGGATTTTTCAATGGAGTGTGATATGGCAGGTTCAGGTAGCAGGTTGACGCAGTACTTCACCCATTTGAAGAAGTATTTGCTTTTGTTCTCGCATTATGCTATGGTGTTCTGATAGTTGGAAGCTTTGGCTGTGTTGATTAGTTGTCGGTGGGTTGCTCAGAGTTCCTTGAGGAGTGCCAGGTTGGATGTGCAGTGCCAGGATTTTTCTTCTTTCCTGGTGACTCTTTTGCTGAGGTTGAGTTCTTCCATGTACCAGGGTGCATGTGAGGTGGAGTTTGGTGAGGTCGTCCATGAGAACTATCACCTGGAATTTCTTGAAGGTCCTTAAGGTTTGTTTGATGGGTTCTGCTGGGAGCGCTTGACTGAGGTGGTGTGCAGGATGTTGAAAGGCATAACCAGGTGGACAGATGAGTAAAGCGGGAGAGAAGAGGGTGCATGTGAGGTGGAGTTTGGTGAGGTCGTCCATGAGAACTATCACCTGGAAGTTCTTGAAGGTCCTTAAGGTTTGTTTGATGGGTTCTGCTGGGAGCGCTTGACTGAGGTGGTGTGCAGGATGTTGAAAGGCATAACCAGGTTGACAGATGAGTAAAGCGGGAGAGAAGAGCTGTGGTGGAGTGAAAGTAGGTAGTGCAGTAATGATTAGTTTGAGAATGTTCATTTTTCTTGTGCATTGGGTCTTTTGTGTGCTTTGTGAGATTGAGGGTGTTGAGCAGGAAGAGGAAAGCTTCCTTCATCGGTTTGGTGGCCTTGTTGCTTGGGAAGTTGAAGTTTCTTTGGAAGATGTTGTTGGCATGCATGAGGGACATGGTGGTGACCAGGTTGGTGAAGTCTCTGACGAAGGCAGTGTTGGGTTTGGGCGGTCTGTATATGAGATGAAAGGTGATTGGTTCTGTCAGGGCGAGCAGGAAGTGGCAAGAGAGTAGTTTCTAAGGAGCCAATATTGTTGATATCAAATCTGTTGCAGGACCATGATGGCTTGTGCATGACTGTGAGGCATCTTACTGTCTTGTTTGACCAGTCTCGGTGTTGGATGCTGTAACCTTTCGGGGACAAGGGCGTCGAGGATGCGGGTGGGATGGATGTCACTCAGGTCGCAGTGATGAAGATGGTATCAAGGTTGTGTGTAATGATGGAGTCAGTGATGTCTGCTGCATAGGTGATAGATGAACGAATGTTGGAGAGCATCAACTTCCATGTTGTAGACATTGAGTGGGAGCTGGTGGGCTAGAGACTGATGTGGATGATATTTCTGCTTTGCGAAGTACATCCCTGAGAGGAGGGATAATATAATCAACGTTGGAATTGCCTGGTGATGGTGGGGATGGCCTAAGGGGACAGAGGGAGTAAATGCATGTCGGCGCATGCTTACCTGTTGTCTGAGTAGGGGTTCGGGCCACGGGTCCTCATGGTCCAAACATGTCCAAACAGTAATCGCCCATTTCTTCATCTGTCCTTCACTTCAGACAGCTGGGTGAGCGATGCCCTTCATCTAAGAGTTAAGCACTGAAAGGGAGAGGCATGGCTAAGAAGAAGGGTCCGTTTTATGCCAGTGACCTAGATGCACTTGCACCTGCTCACCAACTGCAAAGGAGACTTTTTTTTTGCAGGACTTCAGTGAAGGACATGCATATTGCTTATAAATCAAGTGGCCAAAGGCATACAGAGTTAAGACATTTTGATTACACCAGTAGTGCATATAGCAATCTGCATTCAATTTGTACACAATGCTGTCCATTTTAAATTGTGCTTCTCAATACAAAAATGCATTTAGTTTTAAGGAAATAATATCTCACTTGGTACTCAATTTCAATTGGTGACTGTGATGCTAGAAATGCATCGGAGGGACAGGGCCTCTGTATCCTTGACCTTTACTGCTTTTTATCGTGTTTTCTGTTGGGTTTTCCATGCAGGCGTTCATGTGGGACTCCTGGCGGTCCAGCTCTCTTTTGGTTTGGTGTACAGACCCTTGGGATACCCTTATGGCACCCATGGGTGGTGGTACAACTCTGTGTCCCTAGTGTATGTTTTTGTGCACCTGTGTGTGGCCCACAGAGTAGGTTATGGGCTGGTGGCAGCTCCGTGCTGAATTTGACAGGTGCTCTGAGTATCCTCCATTTTGGGATACCCAGGTCCTGGCATTGGAATCAGTTGATTCCTGATAGGAAACAAGATGGCCCCTGTGGCCTCTTACTTTCTATTGCCTGTTACCCTGTTTTCCCAAAGTCCTGGGAAGCCCTGACTCTGTCCCTTCCCCCGGACTGGCTGTTGGGTGGAAGTTCCATATATGGTGGTCTTGTGAAGTCCAGGCCAGGCTGGCTGGAGCCTTCCCAGTGACTGTATGTTGTGGGTGGGACCTGGGTGAATGGAGTGCATCACCAATATGCACTTCTTGTGGATGTCTGGTTTCTGATGTTTGACACAATGACTGAGACAGCCCTGCCCGAAACTGGTATGAATGCAGTGTGGAATGGTGAATGGCTGGGTACTTGTCCCAATACACATAACTTGTTGTGAGTGTCTGGAGAGAAGTGAATGGCCTGAATGCACTGTGCACCTGATTGGCTGCCTGCCTGCATGAATGCCCTTCTGACCGATTGGTTACCTGGGTGTGACCCAGCAGAATGAATGGGAGATCAACTAGTATATCTGGGGGCCTCTCACTGCTAGAATTTGTGTTCAGAAGCTGAAGAGAAACTGGAGTTGAAACTGAACCTTACACTTGAAGCCCTGCTGGAAGAGAAGTCTTGCTGCTGTGCTACTTTGTCGATCTGAAAGCTGCTGTGTCTCCAAGGACTGACCCAGAGAGGACCTGGTTAGGCACCCTCTTCCCGAGCTACGAGGGACCATCATGCACCAGCTGATCTTTGCCAAAGCTCCCTGGTAGACAGACCTATGACAGGCTGCCGACCGGAGAAAGGGACTGCCGCAGAATCACAAGGAGAAGCACCTGGACACTGTTGTCCATCACTGTCTACGACCACTGTCTCTGACCGGAGCCGCCGTGCTCCCTTTGCCTAAGTATAACATTTGATCCAAGGACGCTCTCACCTGCACCGTCAACTGCTTTGTTCCGCCGGAGAAAGTCGAGGCCGCTGATGTGCCGAGGAGCATCCGCCGGTGGGTTTCCCACCACCTAACGACCGGAGAGATACCAGACGACTCAACACCCTTGTTGGGCCACAGTTCTCGCACACCTCTTCATTGCAGGACGCCAACGCTCCGTCATCGCTGAGCAATGCTAGGAACAAAGCTGCCGCCTCGCCGTCGTCACTCACCTCTTTTTCCTCGTGGGATCTCTACGATCAGTGGCTCCTGCCTTAAAGGGAGCCGCTCAAGAAGGATCCGTCGATGACCCGACAATGAACTCTGCTATTCCAGTTACATTGGGGTTGTAGAACTATTTTAGAAGGAAATAAGACTTCTAGAACAATATATGGACTGGGCTTGTTATATATATTTACTTTACAGGTTGCCCAGGTGGGGGGGATTTCCACACAGAACTGTGTCTAGTGGTAGGGGCCAGTATTCTGCCAATTGTTCTAACCAACTGCTTTCCTCCTATGGCTCTTGTTGGTTACCTTCATTAAGTGATCTGTGTGACATTTAACCCGAGTACAGTTGATGCACTTTAATGAGATCCGATAATAATTGTTGTACCACTTAGAACTGTATATATTTGCCATTATAGATTAACTAACCACAAAGTGAGTTATTTTGATTGTTTATAACCTTGAACTTAATTATATAAAGACTATGTTTTAACTAATACAGTGTGTCGACATTCCTTTGTGGGGACTTGGGGACTACACTGTACTTAAGAACCAGCCTGCATCACCTCATGAGAAGCTAGGCCTTGATTGCTCATCCATTGCTACCGTAATAGAGAATCTTTGCTGGGGTCCTCCGTGCCCCTCCTCTACCATATAGACAGCAGAAGTACAGACCCCCCCTCCAGTCTTTACAGTGACACACACAGCCCTGTATTTAACTCTGCAACTGCATCTTTCTCACATTAGCATGACCTTGACCCCCACTCCCATAGATTGCCAGGATTTTACCAGGGGCAATATTATG
This sequence comes from Ambystoma mexicanum, assembly GCF_040938575.1. Classification (NCBI taxonomy): domain Eukaryota; kingdom Metazoa; phylum Chordata; class Amphibia; order Caudata; family Ambystomatidae; genus Ambystoma; species Ambystoma mexicanum. The sequence goes on along the minus strand of NC_090930.1, from coordinate 589,365,860 downwards.
GGCAATTTGGAGTTATGGGGGTTTTACTTAGATATAAAATGTGGCTTCTTATTTTTGGAGAATCAGCTTGGGCCCTCAATCTGGAGCTGCTGCAGTAGCCAGGAACCTTTTCAGCCAGCTGTCTGGAAATCAGTCTCTGAAATATGGCTTGATCATCCCTCTCTTAAATGGCTCCCTTCCTCTGTCTGTCTGGAACCCAATACTACAGATAGTGTCAGTTCCCAAACCATCTCCTGCGATTTGTATCCAAGAATGTTCGTCAGTATTAATCTCCCTATGGTAATTCACTCCTAAACTTAAGAGGCATGTATTTTTAATAGCGTCAATCTGGATTCAAATGTGCTAGTTTAGTAAAATACAGATCAAAGAAGTCTGTGGAAGGCTTCTGTATGATGTGCAGTTGCAGATATAAATATTTTTTCCTATTTAGGAAGATATTTTAATATTTCATCTGGTTATGGGCTTTTTTCATCTACAATTTTCAATTACTCTTATTTCTAAAAGCTTCCCGTATGGTATTTTTTTTATGAATGCGTTTGTAACTTTTTCTATTGAATTATTATGTAAAGATGTGATGACCTCGGCCAACAGAGGTCACTGTTGATGCATCCATTCACATTCTCCTTCATGAGCTTTAATATATGTTGAGGCTTGTTTCTTTGGCACCTGTTCAGGTAAGCTATCACATGACTTCAGCTACATTGATTTTATGATGGGCCTTCACTTAATGGATGTGACGCCACTTTGAATTTATACATTAGCCAACCATTTGGTAGGGCATTTTGAGCACTTGGAACCTGGTAGAACACGATTAATCCAATTGTTTTGTGTAACTTCTGTTCTATAATGTGGCTGTGGCTGTGGCTTCTAGAGTTGAGGTGAATTATAGGTCAAATTCAGCTACTTGCATCATGGTGAATAGATGAATACAGAGCTTTCCATTTCACAAAAGTTCGAAACAATTAAAAATGATTTACATGTCTCATGTCAAGTTAAATGCAGCCCAGTATTATTCAAGTGGAGTGAAATGTATGGACATTTTCAATGGGACTTCAAATAATGCCTAATTTCTGCATTACATTTCACATTACTTTATATTAGAATTCAGAAGAGCACTTTCTGACTATAATATTAGGAACATGGCATTGTGATGAAATCCAGGAATTGTTCGTTTGGGTTACAACTCAAACTCAATCACATGTTCTGCAGCCTGTTGAATTCTTTTTTGCTTAAAAACCCATTTTTTTACATGTGGAACAGTTCCAAATTCCATGCATTTTTCTTTATGTCCTCGCATACTGATCAGGCAATACTTGAAAATGCACAATTTACATGTGTGTCTTTAAAGCCTGAAAATGGGGCTTTTTGCACCTTTATATGTTTAAAGTTACTGTAAAGATAATCAAAATTCTTGCCATTTCCTTTGCATCAACCGGCCTGTAGCTAGAGTTCTTTTACTTTGTCAAAGAATGTTCTCGGGTGCGGAGACAGTTATTAGCAATTCACATTTTTTACGGGTGCAGCCTTTTCATTATGGCAGCAAACAAAATTTGCAAGCCAAAAAAAGCCATATGTTTCTGAATGATTCCTCTCTTGCTCTTTCAGAAAAAAAAAACGTTTCTCTTGTCAGTTCACTCATTAAAGTCCTGATCTTGTTTGATGATATGTTTGGAATGATTTGTACATGGGAACTACCTGGATCACCTAATTGTAATTGAACAGTTGAGACATTGGTATGGGGATTATAATGATCAGTTTGCACCACAAGAACATTTGATTTCCATTTGATTTCCAAAATCAATCTCTACAGTCTTTTCCGTTAGTTTGTAAAGTGCATTTCAGCATCAGAAAAACAAACATCTCCAGACAGCTCTTAAATTAAGTGAACATAATAAGCGCATGCAAGCACTTTGGTCAAGGGAAGATAAATGGGAGCTTGTGGTTAGGATATGCTCAGGCACCACTACAATAAGAGATGAGTAAACAGGGCTGATGTTCGTGCACCCTGAACATGAATATCAGCACACAACATTTCAGTACTGAGGATTAGTTTGCAGAAGATAAAGTAAGATGCCCCTTCCCTTTTCCCGAAATTCAAGGGTCCATAGTTCTGTGATTATTAAAATCAAAACACCACACAAAAGCACAAGCACATATTTTGCAGCCATACTCTCTTCCCATTCAAAATCTCACACTGTCTCTATTAGTATATGTGGTTCAATGTTGCAAACATTTCAAGGTTAGGGTGAGGGTTGTGAAAAATTAAATGAGCACCAAAGAGAAGTTAAGTAATGTTATATGCATTTATAGCGTGCACTATAACCCAAGGGCATTGTCACGGTTTATAACACAGCACATGCCAGCTAGGGAACTCCTTCCCCTACAATGGATGTGGCGCGCTATAAAACGCTGTTTATTTTTAATATACTATGAATTCTTTTGAGTAGGCCTCCAACCTGTCTCGCACCCAACCTCCCCAAACAACCGTGTCACAATGGACTAGGAACCAGGCCGGTGTGTATCAATAAGATATTTATTTATTTATTATTTAATGAACAAATGAAAATAATCAATATACAGCAGCCACCATTGTTTTGGCAACACAATTGCAATGATCCGTAGAGAACAATTAGTTTAAGATATCCTATTACAATCCACACAGTTCTTTAATGACAAAACAACAACCACCAGCAAACATCAACTAAACTTGAGTCCTTTTAATGGAAGGCAGTGGCAAGGAGTAGGAATAGAGGGAGAAAATCAGATTTGGAGTAAATCCCACCACCACAAGATGGGAAGCCAGCAAAGAAAGTGAAAACCAGTTTTTTGAGCAAAATGAAAGAATGGGATTTTGATTATTACTCACAACAGCTAGGGAACAGAATGAAAAGAGATTCAAATTGCTTACACTTTAGGAGATAGGGAAAGTTTAGAGAATACTAATCAGCACACCAGGGCAACAATGGAAATGAAGTGGGAAAATCGAATTTGGGAGAAATGCAAAAGGGTAACATACAGTGGCAAATGGGAATTCGTTTACACTGGGTTTACAATGACATGCAGTGCAGGGAAGGGGTTTAGCTTAAAATAGAAACATTGGTTTTCAGTGACAAGGACAGAGGCACATAACAGGTTGACGTCTAGGCAAAAGGTATTGCTCACAATGGAATAATGTTTTGGGGTTCAATAGGAGAGATGCAAATGGGAATTTGTTTGGTAATGCACACAATACACAGACAAATTCGATTTTCAGTTACAAGGAGACTAATTCTTTTGAGGCAAGACTTTAATGACTATAATAATTGAATACAACACCAGGGAGATGATGGTTAATTTCGAACTTCAACAATCTTGAACTGTGAATTTCAATGGGGAAATTAATTGATTTACTTAAGAAAAATACTAAGGATTTACACAGACAACTGAGAGGTTTTTTAAAGGAGATTTTCTAACATACACAGGCTACTAATAGATTCTTGTATGGGAAGAAGACTGGATTACACTGGCAATTTGGGTTTTTCAATGAAGTTTTCAATGGGGAAATATTGGATGCAATGCTGCAATAATGAAACTTTTATGCTATTTAGGGCTGGGGTATATGCTACTTACAAAGCAATCCTTGGTTTAGGATTCAGGAAAGCCAACTGGATCGCAGGACACTCTGGACAGCTAGGGTAAGGGGTCTGGTCACTGCACTCTCAAAGATGGTATAGTTCAGCCGCCTTTTCTCTGTCCTCCTTCTCGTGTCTCCCCGGATTTTGTGTGTCTGTCCTAGTGCAGCCCCCCCTTATATAGCACGAATGACATCACTAACTTTACAATCTAGGGGAGTACCCTGTAATTATCCCTGCTGCTTGGATAGGACAGTTTACCATTCCTCTCTCTGCCCCCTGGCATGATTGGTGCACCATCAGTCTGTTTGTGTTTATAACAATTCTTTGTTCTCATTACCACTTTTTGGCAAAAACGAGTTATGTCTCATAAACTTATAATGATACCAGTGCCTGCCAAAAGAACTAGATATGTGGTTTTAGTTAGTCAAAGGGAATTAGGTAAGCTGACTGCCAATTCCGTACAAGGTAGCATGACCCTTTGGCCTATTTGTGTCATTTCCATAACATGTACAGTAGTTATGACTCTGCAAATGATCAAACATGTTACTAATTTAATTTCCCATCTTTTCACCAACTGTCCCATTCATCACATGTTCAGATCAGCCAGAAACTAGTCTTAACTGGCCATTTCAATCCACAAAGTCTTAGGTAAATGCAATGGGCCTCATTACAACATTAAAAATGGCACGGCTGCCGTCGGAGTTGCATTTTTTCCGGCACCTGTGAATGGGCATGAACTGTGTCATGCTGAGCTCGGCAGACCTGGTAATTGCCCATTTGCGTGTGCCAGAATCAAGGGTCTTCCCATCCCCATTCTGCTCCATAGGGCTGAATGGGAATGGGGACGTTGGATGCACCGGCACATGCAGAGTTGTGCCGGTGCATCCGATGTGCTCTGCTCACTGGTGCAGTTACACCTGCCAGGAAAAACCTGGCGGGTGAAACGGCACCCACGAGCAGAGCACGAAGTAATGCGGTCCGGGAACTATGGTACCGGCATGCTTACCGGTACCGTAGTTCCCGGACTGCCATGCTCGTAATGAGGCCCAATGTATCTATTTAAAACCACCTTGAAATTACATGAAAAAAATTGCATAAAAAGAAATTCATTCTCATTCTGATTGCTGCGAAAAATGCCTTAAATGAAATCAATATTTTAATGTCAATTGGGAGTGTCGGTCCCCCCTGTGGGAGGGCCGCTTCATCCCCCACAGTGTCTTCCTCTAGGCTCAGCCAGTGACCAGAGATTTTTATTAGTCTCTCTGAACCTTTCAGTTTGCTCTTTGAGGTGAGTAGAGAAAGGGCTCACATCTCCTGGTCAGGCTTTAGCCACACTTTGCCTTCTTTGAAATCTCTGGGCTCCTGCCTTCATGTCTGGCAGAGCAGGGAATTATAACGCCCTCAGTAGCATCCCATTTTATTGCAGGGTTGTTCACTGGTAGGTGCGACTTCCAGCTGGAAGCAGGGCTTTTAATTGGGAAGTTTCCTGCCTCAGCTCGAACTGGTTATTCCTATAATAAATGTCTTTTCAAAGGTGACTGGAGTTTTGAGGATTGGAATCTATTATGCATTCACTTTGGTCAACCCCCACATCATATTTCCTTGACATTTGCTTTGCGAGCAGTGCTATATTTTCCCACTGTGGCTTTTTAAAGCTGTGTTTTTTTTCACACGTGTGCACGCCATATTCTTGCTTTTAGTGTTTAAAACCCTTTCTTGCAGGTCGCAGGATTCTTTGATTTCTCCTTTTTTAGCAAGTTTGCCTTTGCTGTTGGTCCATTGATAATGAGTGGTAGGCCCCCTTCCACATGGTTCTTTAATTTGATGTGAACAAAAGAAATAAACAAGCTGTTTTTTGTTTGGAGTGTTTAAAGGGCTGCTGTTCAAGTGAAAGGGAAAGCAAAAGCGGTTTCTGATTGTAGTGTCGGAATTCTTGTCCCTCATGTAAATTAAAAGTAAATCAAGGCCGTTTTTGGGTGCAGTGTATAACTTCTTGTCATTCAGGGGAAATACAAGCAAAGCAGGGCCATTTTTGCTTATAGTGTTCCAATGCTTGCCACTCATGTGACAAGGAAAGCAAAGCAGGCCATTTTTGGAGGCAGTGTTCAAATGCAGCTTTTCAAGTTAAAGGGATTTCTGTTTGGGGCCCATAAATGCTCTGCACAACATCTTGGCGTTTAGGAAAGCAAAGACACAGCCTAACCCTATACTCTAAAACAGAAAGGTCTTCAGTGCACACCTAAACTGAAGGTGGTTCACAGTGCCTCTAAGGTCTGTGAACGAGAAGGCACCCCCGCCAACCCGGGTCAGGCGCCGCTTTGGGATCGCCACCAGATTGGCATTGCTAGAGCGCAATGTCCGTCCCGGCATATAGGGATGGAACTTAACTTGGAGGTATTCAGCCCCAGTCCATAGAAGGCCCAATGGACCAGGCACAGGGATTTAAACTTGATCTTCTGGGCAACTGGGAGCCAGTGGAGTGCCCTAAACACAGGGTTTATATGATCACCATAGGGAGAGATTGTTGCCACCCTGGCTGCTAGGTTTTGTAGCAGTTGGAGGTGAAGGATAGCACCCAGAGGCTGTGCTAGGTAGAGCACATTACAATAGTCGATACATCTAGTGAATAATGACGCCCCCACCATAGCTTGTAGATGTGCAGATAAAAAGGGGAGCACTTTCCACAACACTCTGGGCATAAAATGCCACATTTTACACACTACGCTAATCTGAGGTGTCATCGAAATAGTGGATGATCGAAGAATCCCTAAATTATTGACCACCATCACAACTGTGGCAAAGACACCCATAATGGGGGGGCCAGAAAGAAGGAGTCCACAAAGCAGCAGAGGAGGGAGAACCCACCACCAGCACTTCAGTCTTGATTGTTCAGTGGATTGTGTACTTAGTGATTCCAGACTGCCCCGTCTGGTATTCACATGTTCATCAAATGTAAAGATTTGTGGTCATTCTTATGTTGCCCAAATCCCCTTTGAGCTTATTCAACGCAGGCTGCAACCGTCACTGGTTTTATTTGTCATATTTCTGATCACATAGTGGTATTTTGAAAGCGTAAACTCAGAAGTGTACCAGACTGTGCATCTTTTACTGTTAGCCTACTGTCAAAAATAGTTTTTAGTTGCTCTTTTAATTAACACTTTCAGTATACATGTCAGTAATAAGAAAGAGCATACCCTTTTCTTACTACGCAATACAAATTGTCAAGACATAGAAAACAAACAAAAACAATTACAAAAAGACACTTTACACCACTTTTAGTTCAATTAAATGAGTTGCTTTATTATAATAACTGTTTTCACAAAATATAATTACTTTGTATGGTTCCACATATGTATGTTTTTATTATTATTATTATTATTATTATTATTATTATTATTATTATTATTATTATTATTATTATTATTATTATTATTATTATTATTATTATCAAGCATATGGGCCAGTTGGAGAAAGACTCACAGTTTGGGAAATGATATGTCTTAGTGATATAATGAGCCTGTTGAGAGCAGATAAGTAGTCTATCAAAAATAGCTCCCACATTTCTTTTTCCACTGAGGTATGGAGGGACGGTCCTAGTGTACAAGTTTAGGAGAATGCTAATGATGGACAGATAGAGGAGTAGAATTGTCTGATGTCTGTTTTTCATTAAATTCAAGCAGACTGTTGTTTATCATCCATTCTTGGATCATTAGCAGACAACTAGGGATTCTGTTTAGATTCAACCTCAAGCAGCTGAGATCTATTGTTATCTGGGTACCATCAGCATATGTCTGAAATGTAGTAAGAGAAAGGACAGATGAGTGTGGTATATGTTTGAGTTAAGTGTTGAAAAGGCAAGAAGAAAGGAGAGACACTTGGAGGCCACCACAATTATATGTGCTAAGAGGAGGAGACAAGGGTGTACTTGGAGCTGCCTGTCTGCATTGAAGGAAGAGATCCATTGTAGAGCAACAATGGCTATGCCAAAAGACGTTCTACTTTGGGTGCAGAAAATGAGGTGGTTGGTTGTACCAAAGGAGGCTGAATGTACCAGAAGAATCAGCAAAGCAGACATATTTATGTCCAGGGCCTTCAGGATTTCATCTCTCAGGAAAGTAGAAGTGACTCTGTGCCTTTCGTTGGTCTGAACTCCAACTGTTGATCATGTGGGATGTTGTAGTATTCCCTATCCTCCCAGAGGTGTTGAACTTCTGCTTTTTCAAGAATCTTGCCAATGAAGGGTATGTTTGCTTTTGAGCTGTAGTTTGCCAGAAAGTTAATGTCAGCATTTAATTTTTGAAGGAGCTAAAAGATGCTGCTCTTCATGAGAAGGATAGGGTGTCCCTTAACATCAAGTAACTGTTACCCATGGTGCTCAGAGCAGGGGCCAATGGAAGATGCTTTCCTTAATAGTCTTTGCTGGCTAGGGGGGGACCTGTTCTGATAGAGTTCATTTCTTTGACCATCAAAATGAGATTGGATTGGTATACAGATGAAGATGTACACATGGAAGCCATCTTTTATTCTTCAGACACAGGGGATTTGAGGCTCTATTTGCACCCGAAATATCTGATTTAATGGATTGTTTCTTCTCACAGAAAAAAGAGTGAATAGATGGAACCTCATTACAAGTCCGGCAGTAGCCGTGCCGGTAAAACCGGCAGGCTGCCGCCGGACCCAAAATACCATTAGGCCTCAGTGACCCGGTAATTCTAGAGGCGAAATTCCGTAAATCCATATTCCGATGGATTCCCATAGGACTCCATGGGGATGGTGACAATGGAAACACTGGTTCCATCTATGACGGAGCCAGTGTTTCCATTTCCGCCTGCAGGCGGGTGGCGTTAATCCCGCCAGGTCAGACCTTCCGCCTGCAGAACTCGGAATCAGCCCGGCCGGAAACAACGATGGCGGCGAATTTACCGCCACCGTTGTTTCCAGTCTGGCAGGGTCATAATGAGGCCCATGGTCTTTTATGTCTTGAGAACGAGTGGTGGTAGATGTGCACTCAAGAGGGGCCCCATTCTTTATAGATCCGGAATAGTTCAGCAGCAGGATTCCTTGCCTGAGAGATGAGGTCATGAAGGAAGGATTCCTTTTTCGAAACAAAGGCTGAGTAGTATCTTCACAGTTATTGCAGGCATGCATCATTGTCTTCTGGGTCTCAGGTTTTGAGATGGCAGTGCTCTGTGTTTTTCTTTTCTTTAAGGACAGCAGCTCACTATCAAGTCATAATTTGATTGGTAGTGGGCTTTCAGATGACTCATGCCAGGAGGTCACGGGCCTGCTAAATTCTTTGCACAAATTGGATGGCAGGATTTCAAAGTGCCACCAACTTCATGTGGCTTTTCTGTAAGTATCATCGAATAGTTCTTTGTTTGATTGGTTTTATTTGGATGGAATACAGCTTATGTATGGGAGGGGAGGATGCATGACTTTACTGGTTTTGCCAGGCTATCTAGAATTAAAATGGTTGTCTGTCCACAGAAGGGATCTTAATGCTATTGAGATAAAGGTGTGATGGTTTAAGAATGTTATCCAATCTTTCATTTCCTGTGTTCTTTAGAACTGTTGCCCAGACCTTCAAGGGCAGTGTCTCACAATGCCTGGGAAATAATCAGGCAAACTATGGCAGGTGCAGTAAAATCAAATATTGAAACGTCCCATGTTGAGGATGGAGTTTGTCTTTTGGAAGATTAAGATCTAATCCACCCATTCTGCTTTTAGATGTGTGGTATCCACTTGTGTCTCTAGATGGTGAACATTCTCTACCAAGCAAAAGGGTGAATAAAGCATGTACATGCATTACTTTTAATAAAGAAGTAGTAGGTGTACATACCTTTCCAACATTATCCCTTCTGTTCAGGGGAAACCCAGGATTATAAATCCCAGAACGCAAAATTGAAACCATGACTGGACTAGCATCTCCCATCTGGGTCTTGTAATCCCGGGATGCCCCATTATAAAACACAGGACACGTGTTCATTTAGGCATCTAGGGTTCAAGGATTGTAGTAACGGGTATGAGCACTGCAAATACCAGCTAGACCCCAACACCCGCTTTGCCCTGCCTATTCATCATGATGATCTTACAGACAAGAGGGACGATTGAGTCCACCATAGGAGAAGAACTGTCAGAGAACCATGCATTGTTGAGAACCAATAAGTCTTTTATGAGGTCTTGCAGCAGCTCTTAAATGTTGACAGCATATCTCGTGGCAGATCTTAAGTTTAAAGCGACTATGTTCATGTTGTCTAGGTTTTGAGTTTCTTCTAGTTGATAGTGAGGGGGAATCGCATTTGGTGTTGGCCAGCTTGGTGCTAGTTATGTGGAGAGAGACTGATACTTTTGAGAGATCTACATTTCCAACATGGGGGCCCTCATCTAGGACTTCGTGTCTTGGGTGTGGGAAATTATAATTTGTCAGGTTAGTATCTAGGTAGTGATCACACCAGAACAGTTTGGTCATTACAAAGAGTTTGATGTTTTGGTAAAGGTGTAGAAATGTGTTTAGTGTGTGATGGTCATGGTACTAATGTGTAGGATCCTGGATTATCTGTGTAAATGTAAATTCCAAATTAGTCATAGAATCCATCAAGTCTTGGGTGAGTATTTTCTTTGAGTCATCTTCGCAAGATTAATTTAGGTTGAAATTACCTACCTTCATCATTTTGCTTCACTTGTTATGTAGGGTTTGTGAGTTCCATCTGATCATTGAGAAATGACGGTTTCAAGCCAGAGGGCAATATGCCACCAGCAGCATAATACTTATATTCACGTTCAGAAAGCATTTTGTCATAATGTCATATGGTGGTAGTGGACAGAAGTACTGTTGGGATGGGCTCCTGAGTTGAATAGACTTCTCATAGCTTTATTTGTTGGGTATTGTTGGTGAGAGAGAAGCAAATCCAAGTGAAACCAAGACGTCCCAACTTTTCAATGTAGATGATTGACTCTCACCTGTTCGTTTTGCCATATACTTATTGTATTTATCAGTAGATAGTCATTGTTTTTAGAGTATATTGTCCTCCAAACATGGCATATCACCAAATTAGCACATGGAGATCGACCTCTCTCCTCTCAACCAATCAGAATGTCGGATCATAGTCATGATTAAGTAATATTACCCAAGCGGGGGGGCATTACTGGGCGAGGTAATGCAGACGGCCAGCTAGAAGCCTTAGTGAAGCGAGGGCTTTAATGATAGCCCAGGACATTACCTGCCCTGCTAAAGTCACCCTCCCTTGTGAGGGTAATATTGCTATTAGTACGCCGGCAAGTTGTTCCGGGATACTAATAGTGTTTGTTTTTTTTAAGTTGTGAAATGACATGTTTGCCATTTCTCAACTTTAAACAAAACAACACAATAAGATGGCCGTCAAGGATCAGGGAGAACGGAACTACACGTAGTCCCTTCTCCCTTGCTATGGCATCTAGCTGCGCTTCAGCGTTGAGATGGGACCACTACTGTTTTAGCACAAGTTAGGGAGGAGGCAGCAGCAGGTAAGTGGTGTGGGGGTGGAGGGGGCTAAACATGTGAAAAGGGGGTGGATGATGGGTATGTGAGGGCGCACTTACTTGTTAGCTGGTGGGGGATGATACCGGCTTCCAGCTCCAAGGAGGCTTGGAGCAGGGGATTTACCATGTAAAGCCACCGTTCTGAGCCTCCTCATTGGCTTGTAGGCCGAAACCACACCCCACAGGGTACTAACTACTGGTATCAACTGCATTCTAAACATCAAGACTTCAAAAACAGACAGGACCACAATGCAATTTCCAGGCAAGGTTTCTTTCAAGAAAAGGGTGTATGGGTAGGATGTGTCCTATTGTGCTGGGACAGTGCTAATAAAGGATATGCTAGCTGCATGGTGAGTGGTCTCTGGCTAACCCATATGCCATAAAACAAATCTAGAGTGTGTAAAATCCACTTGCACTTCACGCTTGGCATTAGTTCACATTGTCCATGTTAATTTACAACATAGTTGCCTCCTTCGTATATAAATGTGCTTGCATATGATAAGAGAAGGTCCTTATAAAGAGTATTCCAAGAACTTGAATAGGTGCATAGAAATGTGTATCTTTAGTAGTATCTGTTGCTTAAAAACGACCAACACGTGTTTCGACAATAAGTCTTTTTCAAGGCTAATATGTTCTGTTGTTTGTCCTGAGTAGGTTTGCACAAAATGTGATTTTTGGGTTTTCAAAATTTGCTCCTCGCTTTTAGAGTCACTTAGTCTCCCTCTGATTTTTGTAAGGGGAGTTGTCCTGTTCGGAGTCACCTCTTAAACGGTCTACATGCATGTTTGCTTTCACAATTACTTTCTAGGGGAATCTTTTATTCACATCAACATCCTATTGAACCCACCAGAGAGAAAGCTAAAACATAGGAACATGTGTTCACCTATGGCTACAATGACCCTAATGACACAGTTGCCACCTCCCTAACCACTGCCCTAGATGAACAAGGCTTCACACAACTAAGCATCTTACCCACCCATGAGAAGGCAGGACACTTGACTGGGTAGCAGACCTCAATTGCAACATTACCCTCAAGGACTCCACACCACTTGTATGGTCTGACCATCATCTCCTATCCCTAGAACTCAATGTTATTAACCCAGAACCGATAAAACCTCCAATTGAACCAGCTTGCCTCACTAGAAACAAATGTAATATTACAGCTGAGGCCATAGTACCCCTGGTCATCCTGACTCTCAATGCATTACCTGACAATAATGACCTTAATCTACTGGTTGACACAACAATTCCATGACTAAAGCTATTGACACCATTGCCCCACTCAAACTATGCAAAAGTAAATCCAGAGCACATCTGAACTCCTGGTTTAACCCTGAACTTCAATCACTTTGCGCAGAAAAAAGAAAACTTGAAACACTCTGGAAATCATCTCCTTCCCTTGAAAATAAAACTAACCTAATTAAGACCACTGCCACTTACAAACGTGAGATCATCCGAACCAAAAAAGAAACCTACAATGACTGAATCAATAAAGCAGGATCTAATACAAATCCTTCGAGAGTTAGAAAACCCTAACCCCCCCCCCTATAGATACTAGCACTAAGGATAAACCTTGGTGCACCAGTATCCAAAATGTGCTTTCTAACAAAATCTCGGTGCTCCAGACCAAAATAGCTGACAAGCGACACCAACTGTCCTCAGCCAATTCAATTAGTCCCACGCTGCCCCCCACTATATACCATAACTCAGGATTCAAATTCAACAAGGTATCTATACCTGAAGTACAAAAAATCATAGCATCACTAAAACCATTGGATTGCAAAGGTGACAGCTGTCCACCGCAGATCATAAAAGATGTGGCCAGAGACTTGGGCCCATTTATTACTAAACTAATAAACTCCTCATTCGCCAACAACTCAGTCCCAAGCAACTTAAAACAATCATGGGTTCTCCCATTACTCAAGAAACAAACACTTGACCCAGCTATTCCCACTAACTATAGGCCGATTAGTATAGTCCCTTTTTTATTGAAAATTCTAGATAGAGTAGCCTGCTTGCAAATTCAAAATTATCTAGAGTCCAATAAACTATTAGGGACACGTCAATCTGGCTTTAGACCTCAACATGGAACAGAAACGGCCCTTGTTGACCTCAAAAGCCAGATCAATTACCTAAAAGACAAAAGCAAAGTCCCATTGTACTCCTCCTAGACTTATCGGCAGCCTTTGACTTGGTCGACCCTAACATACTATGTGACCACCTGCCATCTGCAGCTCATTTTTCAAACTTGGCTGTCATGTGGGTCCACTCTTTCCTTGACAATAGCACCATGCGCGTTTTCTCACCTGCAGCAGCGGCAGACCCAATCCCTATCACATGCAGAGTCCCACAAGGCTCATGCGTTTCGCCCACTTTGCGCAATATCTTTACAAAGCCCCTATTTGACAAACTGGACCGTCTGGGTGTCACCTACACTAATTACGCAGATGACACCCAGATACTCCTACCACTATCTGGCACCTATGAAATAGACGTCTGTCGGATTAACGAAGTATACACCATCATTCAGGCATGGATGGCCACACATGGCCTCTGCCTGAAAGCCAAGACTGAGTTGCTCCTAGTCGGCTCACCTAATAACCTACTAAAACTCAGCCCCAAATACACTAGTATCCTCATAGATGGGAATAACATACCTATAGCCAAGGATGTAAAAACCCTTGTGTTCTACCTCGATGCCAATTGCAATCTGACTAAACAAGTTAACATGACTGCCTCAGCCACTGGCTACATAGGTAAGCTGATCAGGGCCTGCAGACCATTATTGTCCCCTAACAGCTGCCTCACTCTGGCTAGAGCACTCAAACAGTCCAAGCTGAATTACTGTAATGGCTTATACCTAGGCGCCAATAAATCTATAACGTATAAGCTGCAGATTCTGCAAAATAATGCGCTCAGAGCGGCATTAAACATACCCAAAACAGAGCACATCTCGGCAACTAGAAAACAGTGTAAATGGCTGTACATTCAAGATAAAATGGACTTAAAAACACTGTGCCTTACCCACAAAGCTTTGAACCATCGGGCCCCACACTATCTTACTGAAAAATTCACCCAAAAGCTGTCAGCCAGAACTACCAGATGCACTAACACCTCCTGTCTTGTGCTGCCCAGATACAACCTCAAAAGGGCTGGCAGAACCAGTTGCCCGGTTCTTTCCGGCCAACTATGGAACTCACTTCCACAGCACATCAAATCCACCCAATCATTCGAAGAATTCAGAAGACTTGCCATCTGGCTACTTAACAAAAACTAACCCTAAATCTCAACAGTGTGTCTCCAGTAGATCATTTGCATCTCGCACTGATCACTTGCCTGCTGTAAACACCCATGTTTCCTGTCTCTCTGCATATCTGTACATATCTGTATTATGTATCCTCTGCTCACCTGCAACCTAAAACTCAACATTGTGTCTCCAGAAAATCGTTTACATTGTGCACTGATCACTTGCCTACTGTACATACCTATATCTCCTGTTTCTTTGTATATCTGTACATATTTGTATTATGTATCTTCTGCTCACCTGTAACAGTCAACCTACTTCCTAAGCGCCCAGATACCCCTGGGTCAGGCGCGCTATATAAATAAAATAAATAAACAAACAAACACCTTCCATTCAATAAACCATTTACTTTTTCATGCACATGTTAAACTCGCTGCAGTTTAACCACGTTTGCAATTAAAATACTTAACTTATGAAGCCAGACGATCAATGTAAATGCGACAAATGGTTACCACATTTAATTTACCAACTCATTTTGCCCATTAACTTTATTCACTATTAAAGTTGCATTTTTACTTAACCACCAAAACTTCGAAACATGTACTGCTACTCCCCGTGTGAGGCTAAAATACATCGAAGGACGTTCTCAAGGGGGACTAAGTATTTTAAAATGTCAGTTTGCTCACAACACGACAACGTCCTTTGTGTCGAAGAGCCATTTTGGTGAGGTTTTGTTCATTATGCAGCAGCGCTCGCATTCGGATGCGCGTTCACTGTCAGTCCCAGCGGCGGCATCTTTACACATCTGCTTCTCGGGCATGTGTGCCCCTCTGCACCGCAGGAAGTGGAGAGAATCCTCACCTGTACCCAGGCGCGTTTCCCACGGCGTCATTTGCATGCGAGACATTATTTTGAGATTGCAAGCCATGAATAGGAGACCGTCTTCCGGAACACTTAGCACCCGAGTTTGCATATGTTTCGCTCTTTTAATTGCTCTTAAATATAGGATTGTAATTGCTTGATAACTAAGCAAAAAGTTACAGAGTAACAAAAATAAAGGCTGAGGCAGCGTTTGTCTTTGAAAGTGAAAATTATTCTTGCAGCATTAGTCAAACACTAATTGCAATGCAGAGCGTCGTGTTCCATAACATTCATCCCAGGAGAAAGCGCTCGAGCAGGTGTCATGGACAGTGGGTAAAATGGAGTAGGCAAGCATCCCGTGACGCAAGCGGTGCAGACGGCGGGCGGGACCGAGTGGTTTAAGCACCTAAATGAGCTTGAAGAAATGTTTTGGCAGCAGAACGGGCTCATTGTTTATTGGTGGAAAGAAACACGCAATGGGTTTTAATACAACAGGAGTGAACTGCACGCTCCACTGGATGCATGCACGAGTTCCCAAAGCCTTTCCGTCTTCAGGGCTTTAAGTGGGCTGGGGCTAGACATGGTTCTGAGGAGTGGGCTTTGTGGGGTTCACTAATGTCCCCTGGCAGTACAGGCCATCAAAGGACAAGGCTTTGTTTCTATAGCCTGAAGCTCTGGCTCATGCGCGAGAGCTTCACGCTTCATAAAAAAAAGAAAATCCTTTTGTCCATAATCGTGGCGCCGGCCCCTGCAACGCATCCCTTTAATCAAGAGATACCCTTGGGCCCCTGCCACCATTATTAAAGAAAAGGTGAGGCCTCTGGAAGCCACGGCCATATTTTTCTAAAGCCTGAAGCTCCTGCCCAGTGCCTGATGATTATGGGAGAGGGAAAGGGAGCTCTACAGTTGTGTATGTAAATGGGAAGGAAGCTGCGGGCATTGTGGAGTGGGCAAGAGGCCTGGGAAGGAGAGAAGAGCAGAGGGCCCCGTTTTGAAGGATGAAGGAAAGATGGGATGGATAGGGCTGGTGGTAGTGTAAGAGCAGAGAAGAGAAATATTCTAAAGTGGTATTATGTTGTGGTGTGGAAGGGTCACAGCAGAAGAAATGAAGTGGTAGTTGAGGAAGCCTTAAGTCTAGGGGCATGCTAGGGCAGATTATGGTGGTGAATGAGAGAGGAAGGAAGGATGGTTAATAGGGTGGATTATTATCTGGGTGAGTGTTCAGTGGACAGGAGAAATACATTCAAGAGCCATTTAATGTTTGGAAGATTAGGTGAATTTCTGATGTGAGACGAGAGGATATTGCGATGGTGGAGAGCTAGAAAAGAAAATGAGCAGAAGCATGAGCAAGCACATGGAGGGCAAGAATAATCTAAAGGAATGCAAGAGGATGTCCAGAGTGATATTGAGGAGGAGTAACTGGAGACGATGTTGGATCGATGAGGAGGAGCTACGTCATCTATGAATTTCAAGACTATTAGGAGGAATTTAAACTGAGGTTGAGGGGGAGTCCTTCTGTGGATGAAGTCTTTAAGGTTCTCTAAGCAGACATGTTATCTATTTAATGAAATGCACTTATAATTTGATAAGTGCATGCTTGTTTTGTGTATGTGTGGGTGTAGATGTTTCTGTATGCCATTTTGTTTTATATAGCATAAGCTATTTGTGACTACATTACTTTCCATATTATAATATGAGAGCACTCGTACTGTTACCTTTTCATCTGTGATTTCCAGTACACCTGCATTGGATGAATCTAAGCTGATATTGCACGGCAACAATTAGCTTATCGTGGATGCGATTGTGACTCCATCCTTGTTTTGAAGTCATCTGTCTAACTCACTTGCTCTATATAAATAGCTGGTAACTGGTACATTGTAATGCCACCCTGGATACAAATGGCTTACTGCCAAAAAATGTCACCACTTCCCTTCACCATCATTTCCTCAATGTGGAGGCAGTTACAAAATGTGAAACAGAGGGCAAGTTCTGGAAGCAGGTAATGCCTTCGGGACAAGGGACTCCTGCTCAGTTAATTTACCATGAGCCGGGTCTCACCTTTCTGAAGGTCATTGTTTATAGGTGCTATATAAATAAAACATCATATATCATGGCACCATGTAGTTACTTGTGCTTTTCTTGAAAGTTAGAAATTGTCTAGGAAAATACTTTGATTGTTATACTATTGAGTGTGCCGTTTGTGGAACAGTGCAGAGTATGCCTAGTATAATTTCTTCTTTTCCCTAAGATACTTAAATAGTGCAGGCAACCATGACGTATTAATGTACTTTCCGAACAGGGAACCGCTATTTATTTATTTAATTGTCTTTTTATAACACGCCAAACCGGAGTTTGGTTTCTAAGTGCGGATCCGGGATTCGAACCTCTGTTGCTCTGCATGGCCTTACTTCCAAGACCAGTCCGTTGCCCCTGTGCTATCCTTCGTGAAACAATTGGAAATAAAGTCTACTTTTAGATGCTTGCACTCCTCTAACTCAGAACGTGACAAAAGCAGGGTCTTCATCTTCTTCCAGAAAGACAGAAGATCCTCCACTTGTCTGAATGTTTCCAGGAGGACGTCCCAATGTCTGGCTGCTGAGATCCCAAAAGAATTGCCAAATGATCTACAGCTCCTATCAAAGGGAATCGAAAGGGGGCAGTGTGTCCAGGAATGATGCCAAAATGATTTCTCAATGATTGCTTGACGAGAGTCTACTCTATAAAGGCTGTAGGGAAGGGAACAATGCATTAGCAAAAAGGGACTAATTCAAGGTAATGAAGAAAATGGTTATATGGGTCGAGTGATGTCTGCTGCAGGTATTTGGGTAGGCTATGTCTAGATACTTTCTGAAAAGTTACACGAAGATGTGAGGGGTGCACGGGTCTCTTAGGCGAGTCAAGATAGGAAACACTGAAGCAGGTGTATGATGATCACCCTACCCTATGGCGTTAGATGCATTATTTATTTATTATTTTTGTTTACGTTTATGAAGGGTTAATTGAAGGGTTGCTAAAATGTATTGTTATGTTCGATTTTTTAATCGTAATGTATTTATTTAAGGGCATTATGATGTTTGTATGTGTATGAACAAACAGAAATGCACATTAATGAAAATAATACACATGCTCAACTGTGCATCATGTTCTATTCCTGGGCTGTACTTACAGTCAAACATGTTTCATGATTAATGTAGGGTTTAAAATATTGTAATGGCATTTCTTTCATGCGCGATACCAGAGAGGAATGTACATGACCGAACTCTTATTAGCACCTGCAAGTCATTATTGATATCGACGGAGCCAGTTGGGAATGCTGCTGATAACCACTGTTATCAGCTGCATGGCAATCGTTCTGATTTCAGAAGCAGGTGCAGAAATCAGAGAAACCCTTTCTCAGCGTTCAGGAAACAGCAGCAGCGTTTCCCAGAAAGGTTTCTTAAAACAAGGCCACTTCCTGTCTGCAAATATCTGCATTTATCTTTGCATTTATTTTTCTTTATTTTACTGCAGCTCCACCGTGACATGCAACATCCAATTTATAGCACCACACTGACAACCACAAGGGAACATGCTTCCACTTTTGTATAGTGTTTTTCATTCCACCCAATGCATTTCCATTTTAAAACCATTCCGGTTAAATTGAGCTTTCAAGACGTTTATCGACAGTCTTGTTGTTGTTGTTATTGTTTTTTTTTTTTAATACTACACAATAAAACTTGACCTAATTACCAAAATGTTGTGGTTACTTTAAACACAATGAAACTGTTTTTTTTTTTTATTCACCCCCAAACTCTGTCATCATAATAACACCGTTGTGCCCTCGGGAGAGGTCATTATGGCTTCTGATAATTGCCCTTCACAACATTCGGCCCCTAGTGTTGTCTTGGGCCGGAACTCGGTATGCACGCTTGCATTAGAGATGCATTGTTTTCTAGACATAGGAATAGCGCAGATTATGTCAATCTTGGGTAAATACGTCATGGTATATTAATGCTCCAATCGTGGCTTGTATTACCTTCTATTCAAATAGATATTTATGATGCGTGTTTTTCTTCTTCTTATTGGTAACTTTTTAATCAGTATGGCTCTGTTGATGACGGCTCTATCTGCAACATCTAACATTATATTTACCATACGTCTGCCAGAGTCGGCTGCGTAGTAGTTGTCACCATAGCCACCTACAGCCCTTAATTCTCTCCAGCGGACAATGTAGGAACGCAGTTTGCAGTGCACTTGACCATGGCTGGCCCATCGTCACAGGGGTGTGCGGAGCTGTGATCACGCCTCCCCAAGGGACGCGTGCGTTCCGCTTCCAATACGAATTCCTAGAACGCAGACCAAGCAGAAACCCTGCCGCAACCATGTAGTGCCTTTATAGGCAAGATCCAGGAAGCACATTGCTTCCATAACCACGGGGTTGCCCCTCCTGCAGTAGATGTAATTGACATGATGCTGCATAGGTTTGCTGCCAACAGTGGGCCCATAGCGGGCGCTTATCATGCATGCTTCGCTTGCGGGAAGCGCATGGTCTCTGCTGACAGCAGCAGACTTGGCTACACCAGAGTGTTAAATGAGTGGTAACTGGTACAGTTATAGTCATTAAGCACGGTGTTAACTGGCTCTATTCATTTGTTAATCCTCTTAGTTGCTGTGCAGTTCCATTTTTACAGCAATTTAAAATGTGACATCTTCGAGAAAGGTTATATTACTTAGGCCATCTTGCTGTAGCCATCAGTTAAATGATGGATTGTTCCTCTCAGCGTTCATGGGCTGGGAAGCGCTTAGTTACATATCTTAATGATTATGCATCTGCACCTTTATTGCATATGTAAGTGGAATTAATTACATCAATGTTCTTTTTTTACACGCAGTAATTCTCTGTTATTATTCTATTACGGAATTTCCAACTCTATAGATCTGATTGCTAATAGGTTTAAAGTCAACGGGCGAGCCTGGAAGTGTGGCAGCGCTGTCGCCCTTAAGTCCCTTACAAGGACTGGCTGCGTGGCAGTAGTAGGTGGTAGTAGCCCAACTACCACCAAATAACATAGTGTTGTGCAGTTGGTTAAACCTGCAAAATCTGCGCACTGCCCAAAAGAAGTTTTTTTAGAATCAAATAATCACTAACATCGTGCGCTGGTTTATTCAGAAGACTCCCCCTTCCCCCCCGACCCTCCCCCCGGTCGTTCTCAAGGCTATATATTGCTGATTATTATGCCCAAATGCTGTTCTTTTAATGTTTGTTCTTTTAATTCCGTGCTGCCCTGGAATGATCCCGTCGAGTGTCCTGTTGTTTAAGGATATTTATCCTTGACTAGAACAGTCACCTAACATGCTAAACAGAGGAATCAAAAGAACAAACATTAAAAGAACAGCATTTGGGCATAATAATCAGCAATATATAGCATTGAGAACGACCGCAGGGTCGAAACACATGTCGGCTGATCATCTGAATAAATCAGCACATGCATGTACTGATTATTTGATAGTAAAAAACTTCTGTTGTGCAGTGCACGGATTTTGCAGGACTAACCAGCTGCACAGCACTGATTGCTAATAGGCTGCCAACCTTTAACAGCAGGCCTTCATTGGAGGTTTTGCAATCGTACTTTGGCCACGTCAGTGCAGTAGGCTTCTTTGGAAGGTAGAATGTATGTTTTGGTTCCGAACAAAACCTTGAACGGATCTTATGTTGCGTTTTATGTGAAATGTGTAACATTGAAACCTGTTTCAAAGGCGTCGTTTGGCAAGGGGCAATTCAAAACTGTAGATGTGGCTCCTTAAAGTGTATCGGGCTACCTCTCCTATGGCACAGTGAGCCAATCAGTGAGTGTAGGCCCCTTGGCTGGGCGCCGTCCAGTAGAGCTGGTCATTTGTTCTGGTTCTTTCTCATTAGAGCGACACACACTGTTTACCCAGCTGTTGCAATAGAGGGTCAGCTGCATCTCTGATATTGTTGGTGAGACCATTGGAGGTAAGACATTACTAGGATACATTTATTTGGGGTTAAATAGAGTAGATGTCACCTTGACACTATGTGTAGATTGTGTGCACCTGTTCCATGCAAGGTTCCGCTTTTGTATAATATGCATTGCGTGACTATTTAATTCAGTGGCAGAAACGTTGGAAAGATTTTAGATAGTATGATGCTGTCCTGTAGGCCCTTGCCATGTTTAAAATGTAAACATCTCTGATAGTGTATGATACGAATGCAGTCTTTTGCATACTGACTGGCATGATGCGTGGCAGAAATTAGAAAAAATGCTGAGCTCAGTTCTAACACTGTGTAACATCTACCAGATGGGCCAACCTAATAAATGGGTAGGAATCAACATTCGGATATCAGTTCTCTGAGGGAGTCGTGTCAGTGTCTCTCGTTGTGCTCTGACAGAGCTTCCTGTATGTTGCTTCTCTGGTACCTCTGCTGTTCTGTGTATCCTGGTCCCTAAGGCTATTTTTTATGGAGTGATATAACTTTTTATTAGCCGCTAGAGATAAGAAGTGGGCATGGAGCACAGACTACATAATCAACTAGATAAGCTCTCCACGCTGCATGGCTAAATCTTCCTCCTGTACCTTTGTCATGTTATGTTAGTGTAACTTGTACAGCGCAGCGTTCACCCAAAGGTATCTTGGCGCTAGAGAGGAGAAGGACTGCACAATAAGTCAAGCAACAACAGCCAGGTACCTAGAACAGAATAGTTTTGAGTGTTCTCCTAAACT
Organism: Ambystoma mexicanum; assembly: GCF_040938575.1. Lineage (NCBI taxonomy): Eukaryota > Metazoa > Chordata > Amphibia > Caudata > Ambystomatidae > Ambystoma > Ambystoma mexicanum. Next base: position 589,343,900 of record NC_090930.1, on the reverse strand, counting down.
GTAAGTGATTAGTCACGTTATTGACTGTCCCAGGCAGGTCGTTCCACAATTGATTGGCAACGACTGAGAAAGCGCAACCTCCAATATGAGATCTGTGAACCTCGGGACGACCAAAAAGCCAGCGGCAGCAGAGCAGAGATGGCAGGCAGGGATATAACAAGTAAATTTAGATTGGAGGTACTCGGCCCCCTGCATGTGCAGTGCCCTGTAAAAAATTCACAAGGCCTTAAACCGAATCCGCTGCATTACAGGAAGCCAGTGGAGGGTGCGCAACACAGGGGAAATTTGGGCCCCAAAAGGGGACCCTGCGGCCACCTGGGCGGCTAGAATCTGAAGACGTTGTAAACGCTGGATGTTGCCTTTGGGCTGAGCCAAATTAAGAGCATTACAATAATCAAGTCTGCTCAGCACCAAGACAGCCACCACAGGCGGATGAAGAGTCACAGGTATCTGAGGGAGAACCTTTTTTGGGATTTTTAAGTGGACATGACCAGCTTTACAAACAGCAGACACTTGATCTTTCATCGAGAGAGAAGATGAAAGAATGACTCCCAGATTCCTCACCTTGGACACAGGAATAGGAAGGACATCAAGTGAAGAAGGCCATAATGAGACAACCCAGAGAGTAGGATCGGGGGGGGGGGCACCCACCACTAGCACCTCTGTCTTGTCCCCATTCAGTTTCAACCAGTTGCGAATCATCCATTTACCAGTGGCAGTCAGGCACTTATGAAGGCACAACAACACCTCAGTCAGATCCAAGATCTAAGCTTATCAGGATCTGGGTGTCGTCAGCATAAGAATAGCACCTGATGCTGAGGGAGTGGATGGGATAGATCAAAGGCCAGATGTATATATTGAAAAGAATGGGGGACAAGGCAGATCCTTGTGGAACACCATAGGATAGACAGCAGGGGCGAGAGATAAAGAAGCCAGAGAGAGTACCTAAGTGCGATCAGCCAGGAAAGAAGAGAACCAGGATAGTACATGGCCCGTGATGCCAATTTAAGACAGGCGAGTAAGCAGGGTGGGGTGGTCTATGGTATCAAATGCTGATACCACTACACAAGCTACTGGTCCTGAAGAAGATGACCCCAAAAAAGGGAGTCATTGAAACTGTTAAACCTCTTTCCAGTGTTGATATCCTTATACAAATTTGGATACTACTTGTTTGAATCTACAACCTACATCTGCTCAAGGGCCGAAATATTAATTGTTTTATGTTTACAAAAAAACAAAAAAGAATATGTATAAGAATCACACTTTAGCTGAGACTGGGAACAGCATTTTAGTTACCATTAGGCCCTCACTATGCATTGTGTGCACATACCTCTCTGTGGGTGAATATAGAATGGCTTTTGCAAAGTAGAAATTCCCATTTGAAATGTCCAGAATGTTAGGAGTTTGGGCAATGGTTGAATTGTCTTTAGACGTATTATGAGATGCATTCTATATAGATAGGGATAGTCCTCTCGTCCTGACTAGGACGTTCTCGTCCTCCTTCCTCCCCACTCTACTCACCTGATGATAGGATATCCAAATCTTCTGGGTCGAAGTTCCTTCGATGAGGTAATCCTTCTCCTTTTTATGTGGAGGGGGCCTGCCGCGAGAGGAAGCCACAGTGACCGCTAGCTATTACAGCAGTCCTGTGGCCTCATTCCCGCGGGCAGCCAGGAATAAAAAGGGAAAAAGGCGAACGGCAGAAAAAACGCTTTTTTGGCCGTAGTGTTGTTCTGCTCGAAGGAGATCCAGCAATGGAATGAGGTCCGGAGATGGCAGGAGTAACTGGTAGGTGGGAGAAGGCTCCAGGAGCAGGCGACCTCTGAGGCAGTGGCAGGGCTAACCACAGAGAAGGCGTGGAAAGATAAGAAGCCACTGGAGAGGGTTCCAGCAAAGCGGGAGGCAAAGCAGAATGAGAAGGCAGCGAGGCAATGAGAATAAGGGAAGGAAAGACGCCAGAAGGGCGTACGAAGAGGAAAGCAGGAGGCGGCTAAAGAATAAGCCGAAAGAGGAAAACGGCGTCTGACCCAAAGGAGAGCGAAGCGCTAATCTAAGGGGGTTGCAACGCAACGGTCCTCCGGAAGTAAACAGAATATATACTTCCGGGGCGGCCGTCAGGACGCAACAACTAGACCTGCAGAGAGTGGAAACTAACCCTGCACTCTTCCGTGACGAATCCACCAACGCCGAAGTGAACCCCATCCGGCACGGCGGATGACATCTCTCCCTTTTCTATTAGATAGGCTGCACACCATCGTTGACCTAGGGACAGCACTACCCTACAGGGATAGGGTTTGCTTCTGACTAGGGACAATGTTAGTGGACTCATTAATTGAGGACATGAAAATCCATGTATGTAGTTAGGTGTGCTCCATACCTGTTTTTGTGTGATACCACCAACATGGAAACATCATTTTAAAGTAGCAGTATTGAAATTGACAGCCAACACAAGTGTGTTCTTGCAGTGCTAATATTTGCAAATATTGGCAGAACCAGCATGCACAACTCTTTGTACAGTGTCAAATTTGATATTACAAAGGGACATGACTTGCTACCTCGGGCAACAAGCCACAAGACCTTATTTAGCCCGGCTCTCCTCAACCACCCCTGGCGACCAGCTCTGACAACACAAAGGCATACTACATTGAATGGTACTCTAGCAAATGCAAACAGCTTATGGCATATATCCAACTGCACGCAGAGATGCCTGCCAAAAAAATTGCAAAATTGTAAATAATTGTAACTGAACCTATGGAACATTAAACTTGACCAATCTCAGACACACTATGGTGTTCGTTATCATTAGAGACTGAATAAATGGTATGAAAATACCAACACGCAAATGGCACATCCACCGCCACAGTAAAACGGGGTTTCAACCACAACCTTGTACATTCTTAAACCCTGGGACTGCAGGAGCTCTGTCCCAACGGAACCCCAATTACAGGCAGCAGGAAATATAACCTCATGCGGAGAAACTGATACAAATAAGCGCAGAGATCCACAGTTCCTTCAAGCTCCCACACTCAAGTCTATCTCAACATTGGCATTTCTCACAGCTAGTTTAGTCCCGGTCTTGTTGTAGCAATGCTGCTACTTATTTATACAGCCACAATGGAAATGTTTTCTTACAGTAGCAATTTTGGTACTATTTAGCATACCCAACATGAGTATGATTTTACAATGTCAATAAGGAAATATATTGCCATATACAACATGAAGACCTCTGCCTACAGTGCTAATATTACCATTATTAGGGTGCATCCAACACGTGTGCTCATACCGTGACAATATTGGCATATTTTGTCACTGCAAACTAGTAAAATGATTCAACTTGTAAAACAGGCATTATCGGGCAGAGCCAAAATGGGTGTGTTATTAGTGGAACACTACGTGGTATCATGCAAAGCTAGCATGCATATTTTCATTGGCCAAATGGGCATTATTGTCCACAGCCAGCATGACAATGTTTTAATTTAGTGGCAAACATTGCAATACCACGCACAGCCAACTTGAGTGTGCTCTTACAGTGGCAATACTGGCATATATCGGCTCAGTCGACATTAGCATGTCTTTTTACAAGTGAACAATACTGGTCTATATTGTGGGTATGTGCATTATTAGTGACACTGCTGGCATTTACTCCGGGCACAGACATCCTGAAGTATGTTTTACAGTGTATATGCTGGCCTATCATTTTTTCTGCAGAGCTTGATCAATTCACTGTGTTGCCAGGGATTTGAATTAGATAGCCAGATTAATTGTCTCTGATGCCACAACAATATTATTATAATTATAATTTTAGTATTATTGCATTTGAGCCTGGACCTAGCTTTGGGAAGCAATGGAGCACTTTACAAACCTAGCGGGAAGAATCTGGTGAGGGAAGCAGATAAACAAGGGAATTGGCAGCTAGCAGGTGAGGGGGAGGGTATGCAATTTAGCAGCAAGGGATCTAAAAGCAAACAGGCAAGGAAGCAGTGAGGAGCAGCTGACTTAGTCTCAGATAGGGTGGGGAGTGGAGGAGCCATCCCTTGAAGAGGAGTGCCTTGAGATCTTTCATCTAGATCCTTCATCTAGACTGTAGAAGTGACGGAGCAAGTCTGGTGTTGACTGGGAGGCGTTTCCAGAGTCTTGGGGCATAAGCAGAGAAGGTCTGTCTTCTGGTTCCTTCTTTCCTGCCTTAGTGGAGTTCAAATCAGCACACATCCTTATTTCTGGTGGATCACAGGCCTCCAGGGACGCTACCTTTCTCAGTGAGGTAGCTTTGGGAATTTAGGGTGACAGCCTTGTATATAATGTGGTTTTACAAAGGTAGCGGGCGCCCCTCTCTCGCAAGAACAGACATGATAACCTGTTCAGTGGTTATTAACCACTTGAGAGTTTGCAGCCACTGCTTTTACTCACTGTGCCTTTCACAGATGGGAAATATCCATTTGCATATCAGTCTTTGTCCTGCCCAGGGGCAGTCCAGCACCGAAATACAATGGCAATTCCAATCTGAACGAGAGTACCACCAGCAGCCCCATACACGTGTTTCACCCTTGTTGGGGATCATCAGTGAGGTGAAGCTGATGCCTCTCTAAGCACAGTGAGAGGGAGACCACGTCTGGTTGCCCCCAGGAGACCTAGGGTTACCAATCCCAGGTTCCTTAAAAAATAGTTTTACAAAGGTAGCGGGCGCCCCTCTCTCGCAAGAACAGACATGATAACCTGTTCAGTGGTTATTAACCACTTGAGAGTTCGCAGCCACTGCTTTTACTCACTGTGCCTTTCACAGATGGGAAATATCAATTTGCATATCAGTCTTTGTCCTGCCCAGGGGCAGTCCAGCACCGAAATACAATGGCAATTCCAATCTGAACGAGAGTACCACCAGCAACCCCATACACGTGTTTCACCCTTGTTGGGGATCATCAGTGAGGTGAAGCTGATGCCTCTCTAAGCACAGTGAGAGGGAGACCACGTCTGGTTGCCCCCAGGAGACCTAGGGTTACCAATCCCAGGTTCCTTAAAAAATAGTTTTACAAAGGTAGCGGGCGCCCCTCTCTCGCAAGAACAGACATGATAACCTGTTCAGTGGTTATTAACCACTTGAGAGTTCGCAGCCACTGCTTTTACTCACTGTGCCTTTCAGAGATGGGAAATATCCATTCGCATATCAGTCTTTGTCCTGCCCAGGGGCAGTCCAGCACCGAAATACAATGGCAATTCCAATCTGAACGAGAGTAACACCAGCAACCCCATACACGTGTTTCACCCTTGTTGGGGATCATCAGTGAGGTGAAGCTGATGCCTCCCTAAGCACAGTGAGAGGGAGACCACGTCTGGTTTCCCCCAGGAGACCTAGGGTTACCAATCCCAGGTTCCTTAAAAAATAGTTTTACAAAGGTAGCGGGCGCCCCTCTCTCGCAAGAACAGACATGATATCCTGTTCAGTGGTTATTAACCACTTGAGAGTTCGCAGCCACTGCTTTTACTCACTGTGCCTTTCACAGATGGGAAATATCCATTTGCATATCAGTCTTTGTCCTGCCCAGGGGCAGTCCAGCACCGAAATACAATGGCAATTCCAATCTGAACGAGAGTACCACCAGCAACCCCATACACGTGTTTCACCCTTGTTGGGGATCATCAGTGAGGTGAAGCTGATGCCTCTCTAAGCACAGTGAGAGGGAGACCACGTCTGGTTGCCCCCAGGAGACCTAGGATTACCAATCCCAGGTTCCTTAAAAAATAGTTTTACAAAGGTAGCGGGCGCCCCTCTCTCGCAAGAACAGACATGATAACCTGTTCAGTGGTTATTAACCACTTGAGAGTTCGCAGCCACTGCTTTTACTCACTGTGCCTTTCACAGATGGGAAATATCCATTTGCATATCAGTCTTTGTCCTGCCCAGGGGCAGTCCAGCACCGAAATACAATGGCAATTCCAATCTGAACGAGAGTACCACCAGCAACCCCATACACGTGTTTCACCCTTGTTGGGGATCATCAGTGAGGTGAAGCTGATGCCTCTCTAAGCACAGTGAGAGGGAGACCACGTCTGGTTGCCCCCAGGAGACCTAGTGTATATATTGCAACAATGCAATCTTGGGAACATTTTTAAAAAAGGCAGTGGACAAACTACTACCATCATCAACTGCAGCACTAAAAGGCATACATTATCAAAGAAAAATAATCCAACTACCAACATTGTACAACAAAGTGAGAGCACTCCTTAAGAATAATCACAAATACAATAACCGCACAGCCTGCAACATGACTCCTTCTGAAAACCTAACTGGATAGGACCAACAGTGTCCCACACACACAGGAAAAAACAGAGCTTCTTCCAAGAAATTGCGAACTGCTTTCCACCTTCTCTTTTAAAGAATTGCTTTCCATAATCAACTCCAGCAACACAGCAAGCTCCTGACATGTCCTGTGTCCTCTCACCCGGTGTCTTTTCACCATCTACCAATCAATAACCAAACATCCAGGTTTGCCATCCACTTTTCTATACCTTGTCAAAACCTCCATTAAGAAAATGACCATCACTTTCACTTTCAAAACTGCTTTTGCAAAACCCATCCCGAAGAAACAAAGACCGAAGTGGCACAGCAAACTATCACTGTTGTCTCCAAATCACAAATATTTGGCAAAATCCTTAATAAATTCATACAGCAACAGCTTTATGCCCAACATGTCTGTGATTTGATTGACTCCAATAACCTTCTAGAATCCTAACACACATTCAGGACAATCAGACGAACAGAATCCAAATTGTGTCTGCTCAGGGACACACGAAGGAGCAACACAATAAATCCCACACCAAGTGCATTCATCCTACTTAAGGGCATTGCAGCATTTGACATTCATTCATGGGATACAACTAAATATACACGAGGGCATAGGACTACGGGACCTGCCTTATGCTTTGTCAGGTCCTTCTAGATCAAGAGGCTAGAAAAAAAAAGGAAAACTCGTGGCACCATCAGATAGTAATAATAATAACATGACATGCAGAGTCCCTGAAGGCTCCAGCCTCTCATGCCTCCTGGTAAACATACATGGCCCTGTTGTTGAACTGATCAGCAACATGAGCACTGTTGCCCGTATGCGGGCTTGCAAGCTCACATGAAGCCATATTGCCCACAGCCGTGGACAATATTACTTAATTACGCATTTTTTCTGAGTATTCTGATTGGATGAGAGAAGGTTTATGATGAAACACTAGCACAAAAGAGCCTTCTTCTCAGCCTGCACATTTGATCTTGCTAAACTGTTTCTCTACTTTTAAATTGAAGGGGGGCTAATTTGCCCAAATGTCTGTCCTGGCGAAATATTTTGAAATCTAATTTTCTGATGCGCTACTTTTGCATTAACTTCCTTTAACTGCTGATACGTGGTTGTAGCTAAAGTTAGGGGAAGGATACATATATTTCTAGCTCTGTATGTATATCCCTTTAGCTACCACGTGTCGCCCATCTGCACAAATACGTCCCATTCCTTTAGCCGCGACATTACAGCCCAATCTTGCAACACTGGGCTACTGTAAGGGCTGCTTTGCTTATGGCAAGACCACAATTTGCACGTCTGATATTTTGATTTGCCATTAATCAAGACAGGGCATGTGCCTCCATTTCAGTATATGTCGCATGCGTTGCTAATCGAAGGGTGGAACAACCTCTGAGTACAAAAGGGCACTCGCATTTTCGTTTCAATGCTAAACCAACGTTCCTATTGGCTTTGGCACCATACTTGTGATGCCGCTTGTCTAAGACATATTAGCCGTGCCTGATGTTTGTCGTTTCTGAGTTTCTAGATTTGCAATTGGAGAAGTTGTAACTTTCTTTTACAGTAAACGACTACTATCATTCTATCTTTTCGGTTCTCGGAAACAAGCAAACTCGTAGATAGAGGTTGGTGTAAATAATTCAGAAACCGCGCGCAATCAAGGTGAGCGGAAGGTGAGGTGTCTCCTTGTTCATCAGTAGGGGATTAGTGGGATCTGTATGGCACAGAGATGCTGAGTCTTTTATCTTCAGGGCACCAGCTCTGTTCTAACCTTGGCCACAGGCGAAACAACATGTTTTACTTGTCAGCATGATGGAGCTCACGCTGGCAGTGTGGCCACTTAACAAAACCTTCAACTTGGTCTTCTCAGCATATGCTCAGATCAGCCACAGTACATGGTCTCCGAGAAGTGCACAGCTTCAAATTCCCCTGCTTCCACAAACTCTGCCTTAGGAGAATAAACATATACCCCTAGCAAAAATAATAGTAAGCATCTATTCCCCCCCTCTGCTACCCCTTTGAATAAACTGAGACAAACAATTTAGTCGAACCCCCCGCAACCACCCTGTGCAAAAGATAGAAGACCACCTCCACACCCAAAATGCAACAACACTGAGAATATGACCAAACAACATAATACAAAGAGTGCACTGCAGGAAGGATCTGTACTAATGCACCGAAGCAACATGTGCCCCGCTGCCCCCTCTTACAAAAGGTTGGGCTTTGGGGGCTGTCAGCAGATGAGGGGAACATTATTGCATATGCTTTGGAAATATAAGAGATTGAAAGATTTCTGGAAGGATGTATTGGTCAGAATGGATACAGCTGTTAGCATATCTTTTCTGCATACTTTTGTGGCAGTGATTTTTCTATCCACGGAGGCTAGATGCGAGGAAACATGTGAGGCTTCAGGCTGGATCGATCAAGCCTTATTGGTAGCGATTAAACAGATTCTGAATGTGTGCAAGACGAGAAAGAAGCCTCAGTTAGAGAATTGGCTAATGGATATGCAAATACTTTCAGGCTTTGAAAAAATGCAATCAGTAAAACAAAATAAAGAGGCCAGATATTTGGAGCACTGGGGGCCTTTTAATGGTGTGTATGGGGGAGTGTCGCTTGGGGTAATGTACAGTTAACTATGTAATATGCATTTAAGGGGCTGGTAGGTTGTGGGGGTGTTGTGTGTTTGTTGTTAGGTTTTTGTGGTTGTGTTGTCTTTTCCAGTGTTATTCTACTATTATGCTGTGTAGGGGGGGGGGGTGCAGATGGGGAATGTTTCTTAGTAATCTTTACATGTATGATAAGGAAAATTTGTTGTTCAATAATTATAACCACTCAATTGCACTTTTATTGCAATGTTTATTGATTAAAATAAAAAAAAAGATGAAACAAAAGGATGGGCTGCAGGTGTGATGGGCTTACACATTCAATGTATAACCAGCATATCTGTATTTATGTCACGTTATGACTACATAATAATACACTCCCAGAAAAGAAATGTGTCTTAACGTGTTCCTTTTTTAAAGTGCATATGCAGTACACATCCTTCGTGTTTGCCTAATGAAGCAGAACGCCTCATAATAGTGCTAGGTGCTGTACCATAGATAATCTAGACTGAGCAGCCGACAAAACTCATTCATGTGAATAGAATCAATTAATGTTCTTTCCTTTCTGCAGAAGCTGCTATGGAGTTGTCTTTGTACTACACAGAGGTATGAGGCTGCAGACATAATTGGTATAATTAGGCGATGCTACCCTCTGTTTAGGACACTATTATCCCATATTGTAATCAGTATCGACCACACTAAAGACTATGGAATCTGGTAACATGTTTTATCCCTTTACCCTGGGATTGCTGGCGGGTTAGTTGTTGGCTCTGAGGTCTTATGCCGCTCATAAATATATTCAGAAGCAACATTGAATGGAATTGTAATCGGGGATGTCATTTCACTAAAATGCCAGGGGTAGCGGAAGTGACATTGCATGACCCTAGACGACATCACAGAAACTTATGTATTTGACCTCGCCATGCAGTGACATCACGGGAATTGATAGAACACGACCTTTCACCTCTTACCAAAACAGGAAATGGCATCACATATCATTGTTCCTAAGTACACTATGAGAAATATGGTTACGAAATCACTGTAATGTGCTATACATTTCATATAGGAATGGATAGCATTGTACCTAAGTACACTACAAGAAATATTGTTATGATATCACTGTAATGTGATATACATTTCATACAGGAATGGATCACCATATGTATTGTTAATATAAGTGTGTATAGGCCCATATTACCAAATTACTGTGAATGCAAGCAGACGTCCAAGGCCAAATGATAATGTGTTATTATGAAGCAATTACACTTAAGTGCTTTACATAGAAAAATATATATACAGTATCACCCAACCTGTGTATGCACTCGTTTATCTACCCTAGAAGGATGAAAGGCTTGATTTGGCCTTTCCAGAATTCAAATCTGCAATCTGCAGACAACACACACATTAGACCAGCGAGTGCTCAATCCTCTGAGCGATCTTACCGGCTATAGATATTTAACCGGCTATTGTAAAATGAGCAATTACATGTCTAAATATTCTCAAAGTCAGAAAGCAAATTACACTCTGGTAACTGAGATTCAACAGCAGGCCAGTTTAGCTGCAGATCCGGGTCAAAGTTGGCCACATGTCATGCCTGCATTGATCTACTTTTCAGGCTTCACCGGTTGGCAAAATGCAGACCATTGGGAGGGTTCATAACTGTGTATTAAAGAATGTAGAGTAGCACAGAGAAAGCAGCACACTCGCATGGGATTGCGAACTCTGGGTACGCGACCCTCATACATGCAAACAAACATCCTGAACAGCATGTCAAAGAGATAGGAAAGATAGACACATTACAACAAAGCATTCATTGTGGCAAAATAAAATTAAGGGCCACTTTATGTGCTATGGTCAAACATTTCTAAACTGTACACAAGCTTTGGCTAAATAAGGGGGAGACAGAGAAACACAAGGGGACAATCCATTCAAAAACCATTCAAGATCCCAGAAACCAGATACATCCATCCAGGCAGATCCATTCATCCAGATCCAGGCACACCCAAGAATCCATGGAGAAAGTAGAGGAGGCAGCTGATCCCATCCAAGAGAATCCAGTGACCAGATTATTTTGCTATTTGACATGGAAAAAGAGAGAGATCCACGCTATATCTTTCCCTTGCTGTAATTTGAGTGTGACGGTTCACTTCAGTAGAAAACAAAGCCATGTTGCGTGAAAAGCAGAATGTTTTGCCCTTCAAGTACTTTATCAGTAAACAATGTTGTTTTTTGGGATGTATTGTCTCACTTCTTGGCAACCAGCTGAAATACATACGCAGGGCTGCGTTTCAATGGAGCACACAACTTTGTGGTGTTTTAGATGAAAGACAACAAATGCAGAGCGTTTTGAATGCTCTCCTCAGCTTTTAGTTTTCAGATGACAGAATAGCAAATGTTCTGAATGTCAGTTAGTTTCTAATGATTCAATTGAAGAAAAAAAAAAAAATGCATAGCCATTCTTTGGGTGGCAGTGTTCAATGCTCACCTTGATGTGCCAAGTAGACAAAAGCACACCCGTTGTTGTGGCATTGTTTGCATGTGGTTTTTATTTTGCAGGGGAGTTCTGCTTAGGGCCTTAAACGTACCCCACACTTGCTGTTATGAAACACCAGGGAACTGCATGGACATAGAGCAGTGTAGATAGTTACCTGCAAACAGTAGGTTCCATGTGTTAATATCCCCGCAAAAATATTGCCATACAAGAATGGCGCCATATTTTTGCAGTGATATTAGTCCATTAAACACCACTGCATCCCCCCCTCCCATTTACCCCAAAAATAATCTCCACTAATAATATCGCCTATGGCCGTGGCCGACAACCATATATATGGCGATATGATTGATGGGGATAATATTACCTGATAACGAACAGTAAGGGATCCATTTCACTGGGACACTGGATGAAATCTGAAGGACGAGAGCGCAGCGCAAGGTGTCTCCTCTGGTAAACTAAAAATAATGGAAAATGCATCCTGTTTTACAACATTGGACATCTATGTATTTGTGTTGGGTATGGCCCTGTCTTGTGTCACTCCAACCACATCTTCTGTACCCAGGTTACCAGTAGTAATGAAAACGGCGAAGGGAGGCATGAGCGAACAATAGGTGGCAGTGATGGGGAAATCCTTCTTTCACCTTACCCCACCATAAGCACTCTTAACATACAGTGACCTGACTTCTGCCTGTTTACCCACCTTTATGTGCTTACCTCAATCTCCCCAATCTCCCTTATGTGGGTTCCCCACCCCTAAAAAAGAGAACAAACTGGTGCCCTGTGACCCTCTTGAACCTCCATCATGTGACTTCCTCATTACTCGCAAAAAAAAGCAATGACGGAGAATGGGCCTGCTCTATTATTGGCCTCTGCCTTCAGTCATGTTAGAAAACATGGCAACGCTCAGCAGAAGGTCTCTTTCAGTGAATGGCCTACTTGATTGTTCAGGGTTTTCTGGGATCTAGGCCATATAGTTCCCTCTAGACACATCATGCAGTTGTGCAGAGCCCCATTGACTTGGATTTTGATTTTGTCCATGCAAATTCCCCATATAATAAAGACTGTGGTAGGAAATGTTTTAGAGCACTAGGATCATATCCCCACTTGTCAAGTGAGCAGTTAAGAATAATGAAAAGGGAAGGGGAAATGGGAGGGAGTGGAGGGCCATATAAAATGTCCTATAAGTGAGGGATATAGGCATTGCTTTAAGTGGGCCGGGGCCTGCTGTGTATGGGCCCTGGCAGTCTCCCAAAAGTGGGGTTGAGCCGGGGCCTTACCGGGGCCTCCCGGTCCCACCACAGCATTGGTGGGATGCATTATCCCATTGCGACTGCAGCTGCCACGGGATGCGACACTCAGCATCGTTGAAGCTGGCTGGCACTTCTATCAGTCACTGTAACTTCCTATGATGACCTCTCGCGCGAGGGGTCACCAGAAGAAGTTACTGTGCCTTTGTTTCCCCAGGTCGCTGAGGCGTCTTTAACCCTCAGTGAACCTGGGGACTCCTCGACATATTTCGAGGTTTATAAAAGATGGCTTGAAAAGTGCACAATTCAAGCCATCTTTTATAAAGCTTTGCAGACGGACAAAGACGCCTCAGGCTTTGTTCGTCGGGCAAGCTTTATAAAAGATGGATTGAATTGTGCACTTTTCAAGCCATATTTTATAAACATAGAAATGTTTAACAAAGATGGCTTGGAAATTACACAAACCATAAGGTACGCACACAAATATATAAATGCTATATATCTGTGTGCATACCTTACTATGGTGTATGTACTTTTCAAGCCATCTTGAAGTACACAAACCATAGTAAGGCACGCATACAAATATATACTTGTAAGCATTTATATATGTATGTGCATACCTTACTATGGCTTGTGTAGTATGCAAGCCATCTTTTATAAACCTAGAAATATGTTACATATTTCTTATTTTATAAAAGATGGCTTGCATACTACACAAACCATAGTAAGGTACACATGCAAATATATAAAATGTTTGCATACCTTACCATGGTTTGTATACGCATCTGAGGCCAGACCATCCCACAAGCCACGCCCCAAACGAGGTACCCTCCGTCTCGATTTCTTACCCCACTTAAAGCCCTGGAATAGGAGTCTGCTGAGGGGTGTGTAGGCACAGCATGCTTGTGGAGGTGACCTGAATTGTAAGTCCATGTATTCTCTCGATGGAAATTGGCTCCTGTGTCTCATTTTATAGCGGGTAGGTTTATAGTGAGGATTTTGACTCTACCATCTTGCATGAGAAATAATTTCTGGCCCACTCCGCAACAAGGACTGACACATTTTGTAGGTTTCCTCTTCTTAAATCACTGTGCTTTCAAGCTTCCTGTGGCCATGCGTGAGAAGGACATCTGGTCCTATTTTATTTTTCCCTATGGATTCTGGGACTTGTGGTTTGTGCTTTGCCATTTGTAAATTAGGAAAACTACAGGTCCCATAATACAAAGCAAATATGCGACTGGATCAAATTCTCATGCATGGCCTCCGACAACGTGTGACCTCTGATATCATGTGATGTGGAAAAGTATGCTTGTCCAAACAGCATTATATTGTGTGCTCAACATTTACCAATTGTAGAAGTGTAGTGTTAGCGGAGGTTTCAAGTTACAAGTCTTTAGGTTTCAAGTTACATGTAAGAACATTAGCTTAAGGAGACACAGACATCCGCTAAGACTATTGACAGTGGATATATACCCATATTTGTATTTGTTTTATTTGTAACGCGCACCGTCAGGCATCAGGGAGGCACGGAGGCATATGGTTCCAATACCCCGCTGCAGTGCAAAGGGATCTTCACCACCGCCCCACCCTGGTCCTCCAAGTGAATGACACCCCAATAGACTTCCTGATTGACACTGGTGCGACAGTAAATGAATGAATGAAGACACAGAGACATCCACCAGCACCCTCTCACTCAGGCAGCTCGCCCACTTCTCAACTGACATACACAGAATACTAACTGGGAATCACACATCAACATTCCACAAGCATCCACGCAGCTCACATACGCACAGCACAACATAGTGAAAGCAGCACATCACAACACGTAGCCTGAAGAACTGGCGGGGTGACTGCGTTTGCATGCTGTGATACTTTCTTCTTTTTGTGGTGTTCCACTGCCTGGCTCTGTGTATGCGAAGGTATGAATGAAGGCGCTGTTGGATCTTTAACGGGAGAGTGTTTAGGAATGTCGAGCCCAGCACCGTATGACACGGACAGCGAACGCTCAAGACAAATCGTCAGTTCAGGACTTTTCCACCCTTTGCTTAAAATATAATTTCCCTAACGAGTATATATTTCAAGAAGCCTGCGGCTGATCATTTCGAATAGGACACCATGCCCCCTTCTAGAGTGTCTGGTACCAAAGGTGCAATCGTGAGGTATCGGTACTGCCTCTGGGTTCAGTGGCAAATGTCCTAAGTACTGCCCACGCGGGAGTGGTATGGGGGCCGAGTATGAATTGCGGCATACTGTAGTGGAGAAAGAAAAATCAAACTGCCAGTCCCAGGAGTTTGCAAGCCCAGCGCCAAATCAAGCCGTGCGCAGCTAAGTCCCAGCTGCAATTAATCATCTGTGTTCTTAACACTAACGAGAGGAGAGAGTCATTAAACATAACCTAATGGGCTTCCAGAGGAGTTAGCATCAGGACTGAGGAGGCACGTGGGTTACAGGTGCCACGCACTGCGGTATTGCAGGGGCTCTGGGTCGCGGTGTGTGTTCGGTGGTGACGCAGTTCCATGACTCTTCGATGGATGGCGGAGATGGTACAGTCCGTTCATTTTCATGGCAACCCGGCTCGCGTTCAGCGGAAGGCCAGGGGCATTCTTTACACACAGCAGCGTTAAATACATTAGCATGCTAGCAGTTTTCAGTCATTTAGGAAATGACAGGCAGATGTGTAAGAGATGCGAGAGCGCGACGGGAAGCTTATTTGCAATGAGAGTCAGTAAAAAAAAGGGGGGTTTAGACCAAAATAAATGCTGTGAATGACATACACCGGTTGACAGAGGTGTCATGTGCACCAGCTGTCTAAGGAATCAGTGGGCAGCGGTTGCAGTGTGAAATGACTTTAGGGAGCCACAGCAGATGTTTTCCAAACATTGCTGCACTGGCTCGAAAGCGCTTGCTTATTTTCTGACGCTGGGTTCTGCATCTTTGCATGCTATCACTATCCTTATGCTCTCACAGCGCCCACTAATCAGGTAATGCACTTTGCTTAACTTGCCGGTTGATGAAGACACTATCATCTTCAGTATGGTTGTAACAGGAACATGAGTGGTATTTATCAATACCACCTCTTCGACTTCGCCGACCTGATTATGGGTTAGGACACTAAGGGCCTCATTACGACCCTGGCGGTAAGGGGTTTACGCCAGCGTTAGCTGCGCCGACCCCTTACCGCCAATTACGAGGTCCCTTAGCGCCATGGCGCTTTTAACACCTGCTTTTAGCAGGTGTTAAAATCCATGGCGCTAAGGGACCATGGAGTTAATTACGCCACCGTAATTTACGGTGGCGTAATTAACGCCTTCCCCACTCCCATTATGCCCTATGGGGCAAAAATGGGAATGGGGAAGGGTAAATGGGGATTGGGGACTTACCGCCCCGCCGACCTCGGAATGGGGCGGTAAGTCCGCCAACCACCATGGCGTAAACGTAGTTTACGCCATGGTGGTAAAGTCACGGCCCAGGCGGTAACTTACCGCCTGGGTCGTAATGAGGCCCTAAGGCATGAAAAATCGGCCTGCTGGTGAGTGCAGGTATTACCTCCACATGCAAGGGCAGCAATGCAGTGGTATCCTATCGCTCCGCCCAACCCTACTTCTCCACTTATGGACTACTGCTACCGCCTCAACCTACTGGCAACCCAGAGTGAGTCCATTATGTAAAGCACTCTTCTCAGCTAGGTTTGAATTTTAAAAATTAAATTCCCACCTACCAGATGCAATAAAAACACAGCTCCCCAGATAGAGTACTATGGGACCCCAGATAGGGAGTAAACCGAACCCCAAATTAGCTCGACCAATTGTTACCACTTGTTAATCCCACCCATGAGATACTGGCTGTATTTCCCCCTAAAATCAGTATTTACTTTGTGTGAGTTTGGTGGTAATTTGGTGCTAAATCTGCCAAATTTATTTATTTAATTAGTCATTTATAAAGCGCTCAAAGCCCAAAGGCAGCCAGGCGTTGTTACATATTTAAGAAGATGGTTACAGATGTTTGGAACATAGCATCAAGGTTGCACAATAAACATTTTACATAAAATACAATATACATTTATATACACTTATATACACAGGTTGTACAGGTAATCGGCTGGTGCGTAAGCAACTATTGCAGGAGGTCTGTCCTGAAGAGTAAAGTTTTGAGGTGTTTCCTAAAGGACCAGAAGGAGGTGTCGTTGCTGAGATGAGTGGGAAGGGCATTCCACAAGTTGGGAGCTATAATAGGGAAGCTAGCTCCTCCAGCTTTCTGTCTTTTGTATTTGGGAGTGGTGAGGAGGTTAGTATACTGGGAGCGGGTTGGTCTGTTGGAGTGGACTTTGCGGATGAGTTTACTGAGGTATAGGGGTGCTTTGTTTGTAATACATTTGTGAGTGAGTGTCAGGATTTTGAAGTTAATTCTGTCCTGGACAGGAAGCCAGTGAATCTTCCTCCTGATGGCAGACATGTGTTTGTGTCTAGGAATGTTTAGGGCAGCTCTGATGGCATTGTTTTGGGCAATCTGAAGTTTAGTGAAAAATTCAATTTCCGTTACTGTCACTTGGTCCCACGAATTTACTGCAGGATTACAAGTGGTGTCAGGGCAGTGTTAATCCCCATTTTAGGAGGCCATAGGACTCCATGGGGATATTGGAATTTTCACTGGTTGCAATTCTGCTGGTTTTGCTGATCTTTGGCATTAACGTGGAGGATTTACCTCCAGCCTTACCACCAAACCTGTAGTACGACAGTACGGTAATGCAGCGGTAATAGAATTGCTGCATCACATTTTACCCTCCTGCTGTTATTGTAATGAGGCCTACACTATTCTGTGTTGCCACCCCATGCACAACTATGCTCTGTGCATAGAACTGCCATGCAATTTTTCTGGGCACCATCATTTGAATTTTGGCAATTTCTGATTATAAATATTCTACTGAAATGCCTTTGCGCAAATTAGTCATCACAGAAAAAATTCGAAAATCATGAATTTCTTCTTTATGAATGTGAAGTTCTTGTGAATGTGAAGTAAGAAAACGTGAAACCTGTAACACCAGGGTATATCATGTGTGCCTTCTATTTTCCTTTTCATTATACATGGCACTTCAAAGTAATTCTTACGATGATTAAATGTGATTAAATTAACGATCGTCAATTTCATACTGTTCATGATATCTTTCGATTTGTGGTAATGAGTTGTAATTCCCGATGAAAGATCAAGTGCCAAATTAAAAAGGAGACACGCACGCATTAGTTCCCACAGAAATATGTACATCTTCCCAATTACACTGAGAAAAACGTTCAACCTCTTAATCATGTTTTGCTCCTGCACCAGGGAGTACACTATGCCACGTGTAGGACAAACATTGAAGTCGTCGAAGGTTGTGGTGTGGGCAAGTGTAATATTAGTTCAGGGGACCAGTTGTACAATTCACTTGTGGCAAACCTTGACCGCAATGAAACATGTCTGTGATTGTTTAGCAACACGTGTGGTATGTACCATTTCAAACAACCGTACCAAGGAATCTGTTGATATATTTTTGCTGATGAAGACTTCCAGCAAACCAGCAATTTGACCTTTCCTAGCCCCATCCACAGCTGCCCCAACAAACGCTGAGCACCAATATTTTGTTTTGGACTTTTCTGTCATCGTAGCACCTCAAAGCTGATGCAGTTTAAAGAGGTCTGTTTGTTATTCCAATGCAACCTTTTCCCCTCATCAGACCTCATTTGACTCTCTGGCCCTGTTGATGTGGTACATTGTGTGCCATACTACCCTGCCTTCCATCTATTGGTGTGACAAATGTGGCAGGGTACCTCACCAACTAGTAAATGACAATCCCAGAATGGAATGGGGACGATCCCACTGGTACCAGCGACTTAATCTGTACCAGTGAGCAGGGGACCACCACAGGTGTGAATTGTAAGTGATTTCAATCCGGCACAGACCCAAGTCACGACCAGCATGTAGGGCGCAAATGAAACCATTATTTATTTTTATCTTTAAGTTCAATATTCTGAATGATATACCACTCATATCACACCCTTCTCCTGAGACCCCCCCCCCGGTCACACAGAACCAGGAATCAGGCTAATTTGCAAAGGTAAGTATTTTATTTATATATTTATATATTTAGAATTCAAATCACAGTATATTTTAATAGGTAAACAACAATCACCAATAGGGTAACAGAACCCTGAATAATATCTTTAATACACTAGGAGTCAATTAATGAGCACAAAAGGAAATACAGCACAGAAAAGAATACTTTTGGTTTGGTTTGAAACAGATAGCACTATGGTTAGAAGTCCCCCTGCAACACCCCTCAACCCACCAATAGGCAATTAAATAGATGTGAGGAGAGAGCAGGTATTCAGGAATAGCACAAATCAAACAGAATATCACTCCCACCTTCCCCCTTCAAACACAAGAGAAAAATGGAATTGACTTTTCAGCTGTCAGTATGGCTTTGAAATTGTCTTTGGAATTGGCTGAGCAAAAACACCAAATATGGTCAAAAATACTTAAATAATTATAAATTCCTATGAGAGCCGTTTTGAACAGTTGCACATTTCACAATCAATGATTTAGTCAAAAGAAAACATTTGAAATCTCAAAGTCCAAGTGGGAAGCAGTTTAACACATTTTCAGAATTTCAATTTGCGGCAAACTTTTCCTTGCGTGATTTTTGCTATAATTGGCCAATGGCACTATGGATAGCTAAGGATGTTAGGTACAAGTAGGAGTTGAAATTCTGCTTCTATCATAAAAAACTGAGGGAGTTATAGAGGTTTTAGTAAGGGTTGTTTTTGCAAAATAGGCGCAAGAATGGAAAACAGAAATGCACTTTTGAAATAGACAGATAGGTTTGATTACACTAGATTATGACTATGAGAAAGCGAATGCCACAGATGGATCTTACAATCACGTGATTAGTTTAACCCGCTTGTTGTGCATACTCTACTTCTTCCTGGAGTTGACTTTTCTTAATCAAATCAATAAGAAGTTAGGGTTTAATAACACAGATGAGAAAATAGTCAGCGCAAATATAGTTCTAGCAATACTATGGTTCTGAATTAAAGATGGGATGGGTTTGAGATTGGGATCTAAGAATAAGTTATTTAAGTGGACCGTCAATTCTGGTCATGGATTGGATCTGTCCAAGTAAGGACAGCACATCAGGCGCGGAACTGGATCAGCTCAGTATTTAAATCAGCTGGATAGCAAGTTCCTCATGCAAGCCACATGGTAGCAAGCCAGAGAATTTCAGGATACTAGTTCAAAAGGCTTTCTCACACCACAGCGTTTCACTGGGTTGCGAGAATAAGTTTGAGGATTTTAGGCCTTGCAGAAACTCAATCGTTTTCTACTGCTTGCAAGAGTCTTGGCATCTGGATCTGGAAGGATGTTAAAGCTGGATGTAGTATGCTGGATCAGGAAAGTGTGTGGATCAGTGAGTCGCTATGCATTGTCAGCTGTCTCTATTTATCCTTTCAAATGACATCACAAAATGGGTGTATGGGCTAGCTTAACTAAGCCTGCCCATTTTGAGCTGGGATTGGATCAAAATCTCATCTCCGACATTGCATCTGAGTGATTGGATCAAGGCCAGATGATGTCACATTTTATGATTTGCTTTACAGTCCTTAGAAACCTCCCTTAAGTCACTGGTCTCAAAATTGGATTTTATCCTAAATACATATTTCTACCTTCGTCACCTCTACACAAATCACAGACAAAGATTCCATATTTTATTTAGTGTCTGTTCCACAAAATCCCGCAGCTGTGGGATCTTGTTTCATCTTTCTACAGAATTTTGTTCTTTTTGCCATGCACACATTTTCCAAACTTTCTGCAACTTTCCACAAATGTGTGTGTTTACCATGGGGATGTGTGTGTAACGTTTCACAATTTTAGCATTAACACAGTTCACATAAAACCACATATATTGCCATTCCTGTCCAGAACATGTTACACAGTTCTACCGCCTCTTAAAACATGCAGCGAAATATAGATTAACAGTTCTGTCCTTTGTATTTTTTTCACCACTTTGAATCACAAGTTATGAGTCTTTAAAAATTGTTCATATTTCATGTTTAACAGCAAATGGTCCTGCCCCTTTGTCTCTTCTTGCATTCCAGGAGCAGCCCCCTCCCTTGGGAGTTCCTTCCAGGAGCAGTTTACGACCCCTTTCACACCTCCGCTTCCTGGGCTCAAGGGTCTTCTATTGTTCATTCTCTTTCTGTAGACTAGTGACTGGTCTAACCCACAATTATCATCTACCAGTGAGTTTCTGTTGAGAGGATTTCCCCTCCCTTTGAAAGAAACCTGTTTTTCCACTTCCAAAGGGTTGTAGCTCAGCCAGGCTAATTTATTCTTAATTAAAAATGCAGCAGAAACCAAACTTGTTGCATCAAATCACATAAATACATTACTTTCTTAGCTTTAAAAATGTGGGATCAAAAACACAACTAAGATCTGTATTCCTTTTAGCAACAATCCTTTTATGTTTGCTAATCCAGCAGACTTTTAGTTTAAATACATTGAAGTTTCATCAGGAGCTCATCTGACAGCTGTAATTCACAGGTAGCCCAGGGTACTGCACACAGATGTTGACAGGGGCTGTCAGTTTACAGACAATCATTTTTTCTGAAGAAATATTTTGCTCTTCACATTTAGGACTTTGTATGTTTGCAATACTTCATAAGATTACATGAATTTGAGTGCCAAGCAACAATTTGAATGTTGAGAAGTGTGGTTTATAGGCATTTTGGGAGTTTTTTAGCAACAAAGCAGATGTCAATTGTAGGTACATTTTGAAGTTTCATTTGCAAAGCACTGTTTCTCTATCTGCACTCTGTTTGCTGGTCATGGAGCCCACTGGCACATTTTCTGCAGGGTGAGCTCTATTCCACCACACATGCACCATGGGTGGCAGGTTGTGCATCCATCTTTTTGTTGTGTTGCAGAACGCAGTGTTTGTATGTTGTTGGCTCGCACAAGAGTTTTGCCACCATTTTTGCTGTTTCTTGCGCCATAACTATCAGAGAGTTGCCGCATAAGATAGCGGAGTGGGTCAATACATCCCACAGAATACAAATCTATTGGCACTTTCAGAGCTATGCATTAGTTTGCAAAGGTTCAGTGGTTCTCCAGTGCAGTCACCAGCACCCGCATTCATGCAACAGTTGAGGGCATGAAAGGGCACAACAAGTTTTAGGACAGCATGCATTCCGACAGATAGTGCACTGCAAACAATTACAGTGAGTATGAAATTAGATGTGGCTGATCTCCCGGAGTCAAACATGCACACACATGTAGGCACATACACAGAAACATGCTCCATCCCATTTAAAGGTGGCAGCTGATGCTTTTAAAGCTGTTGTACAGAAAAAAGACCTGTGATAAGAACATTATTAGGCAACCACCAATGTTCTACATGTACCCATAATGGCACAAAGTTGGATACCTAAAAAAGAAAAATTCCAAAGGAGGGGAGTAGTGGGATACATAAACCTACAAGCGAAACAGCTTGTGTGGTTGGTTGAAGGGAGTCATGAGTGATGTTTAGAGGAAGTTGGTGATTCAGTAGAGAAGAAATAATTAGAGGTTTCACTGGAAAAGAAGTAGCAGAGGATATTATTGATATGAGGTGTGCTATAGCACCTTGAAGCATTGGTTGTGCTAGATGGAATTACCAGTAAAATATTTCAGACCCAATAACCGGACAGACTCAATGGAGATGGTAAAATATTGATTTCATTTCAAGAAGTAAAGCAGGGCGAATAAACACTTATCAATTTGACTCATGCAAGATAACAATGTCTTATCATTCGTTTTTAGCTTATACAATGCTAGATGCGTCATCTGTGATGTCATTCTATGTGGCAAACTTCAAAACCTATCGAGGGCTGGGATTGGATTAGAGGAATCATATCTACTTATAGAAAATGTGTGTGTTCGTCTCTCATTGGTGGTCTCTTTTCTGTGAGACACACCCTAAGCTACTTCGAATCACGTGGTGTAGGATACTCGTCATAGCAGAAAATGTGGCAGCAGACTAATACTTTTCCACATTCTATGTAAAAGTGCATAGCAGTCTATTCTAATTGGTTGGCAACCCAAATCCAACCTTGGACAGTCAGCTTGTTAGCAGCACATACATAGAAACGAAACCTAGGTGGTTGGAGATACGTCCGCTCTCCCTTTGTTTCCCAATGAGGCCACCCACTTTCATCGGTAGGCCTCATGCCAGTGTTTTCTGGTTCAAGAATGACCTTGCCAGTCTGCACTGTCTCAGGACATTCGAGGGAGTGTAGGTACACTGCTATCTTAGCTCCAGTCCTAATGAAGAGCCTGACCATGAAATTGTCCATTTTTATGGTGCATTTAACACCATTTGATTCAATTATGCTGGGCGTAGTTCTCTTTTTAGTCTTTAGAGACTTGATGGCAAGTCCCTGAACGCTCACACCAGAGAGAATACAACCCGCTAGGAAAGAAAAGCCCAAGTTGATCTTGTAAGGGAAACTAGTTTTAATCTCACACGCAGATGTGAGCAACAACAAATAACTCTGCTGCTAAGAATGTTCTACTGAAAGAGGGTACAAGCAGAATATTTTAGCCACAGGGATATTACCGAGTCAGGTAATGCCCTGTGCCCATAGGTACAAGCCCGAGTGAAGTGAGGGCCTTAATGAAGACCCTGGGGCATTATCTGACTCATAATAGCCCCACGGCGAGCGGCTTATTGTTATTAGTACCCCGGCCCGCAAGACTGTGTTACTAATAGCAATCTTTTTCTGTTCCGAAACGCATTAGCGTTTCAGAACAGAATTATTTTTTAAAAAAAGTGTCAAAACAAATGGCGGCCGGGGAAGGGAAAATGGAGTTCATTTTCCCTTTTCATGGTGAACATCGGGAGCGTACGCACTGGGGACAGAAATGTTCCCAGTGCGTTTGCTCTCAAAAACTGAAGAAAAAGAAGGTAAGTGAGGTTGGGAGGGTGGGGAGGGGATTATTTGGGGATTATTTGGGGGCATGGCGGCATGGGTGTGGAAAGCACTTACCTGAATCCCCGGCGGGGGAGGATGGCAGCCTCCAGCCCTGCG
Organism: Ambystoma mexicanum; assembly: GCF_040938575.1. NCBI lineage: Eukaryota > Metazoa > Chordata > Amphibia > Caudata > Ambystomatidae > Ambystoma > Ambystoma mexicanum. Next base: position 589,320,179 of record NC_090930.1, on the reverse strand, counting down.
GAGGCACGGAACGGGGGTTACCCTATGTAGAGCCTCCTCATTGGCTGAGGTGCTGCCACACACCCCCACCGGGGAAGTAAAAGAAGCAAAAGCTTTGAGGGATTCTGTCTGGTGTATGGACCGGGTGAGGGCCAATCAGTTTGTTTGTAACATTCTGATTCACCCTCGCCGGGTACTAATATAAAGAAACACATTGTCATTAATGATGTAAATATATACAGTAAAAACCCACACTGCTGGTTTTTGTGCACCTTTACAGGATCCACCTGCCCCATAAGGGATGCCAGGTCATTGGTTCCAGCCCAGTCCATCCGTCTTCCATCACATGGGTGCCTCAGAGATCAGCATCTTCTCACTGATGAAGGTCAAAGAACAAATTATCTACACTTCTAACACAATGCTACTTTATCATCATACTGTGTATCTGGCAGGCTTTAAGACTGGCTCAAAGAAGGTTCTGGGGCACTCTAACTTTCACACACACAATTCACTTATGCCTTTCCGCACCACCCAGCTCCAAGGTCTCTACCCTCGTTTCGAACTATAATTTATCCCTCCCAGCACCTCACAATACAAATCATATGATTGTCGCTCAAAGACGTGCGCTGTCTGTCCTCTTGGAGCTGGTGGTCAAAGGACACCTGGTGCCATGGAATTCGGGGATCTCAGGTTTAGTCAGTTGTATGGGCTATAACTCGTGGTTGCTTGGGGATGGGCCGGGATATGCTGTGGCCAGTGTGAGATAACATGCATTCCAGGCACCGGTCTATGATTGCAGCCTTGTAGGGCAGATTCCCTGCCGATAAGAAAAACAAATATGCAACACTGTTAGAACAGTGAGTGAACTTGATGGCAGTTGGGGGTGTGGGTTGTCTTCACGGGTACTCAGGATGGCTGAAGATATCCCTTATTTTACAATTGGGGCCTAGTGCATGAAATGCTGCATTCACCGCACAGACCTTGTCTCCAAACTATGGTTACTAACATCCTACACAGAATGCAATAACATCTACACAAAATGTCAGTCTCGCTCGCTTCTTGGGTTAAACTATGTGGGTTGATTATATCGGGGTGGGATCATACCACTGTCCCCCCTCACCCCTGCACCATAATAGTGTTTTGAATGCTGCCTGCCTTATGTTATAGCACTTAGGGAGTGGGACGGCGTTGCCCCCTTCCCAACAGACCTGCTCATTTTATCCCATATTAACTTTTATGCCCTTTTAATTATCCAATGTTTGGCATCAGTAAATGTTCTTGTTCCTCCTAATCTTTTGGAAATATGTCCTTGCAGATGGTTTACTCATTAGACTCCCTTTGTGTTTTTTCCTTCATCTCTCGAAATGTCATCCTTGCTTCAAAGCCAATGTACTCCCCTATTTTGCAAGGAAAACTGCTTCTTCATCATCTTTCCATGTTAAGATCCTAAGCCCGTATTTTGAGTTATTTGGGTTGATTGACATAAGCTGTCATCCATCTTGTTGTAATGGTAGTCCTAAAGGTTGAACATATTCCTCTTATAAGCAAGCTTCAGTGTATTTGTTCTACCTTGCTTTTCAGCGTATTTACAGTTATTGACCAGTGAGCCAATTTATTGGTCTGTGTATTCATAAATACTGCATCATGGAGTACATGTTTCTCTTAATGATCAAATGATGTGGTCACTCTTAAGTATTTTCATATTGTTTCAACACAGATTTATTTATCTTTTTTAGACACTCTTTTGCTGTTATTAGACTTTGTTTAATGTACAACCATGTTGCGCACCATTTTATCCATGGCTGTATTTTGTCAACTCTGCAAGGGACATCCTTCTTGGTAGTTTTCCTCCATTGTTTCAACATGAGGGTATCTTCTGAATGGCTGCTTGAGTGCATATTGTCTTTCATATAGTCCAGGGGGTATGGACATATCACATAAACTTGGGCATGGGTTTACAATTCTAACTCTTTGTCCGTCACTCCGATAGGATGGGGGTCAGAGGGCACTGACTAAGGAGAATGCTTCCACCTGCTTCTTTACAAAGTGGCAGTAGTGAAACATGAGGAGTTGGAAGTAGGGTATGATTAGGAGGGCCATTAGGGGAATATTTAGGAGGTGGCAGGAGGTGATAGTTGGTAGAGGGAAACTGATGGGTGTCAAGAAACAACATGTGTTGGCTAAAGGGAACAGCCAGGATGAGGCTGGGAAATGGGGGAGGATCCAAAACGTGCAAGGACATAGCTAATGAGAATCAGAAGGATCCAGAGGGCGACATCATTCAAGGCACATCATACGGGTTGATCGGGTCAGAAGTGTTGAGCACATGTGAGTAGGAGGACATAAACTGATGCAGGGGATGTCTTATCAAAAGCGGTAATAGAAGTCAAATAAGCGTTAACACAATTTTCAGATTTTTCTTCTGGGCCATTCTTTAATTAATTGCATCAAAAAGTAAATAAGCAATGACCTTCTATAATGGAGATGGAACCTCATGTACCAATGATGTCCTCGACAAGTTTCCACTACAAGGACTGTGTGAGAAAACAGTGGCATTGAGGGCCAGGCACACATCCTTCATATGTCGGATGTTGTTCGTGAACATGGTGGAATGCATTAATACCATGTGACTTGCACCTCTTAGAAACAGCTTTATTTTCACATATGGGTTGCAGTGTATGGTATTGATTAACTCTTAAACGCTTGATGATGAAAAGTAGAACAATGCATTGTATGAATAAGAAGAAATATGGATGTGAAAATATTTTCTACAGTGGTTTTGTTTAAAAAACAAATGCTGCATTAAACCTCTCCTTAAAATCACAAGCTGTTTCACACAGCATGATATGAGATGGACTTTGTGTTTGCATGGTCTGGCAAAACAAGACTGTGAGGAATGAGATTCTGCCACAAAGGAATATAAGGATGAGTAGGGGCAAGATGGCCCACGCAGCCCTCACACTTCTTCAAACCAAAATCCAACGTAATCATAAAGGTAAAATGGGACAATCAATCAATATACCTCCTTTGCCTTTTCTGGTATCGCGGGCCGAGGGAAGGCTATACTCTCAAGAGGGGTGTGAAGGTGAACCCATAGTGACCAAAACAACACAGTATCACAGTCCAAAATAAAGGGAATGTCTAATCAAGGTGCTGTACAAATATAAGCACTTTAATAAACACACTATCAGCAAGTAGGACGAAAAGAGAATACTATACAAACACCATCCCACAAAGTAAAGAACAGAGAAGATGTGACAGACTGGAGAATGTCTCACTCTTAGTGTAGTTACAGGGGTGATAGGTAAGGTACTACCCTGAAAAGGTTATTGGGTTGAAAACAAGAGCGATTGTGACCTAAGTTGTCTCTAGTACCCAAGTGAACTGTGGGGGCAGTTCAGAGTCACAGTAACTGGATTAATTTCTGGGTGGGATGATGCATCAGACGCAAGTTCAAACGATAATGCAAGCTGATCAGGCTCAGTTCCGGCACATAGGATTGTGGAGGCCCTGGCAGCAATTGGGCATCAAGTAGGTTTGAATGCTGGTGCTCTGTGTGATTGAATTGCAGTGGTTCAATGATGCAGGTTTAGAAGGTCCCAAGTACGCATCACAGTTGGCCAGGCTGAGTTAGGATGTGGCCATTGGGAGAGGTCGGCGAGTGACAATGCAGCCGTGTAGTTGGTGGGCAGCATTAAATTGGTGATCGAGAGTGCATTGAAGGGCATTCAATGAGGTGGTGGTTCTCAGTCTAGCTGGGCCGAGCCGTGCTTGTAACCCCTGGTTAGAGTCAGCAAGTGAACTACCAGAGACTTGGTTCAGGGTGTGGCATTAAGCGGATGCTCTGGGCCAAGAAGGTGATGTGCTTGGCTAGGACACAATGCAGTGTTGAGCTGGTTTAGATGCAGTGCAGTAGTTCGGCTAGTTGGAGGAACGCAGACACCAGCACCAGTGTGTTCCCTAATTTTTAGACTGCAGGAAACATCGAGTGATCGTTTCTAGTGTGGGAGAACAGGATCTTCACCTGGTCTGGCCCTCTGGTTGCTGTGAGGCCTGTGCAAAGGACATGAGGACAGGATACTCCAGTTCAGTGCCTGCTCTTCTGGCACAGAAGATCCACTGCAGAATAGGTGGTGCTGGTCCACAGTACTAGTCACTCCTGACTTTCCTTGGGAGAGTTTAGGGGACAGATCTTCCTTCTCTCTTGGATGCTTGGATGGCTCCTCTACCTCCGGCAGGGGGATTTGGACAGTGAAACAATCCCAAAGGAAGTCCAGTTAATAATGTCTCTTTGGCCTTATCAAATCCTCGAGGAACTGAGGGAATTTAGCTGAACAAGTGCAGGACACCTTCTTTTAATGGCACAAGTCCTCAGGAGATTGGTCTAAAGTTAACCTGCTATAGGGGTCAATCCCTGCTGCTGGCTGGATTGGATTTGGTCCTGTTTATCTTGCAACCATAGTGCTTTTCTCCAGAGGAAGTGGAGGAGACAGAAAAGGGAAAGAGACACAGTGAGAAACATGACCGTGGAAAGCTTTTTCCAGTGTGCAAAGCCTATCCTACTGCTGCCCCCTTCCCCTCTAGTGACAACAAAGACCTTTGGATATGCAGCACCCTGGAGTGAGGCTGGCGTGAGTCTCCTCCTCCTGAATGGGTGTGCTCCTTTGGTACCTAGCCGGTACAGCGGCCTGCTGTGCAGCTGTCCCTGGGGGGGGGTGGGTAGAGGGGGGTTTACTTACCCTCACAAAGAGAATCAAAGAAAGGCTCGGCCCTGTGGGTTTGTGTTGTGGCAGTATTGACCCGTCTGACCTAAATACATATCCACTTCCACATCAGCACATGTGCAAGATCAATTGGGATGTGGTGGGCACGATTATAAATATTGCCATGCACTATCCCTCAACTTAGTCGTAGCTTATTCTTGGATTTTACCCTGACACCAGCATAGTGTCCTCATGAGCGTAATAGTTTGGGAACAGGAGATGTATCTTAAATGCAGCCCCTGTGCTGTAGAGACTTTGCTGTCACTGAAGCAGTCGAGTGGGCATCTTGTGACCCCGCTCTGCAACACAAGCAGAGAGAGGGTTCTGCGGCTCAGTCTACGGATGCAGCAGGGCAAAAGTGCACTATGCTTTTGGCATATAGTAGCAAAAAAGGGGGGGTCTGGTTAGCAGATTACTGCTTTGGATAAGACATCCCCTCCATCAGTTTATGTACTAAAAAACAAAAAAGCCAGGGTTTTGCAAAGACATACAGGAATATGTATTTTGCTCTGAAGTGGATGTGGTAGGGTCTCCGAAGGTGGGGCAACTCCCACCCCCACATTGCCACAAACCATTATAAATAGGATTATTGATGTGCTGTTATTTTCAGTGATCTTGTCCAACCTTCACCTAACTTCACATAGTGAAGGACTTTGCCGCTTAACCTGGCAAGGGATATTTGAGGAGCACTGTTTAACGGGCACAAAAGGTGAGAGTGTCCCAGTAGGTTTTGCATGTGTTGTGACTTTGGGATTTTCTTTATCAACTTATTAACGCTTTTTGTGGAGAATGTATGGCCAACTAAGAAAGTTTATCTGGAGTTTGGAAAAGATTGGACAGATAAAACATGGCCATGTTTTCTCATGCTATACAAGGCATTGACAACGAGCAGCATTTTATATTTCGTCCCAAATGAACATTTGCCACATAAATATAAATAGCCCATTTTTACACAGTGCTTATTTTCTCGGTTTTGGAATGTGTATGTTTAATTGGTAATACCAAATGAGAAGCACATATTATTGTTAAGTACCATTAACAACTACTTGGTAAATGACTTAGCCATGATTAAACGCATACAATGTCCTAAACATGACCTTAAATCTATTAACATTCAATTACTGAACCTAGTATGTCAGTATTTGAAAATGAACAATGTAAAGTGGCAATTACAGCAAGCAACATATGGTGCTATTGTAGTGATTATATTTGTGTTAAATACATTGAAACACACATCTTATCTTGCGCAAAGAATGCCAGTGGCTGAATGTCCTATACTTGCATATTCGGATGCTCACCACCAGAGACCTAGGAGCATGGGTTAGAGATGTGAAGGTATGATAACATTTTCAGGATCTCTGAAGCCCACTCAATCTAGTGCTGGCACATTATTGATCAGTGTTTCTGAAAATGCAACCACTTCAGAATAATGTTCAAAATGATTAACCGGATCGGAAAAAATCCTGATCAATATCTATAAATTCAAGCACAAGGTCTGCACAGACTACCTCCTTCGTATATTTAGATATGTTTCCAGGACAGTAGATTTTCCCCCATCGGGACACAAGCTGAGATTGTCCCTATATAAAAAAAGGGGTTGAAATGTACAAGGCAATTATCTCCCAATCTCCCTCCTTGACTTCACAATTAAAATAAATGTCAGACGTCCTTACTAGACTGGAGGAATGTGTTGAAGCATCAGGCTGGATCAGAGACAAGGAAGCCGGGTTCAGGAAAGGTGTTATCAACACCGACCAGGCTTTTAGACTGGGTGTCCTAATGGAAAACGATGTTGTTCCGTCCCCATGTATGTTGCATCTGCTCTTTATAGACTGGAAAATGGCCTTTGATGGTATTCCTCACACTGGTTCCATGTTTTAAAATCGTGGCAAAAATTGCTGTTTACACAAAAAATCACGGCAAAAAGGCTGTGGTTTTGCCGCTGCAATAGATTTAAAGGATGCAAGGGACACCCCTGCAACCAACAGACCCATTATGACATTTAAGGGGAGCGGGGTACAACCCCGCAATCCCTGCTCCCCTTAAATGGTATAATGGGGTACACCTTTACCGGGTCAAACCACAGCATTTTTGCCGCAATTATTTGTAAAGGTGACATTTTTGCCGCAATTTTATTACTGCATACCCCCCACACTGAACTATGGAAATCACTTTAAAATAAGAACATTCCCCCTCCATTGCTCAGGGTTATTCTTCAGTTGTATAGTAACAACACAGCCAAGATTATGTACAGGAATGGCTGAGAGTTTTCTAGGCAGTCCCTATTGAGAGGGTCATGAGGCAGGGTGGTGTCCTCGCTCCCACACTTTTTTCAGTTTATTTCAATGAAATCATAAACTATCTCCCTACTGACTTTGTGGATCCAACAACATTTGGTCGGGTAAAAATCAGTATCCTTATGTTTGCAGACAATGTGGTTCTGATCTCTCGAACACCAATTGGAGTTAAAAAATGTGCCACCCAGATTTTTAAGCTTTGAAACCTGAAGGGTTTGTCTGTTAAACCTTCAAAAACCAAGTTGCTGAGGTGTGGCAAGAAGATGAGAAAGTATACTGACCTGCCCATCAATATTGATGGGCGGGAGAATGAGGAAGTCAAGGTGTTTGACTATTTGGTGTGTAGATTCTTTAACCATGGCAAATGGAAGCTTCATATTGACAGAGCCAATTTAAGCTTTAACTGGAGATTCACAGCTATTGCAAACTTTGCTAAGAAGTTTGGGAATAACATTGTGCTTCCAGCATTGGAAATGTATCGCTCCAAGGCAGTGGGCTCAGCTACGTATGGAGCCAAATTATGGGGCCACTGAAGAATTTGTAGTCTAAAAACTATAGAAAATGTCTTCCTTATAAAACTGCTACTTCTACTAAGGAGCACACCAAACTTGTTTGTACACTCAAAATTGACTTGACCCCTATTACCGACACAATTTCCCTGAAACCTCTGCTATACTGGGCGAAACTGTGGTCCAACCATGAATTGGGGAATTATTGTGAAGTACTTATCGACCTGATGAAATGTGAGGGAGCAAGTAGTCTCCCCTGGCTTGTCCTCATTAGGCCAATGCTGTACCTCTTTGAACCTTGAACATTTTTTGGCTTGAGGATTGGTCAATTTCCGGTAATGACAGTTCAGTCATCAAAGTTCTCTTCAGAGGCTGGGTACTTGGTAATAAGATTATTAATTTCTTATTGATAATCTAATCTTTGGCTGGTGTTACCTGGAGAACAAACTGTCAAGGGAGTATAAGAATTACGTAACGGATATAAAATCATCATGTGTGTGCGCACTATTTATGAAAGTTAATGAAATTCAAGTTAAACATTTTGCGACGGTCAGCCTCAACAAATCTATGTCACAGAACTGAGAAAGTATGTTGCCCTTTTTGTGGAGGTAGCACTACCCTGGCCCTCCTCCAGCACTTATCAACCCCCCCCTTCCATTCCCTTCCCCCGCACTTCTCTTCATTGCACTTGCACGGCCGAATGCTGCAAGGCGCAGTAGGACCACGACTGTATATCTAGTACTGTTGTTTTTATTTCCGCCATTGTTATTATTTCCCTTGTTCCTTTCTCATTAAGCCTTGTGGCACTTTGAAGCACAATTCTGTTGTATAAAGTGCCTTAGAAATGCACAAGCAACTACAAAATAAATGAATCAGTGCAACATTTTTTGTATGTATCCCCGGTGTACTCCAGTATTCGTACAGGCAACCTTAAACAATGCCTGAATAATCATGGCATTAGTACATTACAACATGTCAATATCTTTTTCAGGAGCTCACACAACCCGGATGTGGTGTGTGCAGTTCCAGGTTACCTACTGAGGGCCTGGAAACCAATAAAGGCAGAGCTTAAGTCCCTGGAAGGACCAGGTTCTTCATTCAGAAATTGACACATGAATTTTATGTCTTTTTTATTGTTGCGTTTTTGATTCTATATGCATTGGGGCTATTTTTCTATATGTATGAACTTAACGTGTGTTTCTATTATGGCTTTTTAGCCGACATAAAGAACTTATGATGAATAATTAACATGCATGACGATCAAAGGGAACAAAATTCAGCTAGGCAATTCAAGCCATTCATCGATAATTGAATTAGTCGCATGAGCTCCCAGACACTAATCCATCAAATCTGTATCGGACCTAATTTGTCTCCACACGGATCTGTCAACGTTTTAATGATGATCAACGTTACCCTTCAATCAGATGTGTTGAAAAACTGATACGTTTCTAAACATAATTTTAAGTGTTGCATATGTTTTGAACAGCCTTTTTTGTCATTGCTGGTGGAAAGAGATAAACAATAAACATAGGACTTGCATATCATGGAATCCAAGCAATTGAGTGGTTGGTCAAGCCACAGTGGGTTGTAAGTGGCATAACTGAGCATTTGACGCTTTAGTCATTGGTTTCAATCAAATAGGTTCCTTGGAATGGCAGGTAATGCTTTTATGTATGTGCACTTGGACAGAGGAGGAAAGGTACATTGAACAAAAAGGAACAACCTGTGAAAGGGTGATTTATTGACAAACACCGCTACACTGTCCTCAAAGAAACAAAAACACTGAGCAATAAACTAGCCCCAATTCCAACATTGGGAAATGGAAGAGGAAAATACTTTCTAGGTCCTGATCTCGTGGCTTTTACTATGAGAACATGGTTCCCTCCATTAAAAGGCACATAATTATTCATTCGTGGACATACACTTCAATCTGCAATCTGCTGGTTTCTCTTCCCTGCCCTCATTTATGCCCTGAGGTCACCAGCACACAAGTCTGCATTGAGCTGTGTCTTTGTGTATCATTGTGCTTTTCTTGCTAGGTGGCTCTCAGGAAAGTGTAGCCTGTCGTCGGCCCATGACAGCTTAAGAGGCAAAGGTGTCATGCGTTTCATTTGGGCGCAGTGTTCGCTTTTATTAGCGTGATCGCGCTGCTGTCCTATTAGTGATGAATATTCATTATGTCACAAACGGACACACCAGTAGCAATGCAACTCATGTCGACGATGGAAAGCAGTAACTGTGTGTATGGGCGAACTGTACATGTCAGCAGTATTCTTATCCAATATGATAACCAGATACAGGCGGATGCATGACAGCAGGGCATATCTACCAGAGCGGCCTGTCTATCAGTGTGGCCTGGATCAAATGCGAGTTGCACCCATCCCAGTACCAAGGGGAACAAAAGAGTACAATGTTGGTCTAACATAACACCAAAGGAAGCAAAAGATAAAAGAAAACAAGAAAAGCCTCATGAAATGATATGCAAAATTATTCACCGCACGTTCATCACAGTGTCGTTTGCGATGAGTGAATGTTTCCACTGCATTTTAATTCGTGACCCGATCCGTTGGAGATCCATTTCACCATGGAACACGTTTTGGATGCCATGAAATGTGTGCTTCATTATTGGATCGCAGGACCATTTGGAATGTTCCTGCTTTCGCATACACAGATGACAGATGGCCACACTGGAATGAATACTTTGTTTATGTTTCTTTGTGAGAAGAAATTGCTTAAGACATCAGAGATGTCAGAAGAACTAGAGTGTAGGGCCCACAGAGAAGATGAGATAAATTTGCAGCTGCATGTTCCACATAAAACACGTGGCATCTCTTGCCGAGGTGGAGAGCTCCCAGGGTCTGATTGGCAGCCCCTGTCTGCATTGGTGTAGACATAGCAAGCAGCCAATTTCAGACACAGATCTAACAGTGTTGAAAGATAAACGGGGCTTATCTCAAAATGTGTGATTAGTTCACAGTCATTTTTTGTTCAAATGAAATGAACTTTTTCTTTTGAACATGATACTTACTTAAATACAGATATTACATTCTTGGGTGGTGATTCAGAAAGAAAAGACACAAGAACATTCCTCAGTTACTCGAACAAAAATGTGTAGTATTGAAGCAAGTGTCGCATAGCAAATATAGCCATGAAAATACCCTAATCAAAGGACCCTTTTCTATCGTATGACAAACCCGGGTATTTCCGTCTGTTAAAGTGTGCACCCTCTATTCACAAATGAGAGGAATAGCAAATCAGAATAAGAAAAAGTGAAAATGCCCTGGCATGGCCTGCATCTCTTCAGAACATGGAAGGAGGAATGCACAGTGCAACAGAGGACCATTTCCAAGCCTTATGTGCCTTGTCTGAAGGTAGGGCTTGAACTGCTGAACTGCTGCTGTCCTTAACATTCTACAGCTTTTCTAGGGGTGTCATTGTATTTACCTGCACATTTGAAATATGATATCATGGACCCTTCAAGGTTTGTCATGTTGAATTGCACTCCGAAGATCAGAGCGGACACGGGGAGTTTATAGATGCATCAGAGTCGCATGAGCTCCCAGACACTAAAGTTTTCAGGGAGACAAGGCTGACGAAGCGCTACATTTGCAGGTCAGCACTATGAATAAGAGGACATGCACATTGGACTTGCCAAGGCCCGTCCTACTCATGTTTGATGAGATGAATGAGTACTTCATATTCTGTGCTTGAGTTCATGTGCTGGTCCATAATCATTTGACATGGCAATGTAAAATGGTAAATAACAGAATGACCTTTTTGAGATCCCCTCCTTAATGCTAACGGTACATCCATTTCAGCACTTGATAATTTGTTAGCCAGCACACATTAAAAGGTAATTATTTATTTACTTGACAATTGATTTCTAGGCTTTCACTGTCTACATTTCCGCATGCATTTGGAACACCATACCAAGTTTAACTTGGACTCTGGAAGACTGCATGACCCTTAGGATGTCACTTAAAACAAGGCTATTCCCTAAGCCATAATATACACAATGAGATTGGTCACCATACTTTATATCTGGACCAAGTTGGGTTGATTTAACACACATGCTGCTCAATCGCACAGATATGATCACTTCCAATGCTGAATACAATTTGTTGATCTCACTCAGACATTATTAGGGCTTGCACTTGCCTGCGCTTCCCAGAGTATTCTTAGGGAGCTTTCCAAGTGCCATTGCACCTGGGGATGAAAGTAGCTGAGCCTTGGAGATGTCTCCAAGTGCCTGCCTGATCAGACGCGGCAGCCAGAATCTCTGTTGGCCTTCTGTGATGAATGTGTGCCGCGAGTAGCCTGGGGGTGTCTCCTGGCCTTGTATGGTGCATTCCTCTCTGCGATAAGTAATTGCAAGAGTTAAGGAAAAAAGGGAGGGACGTTTCTATGGAAATTAGCAGCACAGCAGCACAGGTTCATCTGCCCTCAGTGTTTGAGCCTGTTCGGGTTGAATGTGTCCATCATAACTATAAAATGGTGTCTCCTTATATGCACGCAATATTGTGTTTGTGCTAGGTTTCTTAGCAAAGCCCTCTCCCCCTAGGTACATTGCACATCTCTCTATGGGACTCGCCTCACCCCACCCTAAAGCGCCTTGGGCGTAGGGGAGTTGGGAAAGGCTAATTTCCTTCCAAACATCCTATGAAAGGCTCTTCCAAAAAGGTGCTCCTCTGCTCCTCCAGAACTATCATGGACAGCCTTGCCTCCCTTGCTCCAGGCTTCACTGATTTCTGCAATCACTCCTTTGCCACTGGCTTACCAATGCCAAGAATGTATGAATAGTTTTGAACTATGATGCTTCCTTGGTTTATTAGATTAATCCAGCTACCCAGAACAGAAACGCTACCTTAAATTACTTGGAACATTCCCTCGTCCCCTCTCAGAGAGAACATCTAGTCAGAGGTAACACGCTTCACGATTCACAGCAATTTTGGCACCACAGAAAATAGGACCTGTTTCAAACAAAATCAAATAATCCAACAGACTCCTATGTGTCTTCAACCAGGTTTCAAATATACTTTAACATATTTAAGAAATTAGCATTGGCTTCTGGTAAAATCCTAGATAAAGTTTAAATCTTCTTGCCTGGTGTGTAATCCGTTCATACTCTTCTCTCCAGCTATATATTGATATCAAAACACACCAAGATAACCTCCATCAATACTGGCTATAGAGCATCTTCTGATCACCCTGAGGTTATGACACTGTATCCAAGGGAGTCAAGGATGCCCACATCTACTACACCAACTAATGGACATCTCGAACCACTGTATCTTCAGGGAAACTTTCAGACCGTTTCATTACTAACCATTCGGAGCCCGGGGAATAATATCATGTCAGATGGGTCATACTTGAGTGCCTAGATCTGAGGCTGTTGTGAGTAAGCACTATACCCGTTTTAGGTCAGTCTCCTTTCCGATCCAGACATTTTGATTTCACAGCTCTACAATTTCTGTAACGTGTCTCAATTTCCCTTTTTCTACCGGGACGTGTACCTTACTTGTAAATTGTAACTAGAAATCTTTCGTTCGAGAGTTGCTGGGATAAAAGTCAAAATGCTGTCGTTTTTCAAAGCAACACGATTTGCTGGATATTTTTTTTCCTACAAATTGCATTCTCCTGAAAAATATGTTGGCAATATGTGCCCTCCCAGGAGTCTAAAGTGAGAGTTTAATGGACTTGTTTTGACAGTTGTGACGATTCGCGGCTTACACTCGCAACATGATATTGGATTCCCATGTGGTGCAAAGGGAATATGAGTGCACCACCTTATTTAGCGGACTAATGTCAAGCACAAACAAAATATGCTGCCAGTCTACTTGGGCAGATTACCTGTGGTTTGGATCCAAGTGCGGACACGTGGTCGCCTTTGCTCAGTTTTCCGTTAATATTGTGAAATGAGCAGTGCAAAATTAACAACATCTTTTGGAACTTACTAAAAAGTGGATTTAAATGCTCTTAATGCTTCCAAGTGAATGGGGAAATCTATGAAATGTATGCTGTCTTCACGCGCGGCCTTTTCAATGATGGAACCGATTAGCAAAAATTGAACATGTTTTAATTGCTGCAGGAATGCGTGACGCCATTGGACAGAAGGGCGAAGAGTTGGATGTGGATTGGTGCAAAAGTTTGGAAACTTGCAGCTGAACTAAGGGGTAGTGTATTCTAGTGGACTCACAGCTGACTGCAGAGTGTCCCCCCGCTGACTCATTAATACATGGGGCACATTGAGTTGATCAGAGTTCCACCTGTTATGATTTTAGCACCACGAGGAGGCACTGACGTTTTTCGTGTATCTTCTGCAAGAGCTGACCGTTATGATTACATGTTGCCTCGTGTGACACCTGGTTCATCGGTGCAGAAATTCTGCATCATTGCAAGTGCAATTCTGCATGGTTTTAGCAACAGGGCAAACCTTGCTATAAATAATGATCCCATTATTTATATTTATCGCAGTGTTTGTATTAATTGGGCTCAATATTAGATTCCACTGATGAAACAGGCCTGTAATAAATACACATGTGCACGTGGGGATTGTTGCCCTAGTGCTAATCCTATGCAAAATGTCAGCATTGCACGGTTTCTGCACTGAAGCCCTTATTGAGTTCCAAAGAGTTTGGCCCTCATCAGGAGTTGGGCGGTATCCCAGCGGTATTTCCGCCGGGATACCACCTTCGTTAATAGCGCTACCGCCACCCGGTACAGCGCGTTTAGCGCCGGATCACGGGTTTGGCAGAACGGTAATTTTTGGCACTATTACCGCCGGCAGTATTATTGCATGGTAATAGCACAGAAAATCAGCAAATTCCCCACGGATTTCCCCCAGCTCAGAGCTGGGGGTAAATACTGCCAAACATGTGATTTGGCAGAACCTTAAATGTGGCGTTCATAGTGTTACTGCCAGATTTAAGGGTTACCGCCCAACTCGTGATGACCCTGTTTGTGTGGGCCTTTTTCACAAGTTAGTATGTGGTGGTGATTTGTGTGAACTCTCTTGGCAAATCTGCCCTCTTCTTCATGTCCAGTTGCTCGTTTGTCTATAAACAGCTTGGCAGAGATAGCATGTAGTTGTCCATCGTGATGACGCTGCATGCAGAGACCCCACATAATAAATGAGCAGAAGGGTTACTCTAGCTTCTTGCCCACGACAGGATGCTCGATGCAGCTACATGGCCAGTGTGCTGCCATTTCCACAGAGGTTTAGGACTTCCATTAATCACGAGGGTGAAACGTGTTTGCAATTGCCGGAATCCTTGAGAGCACTTTGTCTCGAAAAATGATATATATAGAATAGGAGCACCATATTGACAGGCATTTTCTTGGAGTAAGTTATTGCCATTTGAGCTAATGTGCATACCCACAGTGCATTGCCCAGTTGATCTTGTATTGGAGGTGTACTTCCAGTTATGGCTGCTTGGTGGTGCTGTGCTTTACGCGACTTGGCTCAAATGTATACTTTTACGTTTGAATATGTGAGGATTCTTTTTTCTCGTGTTTTTACAAAAGCCCTTTTACATAAGAACATCAAATGAATGTGCAGGAAAAATAAGTTTTCTCTTGAGTAGTTTATGACTGCATAGTCTCAAGTTTCCAGTGATATCAAACGCCTGACAGACACTGGAATCGAATATGGATGTTTGGTTAATAAAGTGTGACATGAGTACTAGAAGTGATCCCCTCCTCTCAACCTCACCCGGTCAATTATTTGAAACGTGTCTCCACATTTGTGCAGGCAGGAAGGTGCATTTCTTAGTCCTATTCCATGTAAAAAAGTACCCATATTATATTAATGTTGAGTTTAATGCTAATTCCCCTCCGCTTCCAATATGCTATTTTCTCTGATAGATACCAGTCCTGTGAAACCAGCAGGGTCGTGATTGGTGCAATATAAAAGCATCATAACCTAACAAAACAATCACCATACTGAGGCGATATGCCCCGAAGCGGTGGGCTAACCTTACCTGCCAAATTAAGGGCCCGAGTGCAGCGAGGGTGGTAGTGCCGTTACTAACAGGGTCGGCACTCCACTCAGTGGCATATCACCATTAGCACCTATGCAGTTACCAACACGGGTGCTAAGCGTGTTTTATTTAATACAAAAAGAAAAAGAAAATAAATGTACCCTTCTTATGTGGCCCACTGCCTCACTGTGCTGCTGTCAGCAAGTCTGTTTTCGATGTTGTTGTCTGTGATGTCATCAGCACAAAAACAGCCTAGCTGACCGTCGCACTGCACGGCAGCGGGCCGCGTATGAAGGTAGGTTTATTTTCTTTTTCCACCCAGGCTACTCGGAATGCAGGCTTTTGCTAAAGAATACAGCCCTCGTTCTGAGCATCCTGATTTCACAGTGCCCTGTCCCAGACTCGTAGCAGCAGAAAGGAGTCCGTATATGTAGTGTTTCCTGTTGCTCAAATAAAATGCGTGGTTACAAGCTTTGTTAGTAGATGTCAAGTCCACTTAACTCTACGTTTTAGAGGCGGATATGGAAGCCCACTTAGGTGTTTAAAGTGTTTCTGGCACATAATAAGAATTAGGGAGAAAAAAACTGTTGAGCGGTAACCATGGTTACCATCCTCTGGGAGTATATTGTAAAGTTAATTGCCCCTTTTTCTCAAAGGTGTAGTGGATATACAAATGAAGTACGCTTCTTTTAATGCCACAGCTGTTGCTCTTTTCTGGTTGCAGCATTGGATGCTGAAGGCCAAACACCACACAGCATTTGAAAAGCCTGGTTTTAGGCAGTGTTTTCCGGGCCTGCTCTCAGTACACTGACACAGGGAGGGAGGCGCGGGCGGGTCCTCGCAGTGCCAGTCCAGCCCTGAGGATGTGGCCCCTGGAGCTTGTTCCTAGCGGAAGTAGAATTATAAGGACCCGCTCTACCTTGCTGTGTGAGTTCCACCCAGTGTGCAAGTGGAGCTAAAGGTGAACATGGAGCCGATAAGCAAAGATTGGACCGGATGTCAATTTTTAACCTGCAGGGTTTGGGGCAGGAAAAACAAAAAATTAAATAGAAAAATGTGTTCTCTAGTGTTCCACTTGGAATTGTCCTTTGGCCGATCGAAAAGCAAGATTTGATGGCTCATTCTGCCAATAGTCATCTGTTTCCTGCTCGTCATGTTTACTTTCCCCCCAGGATAATTTCTGCGACATTTAATTTTTTAGGCTGGGATGAGTGACTGTACGTTCCTCCGTGAGGATGAGAAGGCATGCTGACGGTCCTCACTCCTGCTTCCTCCAGTCATTCTGGTTCCCACCTCATTCACGGGTTCTGTGCTTCCGTGCTTGCTTGGTATTCCTCTAGTGCATACTTTCTAGCATCTTCTGATTTTCCAAATAAAAAAAAAAACAGAAGCAGTCTTAAACATAGAAATAGGATTAAAAATCCCACCCAATCCCCACTCCCACCTAAATCGCAATCATACAGTATTTCCAGCACTTAACCTCGACAGTGGTGGAAATGGAAAATAATCTGGAGGGGATCCCACAAGGGCCAGGGTGGCGGAGGACTTTGGAGGAGGGGGAAGAGTTCCAAGAAGGCCGAGTTTAGAAGGGCCAGATCTGGCAGTTGGCCTGTGATCCAAGGAAATGTTCAACATAGTAGTTTAAAAATGGCTCAATTTTTTTCATGATGCTTCTTTTCAAAAGTCCACACTGGGTATCAATTCTACTTTAAACTACTTCCTTGTCACTGGTGAACCCAAAATATGTTACCCACATGCACATGTCCACATTTAGGGAAAAATAACCACAAACTCCCACCAGCATCAGACAGTTTTGTTCTGCACTCAACCAATGGGTGGGCCAGCCTCCGATTCGCACTGGGCACATCCAGTTTGCCTCGGAAGAGATGTGCTCCATAGACCGTGTGCTACCTTCACGCAAAAGCAAAACAAATATATATAAAAGTTCAATGAAAACCACAAAGAGATTGGCATAAATAGCCTTTTCCATCAGACTATGTGAAGTTAAAATTCCACAACTGTAAAAAGGTGAAATTCAGAACACTTTCACTTAACAAAACGTGAACTTAACATTTACACCACTGGCAAAATCAAAATTGCTGGTGGGGACAGAATCAAGGGATTTCATCTGCAGGACATAAAATGCGCACTTGATTTGCAGAGGAAATGGCGCGAACAGAGCCGATGATCTCTGAGCTTATTCCCCGCCATTGCAGGCTCGGTAATATAATCTGTTCTGTGTGCAGAGTCCGCTCGCACAGAACAGATTAGCTACATACCGTAGCGCGGCAATCGCGTTGTTGTTTTTTTTAACAATCTTGCGCTTTGGTTTGTCCAATGGGTTGTTTTGGCTGTGGCTGACCGAATACTGAGATCCGGCTACACATCTGATGCAGGATCTTGGATCCGGCGAGAGCCGGCCCATTGTCCAGCGCTGATCCTGGATATAAATTGTGTGCATTGTTTAGTGTAAATATAAGCCTGTAAACATAAGCCTTTTAATAACACAGGAGCCTTTGTTCTCATTGCTATAACAGGCCTTTCACTTTCAATATGTTCATTACCAAACCGCTCTGTGGAGCAATCAGATAATTCCTGTGGCTGGTATTTTAACGTTTAGGGGTTGCAGCACCAGGGATGGCTGAAGTGATACTGCGAAATTCTGATCTGATTGTGATGCTTATTTCGTTTTTAATCGTTGCCAGTTGTGCAAAGGGAACCATTTGCTGCAGTTAGCTGGAATTGTGACATTGCTCGCACTCCCTTTTCCAAAAGCTGGGAAATAGTTTTATGATAACAAATGAAACAAAACAGGATGGGTGCACAAATGGTCCAATTCTGGGAAATTCCCTCCAAAATTGTGACGTCTGTTGACTGTAATACTTTCTCACCAGCCCCTGAAGTGTTTTCCTTGTCACCCCCACCTGGACTATGATTTAAAAAACTGAGTAAGCATTGGTCTCCTGTCATTATTTTGATCACCTTGATAGCCACCAGAGTAGGTAACAAAGCGATTAACAAGCTTTGACCCAACTCCGGTCTATCAGATGGACTTGGGAGCCATTACTGTGGCAATAAGCCACGAGGTGGCAGGCCAATACCGCCCCAGGTAATGCCCCCCAGGGTGAGTTATAGGCCCGAACGAAGCGAGGACCTTAACGGTGCCCCGGGGCATTACCTCGGGGGGGGGGGTTATTGGTCCGCCACTGAGTGGCTTATTGCCATTAGAACCCCGGCCTGTTAGACCGGGGTACTAATTGCTTTTTTTTTCTGTTCCGAAACACGTTTAAAAAAAAAAAAAAAAAAAATCGGCATATAAAATGGCCACCGCCATGGAAAGGGAAAACGTAGTCCGTTTTCCCTTTCCATGGCGGCCATTGGGAGCGGACGCGCTGGGAACAGAAGTGTTCCCAGCGGGTTCGCTTCCAATACCAGAAGAAAAAAGAAGGTAAGTGGGGTCGGAAGGGCGGAAGGGAGGGGATGGGGAGGAAGAAAAAAAATAAACGTACCGCGGTCTCTGGCGGGGGACGATGGAAGCTTCCAGCCGTGTGGAGGCTTGGAGCGGGGATGGCCCCACTCCGAGTCTCCACACGGCTGGAGGTTTCCATCGTCCCCCGCCGGAGACCGCGGGATAGAAGGTAAGTGGGGTGGGGAGTGAGGAGGGAGGAAAGGCTGGGGAAAAAAAAAATCTTACCTGCGTCCCCGGCGGCGGACGAAGGAATCCTCCAGCCATGGGGAGGCTCGGAGCGGGGATTGCCCCGTTTCGAGCCTCCTCATTGGCTGAGGGGCTGCCACGCCCCTCGCCGGGAACAGAGTAGCCAGCATGCACGGCGTGGACCGGAATACCGTATGGTATGGCTCGCAATTGAGCCAAACACCACACAGTATTCCTGTTCAGCCGCGCGTGCCGGGTACTAATGACTATGAAGTCTACCACCGCCACCACTAATGCTGAACTCCTCCTTTTGGGTAGCTCTCTCTCTCCGCCTCTCACCAACAAACACATGCAGCCCCTACTACCGGGCCGTTTTAGTGAAGCTGCAATACTGTATTTTCATTTTGAAAATTAAAATGCATTTCTTTTATATATTTTTGCTATTAATTTTAATAAAAAGGTATGGCCTTTTAAAGATAAGAACATTGTGTTTGGTTGACCTCCAGTACGGATGTTTACTTATGGAATGTCACTGAATGGGAAAAGAGACTGTTGTGTTTCCTTGTTTTATATTTCATAACATTAAGACTATGCTCTCTGACCCACCAAATAAATGGGGAGTATGGCTACAATTATTCACGTTACAACTCCATTGTTATTATCATTTTTTTGTTGTTGCATTTTTAAAGCGTTCACACAGCCCAGGGGCATCGAGGCGCTGTTACAGAATTTTTGTTATTGTTGTCTTAGTTGCATATTTATAACGCGCTTAAATACCCAGAGGTTTCTAAGCGCGGACCTGGGATCGAACCTGTGTTGCTTCGTGTCGTCTTGCTTCCAAGGCAAGCACGTTGCCACTGAGCTATCCTCTTTGTTAGCATTATTATTATTATCAATTATGATGTCACAATTTCTGCTGCCAGAGTCACGAATAATGTGAAAGGTGAATCTCTAAGCAGAATTGCAGCTGCCCTCAAAGACCAAGTATACATATAATAAGTACCCGGCGAGGGTCAATCACAATGTAACAAACAATCTGATTGGCCCTTGCTGGGGCTTTGCCCGAATGGGAATCCCTCGTCAGGATTCCTTTCCTTTGTTCCCGGCGGGGGGGCATGGCAGCCCCTTAGCCAATGAGTAGGCTCGAAATGTGGCAAACCCTGCTCCGAGCCTCCACATGGCTGGAGGCTGCCATCCTACCCCACCGGGGATTCAGGTGTTTTCTTTCTCCCTCTCCTCTCCCCCTACAAAGAATCCTCTCCCCACCCTCCCAACCCCAGTGGGCAAAAAGCGGCATGGTTTCCTCCAGGGTCGTAATGAGGCCCAATGTCTGGGCATGTGAGCTGGTATTGGTTGCAAATACAATAAAGGGCCTGGAAACGGGCCAATGGGAGGGGAAGCCTCGTGACTCCGCCCCAGTCACCACTGCCAACAGGCTGTCAGTGTGGTGCTCCTGCGATGAGGGGAAAAGCTGCACTCACAGCCCTTCTGCTGGCAGGGCTTTCAGCGCAGTGCTCTCTCTTATCCTAAGAGTGCGACACTGGGAGTCCCACCTCTGGCCCGCACTACTAAGTTTGCCCGGGCCACACTGTTCAGTCATGTCCCAGGCCCAGTGAATAGCTTGCTCTCCACTCCCCTCCCTCCTTATGATGGGAGCATGGATGGCTCTGCACCCTTACCGATTGGACACTTGGCCGCACCTTGCAGATGCAGCCTGGCTTCTCTATCCCCACCACTGACCGCCACTGGCTAACCTCGCATGGCTGCACCTAGCAGACTTGCCTCAGCTTCAATCATAGCCACAACCCTCTTATAATTTACGAGACAGGGCCCAAAACTTCGACTGCCTAAGGGCCTCAACATGATTTAATCCGTCAGTGATCCTGTATGTGGTTGTTAAGAACTGGTCAACTCACAGCAACAAATCCAGGCAGATTACTTTATTTGTTAAACCCCACCTTCACCTCTGGCTGTAGCTAGAGCTATGGGCATGTCAACCTCGTTAAAGAGCTTTGCTTCGCTCAGGCCTTTAACTCTTTCCCTCAGCCCCTTAACTCCCAGACCCTCGGGTAGGTCTCTAAATGTTAACTAAAAGCAAGTTACGAATATATGACATGTCACTTCTGAGTTCTGTGACCTTATTTCTCCATTTAATCAGGACATTTTTTAATGACCTGACATATTTTTACAACAGATAACATTGTTTTGTTGTCCTGTATATTGGTGGTATTATTGTTGTTTTCTGTTTGTATTAATATTAATAATTATGTTTCTGTATTCCAAAGAAACGCAACACAAGTGGCAATGTAATTAATACTAATACTAATAATGATGTAGATAATAAAAATACATGAACATGTCTTCATCTGAAAATGACACACTGCAGTGAGAAACCTGAAGCTGCATCTTAATTAACACATATTGCGGGGATGATCCATTGCAGTTAATAACTGGGAGTACATCATGAGAACGCTGTAATTTAGAAGACAAACATATTAGCTCAGTTCTTGAAAAGCCTTCAAAATAGCCCATAGAATACGGTACTCAATTAAAACAATCCAAGTTCAATTTGAAGGACAATGTGCCGATTCCTGGCAGGGTCGACTGAGCCCTTTCAACTGTTTCAGGTCGATAAATTGAGTACCATTAAATTGAGTGAGAAGAACACCTATTATAAGAGCACTTAGAAAAGGGAGGAATACAGCATTAAGCATTATAAAAATATATGACATTATCGTTATGTGAACAAACCCGTGTTTACCGAATAAAGATACTTAACAAATATGATGGGATGGACAACAGAGTATATTAAACAACAAATGTTCTAACCTGTGGTGGAAATGGAAAAAATGTGGTGGGGGATCCCAGAATACAAGGGCCGGCTGGGGGAGGAGTTTGGGGGTGGGGCAGTGCCCGAGGGGGCGTGGTCTAGAGGGTGCGGGGCTCGTAGTGGACATCCAGCAATGCTGGAATATGTAAAAAAAAAAAAAAAAGAACATATTTAAAAACGCCTGCGGCGGCAGCATTGCCTTTTACCGCCGGCTTTGGCACTGGTGTGTAATGCACAATGCCCGCTACATGTACAACTGAAAGGAATCAGTTGTACATGTAGTGAGCATTGTGCATTAGCCACGGTAAAAGTCAATGCTGCCGTCGCATGTGTTTTTTATTTTTTTTTGTTTTAACTATTCCAGCGCGGTTCATGGTCTTGTGCGGCTGACTCTGGCCGGATCCTGAGATCCGGCTCCATATCTGGTGTCGGATCGCGGATCCGCTGCAAGCCGGCCCAATGACCAGCACTTGATCATCTAACGAAAATTAATCCAGTTAATGTATGTAGCGTGGCGATATCCACGCTGCTACCTGAATAAAAATGCACATGTCACTTTTGAGACATGCAATGCTCTTGCAGGTTTGTCTTTTCGATGAGAAAGGGTTTTCAGTCATGTACTTATGCAGAATTATTGCTGTATCTTTCATCTGCTGGACTGAATTTAAACTCCTCTAATAATCGTATTCATAATTTAGCCCCTTAGATGCTTCTCATGTTGCAGTGAATAACAATAATGCCTCGTGTCACAGGTGGCTCAAGAAATACAGCAGGTTCAGAGAGGGTTCAAGGGTTTCATTTTAATTTCTAGCGACCTTGGGCCGTCCCTTTCATCTAAAAAGCATCAGCCCTCCCAACCCATTCACAGATCAAAAGAGCAATGTATACTTCATTGGGTCATGCTTCTAATCATTCACGCTCGCCGCTTCTATGCCCACGCAGACATGACATGTGTTTTAGCTTTTTCCTAAGAAAACTTATCATAAAAGTCCACGTCACCCCATGTTCACACCATGTTCTCATTGAACCTCTGGTCATTGAATGGGCGCAATTAAAACATGATGCTGCTCAATCCATAATCCTCAGAATGCTTTGGACTCCAACTAACAATAGTACCCGGTGAGGGTCAATGAGAATGTAACAAACATTCTGATTGGCCCTCGCCGGGGCATTACCCGCCTGGAAAACCCTTGCACTCACATACGTGTCTGCGATTGTTCCCAGTGGGGGGGGGCGTTGCAGCCCCTTAGCCAATGAGGAGGCTCAAAACGAGGCAATCTCCACTCCGAGCCTCCCCAACGCCTTCATCTCCCGCCTGTGACTCAGGTATGTTTTTTTTTCATTCTCCCCCCCTCCCCTGAAAACTATGCAATCCCCACCCTCCCCAACCCCACTTACCTTCTTTTTTCTTCTTGTCTCATTCCAAGTCTACTGATAGAGCCTGGGCAAATACATATGTTTAAATCCTTAATCACTGAATTCTCACTGTTTTCGTGTGATTCAGGTTTATCTGACCTTTTAAGAGATTTGCGTGACAGTTTCCAGTTAAGTATATAGCAATGAATGCTGATGAAATGTGGCTGTACACATTAGGTTAAAGAGATTGGGCGTTGTTTTGCCTGTGAATTTGCAAAGCAAACAACATATAATGTAAGTGGAATAGGACAGACGTTCAAAACCTTTCCTTTCCGGGATGCTCAAACAAAGCAAAGTCATTAGAAGACTAATGACTTGCACATGGTTTTCTCTTTAATATAGGATACGAATAAACTGCTTGCATCTGACAAACAATTGATATCTTTAAAAAGACATTGGGCCTC
Source organism: Ambystoma mexicanum (assembly GCF_040938575.1). Taxonomy (NCBI): domain Eukaryota; kingdom Metazoa; phylum Chordata; class Amphibia; order Caudata; family Ambystomatidae; genus Ambystoma; species Ambystoma mexicanum. Next base: position 589,296,347 of record NC_090930.1, on the reverse strand, counting down.
ATTACGAGGTGGGCAGTAAGGGGTTAACGGCGCCGGTAAAGGTGCCAGAGCCATTAACCCCATACCGCCCTATTACGAGGTCCGCTCGCGGGACCCGCTCTGGATGCCTGGTTTTACCAGACGTCCTTAGAAGGTCCCGCGAGTGACCCAGCATGCTAACAAGCCCGTCATTAACCGGCCCATTGTTAGCATGCTCCCCATTCCCATTGAGCCCTACGGGGGCTCAAATGGGAATGGGGATGGTCCGGGGTCCCTGAATGGGGAAATACCGGGCCCTCCAATGTCAGAATGGCCCAGTATTTCCCCATTCAGGGAACCCAGACCTGGACCCGAGTTTTAGAGGCAGCCATGCCCTTATCAAGGGCATGGCTACCTCCAAACTCGTAATGAGTCCCATTTAGCTCAAAATGCAGAGGATGCACGTTTTATTTGCATTACATGGAGAAATGTGCAGGTGACCTTATTCACAATGGTGCCCTATGTATTTCGAGGGGGCTGGGAGGCATCACAAAAGATACACTGGACAGCCCCCTGACAACATTAGTGCCTGTGTATGTGTGGTACTCCCTGCACCATCAGCCTCTTCCTGTAGATATGCTGTGTGTTTTCCCAATCACATACCACTGCAATCCTACCTGACTAAATTGTATTTGTTTAAGGAACGTCAGAGTCCACATATAATGAATGCTTTTCATGAAACTGATTCTTCCTCATCCACATTTGCCTTTCTGGGGTCACTGACCTGTGTCCATTGACTCTCCTTTTTATTAAATAAATAACTGCAGTAGTCCTCATGGAAGCAAACACTAATGCATGACTGACTCTTTCCCAGCCCCACAGACTTTTCAGAGGTCCATGTCTGTTATGAATTTCCTATATTGTAATTGTAAACACCTCAATAAAACATGCAGCAGCCACTGATGAAAAGCACACCCATGCATCCTTGATATATGACAAGCTCTACTGGTCCGACAATCTTACAAATTACCCAATTATACTTTACTAATTTGCAGATGAATGAAACGCTGCGTTCTTCTTTTCAAGATTCTAAGTTGGGACTCGGAGATTAATCCACCTACTGCAGAGGTTTACTAGTAATCACCTGAACTATCATTTTGCAGCATTTAATATGCTGTCCTACAAAGCATTATGCATTTCCTCTTGCTTACACCTACTCCCAACCCCTTCCTCAACTTCCTACCCACAATGAGGTCTCCCTTCCTGAAGCCTTTTATGTTATTTTGTGTACGTTTGTTTCCCCCCCATATCAACCGACATCTCCCCATATCTCTCCCTTAAATGAAGATATATGGCTCTTAAAAGAGATTTGGGCAGAATCTGTGAGGAAGAAAAATCCAGGGGAACATGCAAACCTACCAAGATCTCATTAGGAGAATCGCTGGAACCCGTGGCTTATTTCTGAGAAATATCACCCAGGTTAACCACAGAGCATGCCCACAACCAGTGCCCTGGGATGTCCCTGGCAGTTTAATGTACTGTCAAAGGGCCTGTTACTACATGCCTACATCAAAAAATCTGTTCATACTGAGGTTAATGTAAATGTCGACAGGGCGGTAGGTATTACCCCCGGTAAGTGGAGAACACTGCCCCTCCTCCATACACATAAGAAGGGATTATGTGCACCCCCGTGGTGGTGGTGTTTCTTATGAAAATGTGAAGGGCGTTATAGTAGCATTAGAGCCCCAGACCTCAGCAGTACTGGGTGTTATGGTCGCTCAGACCACAAGGAACACCCTTGCTGTGCGTGTGCCTTTAATAGTTTTTCCGGGACCCTAAGCCCAGTATGGCACGTGGATCTATAAAGCTTAATGAGAACATTGGCAAGTTGGCGAGCCATTCTAAACAATGGGTCAGTGGAAGAACCTAAGCACTGCTGTGATGATTGATGGTTCTCTTTCAACATGCTGCCCCATTATTACTCTCCCTTATCCAGTACTCCACCAAAACAATGCCCCATGCAAAATTCTGAACACCTTCTCCAACTGTTATCTTTTGTTTTCTAAACTGTTTTAACCGATTGTGGTGATGTTGCCATATCCTCCTGGCATTATAAGGGCTATGCCAGCTCTTCTCATTCCTTACCTCGTTATATGCTCTCGTATTCACCTAAGGCCAATCTCACTTGTCTGGGTCAGTAACACCTGCCACCGTCGCCACTGCCCACCGGTCCCTCATTCATGGACTTTCCCGCCATTTTAGCCCTCACCAGCAGTGACAGATGATCACAAATTTGAGTGCCCATACATGGAAAAATAATTCATCTTGAGGTAATGGAAGGTGTCCATGTTTGGTGTTGTAAGATATTTTGTTTTCAAAGCACAGGCCAAAATAATGTGCTTGGTAGTTTGCGTGACATGATAAGAATATGTAGGTTATGTCTATGTTCTAGTGAGTATGTATCACTGCTATCACAGCGCAATCAGTATTAGCAGCAGCTGTCATAGAAATTGCTGTGAATAAAGTTTCATCACCTGAGACCGCTTACGGTATTTGACGGTACTATCAGACTTACAATTCATGCATTTCTAGATGATTTTCAGCGTGTGCTAAACATGTGAAAAAGTTGGCTTTTGTCCATGCACGCTATTGGTTGTGTGTATAAATTCATGTTTTTTTGGATTTTTGTATTGCTTTTTGCTAAATCAGTACAACAATATTTTAAATGTCGGAGGTAAGCATCTTCCCCAGAGATTCCTACACACAACAGCGGCCATTTGCAGCAGGGCATTCCGCACGTTTTGGCAAATATCAGCTCCTTTCTAGACTCCATGGAAAGATAACCCAGGAGGTGGTTCTTTAAAAAAAAAGGCATGGAACGCCAGAGAATGTACAGAAATAAATGGAACTCCCGGGGGAAAATGTAATTGAAACAAATTCCCAGAGTTTGCAATGCCCTTGACCTTTGAAAGTAACATTTCACAATGCAATAATTTTAAGCCCTCTGGAGACTTTACGAGCCCTTGATGCGCCGCCATCACCTGCAGTACGTTTTCTTTTTCTTATAATGCCTTTTTGTTTTATAAAGCAGAAATTACAGGGCAGAATCCGATGGGCCTGGATGTCAGATAGAAGGTGGAGCAGACGAAGCTGGGAGATGAATGGTTGTGAACGATTAGGAATGCATTATTACAGGGAGACTTGCATTGTTTCTTGAGCTACACAAGTGTGTGATTAGATCTCAGGAGGGGGTTTGGGGTGGTTTGAAAGGACGTTGCAAAGGCAGCATCGTGTCACTTAAGAACTACCCACCAACCCCCTAATGGTGTTTGCCGAGGTGGATGTTAGCAAAGCTGGTGTGGTGAGTGCGAGAAGGTGGTGACTTGGCATTTTTGGAAAGTGGTGCAGGGCAGCGGTTTGAAAATATCCATTCTATTTTTGCCAGTGATGGAATACTAAATTAGAGTAGGTCGAAGCGATAACGGGCCTTAATCTTCAGTCTGATATATGCTGAGAATCAATGAATACCATTCCAACACGCCTGGTTAAGGCTGTAACATACTAGTGTAAATGTAACACATGATTGTGTCTGCTTTGCTGTTGCTTGGGTGGCCTGTTACATCTGGTGGCCTTTGTAGAATCAGGTCAGTAGTAGAACTCCAGATGTAACCACCTTCTAACAGTGGAAGATTTATTTACCAGAGAAGGCATTTTCCTCAAATCCATCATGGTGAAAAAAATGTTTTTATTTCTTCTGCTCTTTTCTCTTCCTGATTGTCTTCTATAATCTGAGGACAAATCAGGGCTAATTTTCCCTATATTAATCTACCTTCATTTTTCATATTTTTAATTGGGTCGCATAATCTTTCCTTCAAGTCATTTCAGACACATTCTGCCTCTCTGGGCCTTCCTCATACCAAGTAGTATAAACACCTAATTTTTTGGACCAATCCATCCCATTTATGATTCGAATGAGAGATTCAGGTTACCTAATTGTTCCGGGTGAAAGGGTCATTCAAGCTGGAACTGGGAATCCAGATTTTCCTGTGTTAAGTAAGGCCAGGCCTCAATAGACTAGCACTCGGCACTGCTGTACTTTGGTACATGAAGTGGGCAGATGTCCATTAGGTGGTATAGGCACCTGCTTTAACCAACCATGGCTATCCCTCCTTTGTGTACCACTCGTTCAGCTTTTCAAATGTGCCTGTTCCACAAAGATTCTGACTCCACTTTCTTCATTGTCCTGAGAGGGGGCTTGGATCAATATACCAGAGACACAGCTCAGAAGCATATAGCAGTCACCCTGCATGGCCCATCTGACCCAATTTCATCAGGACGTTATCCCTTCCATGTTTTGTTTCCTACCGGCGAATACTTTACCAATCTTCATTAACATATTTTGTTCCGTTTTTCAGGAGATTGCATGTGTTTTTTTGTTTATATTTTTTAAAACATGCCCTCCATTGAAACAAATTTAGCACACAATGTCAGACATCCACCAAACCAGAAAAGTTACCAGACCAGAATAACCAGACCATAGTTCAAATTACTATCAGCAAGCCTGAAAGTCTGTGTTATGTTTTGCCCTTGTAAATCCATCGGGTCTCCTAAGCGGCTTCACGAGCGCTCCACTCGAACACCATGCGTGGCATTTGACCCTGAGGTCTCCCTTGCTATCCCCGTGGTCTCCCTTGCTAACCCACGTGGCTCTTTGTTTCTGGAGTGGAAGGCTTTCTTGTTCAGGCCTCTTAGAAAAAGTACAGGGGGTTCCACAGGTGTAACACTTTGAGCAGTGACCCTAAATAAGAAAGAATGGGAATAACAAATAATGTCTCCTTCTGGAACTCTATACAATAATTGCTAGACTCATTAAAGGTTTATTTCAGGCACACTTCAGGGGGTGAGTCACTGATTTATGTTGTTCTTAAACACCTCAAATTTACAATGCAGGCAGAAAGTTCCAAAAAGCATTTAGGGTAGAATAAGCATTCATTTCAGATTATGTATTTTGCTTTTCGCAAGTTGCAGTTATAGCATGTATTTTTGTGCCGTTGTCTTTATTATGATCATCACAAGACATTCCATCTCGGTGTCCTCGGTCACTTGACAGAATCCTTGTGCCTAAAAGCTTCTGTATGGCGTAGAAATGTTTGACCATAGCACATTAAGTGGCCATTGATTTCTTTTGCCACATTGCTTTGTTGTAATGTGTCTATCTTTCCTATATCCATGGCATGCTGTTCAGGATGTCTATTTGCATGTAGGAGGTAATGAGTGCCCAGAGTACAGAAGGCTTTCCCAGCGCTATCCTAAATTCTTTAATACGCTGTTATGACCCCTCCCAATGGTATGTATTTTGGCAACCTCTGAGGTCTGAAAAGTAGATCCACGCAGGCTCACCATGTGGCCAACTTTGCACCAGACCTGTAGATTAACTGACCTGCTGTTAAATCTCATTTACCAATTTAATGGTATCCACTACAGAGTGTATTTTGCTTTCTGACTTTGAGAACATTAGACCTGTAATTGCTCATTTTACTGTAGCTGGTGAGATAGCTATAGCCTGTGAGATAAGTCAGTGGGTTGAGTTCTTGCTGCTGCAATGTGTGTGTGATCTGTGGTTCGAATCCCGGCAAGGCAAACTCAGCCTTTCATCCTTCTGAGGTTGATAAATGAGTACCAACACAGGTTAGGCAATATTGTATTTTATATTTGTATTTGTTTATTTTTTGTATCACGCACCTAACCCTGAGGTAACCCTGAGCGCTATGGAAGACTTAACATGTTGCACAAAAAGTATAATTACATAAAAGGCATACATAGGAAACTGGTGGAAGGGTCGACCCAGGTTACAGAGAGGTCTGGCCTTCACAAAAAATACAGTTAGGATATGATCGACGTAGCACTCTATATATTTGTTCTATATGAAGTGCTTAAGCATAAGCACTCTGTTCCCCCCGTTGCCTGGTCGCGCCTTGAAACACTTGTGTATAGGTGTGTTATAAATGCCATGTCATATCATAAGTGCTACATAATAACACATCATTATCATTTCGCATTGGACGTCTGCTTGCATTCACAGGAAATGGTGATATGGGCCTGTACACACTGATATTAACGATATATGTGGTGATCTATTCTTGTATGAAATGTATATCACATTACAGTGCTATCATACCCATATTTTTCATAGTGTACTTAGGAACAATGCTATGTGATGCCACTTCCTGTTTTGTCAAGGAGAGAAAGATTGTGTTCCATTGCTTCCCGTGATGTCACTTTGGGGTGGGGTCAAATTACATCACTTCCTGTGATTTCATCAGAGGTCAAGGGTTGTGTGATGTCACTTCCGCTACCACTGGCATTTAGGAGAAATGGCATCCCTTTCGAACACCCCTCTTGTGTTTTTGAAAAAGGAATGCTTACCTCTTTTTAGGCAAGCAGGAAGTCTTTGGTGGGCAGCAGTCTACACACCATCAGTTATCCAGGGGTGTGCAACGGGTCTGAGTATCAGTGCCAGAATTGTCTGAGAAACTGAGCTCACTCATCAATTTAGGTGATGACCAACAGAGAGTGCTTTATTTGGTCTTGTAAAACAAAAGATCAATGGACAACTTCACCTAACGGGAACAGACCAAAACAACATGTCCCACTCTTCAGACCTCTCACCATTCAAGTACACCAGTCAGTGGACAAATTCGAAACTGTAAACATTCTCGAAACGTACACTATACATTCTGGAGGGAGAAAATCTTCCCTCCCAAACACAATAGAACCCTATGTTATATTATTCCTTTTGAAGTGTCTATATCTTGTCAACGTATAACAGGTTGAATGCTCCCAATATGGTTCAGGCAAAAGGGCGTCTGCAACCCTCCCATGATGTCAATGTCTGTGATATTCAAGCATTACTTCATTAAAAGCTGGCCCGACTGGTTTAATCTGTTGGATGGGTCCATTCGCATTTGTATTTGTATGTGTGTTTTATTTGCATTTTATTAAGCGCTGTACATAATAATAAACAATTAAAACCAGAAAACGATCACTCAAGAATTTTGGAGTAAATGAGATTTCAAAAAAAACACAGAAAAGGGAATAGACAGAAATAGAGTAGAGAGAAAGTGGAAGAGCATTCCAGTGAAGAGGGGCAAGGAGTTCAAAGGTACAAAAACGAGATGAGCAAAGGGAGGATGGGGAGCTAAGAGTAAGAATTGAGAAGCGGATCGAAGAGAACAAGAAGGAATATAGAAATATATTAATGTAATAAGATAGCTGGGTGCAAGACCAGGAAGAGATTTGGAAACAAGACAGAGAAAATGTTATTTAATTGGAGAATGAAAGGGAAGTCAACCAAGTGTTGCAAGAGAAGAAGGGATAGAGTCCCAAAATGAGAGAAGACACAGAACACGGATGGAGGAATTGAATACTGATTTAAGAGGTGCAAGATGAGAGTTAGGGAGGCCAAACAGGGCTGTTGAACAGTACAAAAGTCGAGAAAAGATGAAAGAAGAAATTAAGAGTTTAGATGCTTGAAAGGTAAGAACTGGACAAGCCTTACAAATGTTATAGAGGTGAAAGTGACAAAAATGAGAGGTCAATTAAATTTGATAGGAGAAAGAGAGGTTAGTATCAAAGTGGAGACCAAGATTACGAGCAGTAAGTGAGATTGGGAGTTTAGATGGGGGAAAGGATATAAAAGAAGGTGGAAGATGGGCAGGAAGAGTATTAGCAGGAAAGGAAACAATACTTCAGTCTTCCCAGCATTGAGGGTAAGGTAGTGGGAAGGAAAGACATCCATGATTTAATAGTAACTAAGCAAGCAGAAAGAGTGTGATCAATTTCAGGAGAAAAAGAAGAAAAGGAAAGAAATAGTTGGGTGTCATCGGCATAAAAGTGGTGAGATAGCACAAAGGAAGAAGTAATGATCGCAAGATAAGATGTATATAGAGAGAATAGAAAAGGGCCCAAAACCAAACGTTTAGGCACCCCGTGGGCAAGTGAAAATGAGTCAGAGGACATGCCCACCCAAGATACAGAAAATGTTCTGTTAGAAAGATAAGAGTGAAACCAGCATAAGACGGGCCTGTTGGACCAAAAGACAAAAGTGAAGCCAGAAGTAACGAGTGATCAACAGTGTCAAAAGCAGCCGATAAATTTAGAAGAATAAGAAAGGATGAGTGCTTAGAATGTTGTGCCGAAAGAAGAGAATTCAACACAGAAAGAAGAGCAGTTTCTGTGGAATGAAAAGGACGAAATCCAGACTGTAATTGGGGAAGAATAGAAGAATTAGAAACAAACATAGAAATCTGATAGTAGTAGACGAGCCGTTGAAGAAGTTTATGAAGATAAGGCAGTAGAGAGATATGGGACAAATTAGAGACAATCAGAGGATCAGCAGTGGGTTTCTTAAGGATCCGGATAATAGATGCATGTTTGAATTAAGCAGGAAAAGTATAAGGGGAAAGACATATATTAAAAACTGAAACAAGACAAGGTACAAGAAATGGATAAACCTCAGTAGTAAGTTCAGAAGGAATAGGATTGGTGGGAGAAGCAGTAGGGTGTGCTTTAGTTAGTAAAAGGACAGCGTCAGAGTTAGAGACCGGAGCAAAGTGAGCAATTGAGGAATGAGGAATGGATAAAGGAAAGGGTAGTACTTCAGGTGAATTAGAAGCTTCAATATCCTGACGAAGAGAAAGAACTTTAGAAGAAAAGAACTGAGCAAAGTCAGGGGCAGATAGAGTAGGGTTAACAGAATGATCTAAAATGGGAGGAGAAAGAAGCAGTGCAAGAGTTTGAAAAAGACAACTAGGGTGAGTGGACTGAGAGTGTGGAACGTCAGCGAAGTAACAACACTTAGCAGAGAATAGACAGTCGTCATAAAGAGCATAAGAGAAATTAGATGAGCAGACGTTGATTTAATCTTAAGCTAATGCCTTTCAAAACGACAAAGAATGTGTCACAGAAAGCACAGGTGAGGAGAACGCTATAGGTCCTGGGCATGAATTTTTGCAAGAAAACACTTTTAATTCTGTACTCTGTTCATGACAAAAAAGTCTGTAAAGAAACAACTATTGCCCTAGCAACAAAATGAAATTGGTCAACGTACAACATTGACTGAAAGTATGGTTAGTGAAAGACATATGAAATGAACAAAAAGATAGGTGCAAAAGGGGCAACCTAAATGTTACTTTCCCACAGTTTCTACAAGGGGCAGCATTTGTTTTCAGTACTGGAGGTTTGGATCTTGCTGGGGCTAGATCTAATGTTTTCTCTCCCATTACATTAACCTGCAGGTTATTTTTAGGGTCACTGTCAAGGCTTAGGTTTCAAGTGCTGGTCTGCCCTGGTAGACCAATGTTGTGGGTAAGAACTAAACCTATGGACTGGCCAATGGATAGACAATGTGTCTGCTCCATGTTGGTTGTTGCGAATGAGGGCACAGTGACTACCCCCCTAGAGGCCCCTTTGCCACAATTCATTGGATCGAGGTGGCACCCAGCCCTCTCAGTCACTGCTCTAGTGCTTCCCAGAAGCAGGCAGGGGGCTTTGTGACATGACATATTTTCTCAGATCACAAACCTAGAGAATAGTAGGAGTAATAGGCGCAATGGGAACACAAATAATGTGTGGTATCCCATATCCTCACAGAGGATGTCTGAGAAGGGGACCCAAACAACTCCACCTAAAATCACAACATCAAATGGAGTATAATATATTCTTACCATTCCCATACAGTCTCAGAACAGAGTTAAGGGAAAACTCCCCCTCTCCATCGAAAAGCAACGTTGTCCTTGAAAACACATAGGCCCAAGGGTTTTGAAATATCTCATGCTTAAATCACCTTAACTGCAGAGATTGATGCCTCCCAGGAACATACATATGCATTTAACATGTGTCCGCTCCTCATAACCTCTCCGAGTGAATCAACATGTCAGGAAAAATCCATTACGTTTTGCATTTCTTTAAAGTGGTGTTGAAATGAATAACATCAGCAGTACATGTACCTCAGCTAGGCTTAAGCAGGGGAAAGGCAAACTCGCAAATGGAGGAAGGCACAGGGGGCCAGGACCAATCAGGGCTAAGTAAAACCAGAAATAAACAAATCTGACACCTAAAGCACAGACTACAACACTCACCCTATTACCAATAGTAAAACAATATATCTTTCTTTCCACAGTTAGGGTGAGTAGATGCTGAAGTATAGCAGGGCCTTGTAGATCTGTTCTGGACTAAGAAGGAGGAGGATGTTAAGCTTGTTTGTTGATGGTTGTTACTCAAGTAGAGAAAGATCAAGAAAGAGAAGGAAAGAATATTATAGCGGGAGCTTGATTGATATTCTAGGAGTGAGAGAGACTGTTGGAAAAAGAGCCCACCCCTGTTCCTTGTGGAGCCAATTGTTGACATGCTAGAGATACCATGTTCCCCAAGAACGTATTGACAGAAGGCTTTGTTAGCTGTACAGTATTTATCCAAGATGGCACCACACACCATCTCTGATTCTAGCATAACTACAGACACAATGGATGCAAAAGCTTTGCAACTGCAGGTACACTCCAAACCCTGTGGGGATGCTTCTCAGTTATTCTAATTCTATCTTTCTTCCACTCCTCATTTTTCAATACTATTTCAACCCCTTTCAAACCTCCCCTCTTCAATTTCTGAGAAATTTGATTTGGTTCAGCTAAGACATGGATACCCTCCTGCTGGCATTATCTCGGTTGTGGTTTGCACTGGCTGATTTTCTTTGAGTATTCTTTTTTTTCCTTTTGGCATTTTCCCTCTCTGGACCCTTCCTATTCAGGACAATATAGGATCCTTTCAGCCATACCTGGACAAGTTTTGTAAGAGATAAATGCCTGGACTTATTGCTGATAGTGTGACAAATCTACCGAAAACTGTGGTAGAGTAGAAAAAGAGAAAGTAGGATTAGAGAGGAGGAATGGGACTTGCCTGGAAAGTATGACAGTTAGGAAGGTCATAGAGCAGGAGACCGAAAAAGAACAAGCACTGGCTATGCCAAAAAGGCTCAAGACTAGAGTGGATGCTGACAGGCAGGTGATGAAATCAGAGAGCAGGTGCACAGCCAAGAAACCAGCCTATGAGAGAGAGACAGACACTTAGAACGTTTGAGAGACAAAGAGAGCAATAGACACAGATAGCGAAACATTGAAAGAAAGCTGTACATAGAGAAAGATAGGGAGATCGAGAACCCAACCCCTCACCTTCACCCACGTGCCATGCTCTGGCATTTTCTGGAACCGGTTTGCCCACCAATTAAACTAATTCATGGTTGCCCATATAAAATCAGACCCAATAGTGTTTATCTTTGTGCAGATTTTTCCACTCATTCCCTTCTCAGTGAACAATGTTTCCCAGTGTCCGTGGGCCAGGTCTAGCCACATGTCACCCTCATGCCCCAATTCTGTACCTGTGTTGCTTACAGGGCCTAGTTCTACATCTATTTAATTCTCAGGGTATTGTTATGCACCATTGCGGTGCTGCTGTCGCATGTCACCCCCACCTTGTTTCTCTCAGGGCCCAATGTCGATCCCATTTTGTTCTCAGGAACCAGTTCCCTACCCATTTCTTTCTTTGTACCAAGTATTACCCCCATGTCACTCTTATGGCCATTTCCTCCCTCATCCAACCCACGGTTACCAGTCCATTCCATAATGCCTCACTTAGGGTCCAGATCTTGACCCAGTATTGATCTCAGGATCCCCTTCTACATCCATGTCACTTTCATGTTTCCTAATTTCATGCATTGCAGGGCAAAGGACTGCAAATGTGTTGCTGTTGTGGTGCAGTTCTACCCCATATCAGTCTTAGAACCCTGTTATGCCCCCTTGTCACTTTCATCGCACAGTTCTGAACCATATCACTCAAAGCAACCAGTATGTTACCTGTGTCACTGTCATGGCCCTGCATTGCCATCATGTGTCTTCCATGGCCAAATTACACTTCCATTTGGATCGTTGGTCCCATTTTCACCCACATGATATTTTACAGGGCTGCCTACATGTGCTCATAAATACACACAAAAAACCTCATTCCTCCACTCATCTGTAAATACACACACAAATCTACACATAAGGCCTCCAAGCCGCATGCTCACCCATACTCCTTTGCCCACAATAGATATTTGCATGTCATGCACCAGGTCAGAATTCACATGTCACTCACACATTCTTGGAATCAGACTTCTCCAGTATATAGAGACACAATGTATGACTCTCTCTTGCTTTATGGGGTTTAAATACTTTCACTCCTCCCTTTCCCTGCTCTGCGCAGGATGCGAGGGTCTGGATTATGAACCCACACCCCAGCATGTTTTAGAGACTGGATATGAGGAGAGGCTAAACTAATTGAAATGATGACTACATGACATGTGCAAGAATACATTTAAAATCTCTTCTCAACACTAGAGAAGACACCCCATGTAGTTTGGATGCCAACCTAACTATGACCATCACTGTTGGGTATCTCCCCAGAGCTTATGAAACTGTTGAGCATGCCACATTTTTACAAATGGGCATTGACGTCAAAGCATTAAAATGGATAAGGTTCTTCCTCATAGACAGCTTAGCTAGAGCAGGGTTCAAAATTCAATGGATCTGTGAGCTATTTAGGCCCTACGTTTCGTCTATAAGAGTCTGGTAAGCTTGACACCAACAGCTACAAGGAGATACTTTTGAATCCGCATGCCAACTGATGCTCATGATTATATTAAAGGATAAAGATAAGGCCTATCTTTCCCTGTTCTACAAGGCTTCCATAGCTAACAAAACTATGGTGCTCCTCAGTCATCCGTGAATATCTGTAAATGAAGCACTGTCCAGTGTCCAACTCTAACCTCTCTGACCCTACCACTATTCATAACAACTTAACGATAGGAGAAGGCTTCCCTTCTCCTGAGGTTTCTTGACTTTTACCAGTTCATGCAGTTCATTTAATTTCTTGACTATGGGTTTCTTCTCTTGATTGTCCTTATAATGATTGGTCCATCTCTCTTTCCCTGGGTTGTTTTTCCAACAATTATTTTTCCTCTCTGAAATATTTCATATATTCCTGAATAGTTAATTTCCCTTGAATCTTTCATTCTCCTCTTTTTGGGATATTCTCACACATTTAGATTCATTGTTAAATTCCTCTTTTATGATTGACTCTTCTCTGTCTCTTGGACCTTCTTGATGTGCTTTATAATCAGATGGATAATTCGCAATACATTTGTCTTGCAGGTTTCTTTTTACTACTCTTCTTGTATTTTCTCTCTACTGACTGCGATGAGTAGGAGCTTTGTAATAATGACTCTTATTTTCTCTTATGGCATCTTTGGCCTCTTTACCAGGATGAGTATTCCAGTAATGATTCCTATTCACTTATCATATCTTTACTTTCTGGACTGAGACCAATGGGAGAATGGGAGAAGACCACTAATGATTTCCATTTACTCTTACTATATTATTACTCTTTTGACTGTGACAAGTAGCAGCAGTCTGATAATGATTCCCATTCTCTTCCCCGGTCTCCCATTATCCACTTTACCTTCCGTGTTGAGAGCTAACATCACCAGGTTTTTCACGGTTTCAGAACTGGTTTCCTTTTCTCCCTTTCTGGCATCTTGCGTTTCTCCGCTAGTTTCTCTTTCCTCGCTCCTTCCTGATTGGCATTCTGCTCTCTTGGATTCCCACTCATCGCAAGTGTGCCGTCTGTGAATGGTCTTGGTGTAGTTATCTGGCCCCCCGGTCCACCGCAAACCTCCCGTGGTCATGCCACCACTCTGTGTCTCCCTCTCATCTCCTCAGGATGTTGTGTGGCTGCATTCTTCCCAGATTTATTTATTTCTTGCTAGCGACCGTAGCACGTATGACTGCTCAGGGCTCTGCATGACTGCAGAGTGCTCCACATCTCGCTTCCATGCCTTGTAGCCAGCGTGTCTCCTTTTGAATCTTGCAGGCTGTATTTTCACTTCTCTAGACACCTCCCTCTATGGGATGACATAGCTAGAGGGCTTCCCCTGCGTAAGAAGCCATTCCTTCTTCTCTTTCACTGCTTGGTTCTCTTTGCCTCTATAGGGTGTCTTCTTCATCCCAGTAGGATGGGAATTTAAAAGGATATTTTCTGTTTCAGGTTGGCAGTAACACATTTTAACATGTTCTTCTGTGTTTTTGTTATCAGGAAGATATACTGGTGATATCTTGTCAGGTCCTTTAGGGAGTTCACCTGAGAATGGGAGTCTTGGTCCCCAACGAGGGAGCATCTCTCCTGGTGATGTCCAACTTGTCTCTACCCCTAAGGATGGTATTTTGGGTTCACCTCAAGGACAACATTCTTAATTGGCTTTCCTCTTATCTTTCTAACCGCACCTTTTCTGTCTACTGGGGTGGCTCCACCTCCCCCACTTTCCCCTCAACCACGGCGTTCCCCAAGGTTCTGTCCTCGGCCCCTTTCTTTTCTCGCTCTATACCTCATTCTTAGGTCCTATTATCTCCTCTTTTGGTATCTCGCACCATTTCTATGCGGGTGACACCCAGCTCTTCCTCTCCTTCTCCTCCTTCTATCCTGACATTCATGATAAACTCTCTTCTTGCCTTTCTGCTATTAAATCCTGGATGTCCTCACACTTCCTTACTCTGAATGCTGATAAAACTGAACTCCTTTTTTTCCCGGCTAACACTATTCCTCCTCCCTCACCTCCCACCTTCATTCTCTTTTCCCCTCCCAGCTCTCCTTCTCTCCCCATGCCCATAACCTTGGTCTCCATATTGACCCTCACCTCTTTCTATCCCACCACATTTCTCTTACTGCTAAATCCTGTCGCTTTCACCTCTACAACATTTGCAAAATTAGACCCCTCCTTACCTTTCACGCCACTAAACTTTTAATTACCTCCCTCATCTTCTCCAGACTCTTCTACTGTTCCTCCCTTCTCTTTGGACTCACCTCCTCTCATCTCTCTGCCCTTAAATCCATCTACCACTCTGCTATCTGCTCCCTATGCCTTCTCTCACCTCTTGATTCCATCTCCTCCTGCCGCACCTCTCTAGGCTGGCTCTCTTTTCACTTCCAGCTCAAGTTCAAGTTCCTCTGTCTTGTTTTCAAATCCCTCCATGGTCTTGCCCCCCCCACCTCTCCTCCCTTCTTTCCTTTTATACCCCTTCTTGTTCTCTGTGCTCTGCTAATCTTTTCCTACTCTCTCCTCCTCCTCCACCCTGCACCCCTCAAACTTCCGCTTCTTCCAACTCATTGCTCCTTTGCACTGGAACCGCCTCTCCCTTCACATCCGCTCTACTCCCTACTACCCTTCTTTTTGCTCTTCCCTAAAATATTATCTCTTCCACTCACCTCCCTAACACCCCACGTTTCCTTTCCTCCTCCCTTCCCCTCTACACTCACCTCTTACTCCTGCTCTTCCTTCCCTCTCCTTCCCATCTGCCTCCTTCCTCCCTTTCTCTTGTTCGCATCTAGTCTCACTTTTTCCTACCTTCTTCCCCCACATTCCTGCACTCCCTCTTTCCCCCATTCTTACCTTCTCTAACATCTACTACTCCCTTGCACACCGCGCCCCTCCTTAAACCCTCCTCACTTCTGCAATATTGTAAGTTGTTTATTATACTGTTTTCAGGTTGTGGTACAATTGTCATCCTATGCTTGCTGTATGTTACTTGTTCGCGGGTAAAGCACTTTGGAGTAAAGGGCTATATAAATTCAATAAAATACAAATACAAATACCTCCGTAGTCTAGTGGAGAAAGGACAAATTCCAGAGATTCGTCACACAATCTATAAATATACATTAGGAAATATCTAAATGACATTTAAAGAGTAAAGGGTAATACATAATGGACAAAATGAGAAGTTTGCATTTTATATGCAAGTTAGATTACCATACAGCTAATGAGGGAATGAGGGATATCCTGGAGCTGCCTTCAGCTCCTGCTCACCCAATCTTAATTTCGAACTCTGTAGAGTGAAAAGGAGGTGTGTGACCTACAAATCCATCATCTTACTCAGTGGTCTCACATATATGTATGCTGATACGAGACAATAGATTATTAATGTGGCTTAAAACAAATCCCACCTTTAAGACACTGAAGATTGCCTCTCTGCTATATGGATAGCAGAAGGCCATATTTGACTATGATCAGGATATGCTGGTCTGTGGTCCAGTCCAAATCTCTGCAATACCCAGCCTCTTTCCTCGCAATATGGGTCCTGCCCCTCTTCTTACCAACAAATCCAGGAACCTCACAATCCTCTTTGATCAGAGCTGTTCCATTTGACAGCAAGTCTCATCCATAGTCAGCAAATGTTAATTCCCTGTCAACCTCTTAAGAAAAGTCCTCCCTTTACAGGATATTGAATTTAAAACGCAAATCATCCATGCTCTGTTGATTTTGATATGAGACCATTTTAACAGCCTCTACATTGGGTTCTTTGTGAAATTTTAGAATATCAAAGGGCACATGCAAAAAGACTTTTTTTTTTGTTGCCGATTTGGTACGGTTGCGTTTTACTCCCCTCCCCAGTGAGCCTCCCTGGAAACCAATCCCTCCCCTGCACCTACCATGTAAATTGAGGAATTCCACTCTACAAACCCTTCTTGGCTCCCCCGCCACCTCAACACACACACTTACTTGCTTGCCCATCGCCCACCAGTCCACGCTACAAACACTCCTTCCTGACCCACACAAAAACACTGTATCCTACGCCACACTACAAACATTCCCCCTCAACATTTACACAGACCCACACTTGCCTTGCACACCTCTGACTTCTGTCTTTCAGCCAGGCCATCGTGACCGTCCAATTCAGAGAGACTGCACTGAGGACACTCAGGACACTACATTGGCCCTCTGAAGAAGAAAATCCCCATGTTGCAGGCAAACCTTACCACAAAAGCCCTTCAGAGGTTGCACGGGCTCCCCTCCAACAGCCCCTTAGCTTCAGATCTTCTGCATTATAACATCAATGTGGTGCTCTTGACCTAGGTATCAGTATTGAAATGAAAACTGATTAAATCACCTTCACGCACGTCATGCCTACAGAAGGACAAATGCAACTTTCAATCGAAAGAACATCTGAAGGTAATGTCAAGCAGCAGTCGGAACTACATTTTGACACGCACTCCCTTTCAACTTAGGGTTGGAAGGTAAATGCCTCGAATTAAGTAAAAGGCTTAACTATTTATTGTTCAAGAAGGTGTAGGTGTAGGCAGAGAGCTTAACTGGACTTTGCTAGTGATACCTACCATTCCAGACTCATTATCACTTTCAATGCTCTGCATTTGCCTCATATTTATAACAACCTTAGCCCTACACAGATTTGATGTGATCTACAATACTTCTGTTAGATCGTTCTTTAATATTTGTTGTGTATCCCCTCCCTCTTAGCACTAAAACTGTTATGGAAATGCTTCTGTGGATGTGTTATGATTATGAAGGAAATACGTGGTATCCACATTCATTTTAATGCCTTGATCACTCTTGCTTCTTTTATATGACCCAACACCCCCACCCCCTTTATTGACTCCTTCTACTCCTATGAACTTTGAAGCATAGGATACATGTGGCCAATTATAAAACACCAACTGAAAAAGGTCTCTTTATGCCATTTGGGTAGTTTCAACATTGGTGTCCGCTGTGCGTGGAGAAAATGCTCCACCATCCGGGGTCAAACCTATACTCCATGTGCCCAAGGATGGTCTGAGAGAGACATGACCATTGGGACAAAACCTATGAGTGATCTGGCCTTTGTACCTAGAAATCTCCCATTTTGGTGTGAGGCCTCCTGGCACTCGTGGGCATTTTATTTCTATGGTGGTGGCTGAAAAGTGGTGTAAATGGACTAGATGCTACTGATCAGGCCCCTGACATGCAATCAATGCCCTCCACCCAGCAACTGTTGGTTGTAGTTTGTGTACATATGTACAGTTTGCAGTTATTTCAGGCCGGGCCCAGAAGAAAGACAAAAAGAAGCACCCAACGGTGGCCGATATGGTCTAATTTTCACCTTCTGTTCATTTCGTGAAAACACATATTTCATGAACAGTTTCAGGTGTGAGTAAAAGCAGGCAATATCTTATCTGTGACTTTACAGCTTTCAAATGTCGGATTGTAATGAAATGTTTAACACACAACAAACTCCCTTCTCTACCAGCAGCAGACACTGACAAAATGCAGTACACCGGTCCACCATCATGCAATACATTTTATTGTTTGAGACCCGATTCTTCATTGTCTTTTGTAAATGTCATGTGTTATATAAAAATGAATTTCCTTCAAAAGTCGTGAGGGTTATCCTCTTACCAAAATGTCATGATTAATCGCATGAACCATGCCGATCATTTCATCGTGTCTGTGTATCCACTCACACAATGCAAGCCTGCTTATAAAGCATGAGCACACAAACCGGCGAATGTACGTGTTACATGTTAATTAAATGTTTAATGGCTCTGTTCGTGCTGTGGAACACTGCCAATGAATGCAGAGCGCCACCACAGGAACGTTAACTCAGTGTAAGACAATGATTTCATGTGTTCTTTTAATTTTAGGTGGTCAGTTGCCATGGCGATGTGTTGTTGTTTATAAAGAATACTGTCTGTACCAAGCTCTTATCTAGCTCAGGCCATTATGAATCTGCGTGAGCTTAGTATGTAACACACTGTGCACAAATCATACATTTATTCATGACACTTCAATTGCGGATGATGGCTGGTTTGTGTCAAATAGTGCACTCAGCCTTGTTACATGTCTGTTCATATTTTAAAACCGGTTTCACTAGAGCATTGGCTGAAATGGCATGAGCTTTGCAAATCAAACATCCAACATGACAATATAGCGTTAAGACCTGATCTGACGGGACGGATTGGGTCTTAACGGACCGGGACTTGAATTAAAGGCCTGAGTGAAGCGAGGACTTTTAACAAGGGTCCCTAGGCCGATAAGATCCAATCCATCCTGCCCAGGGCCTGTTGTAAGGCTACTTGAACCCCAGGTTTCCAATCTGGAAACCCAGAGTGTTAAAAGAAAATATATATATATATATGTATATAATTTTCATTCATTGTGCCGGACCCGTTCAATGAATGAAAACACTGTCTTAAGATGGCCACCATGGATATGGAAGATGAGACTCTATTCAGAGCACCTCTTCTATTCCCATTGCGGCCACAGAGCGGCAGCAGAAGCGCGGTCGCTGATGATGATGAGGTAAGGGAGTGGAGGGAACCATTGCATCATGGTGCTGATATCTTTGAAGAGGAAGCATACAATGGAAGTACTCAATTCTGGGTGCTATATTCATTTTAATACTGTTGACTTTTCCACGCAAGTTAAGTTTTAGGAGGAGCCATCTATAAAGATCCAGGTAACAATTCCAAGAAATGCATCTGTATTAATCCATTCACCTCTGGAAAAGCTCATATTCCCAGATATTTCATTGTTAAAACAAAGTCAGTTCTCTTCCACATTGATGGAAGAAATTCTGTCACAAGCCCCTCCCCACTCCCAAACACTCTCACTCTAACTCACTCATTTAAACACTCAATGTGTGCCTCCACCAGCCACATTGCACCCTATTAAATACAAGCACCTTTCTCCTTACCCTCTATGTTTTTCACTTGCTACTATTACCCTTCTGCATCACCTTCCTGCAGACCTTCCTCTTTGCTTCTGCCTTCTCTCTTCCTCTCCCCTGCTGTTCATGTCTGTCTCTGTCTGTTTCTGCACTGGCTACCTGCCTACCCTCTGAATTCGGGCACAGATCCCTGCCCACCCAGCTTCATACCTGCACTGCCTCTTGGGTCTGTATCTACAACCCTACAGTCCCCTTTCCTGCACTTATTGACACCCATTGTCTGTGCTTAATTCTTGCACTTGCCACCTGTTGTTGTTTGATGATGTGTTCAGCACTTTCCAATCCTCCCCTGCTCCTTGCACTTACCCCTTCCCTCTCCGGCTGCACGTGCGCATTCTCCATGTCACTGAGCCTAGTAAGATTGTTGGTTTTGTCCTCCCTTGTTACCCCTCCCTTGTCTCGTTGTGCCTTGAAACACTTGTGTATGGGCCCGCAATAAATGAAATATATTATATCACATCAAAATCTATCTACTAATAACAGTTTATTGGGCGGTCACTCTCAACTCAGGGAGTTTCTTTCCCACCGATCAAGGTTTCACACAACAAAGTGCTTAGCAGATCCAAATTTGCTTAGGCCTCCAACCTGTATAACACCATTCAGCAGAAACCAGGCCAGTGTGTAGAAATAACAGTGTATATTTACTTACATTTCTTCACTGAATAACACAAACACCCTACCACCAGCCACCAACTCCATGGCATAGTACAATAATCACAAATGCAAATTACTGGCATCAATTGACTGACATGGATTTCTTAATAGACTTTCAGTTACTACAACAAACGGCAGGTTGACTTTGAAGACTCAAAATCAAAACACAAATAGGATTTATTTGCACATTAACAAGTAGGACATTTTAAACATCCCCCAGTGATTGCTTGGGTTGTCACAATGCTCTTCCCTCCCAGCAACCCCCACCCCCAGGCATCACTTATATGACTCCTTAATTTGAAGGCAAGGTACAGTGAGTGGGAATAGAGTAGGAACATCGTTTTGGCTTTTTATTATAAAGGCAGGGTTTGAAAAGGAACTTGATGAGAGATCGTTTTTGGGGATTTTTATTTGAATGGTATGCAGGGCCTTGGGATTCTGATTAGGGATGCAAGTGAATAAATGGGATATTTTGTTTTGCACACTATGCATTCACTTGAATGGCAGAGTTTTAGGGTTACTTATTTGGGGATTATGAACACCCCCAATCTGTAAGAAAGTCCGGGGTTTCAGAAAGGTTGAGTTGCCCAAGTACTTTATTGGCAATGATGGCTATAACACACTGGGTATGAAATGTGTTAGTTTTGAATTCTAACAAAAACCATCCATGATCTTTTCTATATGGGAATTAATTTAATTAACATTAATTTAATGTGCTCAGGCTCTTCACAGTTTTGCACCCCTCACCCACAATTAAATGGACAGTATTAAGGCAGGTAGTTCCCAATGTAATTCAATTTAAATTGATATTTTTTTTTCTATTTGGAATTGAATAGTCAACTATGGTCAGGGTGTACCCAGTGTTGCCCTGCCCACCCACTAATGGAAAGGGATTACGGCAGGTAGTGTGGGGACACAATTGAAAGCTTTGGGATATATCTGCTTATGTGGGAGATCTCTGTTTTTAGCTAAAGTGGCCAGCCAGATTTCAGACCCTCTTTCAGGATTAGGTAGGCAGCTCACACCTCTGGTCTCTATTCGCAGCAAGGTCCAGCCAGTGAGATTTGAGGCCTCTCTCTCAGCTTTGGCTCCCAGCTTCCAGGAAAAAAGTCCCCAGCAAGTGTTCCAGGGTCTCCTGGGTTTCAGCCTTCCTTCTCTATCCTCTCTTTGGTGTCAGTCTGCTTGCCTCCCTTTTTCATTGAAAACTGATATTATATAGCGCTGATGACACTTGCATATTATCAATATTCCCATACTATGGATTGGACATCTCTTTCTCCCCTACCACTAATCCGCCTACTGTCAGGTGATAGGGCAAGGATTTTAAAGATATGTATTATGGATAATGGAGGCGGAGGAAGATGCATTATTTCAAAATAACAGATTTTTACATTTAGTTTTTTCCTAAAAATCTCACAACATGGCAAATACCTTCTCTTTTCAGGTAACTGCATAAGCATATATATTTTTAAATTCGACATTTTATGGTGAATCAGGAAATACTAATTTCACTTTGGCACACCTTTTCTGGGAGGAGATATGTTTTTTTTTTTCTCGCAATTTACTCCTGAGCCAAAATAGTGAAAAATATGCCACTTTGCTATTCAACCAGTAATTTTGCATTCTATCAGTTCACAAACATTGAAATTCCTCTGAAGTATGAAAAGGTTTGGATCATAGTTTCCTTCCTAACTCACAATCTATACATCACAGAAGATTAAGAGATACGTAGAACTGACAGGCATTCTGTGATCTATAATATGATATCATTGCAACACACAGTTCTCCTGTTATAAGGAAAAAGGAGTCACATTTTAATCAATAGCGATGCATACATATGGGAGGCCATAGTTTCATATTCCCAACACCCCTCCTGGGTTTCATTTCTCCCTGGTCACATTTGACCTGCACATCTGCTTGGCTCATGTCATTCCACCCTACCATTATGCGTCTTCTAATGTCTCTGTTCGAAGCTAATGCACAGTTAATGGGGAGGCCTGACCTTAAAAGTCATTTCTGCTGACCATCTTATCTATACCCTCCACAATTCTGATCGAATTCTTTATATTTCTCTGTATTTTAAACTGAAAACCAGGCCTGCTTTTCCTGGTGGGCCCAAACCAAATGTCTTGAGGTCCATGTTTCAGAGGCACAGACGTTTCAGTTCAGTGGGGGATAAAAGCTACATACGTAATTCTAACACAATAGCATTTTAAATTGAAAAGATGTGTTCAACATGACATGTTGTATTGCATCTGGTCCTGCTGCTTATAATTACAATGCAAAATTGAAACAGATATAAGTTCACTTTTGCTATTATTCACCCATAGGCCAAAGTTAACATAGGAAACTAGTGTTCATTTCTACAACAAGTAGGCCTTTACATTTAAATGTCAATTTTTTTTGGAAAGTGACTTGCTCCGAAATATGTCACCTGGCTTCACTTCTTAAATGTAAGGCAGTATTTTTCAAATGCACAACATTTCAATGTATCTTTTCCCATGTGTACTGCTGCAGTTTTGAATTGTCAAAATGTGCCTTTTCCCAGTTTACACAAAGTCAACATCTGGAGCACCACATGTTTTTTGTTTTTAATACTTTGGACACAGATAGCAATATTACAGTTCTGAGGCACACTCTCCTTCAGCTGAGTGCCTTTCCATTTTGCCAAAGTTGAGGGAGGCCCATTTGTGTTCCCTTGCTAGGCCACATGTTGAAAAAGAAGTGTTTTGGACTGGCCTGCATATTCTAATACATATCAACATCACCCAGGTTTATTCCTATAATAGGGCCTTGGATGACCTCTCAATCTCTGTCACTCTGGGGCTGCAATTTCACCCCACATACTAAAGAGACACCCACTGATAAAACCACTGCTGAGTAGCTGCAAGATGAGATTCTCATACAGTTTATCAGCAAGCATTCTCTTGTAATACTCCCAACATCTGGAATAATCTCCCACTGCGCATCTGTCTGACCCCCTCCACAAATTCTGGAAAAATCAAAAAGCATTCCTTTTCCATAGCCATCACCTACCCATCAGCCTTTATAGTTCACCCCATAAGACTCTGTGTTGTTGATGTCACTCAGTCTCTGGCAAGAGTGCTTGTACCTTTCCTATACTCAGTCAGTGAAATAATTGCTATGCTTGTATGTACTATGGAATTTGTCTCACTATGTGCAGCAATTAATTGATGTTATGGTCAAGCTCAACACTCCATAGATGCCACAAATACATTAGGGTAGTCTGTGCATAACATAAGAAATCTCTTTGGTCACAAATACATCTTTCAAGGGACCATTATGAAAGCTGTGGGGTTTAATTACAGCCCCAGAAGATGTAACTAAAAGGCCAGGTTAGGCCTATACTGCGAAATACATTGGTCTTATGGTGGTTTTATGGAAAAGGGCCCACTGGAATATACATGCCAGCCCAAACCTTAAAACAGCAAAGAGGCCTAGTAAATGCAGAGTGTTTGATTTGCTGGCAAGTGACCCAATGAACTTTCTAATATAGATTATCACAATGTGGATGAAAAAAGGAAGGGCTGCCTGTCAGTTCCAACTGCCATATGAAAAAAAAAATATAGCCTGGAGTTGCAAAGCAGGAGAAATACACTGATTCAAATCTGCATTGAACAATGGTAGCAAGATGCAATTAAACATAAATATTCAAAAGTCTCCTGTATGATCCAAATGTAATTTAAAATGTGAGGTTTTTCACCCATGGAACTGTGCCCAGACCCAAAGACACTTTCAAGGGTGATTTGAAGACTTTCTACCTTCCCCCTCACCAGATGCAAAGTTAAAACTCTGCTCTTGTCTTTTGAAGCTCCCAGCTGCAGGTTTTATGAGGTGAATAAGTGATACCGTAGATAAACAGACGATCCATTAATGGGAGTAAAGTCTTAAAAACACAAGGATTAGAAATTAATTTCACAGTGAGCCTAGGACTTGAATGACAAATGCCAAATTGCAGGATTTCCTCTTGATTTGGAGAGGGCAAAAAGGTAAACTACATGGTCTGATAAGATCTTTTCAGCATTCGTTAATTCATAGGTTGACTTCTCAAGAGTGATTACTCATTTAATTGCAGGTTAAATCAACATTTAGCACATAGACTGCAGTAGGTTCTGAACCACCACGTGGTTTCAAGGAAATGGAGACTGAAACATAGAAAACTTGTGATATAAAAGTCAAGATTTTCATATCTGTTTGAACATCTCCATTAGTTTAAATGGATTATCATAATTGGTAATTTTCTCAGCAACAATACGTCACACCAGGTCTATCCAGTTGTCATTGTAAAGCTTGTGATGAGCCTGTTATGTCGGTCATTTGTATCTTAATCCGATTTTTGATAATCCTGTGACAACCGAAAAGGTGTTTCTAGCTACCCCAAAAATATTATAAATCTGGAAGTGGGTGAGTTAATGGCTTATTAAATTAGATATCTGATTAGGAAATTTCACATTCCCAACTATGGTAATTTTTGCATAAAGGGCAAAGACTATAGTGGGCCCATGAAATAACATGCCAAAAACAAAAGTAAGTTACACAGATCTGTCATATTTAGGGGAACATTTATACATATATATTGCCATTTATTGGTAAATTACAAATATTTGCCATGTAGGGATGTTTTGAGTGAGAAAGCTGACATGCAAAAAAATATGTAAATGACAGAAGGTGTACCTCTCCGCTACACTTCATTGATAGAACTCCAAGGGCCTTTCAGTAGGGAGGGGCTGAACCTTGTGGGTAGGAGAGAGCTGCAGAGGTCCAATGAAAATTTGAGGCTAATATGTTGACACCTCCTGATCTTAATATTTTGTGGAAAGAACTTGTACATAAAAAAAAACCTTGCTCTATGGAGAACGAACAGACAAAGACAGATACCGAAAAATATGCCTACAGACTATCTTGAATGGAGAGCTGCTAAACATCTCAAAGGAGAATTGCCCATAATCCACCAGGGTGTATCCTGAGACAGCTGCCTGACCTTACTTGGGTGGAGAGGAATTAAAATTGGTGGCACTTTACCTTGCATGGGAGACAGAAACTTGGAAAGCCAAAGGCTGACTGGGACCTGTTGTTATTAAGGAGAGTCATGTGAGGAATGGTTGCTTGTGACTGTCTTTGATAGAAGCCTTTGACCGGACCCATGCTGTCCCAAAGAAGAGCCTTGCTGCCTTTCCTGAGTGACCCAAAACAGAGGTTTCGAAATGTAAGTAGATTCATTCAAATGACAACAAATGTGTGGGAACCTGCCTGCCTTAATATCTTCCCTTAATTGTGGGCGGGGGGAACATTGTGTAGACACTTTGTGTATTTGACTGTATTTGACTGAATATTAATTTAATGACTCCCAAATAGATTGTCGCAGGGGGGAGCTCAGGAAGTTCAGCTATTGTGATTAAAGTTAGTGGGTGCATTTTTCTTTTTGTCAACCCCAAACTTCTCTAAAGATCAGGGGTGTCCTTGGCTTAAAACGTCATTCCTAATTTTCACCACTCTTTAAAACTTACCTTTAAACCAAAGGTGTCCTCTGACCAAAACGACATTCCCAATAGCCAACATCCCTTAAACCTTGCATTGAAACAAAGGGATGTTCCAGTCCCAAAATGAAATTCATAATTGTCCCCACTCTCTAGACCTCACCTTTAAACAGAGGGCTGCTGCAAAAGTGAAACCAGTGTAATTCTCCATTGATGAATATTGACTCTTTCATGACAGTGACTAAGGGAGTCTGGTAGGAGAATGATTTTCCATTGCTTTTGGGGTCAAGAAAGAAAGGTTCTATCCATCAAGAGGTATCCTCAACAGGCTGTGTGATTGCAAACTGCTAGCCTTTTCAAGTCCGCAGGGAAACGCCATATCTCAAGCACTGCATGTGCAATTTGTATTTTTGTGAAAAACCAAACCGTGCTTTGTGTTAAATCTAAAACTTATGAAGTAATATGTACCTGTTTATTACAAAAAGGCAAGTGTTTTGCATAGAAGCAGTTTTTTGCCATAGAATAGTTGGGGTGTGTGTGTAATTATTTAAGCCAATTATTAATTGAATCTATACATTAAATAAATATATATACTCTCTATACCCCGGCCTGGTTCTTGGCTCATTGTTGGGACAGGGGGAGGGATCTCTGTGGCTCTATATGAGTCGTAGATAGGGCTTGCTGAATCCAAAAATGAATGGGGTATTGTGTGCCCTCTTAATTTGAGTTGGAAGGATTTCCCTATGTTAAGCGTGGTCTCCCAATATACTGTTACAAAGTATTCAAACATTGACCCCCTTTTCAACTGTTTCTCGCTGGTGATTCACTGCCACTCACGTCCAGCATTTGTCACATGTTCCACTGCACTGTTTGTTATCAAAACCCAAATATGCTACTATGTAAGATGTCTGATTTTCACAGCAGTGACACATATCAGTGGGTATACTTTTGTATCCTGGGTTAAATCATGAGAGAAAACAGGAGATAAACGATTGTAGCAAGCATCTATAGCTTGCTGCCAAATTGTGTTTATTCCATGCTTCCAAGAGCTTTGATAATATATAGTTTTAATTATAATTTCATTCAATTAATTGACTTTGGAAGGATGAAGAGCACAGTCTGCCCTTCAGACTGAGCCGGTTTGTCTAATGTGAGCTCCTAGTTTGCCGAGCTATCCTTCAGGCAATAGCAAGAGGTGAGTTTAAAATGTTTCAGACTTAAATGGAAATTGGTCCGGTTGCAAGATTTGTGTTTTTTCTTTATTTTCCAATTTTTGAATCTGAGTCTTCTTTGTTACTCAGCCAAACTGTTCTGATGCAAAATATTGTTTTCCAACTAGAATTGCTTCAACTAGCGGCCTCTGTCTCTCAGGTCTTCTATACACTTTGAGTTGCCCAAACATAGGAACCCCTTCAAACTTTAAGAGGCCTTGTGCACTCCTTATTCTTATGAAACTCTCCATACCACACTCCCTCGCTGCTACCATTAACACATTTCAATGTTGGCACACTCTGAACACGTGTGCATTCACATATTGAACAGGTTTAAAGTGCTTTTAAACCAGTGATTTCAAGGAAAATGTGACAGTAATGTAGCAATATAAAGAAAGTGACACGAGCACTTCTTTTGCAACATGCTGAGATGTTGGGCAGACTTTGGGAAGTGTTTTATGGAGAATTTCATGGAAACAAATCAGTTGCTGTTGAAAACCGTTGGCATACATAGACATTCTTTATAATTGGATAATGAGGTCCCCTATTAAATGCTGCGCACGTGTTCACTGCGCATCCATGCCATGTGAGAATAGGTGTGAGTCACTATCTGGTTCCTTAAACAGGTGCCAGATCTACAATTGCATGTGGCGCAGGCTTTCAAGAAGACTTCTTTGGCTTGATCGTTTGGGCAAGATGCATTATGGATAATCAGTACTGAGTGATGGATCCCCAGCTGGTTTGAGTTCAAATCAATCTGTGCTATAGAGGCAGCTGCTGCTAGATGGGGATTGTACAATGCATGGCATATGAGGTACCACAAAACCACATACCGTGTTTGACACACTAAGCTATGCACGCCACGGCCACAGGATGGACTACATGTCTGGTACAGCCCTTGGTGTGTGTTGAACAACTTCTCCCTGGTCAGGATCTTGTGTTCCATTGCAGATAGCTAGCCAGCTGCGTCAGTGGTCGTGCAAAAGTAGTGTCCAGCAGGAAAGGTGAGCAACACTGTGATTACACATCTGCAGGAAATCCTACCCCCCCTACCTCCCCTGTATTGGAGACATGAGACCGTGCTCTGTCTAATACCAGCTATTGCACCAATACCGCAGTGAGTATTTGGAAGAAGTTATCCATTAAGACAACCATATCGAATGTATCCTCACTCTATTTCTCTCCTCTTTCTCTTTCTGTCTGTCTCTCTCTCTCTCTCTCTCTCTCTCTCTCTCTCTCACACCCACACCCACACACACACCACCCCACACCCATCCCTGGGGGCAACTCCGCCAATGAAATATCCTAATGCGGGCACCATAGCAGTCCCATTACCTTTCATTTGAGCCAATAGCAGACACGCCATTGCCTGTTTAATCCCTGACCACATAAAGTATACATGTAAAAAGCTGAACGTGTAGCCTTTAAAGCCTCACTTTCATAGCCCACGCTCCAATTCAAGAAGCATTGCACGCGCACTCATGTTTCATTCATCTTCGAAGAAGTCTTTTTTTTTTTCTATCCATCTTCTGTCCAATTGTAAATAAACATGCATTTACGCTGGAGAAAAATAAAATGGAATAGTTTGACTTCTTGGTACCAGAGTGCTGAAATGGATTTACAATCTAATTTCCTGGCGGTAGGGGGTGCCTCTTGAATTCTGCTCTGAATTACTCTGTGCTGCAGAACGAAACGGGAATGAGCCGTGTTTATCAGGTGACCAGCAGCCCCCCGACCCCTGGCTCTCCAGCAGAATATAGAACAATACAGCCATCATCCGAGCAGTCATCTCTGTCCTAATGAGCTTCAAATTAAGAAATACGCTTTTTGTTCACTTACCTTTGGTGCGGCGTGATGTACACTAATTGCTGCCGTTGCCTCTACATTGTCTCCGCATTCTTTCTTGGAGATCAAATGGGCGCACTGGTAATTTTCATTAATCTCACACAGAGTGGCTAATTAAAAAATCCATTATTAACCATCCATTTGCTAGTTGTTTCCTTTGTTCCATTTTCTAGCAGGATGTTAATATTAATTAAGTCATTATTGTATTACAGAACTATTAAATATAGCTGGAATTATTTTAGCCTGTTCTACGTAATTGTTAACGGGTAGCTTCTTGTTTTGCGCATCCGTTTGGCTGCTGATGACGTGTGGCTAGGGGCCCTGGGAACAAGGAGTGGGGTATTATTTTGCCTTTTTCCTTACCTTTTTATACGGAGCACATTGAAAATGTGCTCGACGGCTCCTGTTTATTTTATTCAATTATTAATGATTTCCTGTCAGTGCTATTTTAAATATAAAAGACATATTGCATTCTCTCCATAATCAATAAAGATTACTATAAATAGAGGCTGCTTTCAATACACTCTGCCTTGGGATATTTTGGCATCAGGAAGATGAATTGGGTAACCAGAGAAGAAAACAGAGTGTACAGAATTTGTGAGGATGCGTGATTCTATGATTGTATCGGCCACTGGATCGCCCAATCGATTTGAGGACCATCTTAGCGATTTGGAACTTGCACTCTTGAATCCAAGCTTTTTCAGGTAGATCTCATAAGGGGTAACACCGTGGGCCTGTTTTACAATAGTATGTAACAAATGTGGCAGAAAAGGACCCGCGAGGTTCAGCGCAAGGACTACTAAATTTTGTTGGTTTGAATGGGCTGCGGGTGAAAGCAGTAGTGGGAACCTGCCAAGTTGCCCACTGGGTACGTTGAGCACAGAAAGATGATTTGCTAACACACTGCGCACACAAACAAAAGTTTGAGCCAATTTGGCTTGATTTTAATTTAATCAACAGATGATGCAGCCTGACACGTGTTTCGAGCACCAAGCTCTTCTACTGAGGCTTGAAACTTGGCTTCTCATTACTAAGTGTCATTAGTTGATGTAAATATGACTGGGGTATTAATATAAGTCACAGCCTCCACAATTTAGGTGCTGTTGCAAGGACGACTTTGTTTTGAAAGTAAATAAAGGTGACACCGTGTACGCTGTGAATGGAAAGCAGGAGCTGTTTTACAATAGCATTTTACAATGGCGCTTTGCCATTGAAGCACACTTTGCCAATCGGGCCCTGCCCTCTGTCTATAGTGAAGGGGGAAGAGATTTCAGGGGGCAGTGAAAGACACAAGAGGAGGTGGGCATCGACCGTCAATATTGGGGTGGAAGAGAAAGTGGGGTGAAAATAAAACAAATTATGATGACACTGTGAAGGAAACAAGTGGGTTTGCAGCGAAGTGCTAATGAAGTCAAGGGAGAAAACAGTGGGCTGGATTATTAGTATTCTTTTCTTTATTTTTTTTAAGGCCGCGTCCATTTTCGTCTATGGTTTGGAACATTCTAGAATTAATGTTTGATGTGCAAAATATAGACCAATGCAGGAAAGGGGCTTTTTCACGAATATTCAAACATAGATATGTTAAAACATAAATGTCAATTTCCAGACGTCCATCTTCCACGTTCTGTAAACTAAAATGGCTATGCATCTCTTTAGATAGGGAGTTGGAGTGCTGCTATTGGCTGGATTTCTATCGGTTGAAATGGACATGAGGACCAAAAACTGGGGTAAATGTGTTTTTCATAGTATCAGTGTGAGCAGTGTGTTCTGTGTGTTCTGTGATGAATCCAATGGAGTCGTCACGGATTCCCTGGTGGTAGCCACCTCCAATGTGGCCAGGAGATGGCAGCCGCTACCAGATCCTGACTATGGGGGCACTATATGGGAGAGGGATCACATAAGAGGAGATGGCCACCGGGGTGATGTCTTGGCTTAATTGAATAAATCGGAGTGTCTCCCTGTTTTCCCATGAGGAAGACCCCCCTGTTACCCAAAACCCTAATGGCTTATTTCCATGCATTTGTCCCCGCCCCAATCAGGAAAGTAAAGAAACCTTTTTTTCAGCACCATTTAGGCCAAACTACCATCCATAATCTGAAGAGTAGAAACTCCCCAAAAAAATGTCAGTTCTGGTTTTCCTTCACGTATAATTGATCTTCCATGTGGAATCATTAAGAAAGACCCTCCAAGTCATACCTATCGGAAACCACCAAAGGACCTCAATTCCCACAACCACCTAAGCAGTGAGACGAGAAGGATGAAGGAATTGATGCAGAGCAACAAGCTAGTTGTGCTAGATGTTGGGGGAAAAACACCTGTGTGTGGGACCTTTAAAAATTGTAACTGAACTATGGAAGAGAGCTCCGGAGAAGACGTATCATCTCCATTGATGGTGGACAGAGGCTGGAGGCACGAGCCTGTGTGCTGAAGCTGGAGGAGCAAACCGGTGTGGCGGAGCTGAGGAGCTCCTCAGCAGAAAAGGACAGAAACGTGGTGCGAGCAAGGCATGCTGTGTAGATGCTATGATCCGCGAGAGGGAACGTGGGCATCCGGCAGCCAGGAGAAGCAGCATTGTCCTTACAGGGAGATGAAGAGAATCCTGTGTGCAGGAGCGGAGCCAGGAGAGAAGCTGGAGAGACGTCAGAGCTGCCCAGAGTGGGAAGCAAATGGCAAAGGTATGTGGTGTAAGCACGAGCAAGACCAAAGATGCTGCACAGAGCCGGTGAGTCTGCCAGAGCAGAGTCGGGTACCTTGAGCATTTCGGTGAACGTGCCAAAGTGCACTTGAACGTTGTGAAGTTATGGAAAGTGAAATGCTAAAAGGATTGTGTAGTATTTCATTGTTACACATTCAACCACATATGTGTTCCATATTCCATCACTGCAATATTATGTAAGTGACGGGCATATGGAACATGGAATAGAAGTGGAAAGATGCTCAAGTGGAGTGTTGAAGATAGAACATAGAATGTTTAAAGAAAGATGCATATTTGTTCATGTGTTGTGGAATTGGCCGGTGGGCTAGTCCTTAGACTTACATAAATTCCTCCAATTCAACTAAATGTGTTGAGAGTTTACTTCAGATTGTTTGTGAATCAAAAAGGCAGAATAATTTGAACATTGTGAAATTACGGAAAGTGAAATAATACGATTATTTGTGAAACAAAAGGGCAGAGTCGCAACCCAAGCACCAATAAGGAATTAATGCAAATGTGCGGAAAACTTAAAAGAACAGTGAGTCAAGTAGATATACCAAGCTGAGAAAGTTATATGCTACTTTATTCTAAAGAGAAACTATAATA
This sequence comes from Ambystoma mexicanum, assembly GCF_040938575.1. Lineage (NCBI taxonomy): Eukaryota > Metazoa > Chordata > Amphibia > Caudata > Ambystomatidae > Ambystoma > Ambystoma mexicanum. The sequence continues at coordinate 589,264,240 of NC_090930.1, read as the reverse complement.
TATAAGAAAATCATGGCAAGCGTACACCAGGCAGTTGAAACAGTCAAAAAGAGAAGTCCTGAGAGGGGAGTACACCAGGTAGTTGGGAATGCAAGTCTTGGCAGGAGAACTCCAGGCAGTTGTGAGTCCAAACAAAGTCCTGCCAGGCGTGTACACCGGGTAGTTGTGAATGCAAGAGAGGTCCTGCAGGAGAGTACACCAGGCAGTTGGAAGTGCTTAAAGAGGCCTGACAGGGCAGTATTCCAGGCAAATTGCAAAAGTACATGGAGTGTCAAGCAGAAACAGTGTTTGTTATTCAAAGAAGGAACTTTGTTAAAGAGGAACTTACAATTCTGAACAGTTTCCATCTAACAGGATTGTTATGCCCTAAGAGAGACAGATGCCAGTAAATAATACAGGGGAAGGGATTGGGGTATTTTCCATTTTTGGAGAACATTTATGTTGGAGCAATTCTATTTTTATTTAATAACACTTTTAGAAATATCAGGTTAAAGAGATTTGCCTTTCCTCTTTATTATTTTGTTTGTAGTGTGAGCGTCAGGATAGAATGTTTGGACACAAGGACGGTATTTGAGTTATGGCATCCTGACAAAGACAGATCCTTTGTTTTTGGTAGGGAAAATCTTCTTAGAGCAGGGTCAGAGAGGAATATTCTCAACCCACTTAATTTAAATTAAAGAAGTTAACCAAATACATGACAATTTACTGTCTGGCTTTCGTTTCTGATCCCTAACAGTTCACACTTTTGCAGATGCAGGAAACCCATCTATTAGAGCTCTGTCCGGGGCCTCTCTCTGTTCAAAATACATACAAACCTCCTATATTGCACATGGATTGCACCAAAAGAAGTTGCTTCGCAGAAAAGGACATTGCAAGGTGCATCATCAGTCCTAGGATACTTGGGGGCACCATGGAAGTGGCTTTAGAATAAGTTGTCATAAGTAAGCTAAACGGCAACTAACGTTGTGGTGCAAGCTAACTAAATTGCATTATTATTACATATGCTCAACTCTATAGTCATTACGCTTTGTTTGTATAATAGCATGATATATTAACATAGGCTTTGAAGTGAATCAGAATCCCTTACAGAGCTCCTGATGAGACAAAGTATGAATCAAATGAATTGCCCAGGATCACACACTTTGTTTAAATGGGGAAACCGGGATGTGGAAAATGTAAACAACCTAGCACATATTCCCAGGTTTAGTTGATATAGATATTTATTAAGCTTTTGCTCTGCTTTTCATGTTAAATAATACTTTATTTATAGCAATGCCTTTCAAGCAAACTGCATTACATGTTAAACTGGACTGTCATAGAAAACTAACTATACACAATAAGCATTGTCATAGAAATATATTGAGCTATACGAGTATGGATTTAGTTTTTCTCAGGCTCCATGCAAAGTCACAATAGCAACATGCAGATTAATGTGAGCCTAACAAAACCCCCTTCGGTTTCAAAGGCATAGTCCTTTTATTTCATAAAGCATGCACCATTAGGCACCCATCTCACTTCTGATTGCTCCCTCCCAATCCCATTTCTAAAGGTACAAAAGGCCCTGCTAATACCCCCTCCCCTCTCCAAACTCCATCAGTGCCGAATGGTTCACATTGTAGTGCTCTCTTGACACAGAGTAACGTGAGAGCACCTGTGCAGCCCGCAGCCTCTTGGGACATGCCCTGACAGCGAGACTACCTCGCCCATTGAGGTGCCCAACGGGAGAAGTGTCCCAATGACAAATGTCCAGGTCTGGCTCTTAAAAGAGCCACTGGGGGGCAGCTCCTCCACCCCCCTGAACCTCTGCTCGGGATGCGACTGGTTGCACCTGTCACAGCTCTGAATTCCACACGAATGCCTTGTGCAGATATTGGAGGACTGTGCTCAGCGGAGTGGACTGGTGTAACTGTCAGGGCACTAGATGGCAGTGTTTACCATCTCTTGGCACCCGACCTGCAACCACAGTGAGCGGAGATAAGTGCCTCTTTGGCAGGATTGCTGTTAACCGTCATTATTATTGTTATTATTTTTAAAGATAATGTTTAACACGAAATTAATAGTCGTTTTCTTACTATTATTTCCGAACAATTACAATAATAGGAGTAGGGATAACTTGAACTCGGCATCGACAATAGACCTTTTAGCTGTGTACATATGCTAGCCGCCATTTTCTATGAAGAAGCCCCCATGTACTTTGTTTTGTGTAGTTGGACGCGGAGGGTGCAGGAGTGGTTTTCTCTCGAAGATAATTTTATTCCCGGTTTTACGGTTTCCCCAAGAGAGCTTTATCGACCATGCCGCCTCATTTCAAATGTAACTTAGCTCTTTAAAAGGCCCACGTGACCCTTTCGGTTGCTCCTAAACGATGGTCTGTCTGCACACGACTCCATGCGCAGACGTTTACATGAACTGTTTTAATTAAACATGAACTGTTTGAATGCAGTGCCCGGCCGGGATTTTTCTCACATGTTCCCCTCGTTTTCCTTGCGCTGAGAGCCGTTCCCCAGACTCCTTAGCTAGGGAAGCAGCATACCCGTCTGCATCTAGATGGGTGTGTACCTTAACCCCAAATAAATACCCAGAGGGCGGCTTGTACAATGCAGAATCAATTTCAATTTCTCTCGCATGTAGACGAAAGGCCCTTGTTTAAGAATATTGATGACTGCTGATGTCCCGCGCCGTGCACGTCCGATCGTGCATCCCTGAAGGCCGCAGCTCTCCAAGAAGCTCGGGTTTGGCTGCAGGTTGATGGCATTTCTCCTTCACAGCAACCCATTATTTTTTTGTCACGGAGAGGGCTTTTATAGGACGCTCTGGAAGAAAAGCGCGGTCCCTTCCAGGTTAATAATGCCGTAGGCATTGCTGGGAGCAGTGTCCTTGCCTGCAGCCTGACACTGGCATTCCGAAAGCAAGTGACACTCTCCCAGTGTGATTGGAGCGCACCACGAGCCCCCGCTCCCGCAGGCCACTGTATTGGCAGACAATACTCCGGGAACCGGGCTCCTATTTTGTCCTCATGCTTCGTGTTATAATGTATGAATAGGCGCTCTGATTTGATAAACCGAATTATAGCTGCCAAGTGGCCGCCTTTCAAGTGCGGCACCTTTTGTTTTTTCTTGGCTTTTTGACCAAGTTGGATTTAAAATGGAAAAAAAATAGTAGAAGTTCCGAAATGCTAATTGTGACCACAAAAAGGATGTCTATGTGAAGTTAAAGTACACGACTAGTAGCCGACCGCGCACTGGTGGTTCACAGAAAAAAAAAATCAGAGTATAGCCAATATTGCACAAATTATGTGGCAAAAATAAGAAAAAAAAATGGCGCTGCATCTTTTGTATTTGTATTGTATAGTGCAACAGCTGAAAAGTAATGGCTGCTCTATATTTCCACTAAACCGCATAACCATAGTGAGATATGATAGGTTATTTATAACGCACTTAATACCCAGAGGTTTCGAAGCGGGGACCCGGGATCAAACCTGCGTTGCCCCGTGTCGGCTTGCTTCCAAGGTGAGCGCGTTGCCCCTGAGCTATCCTCCCGAGCTCATACTGCATAGAGAAACAGCTTACGATAATTACTAAAAAAGATGATCCTCCAGCCTTTCAAGAGCCATGGGAAGGTTGTTCTGGAGCCTAGCTGCCCGGGTGGCGCAACTTCTCACTCCCAATCTTTTTTAATAAAGCATTTGTCTGCTGGTACACAAGACTTCAAGAGGTGACATTGTGTTGAAATGAGACCTTTTTTCCTTACAAAGGAGCTTCTCAGACCGCAGAAGGCTGGGTGCACCACGCAGAGTGACTGGAACGACACACACTGCGGGACTAGTATCCAGTGCGGGTTTGGGGGCGCTGATGTGAGTGAAGAAGCTCTTGAGTTGAGGCACAGGAGCAGCCCCGCCTCTGAATTCTGAAGCCACTGCAGCTGGTCTGAACTACCAGAAACCACTACATAAGCTGTTTCCACAGCAGCCGATTGGCGATAACGAAGCCTGTACAGCTGCGACTTTATATGGAAGACCAAAAGATGCAAGAGATGTGATCTGCAGGAGGGCAGAATGCTGAAAGATCTGAGATAATCAATGATCTGTTTTGTCAGTATTGGCACTGAGGTTTCACATGTACCCATTGCTTGAGGGCAGAACTCACAAGGACAAGCCTTCATGTCTACACCCAATACTACCATGACCTTCATCTCAGATGATTTATTTTTAATAGTTTATTGGCCAACCATTCCGCTGTCGCTAACAAGCAATGCTCAAAATTGATCACATGAGCAGGAGATGATGCCAACTATGTGTCATCGGCGTGGTTGTAAAAATCTATGTTGAGAAAGCCTAGTAAGCGTCCAACAGTAGAAGCCACCTGTTGGAGAATACTGGTGACCGGGTCAAGCCCTGTAGGACACCACATGACACGTCTCCAAAATCCAAAACTATACTTGGATGAGGGTGCATATTGCCTTCTTCCTGTCTGATTGAAAAGGTGGATCCATTGTATTTTTCCATGCTTTGTTCACTGCTGGCCTGGCCTAAATCATGGGATCTTACGATCGATAGCTTTGATAGCTGCTACACGTGTTAATGAATACGTTTCTCTAGCACAGATGTCATCAGCTTTGGGTCTTATGTTATCCAAAATGAATATGACCGTCTATTCTGCTCATTACTTTGGAAAGAAAGCCAGCTTCCTACAATCCAAGATGCAGTTATATTCTACACAGCAGTATGTCGGTTTTTCGCTTGACATTTCTAGATATTGTCATTTGGGAATTTAAATTTAATTCCCAGTATCTTAAGTGTTGATCCAAGTGTATCTTTTGAAATAAACCACAATAGCTCTGTACAATGGTGCCTACAAAATAAAGCATATGTGATGGCACGAGGAAATAATCAGGAGCATAGCCAAATGCTGAACGGTTGCTTCTGGCCAACCCTCCAATGGGTTCCAGAACGCTTGCTACATTGCACTAAAACAAAAAATGTACTGTTACTAACTAAAAGTGATCCATGCCTGTTGACCCCTCACATTTTCATAGTAACACGCTGTCACTGCATATTTCTTAGTCAGTTGTGAAGCAAATTGCTATGTCATATTATTCAGCTATCACACTGCACCAATCACCACCACAGTTGTTTTACAGTGCCGAGACCTACTGCAGCAGAGGGGGGAGCAAAAATGTGGGAGGCAACTGTTGTGGGTACCACAAAACAAGAAGGAGGAGGGTACAGAGGGTATGTTTTGTGTTTGATTGAATGCAATTAGTTTCAGCTATGATGGGATTATCTTGACTTTCTTTATGAAGAAGGCTTCTGGAGAGTTCATAACAGTTGTCAGGGCACAATCTGATTGGGAGGAAGAGCATGATTTAATTCTCGTAGGATTTAAAATAAGAGTAATAAAAAATAATTTAAGATTTAAAATAATTTAATAATAATTTGGGATAGCATCAAATAATAATACTGAAATCTGATTATGAAGGTACGTTTTCTATGTGGACCGTCATTACATAACCTCTAGTGTAGTGCATTTTATGTATCTATATTTTGTAACAGTTTATTGAGAAGCCACCCTCAACATGGGGAGTTACTTCTCTCACCACTCAAGGTGTTGCACAACAAACTGTTAAACAGATTCTTTTATTCAGCCCTACTTCAGACACATATCATGCCCCTTGGTTCCCTCCCCCTGAGCTACTTACGAGCCAAGAACCAGGCTGGTGTACAGGAAATATATTTGTATTTATTTAAAATAAAAGTAAAAGAAATCGCACACCTGCACATGCCACTCTATATGTGCCTCTTGATTAACCTCTTGTTACACACATCAATTAAACAAATTATTTAAAAAATAAACATATCTTAATTCTTTGTTTTCCACAAATTTCACTTCAAGAAAAATTAAACTGATCATTAACCAACGCACTTATAATCATAGTGCTGTGCAATTTTGACTGTCTTTCAGGCTTAAAAGGCTACCAGTGGGGTTTCAAGATTGGTACAAATACATATGGCAATTATGATTTCACCCACAGTTTTGGTGTAAAATAAACACAGGGTGATTTAGTGGTTTGTTTTTCACACCCAACTACTTTGGTCTGTGTTGGGGAAGTTGGACAGAAACATTTCAATGATTTGGGAAATTCTAGATTTCAGATCCTCCTCCACTGAAAGGCCTGTGTTAAGGGAAGTTGGTCAAAATGCTTGGACTGATTTAAGAACAAAGACACCCCTCTTCCTTAAAGAAGTCTGGGTCAACAGGACAAACGGGAATACCCAATTATATTATAGGCTGTAGTTGTTCAGCACACACTTGAAAGTGAGCTTTGTTAATTTCAAATTCTAACACAAATCACCAAATGGAGAGTTAATTAAATTAATCGTGTTATTTAAGTAGGCTAAGGATCTACACACTGTTGCCCCCACCCACTCTAAAGGGAAAAGGATATAAGGTAAGCAGATTCCCCCACATTTTGGTTTCCCAGGGCTCAGTTCTACTTACATAGAAAGTCTCTGTCTCAAGGATGGCCTCCCACTCTCCACCAGTGGACCCAGTCAGCTTTTTGGCCTTCCTAGCAATAGTCCGCTCCACCCAGATGCACTCTCTCCTCTGGTGTTCCCTTGCAGCTTTCCTATGGTAAGTTGAGGCAGGACTCGTTTGATGGTAAATTCCATCAGCTCTGTCTCTTCCTCAAAGTGGTGCCCCTCTTATGTAACAGTGATAATACCATCAATTTTACAATCTTTGGGGTAGGGGTTGGTACCCTGCCAGAGTACTCACAACTAGGATTGGACAGCTACCCTTCTCTCTCCTCCCCAATCCAGCCCCTCTCTACGGATTCATTTAAGAGTCTTGAGCAGACATATTGCAGATTAATTTACAAGCACCATTTGTTCTCATATCAAATTTTTGGCAAAAACTAGTTATTTGGCAAAACCTCATAATTGTACTAGTAACTGCAAAAGAATACATATTTTCTGGTTCAGCTGATCATTGGGAATTAAATAAGACGACAGCCGTGTCCACAACATTTTGTACAGCCATTTGGCAATGTTCTGCCATTTCCATGAAAAGCATAACAGTTTTGAATATGTAATATATTACCCATATTCCTAATAGTGCCCTTCACCCATTTACCAACTCCCATGTTTGGAACATTGTCAGATCAGCCAGAAACACATATTAGATAGCCATTACAGTTCCCTGAGTCGCAGGTGGATTAATTTTATATCTACAAAATCGTCTGTAAAGTACTTAAAAAATGGTACATCAATGAAGAAAATCCACCTTACAGTTGCTGGGAAAATACCTAAGTTATAAGAGTCCTTTTAAAATAACTGTAAACGTTCATGTGGGACAAATGAAATTCTCCTGCCTTCGGGTCATATGGTCTCACTGTGCCAGCCTGTAACAAATGTTTGTATTATTCTCTTTTTGTTTGCAGCTTGCTCTTTGAAGTTAGATGCCTGCTTGAAGTTGTAGCCCCCAGTCTTCACACCTTTTAGTCATCCTCCAACCAAGGGGAACTGTGCTGCTATCACTGCCTTCAGATCCAGCAAGTCTGGGGAACACTGGGGTTTCCACACCTTTAGCAGGACACACTTTTTGCAGTTGTAATTAGATGGGGATGTAACATCCTAACTGGCAGTGGGGGATTTTTTTGTGAAGTATGCCCACCCAAAAGCCGAAATGGTTTGCCTTGGGCTGACATTTTTCCATGGAAAACAAAGTGGTTCAATAAATGTCACTGGTATTTTGTATGCGAAACATAATGTACATTACTTTTTGTCAACACACACCATGTCTTTTTCCCTGAAAATGTTCCTGTCAGAAGCGGTACAATGTTCACATTCAAAATGTAAATAAACATGCCTGGACGTTTTTGTGACTGTTTAAAAATCCTGTTTTTCATGTGAAAGGGACCTTTGATTTTTCATCTTTCTTTGTGAATTAAAATGCTTCTTTTCCTTGGGTAATGACAGGTAGGCAATTTTCACAGGGCCCTTCAGTTTTCATTTGCAATCACACATGCAAAGCTGTGTTTGTGTCAGTATTGACAAATCCTTCTTTTCATGTGAAAGGGACTTGCGTTTGGGGCCTTCAAATTCATAGTGTCATTCTTTTGTTCGTATTTTGCTTGAATTTTGCATTATATTTCCTATTTAAGTAATATGGAATGAAAGAAACTGACCTTGGTTTAAATCATAATATTTACTCATATTTGAAAAGTATGAAGCAAATAGTCCACACAATTTTTACTAGACTAGGATCAACACGTGTGCAGTACTGAATTGCACACTTTCTTCCCTGGGGAAAAAAGATCATGAAACGTTGACTTAAGCTTTGTGTTTTAATGCCTTATCACGTAGGCTAAGGGGTAAGTTTATTTCTGGACATTTTTTATGCTTTGAGTAATTTAGGAAATATATCCATAGGTACCTTTCGTCTGTTCACCTCATATTGAGAGAATGCAAAGAGGGTGCAAATCTGGTGCCATGGTGGCTTGTTGGATTGGTTGACAGTGATGTGCATCAGGATTTCTGCTATCCTATGGCACTGCTTTGGCCGGGAGGCCCATCCTTTCTGCTTTGACTAGTGGGAACAGGAAATGGGAGTCCCTGTGAGGCTAGGGTAAGAAATCTGAAACAAATAATGTAAGATACAAACAACAGGTTTCTTTGACATGAATGTGTTACAATTATGGTGTGGCAGTTTTTATTGAAAATGCTTACTGTTCTGATTAATGGTAAGCATACATAATGAAGAACAGCCACCCATCCCCTCCCTTGCTAAATCCCACAGTCCTGATATTGGTGACCAGGACCCTTATGTGTCCTTCTGGGTCCCGCCCCCCAATAGCCTTCAGCCTCCGCTCACCCCTAGCACTTCCTGTTGGCTCTCGTTGACCCGTGCCATCTCACAGGACTGCAATTATTCTCTTCGTCAGTTGACCACTCTTACCAAGTGATCTCGGCCAGACACTTAACCGCTGCTTGAAGCTTATCCCCTAGCATTTCCCTTCATGGCACTCCTAGCAGTTACCCAGCTCCCTTATCCCATCGCTCTCTGCACTTGCACGCTCTGAATGCTCACAAGGCCTAATAGGACCGCCTCTATCTTTCATCATTGTTATTATAATTGCCTTTCATTCACGTTTTGCCTCCGTGTTGCCCTGTAGGCACTTTTAAACACAATTCACTTGATGTATATGCTTCTTACAAATGCACAATAAATAAATAAAATAAGAAAAGTACTCAGTGAGTTTTTCAAGGGAGGATTCCAGGTAATTTGAATGTAATGAAATTGACCACAAGTTTACTAATCTATCCTGCCTTTTCATCAACCACAAATATTCATTATCTTACATTGGCAGTCTCCTGCCCTCTGATGTACAAATACCATCACTAGAACATTCCAACACGGCTGTTCATATTTCTCATCACTTTATTCTTTAAGAACTGCCTGTGCGCTAGAATCTTCAGAACCCCACTTTAAACACAATTAGGTCAGGCGTTTGACCCAGAGCAACATGTGGCTCTGAATTTATGTGGAGAGTTAGACCACCCCTCTCCCCCATCATTTGTCCAACTTAGAGGGGTTGACGGTGGCAAATGTATGGACTCATTGTGCATTTCATGTTTTGAAAATGCTGCTGTATTGTGTACAATCATTCTGTTAACAGCACAGCTAGGTGTCCTCTCCGAGCAAGGCTTGTGTTTGGTGAGATATAAAAATCTAATGGGCCCTGATGTCACATCCAGTAAAAAGTGTCGTAAAGACGATTGGATAATGATGTTCACTGGCCTTGAATGTTGTCACAGTACAGTATAAACTAAGGGAATATTTAGATTGAGTTTTTTCTTTTTTTTGCCCAACACAGGGAGGCAAAGAGCAAAGCGCAGTGTTGGAAGGTTGATACCTTCATTATTTTCCACTATATTTATTTTACAATCCTTTAAAGCAGCATAGATCCTTACTTCAGGCTGTGCACAGCGAAAGAGAAATAAAGTAAAATGACCGTTAACAATAGAGTAAAGTCGGGTATGGAAATGGTATAAATAATAACCAATCTGCAATTCTTTATAGGGAGCTCTGTCTGTAACATGTTAAACTCTAGGAATGACTAGAACGCATTTTCCGCAACTACTAAACTGGTGATTTTAGCGCCAATGTGAGTTTTACTAGGTAAACGAGTTTGGCAGTATTTCCACCCTAAAAAGCCCGAGCATGTTACTGAGAACCAATGTTCTTTACTGTAGAATGTATTATGTTTATATGCAAGTTTGCCTGGCTGACTGATAAAGGGGGCGCAGTGGATGCAAGGGTTTCAGTTTGAGTGTTAAAAAGACGTTGCTTGTTCAATCCTGTTTTCAGTTGGTCAAAAGCCCTTCAATGTTTTATATTTACAATTCTTTCTAGCTCTCCCTGTTGACATTTGCATGTAAGATGTCACCCTAGCCTTTCCGAACTTGATTCTTGATTATTTTCTGCAAAGTTAGATCTGCGTTCTTTTGTCATTTCATCTTTTTTGTCTAAGTAACTTCTGAAATGGATTTGCATAACACAGTCAACTGCATTGAAGCCTGTTCAGGTAAATTAATTGAGAATTAAGAGTGTGCATTTGTTATATTATGTGGGTTGTTGTTACCAATGCATTACAAATGTACATTACCTTGCCTCTGCCAAACACACATTGCAACAGTGGCAGCTTGTCCATATTGGGTGACTGGAATAACGGAGTGCTCCTTCACCTGCAGCAAGGAAATTGAAATGGACATCTGTGCTCTCTTTGATAGAAACATGTGGTTTCCTTTGGTTTACAGTAAGCTAACCTCACATGCGTGATGAGCCATGCAAAGCCTTGGACCTTTTGTTTCCCCAAACTTGCCAATCATGTTGGGCATGCAAGCTGGGATACTACAGGCCCAAAGTGTGTAGAAATTACCCTACACCCACACCAGCAAATCCAGAGGTCCTGGGCATTCTGTTTAAGCTCCCCCACCTGTGCTGCACAAGTCAGGCACTAGGAAAGGAAAAATGTTTGATTCATATATCACCTGCTTCCTGGTTACCCGTCTGTGGGGTGCATGGGAGCCAGATGGACATACAGCCTGTGAGTGTGACAGCAGTAGGAGTCTTGATCTCCAGCTGAGGTGACATACATGTAAGGAAAAACACATTTAAATATGGTTATATGGGTATGCCTTCATGTATAATCCTAACTCATGTATAATCATAATCAACAGGTAAGCACATGATGTAAATGCATGTGTGAATGAGAGAGTTGTGTGCATGTTGCGTTGGGGTGTTTGCGGATGTGTACCAAAGTGCATGAATATGGGCCACAGTCACAGATGCACTGATTGGTGGGGGGCTTGGAGGAAACAAGGTCACAAAATGAAAACTTAATATTATTACTGGCATTATGTGCATAGCATAAATCAGTGTTCTCCTGTGGGGATATTGACTCGTATTGACACAGCCAATATGGACATATTTTCTGGCAGTGATATAACACTTTTTACTCTCATTATGAGCAAATCCAGAGAAAGCATTGTTACTTGGGGATCCTGGACTATATTGGTGAATCCAGCATGAACATGTGTTCTTATAGTCTCATTACTGGGCTCATGGTTAAAGCAAACGTAGGTTTATTCTGTGTGGTTTATTCTACATTGTTGTAAACAGGAACATGTGTACTTACAGTGGCATAGTTTTTTTACTGGCATTATGGGTAAAGCCAACATGAAATTTGTGGTGATAGTGATCTACATTCATTGGGGAGGAAGGATAGCTCAGGGCCAACACGGTTGTCTTGGAAGCAAGACAACCCGGCAAAACACATGTTTGAATCTTGATCCCACGCTTAGAAACCACTCATTGGTATTAAGCACTTTATAAAGAAAAATAAAAGAACAATTGTAATTATAATTGGCGAAGCCAGTCAGACAAGTTTGATATTGTGACATGAACGTTTTACTGGCATTATGGGCAACTTCAATACAATAAATGCACTTACATGGTGACACTAGCCTACATTGGTGCAGCAAGTATGCAAATATTTTCTTACAGTAGAATTAAGTTTTTGCTGGCCTTATGGGTAAAGATAACAAGTGTTCTTACATGCGGAGGCTGACCTATGTTGGCACAGCCAGCATGGATATTTTTGCACACATTTAAAAAAGATTGTAATGTGTTTCAGTATACAACTTTACACATATATAATACACATTTAAACTCACATATTATACATGTCATTATAAAACTAGTCATACAAAACGAGACATATAAATACATAGTCAAATAGACAAATAATACTATATTATTTCATATCCAATGCATTGCTAAATTAACAGGTGTAAATATTTTGTTCCTCATGACTTTTCTTGTGACATTTCAGATGTTTCAACACCTCCAACTAGATCCTATATAATGATATGTGAAGTGCCATACTGCCAGTATTCATACATCGCTGCCAGAAGACAGAGCTCTTAATCGTGTCTATTTCATGAACTTGGCTACTCAAATGTAGAATATAAACATCCCGTAGTGCAATACATTCTACAAGAACGTGTTTTGCCATCTCCAATACCGTAACCCTAGTACTGTCAATAGAGGCAATCAATTCATTCGTAGCAATGGAATACATCTATGCAAGTGAATGGAGAGGCATAAAAGTATAAATACACCATGTTCTCGACAAAGTTGTAACTTTTTAAATCTGATAAGTGTGTAAAATTCTAACACCAATCCTACAGCTACATTTTTCTAGTGAGGGAACATTGATTCTCCTAGAATGTTGTCTGCCAATCCGGAAACCAATCCACTTCAAAAAACAGCTTGCGCATGTTGTCCTCAAATTTGGCCCCCTTACCATGTAGAAGTTAATTGCCTAAACTTTACAGTAAGAAACTGCTTTGGTCATTCATAGTTTTAATATACACTAATGCTTGGTTCTTTTTTAACATTGAAACTAAGGATACGAGTCATAGCTACAATCCTAAGATTGCCAAAGGGATACATACGGGTAAACCCAGCAATATCTGCCAGAATTTGCCCTCCACTACCTGCAGCCAATTACAATTTGAGAAGGTCAGCTCATCTAAACCATACAGTATGGCAGGAAAGAAACATTGGCAGTAGAGTCACTTAGATCCCTCCAAAGAGAAGCAGGCAGAACATTTTATAAACTGCCATATTAATCCTGTCAAGTGCACAGCTGTTACTATGCGTTGATGTATGCAGTCAACATAGTCCCCCTGTTCTTTCATATTCCACCCCCATGTATTTATATTTTTCTACATAGTCAACAGTGTCTTCCTCAACACACAATGTTGGTCTATTTCTTTGTCTTTTACTAACAAGAATCACATTGTTTTTTTTTTCCTTTATTTATATTCAAATGGTTCTCCCTGGCATATGCCCATAACTTCTTTACCGCTCTTCATACCCCAGAGAAGGTATGGTCCAGGACCACTAAATCATCTGCGTATGCCAGGCATTCGAACCTATATTTACCAACTTTAGGAGGGCATCCCTTAACCTCCTCCAAACACTCAGGCAGATCTGCCAAATAAATGGTAAATAGGAGAGGTGCCAGGACACAGCCTTGCTTAACCCACCGCCCCCCAGTAGCTGCTATAGAGTTGGTCATGGCACCTCTTGCATTTAGAGGGATCCATACAGAAGTAACCACATGTAACATCTTCAAAAATGACGTAAAGACTCTGGGCAATTGTGCACCTCCATTTTCTGACATAAATTCTGTTGGATAACTGAATCAAATGCTGCCTGAAAGTCTATGAAGACGGCATACACATCTGGGCCCTCTGAACTGCATACTTTTCCTACAAGGTGATCCATCAGTCTCAAGTTCTGTATAGTATCATAGCCCAATCTAAAACCAGATTGGAATCTGTCTAAAAGGCCCTCATCATTTGCCCATCATTGTAGTCTAGTGAGTATCGGTGCCGCAAAAAGCTTGCCAGTCGAGCCCAACATAGATACCATTCAATAGTTAACATGGGTAAAGGGGATCACCTCTTTTATATACTGGCGCAGAAATTGCTTTTCTCGAAGAGCGAGGCACCATACCAGTACAGACATCCTTATTCAACAGTAACTCCATTATGCTTGCCCACATTACCGGTTTTTCTTTAATGATCACATTACAGAGCACATTTGGGCCTGGAGCTCTGGAAGATTGCAGCTGTGTTATCTGACTCAATATCTCTTCCTGATCTATATTAAGTAGAGGATCAGAACTATATCTATGGTCAATGTTTTTGCCATTAACTGTTTCCCCTGCACAATATTTCTACAGGTGTGCACTCCATTGGGCTTCATCTATTGGGTTTCTAAGTGCGTGCTTCTTGTTCCCTTTCACCGCACTCAACACTTGCCAGATAGATCTAGAGTGCCGGGAGCATAGCGTCCCACCATTCTCTGCCAGCCTGCTCACCAGCCACCTTCCACCAACGAACCCAGTTAAGATATTTATTTTTAATGGCTTTTATTATTCTCTGAAAATTGCTATCACTCTCTTGATTCCATTTTACTTTCAGATCTCACGTCACATAGATCCTTTGATATCCCTTATGGCCCTGTCATAATCAAGCACTTTTTTCCCTGATTACTGTTACTAGACTATGGGCCTCATTAGGAGTTTGGCGGTACAGTGATAACGGTTCCAGTAAGCTTATCGGCACTGTTGTCACCGTACCGCCAAACTACGAGTTTTGCATGCTGGTGCCTGACAGCCAACCAGGTCTGAACTGGCAGGCTGCGGGGCCTCCCACGAGCATAACTTGCGGATGCTCTGACACCGTTAATGACGGTGCATCCATGCTCCCCATCCCCATTCAGCCCTATGGGGCAGAATGGGGAGAGGGAGTGCAGCATTACCGGCACCCGCAAATGGGCAATTACTGGGCCACAACACTCGTAATGGCCCGGTAATTTCTCATTCGCAGGTGCCGGTCATGGAGGCGAGTTTGGCAGTCGCTGTGCCTGTCATACATAATAATGAGGCCCTATGTGTGTTGAGTGTACAATGTTGTGGGAATCCTAGGAACCAATCCTCCATCTCTTCTGCGCTTAGATGTTTAAATTCTAAAAGACTGTGAGGGGATACATTAACCACGTATCTCTTAGCCTTTTCTATATTTTTCGATGTCGATCTGCTATAACTCCCTACCTGATTTGTGTCCACCACACCCATTTTATAAGTTCTATTTTCCTTAGTCTCATAATGCAGTATCAGATTTACAGTTGTGTGGTCGCTGAAATTCCCCCACTTCTTCCTGTCATGACTGAGTTTGACCTGCAACATAACACTTTTCTTACCAGCATTTTCATATTCCATATGCACCTCTGAGCATAGACAATGACACATTGGCATGACGTTTTTACTGGAACAATTTGCAAAGCCAACATGAGTGTTCTGATTTTGTGGGGGTACTGACATATACTAGGACAGAAAGCATAGGCATGCTTGGGATTAAAAATATTGTTTTTTCTTCTCTTTAAATTTAGTAGGAACCCAGCTTATATTGTAGACAAAGCATAAATGCAATTGATTGGAACATTCTCTGTAACCCTGCGAAATCAATTGCAAACTATGTGCCTTTTTTTCAAAACTAGCCTCAGAAGTGTGCTAGACCATGCACAAGTTAATCCCATTATATTAAAAAATATTCTCGGGGAGACACCTCGGAACTGCCTTTGTTTGGATCTTGATCGCTCAGTTTCCTTGGTTGCTCACACACATTCATCTGAAGTGTAAACCTCGTCCTATTAAACAATTCGCCATCTACCAAAACATGTAGAAATGCAGTGGCCTTTTTTCTGATATAGAAACATTGTGTGATGAATGGCTTCCTTGAGGGAGTGTGCAGGAACCCATCTTGAGAATGTTTTCCTGGGTGAATCTTCTTCGGGAGTCCGGGAATGTTCCACTCCTCCCCTCCGAAAGTCCTCAGAGATCATACACTGAGAATACAGCCAAATAACGGAAGCACAGAATGTAAACTTGCTATGAGATGATCTTGATTTTCTAGAGTGCTGAGCCCAAAGCGAGAAGGTGTTTAGTATGGTACCAGGTAGGTTCCACCGGACTTGGGCATTTTTCCCTGGAACGTACACAATGCTTCCCTTCCAAAAGGTATCCAGCATCTGAGGGTGGCTATTCCAGGAATGCCAAGGGAATCTGAGTGGAGCCACCATCAGGGCCCCATACATGCAGGATGCCCCTAGTCCTGCAGAAGGGGCTGCATATGGCACCCAACTCCACTAAGGGCCCCTTACGGTGGCACCCATTTATAACATGCATCGACCTGGTGTGGAGGTATGCTCCCCAACACAATTCATCACTTAGATGAACCTGTGGACTGTATGAACGATGTATAATGCCACATGCCTCTCCAGATTAAGAATAACATTGTGCAGTGAATAATGTTTTAGAATTTAGTGTGTTTATTTCTGAAATAGGGCTGGACATACTTTGCACTTAATATATGTTGATGTGCCTCTTTTATTTTGCAGGGAGGCTTGAGGAATAGCAAACATGAATTCACTCTGTCTTCGCAAGAATATGTCCATGAGCTGCGATCTGGGATCACCGATGAGAAGCTTGTGAACTGCTTAGAATCGTTGAGGGTATCATTAACAAGTAACCCTGTCAGGTATGTACCATGTTCTTACTGACAACACATCATATTTTTGTGTATGTAACGTGTTGCTACAATCCAGCATGGTCTCATGGTTTAATACAGCACGTAACTTTAAGGCACTCCTTTTCTTAAATTGAGAAAGGATCAATCAGTCTGACATGATTATATCGTTTGGTCTGAAGATGGAACACTTTCCTTGTCAGTAGGTGCATTACCGTATGAGCTTTCAGGCTTTCAAATGCTCAAGGTGATGTTATATTGGAAGGACTGTTGTCTAGCTTGCCCTCGGACATTTGGTTTGCAGATATTACTTAGCCAGGAAGCTCAGTGGCCAATGGAGAAGCTTGATCAACATACGTTGGGCACACTTCCACCCACTCAGGTTTTTTAGCAATGCAAACTCGGAATAACTGTACATTTAGACCGTCATGTCCAGGAAGAGCCTTGATTATGAAGAATTCCTAATTCTTTGCAGTTTTTTGGTGAGATTGCAACAAATTGATAGCAAGAGCCAAAGAATGGGGGGTCAACACAAAGATGTGACTGAGAAGCATTTGACCATCACTGAAACACAAATGACAGGCAAGGCTTCTGTGTCTGACATGCAAGAAGCTTTTCAGATCAGTGGGACCCTTTTTGGGATATATATGCATATCCTGTATAAAAGGTAATGACAACCATACGAATTCACAGGTGAAAAAATCAGTTGCTGCGAAATTGTGGCTGCAGCACGAGTCCTAACCCCCCATCCCCCTGCCCCCAAATCGCCAGTTATGGTTCCTAAAGCAATATACACCCCCAAACAATCCTTTGTGTCCCACTGGGCACTGGGCCTAGTGTTGGGCAGAAGGGTATACTATGGGCAAACGGCCCAATGGACATGACCAATGGTTACATTGAGTGCCACACAGGGGCACTGTGTAGGCACGAATGGGGGCAAAATGCCAATTCAAAAAATGCATTCCCTGTGCTTTCCCCAATAGGTCTATGAGCCTATGTATATATACAAGGATGCAGGCCTCTTTGGGTGAATGGAAAAAAAAAACAATCTAAATGGGTTTTCAACATACCAAACAAGAATCTCAAATCCGAGCAGACGTGAGACACTCAGGCTATTTTGACCCAATCCCCAACAGTGTTTTTTTTACTAGGTGTGAGAAGTTTGTCCTACGTCGAAGTGCTGTTTATTGTTTTTAAAGAAAAGTTTTGTAAAGATGCACTGAAAGCAGTGTACGTTTTGAATTCAATCGTACAGGACAACTACTATGACAATAAGTACAGCACCCACTTTTAAGGTTCATATGAGTGTTCTCCCATCATCCATTTTACCATGTGTGAGTCGCCAGAAAAAAGACTAGAACGTATGCAAAGCAAGCATGAGACTCCTCTAGTAGCGCACAGGGGCAAAGAGCAAATGTATTATATAAAGAGAAAGTCGGGTTGCCACTTGGCCTAGGTTAACTCATTCGGCATGGCATGCAAGAATCCGCATTTTCAGGATATTCACTTTGGCCAACCTCGCAGACATTTCAAGTACAGTTTGCTACTTTTCAACATGCTAATATTTCGGTAAACAGTAGTGTGAAAAGGTCGGCTTTGTTTAAGTCTGCATTATTCATTGAAAGCAGAATGTCACTGGCGTGGCTCATTGCAAACAGAAGTGCATCACATAGTAATGTTTAGCTAGTAATATGAAAATCTTTCAGCAACACATCTACGACACAGAACTGTAGACCGTGGATTATTATTTGAAGCTACAGGTCTCTTATCAGCTTTTCGGCTTACAATATCCCCCTCTTCACTCACAATCATATGTGAAAGACCTGTGGTGAATGTGTTCGCCATGTATACGCGACAGGCGGCTGAAGGTATTAGAGTCTCATGGGGCTTCCAGAGCTACTGGTCCACCGTGACCTCTCTCCAGCGTCACGTGTCTTCCTGGATTCTTACTCTTTTAGTTCCCCGTTTGCTGACCTCCCCCATGGCAAGTGTTCCCCTTTTCTGCACACTAGCTCACAGTCTCTCTGCTCAACGTCACTAGCCATTCTACAAGTAGTAACTCATTAGCATGGGATGAGTGGTGTCTGTAGCAGCCAAGGTTGTGGGTTGTTGGACTAGTTTTGGGGTGTTACAAACACTCCAGAAACATGGTGTCAGTAATTATATACAGCATACGTGTGTGGGATGTTTTTACCCATGCATCCAAGCCCTACAATAAAACTGTGCAGTACTGGCATGGAAAACATCATGATGGCCAGAACTCCCCAGAGAGTGCACAGGGAAAACATGAAGAATAGGCTGCCACCCATTTTTACCTATGTTGTGAGCACAGGAGGGCACTGCCTAAAACCACCAGTGGGCTACACACACATTAGCCTGAAACCATTGGGAATGGCAATGCTGATTGCCAAAAAAGCAACTCAGAACTGTGGGGAATTCATTTTCTTAATCCCAAAAATGGTTGCATTACCAGTACTCACCACTATCAGTAAGCCGGCGTTTTAAAACCACCAGACTTTTGTGTAAAACTGAACAAATGAAACAAAACCAGACCAAGGAAAGACTTGCTAAGAGGTGGATACAATGTAAAACTATATTCTGAAATGACTTGAAGGAAGTCATTATTTAATGTATATGTAAAAATTGTCAGTTTGATTTGAATGTAGAAAACTGGGAACAAAAAGTGACATTTAGCTGAAACCTGGCTTAATGAAACTGGATTCTGCCTGACAACTACCCCCGACAGGAGTTGAAACCTGTTCAGCCACTCCCCTTGCCAAAAGGAGTTGTCACCTCTCTGATTAGATTAGGGGTGGAGCAGCTGGGGACTACAGGGAGTTGAACAAAGGCCTGTCCTGGACTCAGGCAAATGTTATATTGGGGGGCCGTAAAGTGGCTTCCTCTTAGGGGAAACTGGGAGGGGCAGTGCCTCTGCTAGCAGCTGAGCTTGGGGGAAGTGGATAAACCAGTTATTTCACCCTGTGATGTGGGAAGCCACACCCCTTTTTGACCAGGGTATAATTTTAAAAAGATAGATAACTCATAGTGCGGACTTGTCAGAATGATATAAGTAATATCATTATTTTTGTGATTTTTCTGTGAACATTTTGAGAGGCGTTAGGACCCTGTGGTGTATTCTCGGGGGTTGCTAGCGGAAAATAGGGTCTCACTCCAAATGTCTGCATGTTAAAAATCTGACACTTCATCAATTAATGTCCATACTCCTTGCGCACATGTGTGTACCTTTGGGTAAATGTCCGATATTGCAAAACCAGTTAAAAAGCGCAAAATGTAATTTTTGAATGCAAGCCCCCAGGAAGATCAGAGGCAGACAAGCATGGACCATAAGGAATACATAATGTGCACATGTAATTTCAACAAATTGTATTGGGAAGGATGCATTTGAATCAAATATAGATTTGTGGGCAAACTGACCAGGGGAGGATCCTCTGACCCATAAACAGACTTCATCATGCTGACAATCCATTTCCTTCCCCCAATCCTGGGAGAGGGGAGAATTGGGCCAATGACAAGTAGAGAGGGGCAGGCTTAGCTAGGCCCAGGCACACACCCATTTTCAAAACACATAAAAAGAGACTGCTGGGACAGGTAGTGACATTCAATTCCATTTACTGCGGAGCATGCTGACCGACGACTTCACATCCAGAGATCCAGACTTCAAATCCATCAATCTCCAAAGACCAGAACTTTACTTCAGAACTTAAAGCAAGGGCCTAAATCCACAAACTGAGAACTCTTCTCAGCAGGCCTCAGCAACCTTAAAATCATTTGCGAACTATTCCACAGCCGGGCGAGCTGTTTGAATTCTTTTGCCAAGAACAATTGCCAGAGACCAGACCAGAGATCCAGAGTGACCCAGACTGCTGTGAGCAGAACCAGTGACCCAGATCGCTGTGAAGTGCCGAGACCAGAACCGGAGTCCAGTCTAAAACCTGACCAGATCCGTGGCGAGGCCTATTTCAAATTTATATTGTGAGTACCTAGCAGAACTGTGCAGAACCAATCTCTTAGTTAAAATAATCTAATCCAAACTATTTTTACCTAAGTAGAACAGCCTCCTAGAAATCGTGTCATCTGTCATTTGTAAAGCTGCACAACTGTCACCTGTCAATTCTGAAGCTGCAAGCTGTCACCTGTCATTTTGAGTTTACTTTAAATCCGAAAAACTACCTTTATTTAATTGTCCGTATCTCTGGAACCATTTGGGCTAGGAACGAAATTTAGAATCTCAGCTTTCCAACGAACCTAGAACCGACTTGCTACTCCCTATACTTTTTCCGCAATCGCGAGACACGCACTCGCGAAATTTACCGCGATTTGCGATTTTGGCTCAATTTCTCCACTTGTCAAAATAGCAGCTCCATTCTTTCTTTTGTTAAAATCCGTTTGCAACTTGGTAATAACTCATAGAGCATTGCTAAAGTGAGCCTGAACTAATACCAACACGCATCTCCCACTCACCCTGAATCTCTAGAGGGAATTAAAATCAGTTGGCACATTTTCCCATCCATTGCCATCACATTTAAAAAGCATTCTGGTCCTGTGTTTCAAACTCCTACCTGTTTCCTTTAAGCTTGCTGGGGGGGAACTGAATTTCGTATTGTATTTGATGGCATTCCTGAGAACTGTGGGCTCCTCTTTCCATCTCCTTCCATTTCTTACATTGCATAGGGGAGGGGGGTGAATTGCCAGAGAAAAAGTGATTATCTTATCTTTTGCTAAAATCATCTCAAGTATTTCTGTACTGCATTTTATTCCTCATTGCTTTTCCCTGCTTTTCCCTTGAAATCATAAAAGTATTTTTGCTACTTGATCCATCCTATACTAACTCCTCATTGATTATAAAGAAGTGTGCTAGTGTCAGATTACCCATTGTTGATTAACATTATATTTATAAGGGCGATATCGATTATTAATTTATTATAAAAGCGTGGTATCTATATTTTGTCTTATTTCTCAAATAAACCTTTTAAACTTGCAAAACAGAACTACTTCTTGGCTCAGTGGGGTCAGGGGGATTCTAAGAGAGGGGTGTCATATAGGGGTAGTCGTCCAGAACTCATGAACTGGACATAAAGATATATCAATAAGGGTTTCCATTCAGTATCCCAGACTAGGCATTGACTTAGCTGTAGTGTTGAATTGAATCCTCTGAGACGTGTAACAGTGGCTCAGTACTCGCTGCACATTCCAAATCGGGATTGTTGGGTGCAAGGCCAGCATTACGGTTTGGTTTTGCAGCACTTGTTTACATTGCAGTTTGCTGGTGCTTACAATTCCACTTTACACCCATTTTGCTTCAGTGAGCGCCTCGCAATTCACTCCTCAACTAAGTGCCACTCCTTTATATCAAGCTTGCCTTTTGTGGCCCATTCTTGCCTTCGCTTCTAGTCTACATACCGATCCAGCCTCCTGATTTTCTCTCCTACCACAGACCTCGACCAGTTTCACAGAAAGCAGCTTGGATCCTTATATCCTACACAGTGTTGACATATTTCTGTTCGGTTCATTCAGGAGACAACATGCCTCATTATAACCCTGGTGGTAGCCGTGCATGTAAAACAGGCACGGCTGCTGCCGGAGTTGCATTTTTTCCGAATCCATTACTGAGGAATTACCGGGTAATTCCGACATTGCCAGACCCGGTAATTCCTGCATTGCCGGGTGCCGGTGCCTGTCAGTCCCCATTCCCATTTGAGCCCCATAGGGCTCAATGGGAATGGGGACGTCAGATGCACCGGCACCGTCCTTGAGGCCAGACCTGGTGGGCTGACAGCTGCCCGCGAGCACAGCTCGTAGTTTGACGGTCCGGAAACTACGGTACCAGCATGCTTACAGGTACAGTAGTTCCTGGATCGCCATGCTTATAATGAGGCCCAATGTCTGTCTTTCTGTAGGTCATTGGCTAACTGTTGTGATGTGGCTTTTTCTTTCATGAAGCATCAGTGGGGGAAGTGAGCAGGAACGGCGGGAGCGGTGTTCCACTACATTTGTTTTTACTTTTAACAGCTCCACTACATTTTGCAACCATGTTTGTGAAGTTAAAGCACACATCTCAGTTTTAGCACAGGATATCAGCTACACGTAAACTGAAATCTGTTTCAACTCAGTTGGCTGACAACCAACATGACTGCAACTCTTGAAAAATGTGTGTCACGTTGCTCCCTTCCTTCCTACTCTGTCCCCCACAGGAATCAGAGTTGCACTGCTTTTTAGGTACACTTCTATAACTGATGAAGCAAGTTCACAAATAAAAGGCTTTCTAGCTATCCCTAAAGCCATTTCCCCTAAATATTGTCCTAAGTGATCTATCAAAGAACCTTATGAAAACCAGAACGAATGGGAATTCAACTCCAAATGGTGCAACTAGCATGTGGCTGCATCGGCTAAAGGGAAAGGGGTCTTTATAAGCAATGCAAAGAAAGAGAAAGTTGCAAGGTGACAGAAGCTCTCGACATTGATTTTCACGGAACCATATAAAGGTCCAATGATTGATCATGTATCCATCTATGTATCAAACAAACAATTCCATTGAATATGCACTTAGTCAGTGGACGCTTCTTTGCCTTCATCTTCATAGTGAAAATAATGAGTCATCCACACTCATAAATACCAACTGCTGTCAACAGGTTTCAGTTCTGCCCAGAAACAGCATGCAAGAAAGCGAATCGATCGAATTAACAATATATTCAAACAGTGCCATGATGGGGAATGGCCGAAGGTTGGCCGAGCTGTGTGCTCGAATTAAACATATATGGTTTATGGTCTTTCCATCAAATTTTGTGCATCGAGGGACATTTCCTTCTAATTTTTTGCAACGAAAGAATTTGCATCAAATGCATTTTTTTTCTCTTTTTTGGGGGGTGCCACCCCAAAACCCCTTTACCCCCAAAAAACATGCATTTGATGCATGTTTTTCCATTGCAAAACCCTGGATGTAAATGCATTCAAAGGAAAGGTATTCAATGCAAAGTACAGATACCAACATATATTTTACTGAGGAATGAACATGCTCTTTTTTTTATATAAGAACAACTTTCGAGATTTCCCCAAACCAAGCAGCTGTTATTTATTCTTTGCTTAAGAGACAAACTGACAAAAGACCTCGAGGAACATCTATATAAGTTTAGTGAATATTTTCAGAGACCAGCAAGTATGTAATACAACATAGAAATGTTTGTGAGCACATTCTACTGAACAGTAAGTGCCACAGCATGGGACCAACGATGGTTAGTACGTGATTAAAATGTGCACGTGGTCTAAGATTTAGACTGACACCATAAGGCATAGACATGTAGCCACGGCATCTGCAGACTGGTGGATCACACATTACAGGCAGTAGTCCTACAGCTGAACGACAGACAGACAGGTTGTGGCAAGATAACATCCACTTTTCAGCGCGTTCATCTGGAAAGTGGAAATGCAAGTTCCATTAAATGAATGCTAATCATTTTAGAAAGCAGCACTGTTTGAATTCCTACAGGTCCAAAAGAAAACGTGTGCAAACTCTCTGGGAGCATATGTTGCAGGGGCACAAGCACGCCAGGCTAAAGGAGCTACGTGCAGAGTCATCAGTGTGCAGGAATTGTGTGCTACCCAGTGATGGTGTCCAGTTCATGGGTTGGGGCTTTAGAAAACCATTAAAAAAATATATAATTTACATGGTGTAGAGAAGCTGGATGATCAATGAAGAGTATCTGTTGAACTGCACCCTGATATGATGAATGAGCCACTGGCTATTGTTTGCTCGTCAGATTAAGTATGATCAGATATCTCATTGAAAGGCTTAATACTGGCACTACAGAGATGTATAACTGGTACCTCATTATTAGATCCTGAGCACACTCACTGGCGCTCATTACAGTTTTGCCGGTATCCCCCGGTATTACCAGCAGGATACAGTCAAATCTATCTTACCGTCTCCGTCACCTGATATTCCAGTATTACCAGGATATTATGGGCAGTGGAGAAGAAGATACGTTTCAATTCCATGGAGTCCCAAAGTAGTCCAAAGGATGGGATTGCCTGAATCACTGCCACCAGTATTACCAGTGCAGGTGATTCATGCATTTCTTTGCCAGTAGGGGCCTGATCTACTGGCAGGTCAGGCCTGCCGGAAGTTCCGTGGCCCCTAACGGCTAACTTGTGTTTTGTTGGTCAAGAAAAAATGATGGTGCCAGAATTACCTGCATTTTTTCTGGATTCAAGAAAATATTTTTAATCATACAAAACATTTTAAATGAAAAAAATGATACATATGAAATGGTTCAAAATCCACATCTAAAATCAATTCCTCCAATTACATGAATTGAATCGCTATTGGATGGAAGCATATGTGTACGCTATTGACTAGACCATATGTCTATCCATCTATCCCCAAATGGGAAAACGAAACACGAAGTTTGTGAAACCTTCTAAATACAAATAAACATTAAACCACCAACAAGTGACTTAAAGTGACAAAACATAAATACACCAATTCCACAAGAGCTACTGAATAGCAACTAAAACCCTTTAAAATATGCACATTTGACTTCTACTAGTCATGTGCCATCCCAACTTGTTTCAGCTCCAAGGTTGGTCTGGAACCTTCTTCAGGGGAATACATCAAACTTGAATAAGCTTAGTTTTCTTATTTCTTGTATAGACAATATGCCATCTGATTCTGCAATCAAGAGTATTTATGTAAAGGTTAAAACGCAGCCGTGGATATCTCCTTTCCACACACAGAATTACTGATCACAATTCATTAAATTAAACTTGCAGATATTTGTTTATCTAATTATCACTTAACCCATCTGGGTACTATTAAAAAACCACAAGCCAAGGGACAATGTACTCGGTTCCTGGAACACATTCTTTACTCACTAGTGCTCCATGATTTTATTGACCAAAAATGTACCAACTGTTATTACAATGAACATACAAAATAGCACACTGCTCCTCAACATGACAGTGATAAAATGTGTTCTTATTATGTCAATACTTTGTCAAAGGCCAGGACATAAATATACTGACCTGTGTTGTGCAGGGATCCTCTTTCTTATGAGCAAATCCCAGTGTTGAGCCAAAAAAATCCACAAATGATTGGAAACACCCAACAAGGTTGTTTAAATCACCATACTTTTCCAGTCTATTTGTAGGTTTATTATCTGGTGCTGTGACAAAATATAAAAACCCAAGAATGTCTATGTCTAATCAGACATGCTAAAAAGGTTCACATAGGAGTCTTTTCATGAACTGGCTACAGAAGTACTGCTCCCATCTCCAGCAGTACCACTATATTTTGAATATGGGTTGGCCTTTCACAGGTGTTAACTGTACAGCATCTAGTGCAAGTTCACTGGGATGATGAGAAAGATGAAGCTACAACAAAATAAACAAAATAAAAAATGACTAAAATGCACTTACAAAACACCTTCAATTTTACTACCTCACAGAAAACTCAAAACAGCTAAGAGTACTGCATAGCTGAAAGTGCATTAAGATCACAGCAAATTCGATCAAACCTTCAACCTCAGTTACATGAATATAAAAACAAAATGCCCGCATATAAATGCCATTGATTTACAAATCTAATTAAACAATACTTGCACACAATCAGAGCAGATGAAAAAAAATCATAATTAACACCACGTGATAGCAGTGTTTAATATAACTAACACACAATACAAACAACCTTCACCTATATAAATATTTATTAACACTTACTTTCACATCAGGCACACTACTGCCATGTGCACAGTGAGAGTTCTGGAATCAAAAGGATACAACTGTAGAACATTGTGCCTTTTATACTTTCCAAAACTAATACTTAAAAAAGAGGACTATATAGTAATAAAACATCTAAAATTCACCAGAACCTATCACAGAGAGCTACACAAAGAGAAAAGTGACAACAACCAATAACAAACACTCACAGAAATCAATGATTTACCCACCAAGCATCTTTCATTGCATGGCTATTCGACACAGCTACAGATCTTGCTTTGGATCTGCAGTGTGAAAAACCAGAGGGTGTTTCACAACCTAGTCCCTGGTGATCCCATACTCAGGTGGCCAGGAAAAGGCCATTGCTTTTGGATTTCAACCCTGGAGTGGACAAGCGAGGGAGGATAACCTGGGTAAGAGGTCCTCGGGGAGTGGGGGGGCAGCACCTGATGGTGAGACATGGTAACCCCCTCTCTCCACAACCCATCTAAACCCTATCCCTGCTTATTGCATGGGAAACTACAGTTCCCATAATTCCTTCCCACTTTACATTGACAACACTACTGAGCGAGGAAGATGAGAAATGAGGCCACAAAGATTACCTCTACTGACTCGAAATAGCTCTGTCCCTGTAATGAGGCCAGGCAGAATAAGGCATGTAATCCTAACTACAAACAGCTGCCACTTGTTAACGCTCCCTGTCACGATAGAAAGTGGCACGCAAAGGCACACTCTGAGCATGGCTGGGTACAAGAAGGAACAGCTCTTTTGGTGCTGATGCGAACCAGGCTGTGGAAGTTGGAAGGCCAAGGGGCTGATTGGCTATTGCGAAGAACGAGAGAGAGCCAGGTGAGAATTCCATACTTTCGGGAAGCTGTAAGCATCCAAGGCTGAAACCGAGTGAGCGGATCAGAGAAACCTTCAAGGTACTTGGAAGAAGCTGCAACCCTCCTAGTGAATGGCAGAGTTGGGAGGAGCAGAGGAGGCATTGGTACCGGCCTTGACTACAGCATGAAAGACGTTGACGAAAGAAGATTAATTAACATGATCAGTGAGTTATCGAAGGCAACAAATGTCTGGTTTGTGTTAAAAGCCAAAGAAACTGTAACTCAAAAATTGAAGGTTGTGTGTTCGCTGATAAAACACATAAATGAAAGGACAATTGCTGAAATGTAAAAAGGAAAGAGGACAAAGTAACAGAGTGGTCCTGTGAGGGGGAATCGCACATTCAAATGTCTCTGTGAAATGTTCTGAGTTGAAGTGTATTACGACGGGAATCAAAGTTAAGAAAGTAAGCACGATACCAAAGGAATTTTGAATAAATGTAAAGCAAAGCATATGAACTTTGAAAGATGCCAAAAGGGCAAACTAAAGAGGATACACATCTACAAGTACCAAGAGGCAAGATGTGGAAGATTGTTCATTGTAGAATTGTGTAAAGAAAGGTCAAATTGGTCATTCAGAGGTCTATGTGAAAGCCTTGCAGTTGTGAAATTCTTCGACAGCGAAAAGAAAAGGCACCTAGGACAAAAATGTGGGCAAGGGGGAACCCCCACGAAAAGAAAGACAGGCTTGAGCCCGGCGGATGGAAGTCTCTGGTGAACTGTGGGAAAGTAAAGGTCAAAAGTAGAACTGTGTATTAATTACAGGGCTGAGCAATCCTAAGGAAGTGATTGAACTGTCAGAAGCTTGAAGCCCCAGCCTGAACTGTTGAATTATACCAGTAAGCCAAAGTGTGCAAGACGGATAGAACTGTGCCATCCAACTATCCTTTTTAAGAAACTCTCAAGACCCTGTGGTGCTGAACATGGGGAAGGGCGTTGTTACATAAGCCATTTCTTTTGACACTATTTTCATTTTGTATTTCCTCAACACATTTTGTCATTTTGAGAAGGAGGGCAGGGTTAGTTTCTTTTGGTATAGGCCTTTTTATTTTGACTAGACTGAATTGGACTTGTTTTGAATTGTTGTTAATGGTCGAGACTACAACCATTCTAGAGTTAGGGCCAGGTAGGAATTCTACCAACCCAACCAAAACACTAAATAAAGGTTTTCGAAACGTGTAATCAAGTTGTGTCTGTGTCTGCTACTTGATACCATGCTTTCCTTACACCGGCTACATGTACATTTTTTTGGAAGCCCAAAATTACACTAAGCGGACCTTCCAATATTCAAATGAAATAAGAGAACACCTAAGCATATAAAATAACATGCACAAATATTGGGGGCTGCATCATCCACTTAACAATATGATTACTGAACAGAAAATCTATAGTTTATAGATGTAGCTATTGCCATAGCTGTGTCTACAAGTACGACCATTGATATGATAAAAAGTGTTCACGCACCTAGACAAGTTCTTTTAATAGACACAGTTATTGAAAAGCCCCTTCATGGCCGTTTGCAGTTAGCAGCAGCTAAACAAAAGAAACTACAAATAGAACAATGTATTTATACTTCCACCAACTCCAAACAAGTGTTCCTAACACTCCAACCAGCCCCCCCTCCCCACTCCCCATGGTCTTCCTCCACTCCCCTTGTCTCTCCCAGTTCTCCAAATCACTCAATACATCTCTGACGCCACTCCACCCAAAATGTCAGATTGCTGTGTCTACCACATGTCCACAAACACACTATGTGCCATTTGCCGGAATATATCCGCGGCTGCACAGGGCGCCACTTTTACCCACAGGTAGCAACGCTGCGCACTGAGCGGGTGCTGGATATCCACAGGTAAATACCCCTGTCATTGTTGTTGCTGGATGCGATCCTCAATACACCATTCACTCCGCTTTTTGTATAGCCGCGGCTATCCAAATTCATATTTCTATTTTATCTGAGCATGGAATATAATTGACAAAAGCGACAGTAGCAATACAATGCTATTTAAAAGGTGTCAATTTAATTAACTGCTCATGGAGTTATTTAAGGTGGATGATGATAAAGTATACATAGTAGTTAGGATATAGAAGATTGGGGTTAGGCACAGTGGATAACATTTGAAAACAGGTAAAGGATGGGTTGGACACAACCAATGAGAGAATAGGGCATAGAGAGTTAGATAATCAAAAGGACAAAACTGCATAATATTATAGCTTTTATACTTTCCAAAACCCAAATCACAAAAAGAGGACTGTATACTAACCAAAATACAAAAATGGCAGACACATTTTAAGTGTAACCTATCACAGACAAACACAGAATTACACCAGTAACATCAACCAATTACACCAATTACACACACCAACACATAGGACCTCATTATGACCCTGGTGCTAAGGGGTTAACGGCGCCGTAAAAGGCTGCGGCGCCGTTAACCCCTTAGCGCCTAATTACGAGATCCCTTTGTGGCTCCCGACCTTAACGGCTGGTCTGGACCAGCCGTTAAAGTAGGGACCCGCAAAGGGACCTTGAAGGTAATTACGGTACGCAATTTGCGGTACTGTAATTACAGCCTTCCCCATTGAGCCCTATGGGGCAAAAATGGGAATGGGGAAGGGCCAATGGTGCATGGGGAATTACTACCCCGCCAACCTTGGAATGGGGTGGTAATTCCCCATTGCACCATGGCGGACTCGTTACAATACCGGCAGCAACCATGGTGCTAATAGCGCCATTGGTTACCGCCGGTGTTGTAAGGAGGGCCATACACATCATATATACCCTTTTCATAGAAATTACTAGAAATACAAACTATCATTTTCCTGGAAACAGAGATAGACTGCAGATGTCATAGCTGGTTTAAAAACTGTGTGGCTGTTCAGAGGCAGTTGGTTGCATTGGTTACTGGCTTTATGTGAGAAACTAAATATTAACATCGACCTTGGTTTGAGAGATTTTACAATTAAATGGTTTGGATTGGGAGGAATGCATTGGTTCTAAGTTTTGCCAAAATTGTAAAGTCTGAAAAGTACAGGGCACCCAGACATCATACTAATTCATTGTGGAGGCAATGATTTGTGGAGGCAATGGTTTGGAAATGTATGTGGTGTATCCCTTACTTTAATGATGAAACAAGACTTGGAAAAACGAATGGAACCTTTTCCTCCCACCGTCTTTATCTTTTTTCCAATCTGACACAGAGGCAGAAATGGAGATGGACCACCAAATTCAATGGCAAAATTGAAAAATCAGAGAAATGTTAGGGAAGTAGTTTCAGCGTTCATGAGAGACCACAACCAATCATGGATTTTAAACAACATACAATTCTACATGGCCAATATCTATAGACATGATGCAGTACCCTTATCCGATGAAGGAAATACGGTGTTCCATCATAACATCAAAACAGTACTCCAAATGTGCTAAAATACTACACTCTACCCCAAAACAATCCTTTTAAGGACTACTTATCACATATTATTATACAAATACAATAAAATAATACCCAGAAAGATTGTTTTAATATAACCACAGTTAGAGTTCATTGGCCTTTTCTTTATAACCACAGTTAAAAATTGTTTGTTAAAGGGGGGTCACTGTAGGTTTTATAATACAATAGAAGTTAAAAGATCAATACAGTAAAAGATTGCTCATGTAGTTATGTATTGTAGATGAAGATAAAGAAAGCACAGTAGATTGCATGACAGTAAACTAGGTGGGGACACATTTAATAGGTACAATTGCACAAGATATAATAGCATGGAAAGAGAATAGAGAGGTTAAAATACAGTGTATGAGGCATCTTTTCTGTATTTTCTTTTAAACAATGTTCTTATTTTTTTCTCCACAGCTTCGCATGTAAAAGTCTGAAACACACAGCCAAAATAGATAAGACTCCCAAATACCTACCATGTCACTGACCATGGGCAGTGATTTTTCACCTTGACCGTCACTATACACATAAAAATATCTTTTAAAACGAAACAAAACACAGAACCCCAAAATGTATATCCACGGGCACGGAACTACTCTTACCCGCGCCTATCTGTAGTCCTGTATCGCCTTGAATACAGCTACGATTATCAGAACACAACTGAAAGAATACTTTCCTGCCCCCCCAAACACCTTACAAGTTGCCCCTTATCTCTGCCATCTCCAAGCACTTTGGAGATAGCCTCCTTTCCTCCCATGCCCTCTCCCTCCCCTCACAACACACGCTGTTTCTGTGATGCAGTTTGCTTTGAGATGCCGGCTATTCAAGGCTATAGCTGCAGCTACAGAAAGCTTTGTGTTGCAAACTCAGCCCCTGGACCTCCTATAACTTCCAAAGTATACTTGGTGTCCCCCAGCCACCTCCCCACCTCTATACTAAAGTTATTTGCAATTATATGAACCTGCAAATAGATTATTAACAACTTTTCTTTCCCAATTATCTTTGGCTATAACCGCGGTTATCTCTCTCATCCATGGAAAAACACGATGGTGGCTGTTTCATGTCTAAAAACACCCGATTTTGGGTAAATCCCTGAGATGTAGTTATCTATTTTTGAAAAGGTTGCTCCCCCTTCTCCATCAAATGTTTAAATAACTACTGCACAGAATAACCCCAAACCGTGCATGGATCGTGAGTCAACGCTTCATGCCCAAGTTGTTTCAGACCTGGTCCAAATCCGTCCAGCGGGCTGGGCTGCGCGCTTTGAGAAAAATTGACCTTGTTTGTCTATATCAAAATGAATGGGAAGTAGGCCGCACTTTTGGAAAAAAATGTGTTTTTGTCTTATTAACTTTTTTATTTTTTAACAAATCTTTACGAGTCGGGGGGTGCAAGCCCTTAACAACTTTCAAAATGTCAGTCAAATCTTTTACTCAAATCAAAGGTTAACAATGATAGAATGTTGAGCGGTTGCTATAGTAGTCTGACTCACCTTAACCATAGGGCGGCGACCACCACTCTATAATAGATATATTCCATGCATCGCTTGTGGTATTGTCTTGTTTGCTTACTTTTTTATTTAATGTTTTGCATTGTAAGGATGGATTTACGAAAAAGCTGAGGTTGTTTTTTAAGATCTTTTTGAAATAAATCTAATGCTATGCAATACATTTAAGTATCAGTGCAAGTCACTGATTTCATGTTTACGCTCTAGAATATATTCAATGTTAATGGAACTCATGTTTGGTAAACAAAATGTGATATACATTACTGTTAACCGCTATAATGTACCTTTCTCAACACAACATGTGAAAGCCAATCTTAAATACCAACCATTTTTCTTTTACACATCCATGTTTAACACATGACACCGAACATGCATTGTTAGATGCACTCTGTCATCTCTGTAGTGTACAATCTCATTCAAGGATTTCACATGGTCAACAAGTTGTGATCAGCGATACCATGCTTATATGCTTAATTTCACCATACAGCTGTAGTTCCCTGTCTGCTGGTTGTATTCCATAAACTTGCACGACATTATTTGCAGCCATTATTCTGTCCTCCAACTGTGAAGAAGGCTTCAACCTTCCTTTCAGCATACAAAGGAAGTGTAGATTTACTGCTACCTACTGGTTAACACACTTGAAATCTGCCTGGCTGGTTGCAGCATTGAATGTTCTAATAACTTAGTGCAAAATGGAACATATTGCAGTATGCCGCAAAATAGCCAAACCAAGGATTCAGAGGCAAGGGTGTATCACGCTTTAAAGTGCACATTTTATTTTATATGCAAATCCTTTAGAAATGCATTTAGGGGTCGGTGGAGATTTTTTATTTTCAGCTGAAACTCACTTTTAAATGGAAGGAATTTCTTCCTACCCTCAGGCCACCCTCTTTGGGCCCACTACCCCACCATCTTGCGAGGCCAAAACAAAACAGGGTCAACTTCGACTCTCTCCTTCACCCCTCACACCAGGCATTCTTCCTTCTCTCACCTTCCCCCAGAAGCTTAATGTGCCAGAGCTCTAGTCCTCTTCGGGCTGAACTACTGCAAAAAAAACCTCTTTCTCAATCTCCCTCTTTCCTCCCTTTGCCCCCTCCAACTGATCCAGATTAGGGCTTCAAGATTTACTCTTGGCCTCAAGCCCAGGGACTGTATCTTTTTAGTCCTAACATCTCTCCACTGGCTCCCGTTGCTGCAAGGATCAAATCCAAGACCCTCTGCTTCATCCACTAGGCCTTCTGGAGACTGGAACCACGCTATCTCCAATTTTGCCTTCCTAAATACTCCCCTACTACAGCCCTATGTGCCTCTAATTCAAACTCTCTGACTGTCAAATGCTTCTCCAAGCAGAGAGTGGGGGCAGGTCTTTCGCCTCGGCTGGTGCCTTCTTTTTGAACAGCCCCCCTTCTCCTCTCAGACTTGAGCCGGACCTCCTTAAGTTCCAGAAACTGCTCAAATCTCTGCTCTTCTCTACCTCTTTCCCTTCCCTTCTAATCACCTCACTGCTGCTGTGACCAATGGCCTGATCCTACTGAATCTCACAGGATCCAAGGCCCTTCATCCCAGCCAATACCAGCACCCCTCCCCCCACTGCACTGCCCTGCGGGCCCCTGCTTGGTGGCTCCACATACCACCCTTGAGAGCCGCCTGTACTAGCACTCAGTCTGAGGTTCTCCTCCTTGGCTCCCCTTAGCACTCCCCTCCTGGGCCCTCCTCCAGCACTTGTCCACCCCTCTGCTCCTCCTTCCATCCCCTTCCCTTCACTTCTCCCCAATGCATTTGCACGGCCGAATGCCACAAGGCCTATTAGGACCATGACTGTATATTACTGTTTTGCCATTGTTATTATTTCCCATGTTCCCTTCCCATTTAGCCTTGTGGCGCTTTGAAACACAATTCTGTTGTATAAAGCACCTTACAACTGCTCAATAAAATAAAATTAATAAATAAGGAAGCAGTTAAACAAATGCTACAATTCAGTGATTATCAAATCTATCCAAGATTAGCTGACTCTCTTTTGGGGAAAGGCTTTGCATCTTGGATAAAGTAAAGTAGACATCTTGAGTTGCACTACCTCCATGGGGAAGACATTGATCCTTTCTGTAGAATATATTCAATGTTCTGAAGCGTAAAAGCTGCAGTAGTTTCTCTTCTGACTCGTCTGTGCCGTTGAAACCATTTCTATCAAACTAAATAAATAGCTGCAGCAGTAATCAAATTGAGACAAACTGAGACTCACGCGTCTGTGCCCAAGTGGCCACTGATTCTTCAGTATCCCAAGCTTATGATCTGAATGATCTGAACGGGTTCATGACCAAATCTGAATTGGCTTTTGGTCTTGGCACATCCACAGTCTATCATGGTGTCGGTTCGCTTTCAGCGGTGTATCCGATTGAGAATGCTATGCACTTGCTCAGGCAACTGATAGTGAGTGAACCTATGATGTATCCCCATGCCAAGCACAATGATGACTTGGTGATTAGCAGAGAGGTGCGCACTGACTGTGCCTTTCATGAAAAGGGTTGAGTAATAATTCTAATTTTGAACCAACACATTTGCAATTTAGACTAAGTTGTCTCTCTCCCTTGAACCTGCAAACCCATTGCAAAGACTCTAGTGCTAATAGAAAGAGAGGATGAGAAAATAAGAGTGAGAGAAAGAGAACATGAGAGGCAATGGTAGTAAAGAAAATGAGAAATCAGATTTCACACGGTGCATTGCTCCTAGAGTCAGGCATACACCATACCTGAAACTCTAATATATTTATTTATTTATTGTACATTTGTAAAGCGCTTATACAGTTAGTCATTTCTGTTTCAAAGCGCCCACAGGGCAACAGGAAGGGAAATTAATAATGTTTAGATATTTGGCAGATATATGATATACGATATGCCAATTACAACATGTTTCACTGAGTATTTGATAGGATCTGCCAAACATCTAAATATGACAGCAACATTCATTCCCCTCGCTGAGGTGGCTGCTGACCTACAATAGGTATGCAACTGCGGTCTCATGCCGGGAAGCAGCACCTTTATGTTGGTTTTCTTTTGCAGTGGCAGGAATTCCGTTTTGCACCAGCCTATTCTTCCCACAAGCAATGAGGACCCTGATAATTAACTTGTTCTAAACATTGGGACGTTGCTGACTTCCCACGCAGGAGCTCTGTGCACCGTGGTTCAACAATGCCTATTTGACAAATTCCAGAATAATGGCGTGTATTGTTTACACCCTTAACTTTTCATGCCCACAAACAGGTAGGCACGCGGCATTGTCTCTTTTACAGCGCGAGGCCTTAATTACGCTCTTTAGTTCTCGCTCGTATATGTTGTCCTTGACTTCTTACCAATCCATCTCTGCCGCGAGCAGCGTGCCTCCTTTGTCTAACCTTCTCTTGCTTAGAAAAGAGCCAACATACGGGACAAAGAAAGGATGCTGGCTTCTGATTGCCCTCTGTATTTGCATCGGGTGGATGTTAGAGATGCAATGTTTGTAAATTTGATAACTAAGAGTCATACAAGTGAGGCGATTGCATTTTTCTTTCAACTCGGCGCTTTTGAAAACGTCAGGCATTGTGTGTAGTCCATGTGTCTGCCACGCAATGCCACGCATGGCAGTGTGGATATTGGGGTCATAAGGAAAACTGCTTTTGTTTCCGATTAAAGGTGATATACAGCATTATAACATGTAATTGTTGAGACCTTGACAGACACGAGTCTTGTGCAGCTAATCTACTTACAGCAAACCTTCTGCCCATAGCACTGCATGTACCTTTCCATTATTGTCATTTTCTATCCAACCAGCAGTTGCTGCTGAGGAGGAATCTTAATTTGGAAACCTCTCTCATAAGCCATTGAATTCCTTAACGTGTCTTTAAAAAATCAATTTCTTTGGACGACTGTAGCTTGCAATCTAGCTAATTAATTGGTATTGCTATTGATTGGAGCAGTCTTTCTCACGTTGGACTTCACTGCACATAGTTCGGGTCACAGAAACCTGTATTCCTAATAGAATGGCGCCAGGATGATATGCAGAATGTGGGAATTATTTAATTGTGTGCATTGTATAAAAGGTTGTCTGTACTTTTTATGTACACTGATACTGATTATTTCTGTAGTGTGAACATTGTATACAATCTAGCAGCATGGAAATGGCCCCAATTTACTGAGATTAATACCCCATAGCAGGAACCGTGCAGTAATTAAGTTGATGGCATTGACATTCGTGTCACCGCTGTGTTACTGGCTCTTATATTCAGAAAAGTAGGTAAATGTGTGCACTTATATGAAACGACGTGTTCAAAACCAGTTAAGGATATCACAGTGCAAAATGTATAAACAGCCTGTGTCGTCTGTGGGGAGTGGTTTTTCTGGCAGCGTTTGCGTAACAATGAGCGTTTTCTCCGTGGCTGAAGTCCTTGAAGTTCACTGTGCAGTGGTTGCGGATGTGGCCCTCGCACCTCGCTGTGGCACGGTCTTGTGGGTCCGGCTGAGCGCGATAACTCAGTTGAAGATCATCGTCGCCATTGTTGTGTTCCGACAGGAGTCGCATGCAATAATAAATCAATACAACAGATCAAATGACACAGATACAATAATACACGGGAGCCGGCCAAGTAGCTTCTTATCTCTTTAATCATCGTTGCGAAACGGGCGCTTGAGACGTTGACCCCGCCTCTTCCTGCCTACCGTGGGGCGCAGCTCACAACAAAAGAACAACAATAGAAATGGGACTTGGCTCCTATTCAAAAGGGTCATTAACATGGATGAGGACACAACAATGTACACTAGTACTTTTAAATTGTGAGCAAGAATACTAGCAAACCCAATATCTACTGCCAGGTTGTAATCATAATGTTGTGAACTAGCTCGTGCATGCAAAATGTTTTCCCACAAGTACTCCAGTCACTCAGTTATTGCAAGGGAATCAAGGCCACCTAGTCAAATGTGTCCAACCATTATTTTCTGCCATTTCTGGTGTGTGTGTTGTGTTTTGTAGGCGCGTACAAACACTCTGACAGTGGTGCTCACCTTTTTAATCAACCAGCACCAGCGAGTTCCATATGAGGTTAGGATCATAGATGTAATTTCACCAAAATGCCATGGGTAGAGGAAGTGACCTCACACAACCCTTCACCCTCCGATGACATCACAGGACATGTCACTTGACCCCACCCCCAAGCGACATCATGGGAAGTGGTGGCAAACGTCCTTCAGATTTTTCAGATGCGTCTAGCACCCGTGTTTCCAGGCGCTCTCATTTCAACCAGATATAAGAACTGAGGCGCATAGGGAGGCATGATTTGTCCACGATCACACATTTGGGGAATGTCATTGTCCAGATTCTACGTGGGGGTCGATATGTAAAACATACATAATGCAGTATTTGTAAAAGGGTAACCAAAATCTCTAACACAAGTTACAGCCAGTGCATCAAACATCTATAGATCAATGGACACAGAAGTACACGTTATCTGTGACATTGCTGTGTTAAACAAGCCAAAAAAGCACCGACCTAGCCTAGGGATGCATGTGCTGCGTGTGCTGCTGTTTACCCAGGAGAATGGCCAGAAAAAAAAATAATTCACCAGGATTTAGTTTCAGCAAAATTCCCTGGTTATAAATGCATCTATGAGTCAGCTACCACTATGATAGAAGAAACCTATTAGACTGGTCTGCTGGCAAACGGGGGATTGCACCTGATAATGTTATCTTTGCTGGAGTATAATACCTGGGAAAGGTTCTTTCAAAAGACCCCAAACTCCCCTTTTCTTTTATTATTTAAGCATAATACTGCGTGCCAGAGGTCTTAAAAAAAACACCATTTAATGTAATATCTTTGCTGCACACATAAATTCCATGGCAACACATATATAATTTTAAATTAAAAACATTCACAAGTTGCTTCTCACCCGGGGACTCACTGGCAGACTTCAAGGCACGCACTGCACATTACCCGTTTGTCAGAACCAATGTCATAGCACACCATTTGGAGGATCCCCTGCGAGCCACGCTGTGGTGGCCCCCCAAGATCCTTAACAAAGCACATGGCACAGCAAACCACACCCCGGGCCGGTGCAGACCACCATGTGTGGGCAATGTCTATGAGTATTATGCTGCTGCAGGGGCATGCACTACTGCAAGTGAAAGAAGTAAATATGTTTTTTAATCAAAGCTTAAATGTTTAACTTAACATAGAAAGAAGGGGGCGGTGCACGGTCAACAATATACCAGCCACCAGTGGTGGCTGAGAGTTGTATTTTTTTGGAGAGTGTAAATATTTGCCACAATTATGTGATTGCGACCGAGCATAGCGAGGGAACCCAAACTAATGTAAATGGGTTTAGGGAGGTACAAGGGGATTCTTCTCCCTCCCCTGAGAAAATGTTTGAATAATGGTGCATTACATAGAGCACTTTCTGTGAAAATGTTGGTAAAAGGCCAACAATTTGGGTAAAAGGCCAACAATGGGTTTTGTAGGGTGCAGGGTAATTTATGAAGAAAAAAAAACACAATAAATACAAGTCACCAAAATAGCACAGGGCATTTTCCAATGCATTTTCATGTCGGTCTCTGCAATATATGCCAGTATAACACACATTTCCATGCTGGCTGTGCTCATACATTTCCATGCTGGCTCCACCAACATATGCTAGTATTCCCATAAAAGACCATACTCATGTTCACTTTAAGCTTTTTTTATAGTGTAATTTCTGGCACTGGGAACAAAACTGGCTCTGACAATATATGCCAGTACTCTTGTGTAACAACATACTCCCGTTGGTTTGGCTATTAAAAGTGATATGCCACAATTTGAAAACCTGTCCAAACGGGTTTCAATGTAAGCCAGTCTAGACCCATAAGAACACTTATCATGCTTGATTCATCATAGATGCTCAGTTAATAAAACGTCATCCTACAGTAGAAAATATACAGGCCGCTACACCAAAACATCAGTATGGCGAGGTAACACTACTCATCATACTTGCTTTTTTAAACATATGCTGGGTAATAAATGTCATGCCACAGTAAGCAATGGCTAGACTGACTGAACCAAAATACCAGCCTAGCCAGGTAATGACACACATGAACTTGGCTCTGCCTGAAAATACCAGTTGGCGCAGGTTACCTTTATTCTCTCAGCCACCACAGAGTGTCTCCAGCTGGCACTGCTGTACGAGTCTCCGTACAAATCGTAGCACAAACATCAATTTTTCGCAAATATGGAGCACACGTCGGACACTTCCATTGAGTGAGTGTCAAGTTCCTGACATCCGGCTCCACATCGGCAGTCCATTTATAGGCTGCACATTGGCCTGGCCTAATTTCAGGCCCCTTACACCTAACAGGCTCGCCTTGCAGGCATAACACTGGTCAGTTTTTTGGTACATGTACTACACCTGGGATCTAGTGGCCCACACACACAAGTGTGTTTATAGCTTCCTCCTGATGAAGACGTTGACAAAATCAGCACTTCACGTTGAAACCGGTCAAGAAAATCTAAAAGGGATGTGATTTTCCTAATTCTTGTTGCTTTGATCCACCTTTGCGATAGATTTGTAATAATTTCTATTGCTGTCTGTACTATATAAAACAACAAGTCTATTTGTAGGGACGATTTACAAACCCCTCTTCTTAATGTTTTTGGTATGTTTTTTTAGCAATTGATGTATGTATGATTGACACTGTGTGTAGATAAATGTTTGAATGTTGCACGATGAATGAAAAGTGTTGTAGTATGACTTTTTTAGTTATTTTAGGTACGTGCTTTCCTGCTATGTTATAGAATGATTTAGTGTACAGTGATATGTGATTAACACTTTGTAAACATTTTTGTATCATGCTAAATACATTTTAATACATCATTTATTAAATGAATATGTCGTCTGGACATTTTTTTCAGTATCTCATGTTACAGTAATACTCTGGTCCAGAGTGTAGGGTCTTCATGCGTCTTTAAGGTTCTCTCAAAAATACCAGTCAAACAAGCAAAGTTAATAAAGGATGCGGCAAAAATGTTCCATTTATCCCCAGTCTCCCAGGTCCTTAAACACACACACAAGTTTCCCCTTTCACCCACCAGTCACACACCCATACATCCACTCGCACATTCACTCACACTGGATTCACCACACAGGCACACACCAAACCCCATGCAGAACATTCAGACACACAATACCACATTCATACTCATTCACCCATCAATCGCTCACTCACACCTTCTCTTACATCCACTCATTGCATTCACTACATAGGCACACCCCCTAATTTTGTGCTCTTCACAGGCACGCACCCACCCACCCAGAACATACAAAAACACACATCACTTTGCATCACTTCTCATTCATGCACCAGTTGCTCACACCTTCCCTTACATCCACTCATTGCATGCATTCTCTAAACCAGCACACACCCACCCTCCCAGAACATTCAAAAACACACATCACATTACTTCTCAGTCACCCATCATTCACATACATACATCTGACACACACTTCACACATGCAAAATGCACATCATATTATTTTTGGAAAGCCTTCTTAAATTGTTCTTGCAGCTTCAGTCTCTTCTTCCAGGCAACCCTCGTCTCCACCGTCCTGCTCACAAACAGAAACCAGGAAGCTGTGAAAGCTTCCTGTTTCCTCTATTTGAGCTGAGAGGAAGCCGAGTGAGAAGGGTGTTGGAGCTAAACGTGGCATGTGACATTTGCCACATGTCACGGTCAGCTCCAACCCCTACTGAGCGCTACCCGCCCCTGCCTTCACCATGAAGGGGGGTGAGCACTGGGCCGGGGACCCAACATGACCTGGTATGGCCGCTACATCAGGAGATATTGTTTAAAAAAAAAAGGGTGTAAGGGAGTCCCCAGTGGTTGTAAGTGCGGCCACAGGGTCGCAGTTGCGACCCCTGGCAACCTCCAAATGATATCCCTGATCAGGATGATCGTTTTCTGAAGGCATAAAGTGCTGCTTCAACTTGATAACAAATCATTAAGCACACACCCCATGTACCACAGACATACAATTGATACATTCATATAGCTATCAGGAAAATTACCAATTTTGTGCTCTGTTCAATATTAGTGTGCATAGGCATTTTTCCACCCAAATGTTGGTGTTGATAAAGAGTTGAAATGTATTTCATTTTTGTTTTCCTCTTGCGGCACCTTATTGTCTCGGGATGTATGGAACTTGGAAGCCTGATTGGGCGTGAACATTTTGTGGAGGGTGGTTGGATGATGATGAAGGAGTAAGGAGGGATTGGATGGTGTGCAGCGTCTCTTTATATATGGCTTACCTGCTCTCCTGTCTATGTATGACTTGTGCTTACATAATTTTGGCGACAAGGGACGGACTGCTTGTTGGGGGGGGCCCACAAACAGTTCTGCCATTTTGCAGTGCTTGCGAGTGGCACAACAGAGGGCATCCCCTCCGTCTCGTATCTTTGTTCCCCAACAGGAAGTGCTTCATAACGTATAGTCCAAAGGATTAAAGAAATACTGAGGTCAGCGAGCAGAAAACAAAGTGGGACAGCGCTGGTCTAAGAGAAAGATGACAATCAGATGTGTGCACAGTAGTCATTACAGCGTGGTGCCCAGAGAAGGTGTGGGGTGTAATCAAAGGCCCCCAAACAATCGGAACAGAAAAGCCGTGTGAAAAATGCCTACCTGTCATTACCAAAGGAAAAGCAGCATTTTAATTCACAAAAGCAGATGAAATAATTCAGGGGTCCCTTTCACACGAAGAACATGCACTCCAGCACCAAAATGCTAGGCAATTCTCCCCTGAACAACAGTACCAACAGCAGCCCAAGACACATATCTCAGCCTAGTCATCCTCATCAGTGATCTGAAGCTGTCCCTCTCTGTCTCTCTAAACACAGTGAGCAAGGGGCCACATCTGTATTACCCTGGGTAAATTGGAGTGAAACCAAAAGTTCCTATAAATACATAAATGGGTCTGGGATCCTCTCTACCGAGAACAAACATGGCCAAAGTGGCCACTCGGGAGGGTCTGTAGAGGGGCTCCCGGAACTTTTTTTTTTTTTATCAAAGGAGATACAAATAATTACACCAATTCCATTCCACTGAATATGAAAGGAATACATGTTTTGTTGTGGGAGATTGGGACAATTTGTAAACTCTGTTTTGCCCGACAATGAATCAAAGGTGTTTCAATTGTGGTATAATGGGCCATTTTGCGGCACATGCTGGATGAAGAAGAAGGTGTCATAGTTCAAGAAGAAGAAGACAGTTGAGACCAGTAGAAGGTGGTAATGGTAATGAAAGCCATAAACTATTATTCAAGCATGAAATGTCCCAGCTGCACAATTTGTTTAGATTGTTTTGAGCAGATGGAGGAAACTATGAGGAGGAGGGTTGAAAGGTACTCTCAAAAGGTCAGGTATTGGAGACCATGGAGGCATTGAGGGGTCAATGATTAACATAGTAGGGGTGTTCCAAGAAGTAGAAGTAGTGGAGTTAAAGAGTAGGATGTCCGTAGGAAATGTATAAATTGCAATGTAAGTAGTAGAGGTCCTGGTTCCTATGGTTTCATCTAGACTCTAACCTGGATTAACCCATTCTGTTTGTAGAAGAGAAAAGAACCAAGGTAGATTGTGTCTCTGAAGTGTTTACAAAGAATAATGAATGTTTAAGAGGATATGCACATAATATTGTATTGAAGGGCCTCAACCTTGTAGCCACAGATAGGAAATATGTATGGGGCAACAATCCGGGGAGTTTATTACCCCCTCTTCACCCAATCAAGAGCTCCACACCACTTGAGAAGATTTGGATTCTTGACCAATTCTGCTTTTTTCTCCAATAATACTACAGTGCACCCTCACCGCTTCTACAGTATAGAAGCCAAGAGGCAGGCCAATTTGCACAACTATTATAGATGTATTAATAAGTTCACAAAACCATGATCACACTATAGTTATTGGAAATGCACACCATCTCAGTGGCTCAAAAACGTTCCTTCCTGACAAAACGTCACTTTACATGCAAACAAGTTGAAACCACCATTTTGTTTTGATTATAACTGTAATTCTCATAACATATAAAACCCAACCACATGTACAGTTTTAATTTCTACTCCCTAGTCCCCCCCTGTTAACCTGTAAAAAGAAAGCCATTCTAAGAATACTTCAGAGACTTGGGTCACTTATAAGAGTACCTCTAATGTAAGGATAATTAATGCAGCATCCCAGAACCTGTCTGTACAATTGTGCTTTTCCAATATACTTTGTATGGGATCTAAATTAAATAAAACATAGCACTTTCTGATGGAAAAATAGACATGTGCAGCGCTCTGTATTTCTAACATCCCTGCAAATTTTCCCTTCAAGCAAGATTCTGGCACCACAACATTAATGAACACACTGTTTTCAACAGGTGCTGAAACCCTTTTCCTTTGCCACTATACAGTGAAATTGTTCTTATTCACTTTGGAGTGCCTTGTTCCCTCTGTCCCGATTATGCTTTTAACTAGCTATTTTCAATGTATTTAACCATGAAGGCATGTTTCTAAACAGCACAAACCCAGAGATTTAGGTTACCATTTGAACCCCTCTGCTTTAGAGAGGGTCTGGCAAATGGTGAACAGTTGGGAAGCATATTTCATTTCATTTATT
This sequence comes from Ambystoma mexicanum, assembly GCF_040938575.1. NCBI lineage: Eukaryota > Metazoa > Chordata > Amphibia > Caudata > Ambystomatidae > Ambystoma > Ambystoma mexicanum. The sequence goes on along the minus strand of NC_090930.1, from coordinate 589,220,384 downwards.
TGTTTTAGTTTTAAGAAAACTTTACACATTTTTTTGTTAAAATTAAATAGAATTACAATTTACAAGCAATTGTATAAAATCAAACTGTACACATTATATCTTAAAAACCATTAATCCACAAATATATTTCTAAAAAATTCTGATGTTTAAGCTCACTTTTACATGCATACATATCATTGGAGAAACTTCATCGCTGGCTGTGTCAATTACAGTACTCGTTATTAAAATGCTATGATCTTTCTCTTTTAAGGTTATTTTATATTATGCTGGCTTTCTATTTTCAACTTATCTTTCACTTTGTATTGAGTGAACTAGATAGCATTCTTTCTCATCTCGTTTTTGACGACCTACTTATTTTCAAGCTTTTTTTAATGCACTTCCACAGTTGATATAGACTTATATGGACTGTCTGCAAGTCGGTGTTCAGGCAGTATGCCGAAAAGGCATCGCTTTTAATATAATCGTAGTTGTGTACCCAGTGACCTAAATTGGTCATGTATTCGGTACTCAATTCAGGGCACTGCAATAGAACATGTTGTGGTGATTCCAGGATGTTTGGATTCTTGCATATTCTACATGTTCGTTCCTCACGCTCAAATTTTTGTTGTGCTCCCGTCGTTGATAATAAAGGAAGTTGGTTGATTCTCAACCTTAAACGAAAATATCTGACTGCTGGATTTGGGTACTTTTTAAATAAGTTTCTGATTGTAGATATTTATGCACTATCCCAGAGACAGAATTATAATACTTTAATTGTTCTAAATGTTCATAGTTTTTAGTCCAATCCCAAGCTTTGATCTTATTAGTATATATTTGTTTCAATATTACGTATGCAGTCTTTTTGTGATACAACTGGTACCATTTAACTGATCACAGCTTTCAAATTCTCAACAGTGAACTGCATAAGCCATTTTTCATTGCTGTGTGTAAGTTGCGCTTCCATACTGTTGTTTTGTTGTTGTTGTAAGAAGGTCACCCATGTGTTTCCTTGGATAGGATTCACTGTTTGTTCGCGCGTGTCTCCTTTGGCTTTAGCTAGTTTCGCCCATATACACTTTGTGTTTTTACTGGCTAATGTTTTAATCATTGACTGCCAGTTTTGATTTAATATGGAGTATTTATGATCTCACAGGCAACGTTGGTAGCAGCCTCTTATTAGTTTTCTTTGTTCATTGAACTGGTTGCAATTTAGCCCCAAGGTCTTTATCTTTTGTAGTTTTTTTCTCATTTGTCGTTGTGCGTCACGGACAGCCACGTCATATGTATAAAGGTTTTTCTTGCATAATGTCATTTGTTTCATTTTATTTTCGCCTATTTTCTTAGTCAGTTCATAGAACTTGTTTTCAATTTCATCTACTGACAGGTGTTTTATTTCAGCCAATAGCTTTTTGCAGATTATTTCGGACTCATTTTTTATTTTTTCCAAATTGGCTCCTGTCCAGCGAATAGTTGTTCCTGCATGGCTGACAACAATGTTTTTGCATCCACTTAGGTAATTTTCATGTAGATGATTATTAATTTCTAGAATTAACATCTTGTGATCACTATTTATCATAGGAGTTATTGTCAAGCTTTCTGCCTTTTCTAGGCATTCATTATTCCCAAAGATGTAGTCGAGGGTTGATTCACTGTTGTTTCCCTTCCAAGTGTAAGCTCCGGGTATATCACCCTGAGTCCTACCATTCATCATTGAAAGGCCTCATTGTCGCAGGGTCATTATCCATCCATGACCCTTTTTATTCCCAAGTTTTTGGCTAATAGTACTCTTTTTCTTTACATTTACATATTCGGCGCAATCTCTAGTGTCATAGCATCTTGCATTTAAGTCTCCTACTATGACCATTTGATCCTTTAGATTAGCGTTAGTTGTTATTAATGCGCTTTCATTTCCATCCTTGAGCTCTTCTAGCACGTTCAGGTTTGGCGGAGTATACACATTTATCTCCTGGAGTTTCCACAGTGATCCCATTACTTGTTGTTCAATTTCTACAGCAAGTATATTTTAATTTTGGGGATCTATTGTCAACTGTTAAGAGTCAAGCTTCTGGCTCACTCCAATTATTAGGCCTCCATATGGTCTTCCCTTTGTGCCTTTGCTGGCTAATTCCTGGTATATGTGATATCCCTCCATGTACAATGGACAATCTAGCCAGAGTTCTTGGAGCATGAATACATCACATGTGTGTAATTTATCGAGTGACTGGGTATATTTTATTATATGTTTGAACCCTCTGGTATTCCAGCTGGCAATCCACAATGGTCACTTTGAGATTGTCTGGTTGTTTCTTTCTGGAATTGTCTTGTTTATTGGGTTCCAGAAAGAGCTTGATAATTTGGGGCTGTCTTAACATTTTTTTGTATTTTGACTATCCTGCTGCTTTTTATCGTCGGGGATCATTTTACAAACTGTCAGTTGTAATCCTTCTCTATATAAGTGGTGTGCATTATACCCAAGCAATGATACTGCGGTGTATGAGGTGAAACAGATTATGACCCAATGTGTCGCACTATCAAGATTGGGTAGCTCAATCTGTGCCATATCTCTGCTTTGTATCATCCGTAATCCTGGGATAGCTGACCATAATTGCACTAGGACTGAACGATTTAGGAATGGGCTTTCATTAGATGTATTTACTTCATCTAGTCGAACGGCCAGATTAAGTTTCTCATTATTTTTTGTATTGTCTTCTGTTCGTTTGGCCCCTCTCTTTGTTTATTGGGATCATGATGCCATGTTTCACTCTTTCTTTCTGCTTTGGTGACATAGTGTGTCATTCCCGAAGGTGTGTGTGTGCTGTTGGCCCATCGAACTTTAGATTCATATTCTTCCAATGGTATTTTCTGATCAATTGGTAATTCTTCTTTATTGTCTTCTATCTTCTTTGTTCATCTCATTATTACATCCCATATTATTTATAATTCATATCTTTGATGGCTCGGTGCAAAGGGCTGCATTTTGTATTTGTATCCAATTGTCTAAGGGACCATTCAGACACAACGTTCTCCTGTGCCGTCGGGTTGGCAATTGGAAATTACTCTAAGTGTTTTACTTTTACTATCCTCTATGTGAGGTTTTTCCTGGATTTGAACTGTCTTTTTTGTAATTAACTCATGTTTTTGTGTTGGACCGTGTGGGACATTTTTTACTCTAACAGGGGTTTTTGTTTCTTCCATCATTGATATTTCAGTGCACAGTGCGTTGATTGCATCTTCTTCTGATCTGGCAGCAATGTTCACTAAGTCTTGTATTTCCCGGGAATTAGTTAAGTCATCTAACTCTGCTATTTTATCATCTGAAGTTTTCTGCTTGTGTTGTTGTTCGGTGTTACTTTTTGTTCATTTCAACTTTTCCATTTATTTCCTTTGGTTTAACTGGTTCCCAATTCGTTGTCAGTGGAACTTTTATCATAAGTGGCATTGTTACTCTTGTTGAGTCCTTATTGTTCACTATTAATTTTGTCACCAGTGAGTACAGTCTCTGTTGATCTGAGGCCACGCTTATGCATAATTTATATAGTGCTTCAATTCTACAAGTCAACTTTTCAAGCGCTTCTGAAATCTGCGTGGGCAAACCTGTCTTCTTGTAAGATATATGTTCTCTCTCTGATGATCGTTCCATTACATTATTCCTCTGCTGAGATTCTGAATAATTGAATCTTTCTAGGTTTGGTGTTACAGATAGGTTGCTCATTTGGCTCTCTCTTTTGTGTTGATCGGGTTTGGCGCCCAAAGATTTTCGTCGTATTGAATTGCATAATTTTAATAGGGATCCATTGTTGTCCAGCAGGAAATCATTCAGCGAGGGTTGTTCTTGAATTATTTCATTCAGCTCTATTTCCTTCCCTTCTGCTTCCATATTTTCATCATGTAATACTTGTTTAATGGTCTCGTCCGTGTCCTTTTCTTGCACGTTTCCTTTATATTGGGCTCCTATTCCTGCAAAAAATCCTGACATTTTTTGTTGTTGTGGGTCTGAGATGTTCTGTTTTTTACTGATCTCCTTCTTTCTGCGTTTACTTTTAGGCCCTTTGCGTGAGGTTTGTTTTGGCACCATTTGCGCTTCAGGACTTTTTTCCTTTAAAGTTTGATTGGCTTCTTAGACCACTTTGCATTTGTTTTAATTTCATTTTGCTGCTGTTTTAGGCTTTTAGCCACTTTTCTGTTAGTGACACAACAAGTGTATCAAATGGCACTGTTCTGGGGAGCTAGACTAATAATCTTCCGTTTGCGCCATGCAAAAATGTACCTCAGACAATTTTAAAGTTTTATAATTTTAAAAACCTCCTCATGAGATGGGAGGGGAAGTATTCTCCCTATTCCTTAGAAAATATTTCTTAAAAAAATATTTATGGGAACTCTTCTGTCTGGTTCAAAGATGTCTAAAATCTACAGTCACCAGTATCCTAAGTGACTTAACAGCTTTCTTAGTGGCCAGAACATTAGTAAGTCAATTGGGCCTCTATAGACCCAGGGTGCCCTTTATTTTCATCCTCTTGCAGCTTTTTCATGCAGATGTGCGAAGAAGCACGTTCTGCTGGCTATTTGAAGCTCTCTGGAGTTAAGCTCATCGGGCGGGGTGTGAGGATTATTGCCTCAACGGGGCTCCAGCTATGTAACGCTCCTGCAACCCCTGAAGGCGGTATCAAGAAAAGCTCAGGGGTGTCCTGATTCACTCACCTCCCACTCCGCGTAATCCCTTTGAATGGGGGGGGAGGAGAGGGGACGGGCGAGCAGCTAAAGGGCAGGGGACAGGGGGGGAGGGGAGGATTATTCTAGGCTCGCTTTCTGAGGTATGGAAGTGGCAGCCACACAGCTTACCTCTTCTCACTCAGTAAGGCATCAGCACTGCAGGTGTCACACCACTGGTGCCCTCTGCTGTCTAGGCACTTGGAGGGTGTCATGCGGTCTCGCAACTACATTAATGCCGTACGAGTCTCGCGATTCCCGGTCACAATTCCCGGCTGGGCCCCCTGCTTCCACAGTGTCGCAGCAACACCAGTGGCGTTAGAAAAAGGCACTTTCCTCGATCTGCACGCTCTGCGCACGGCGAGCTTGTCAAGCCGCACCAGCTGCTCTATGCCTCGCAGATACATGGCCACCTCCGACAAATGGGAAACATAGGGACATGGTTAGGCTGCCTCTGCAGACTCGATTATGGATGGCCTCTAGCATCAATCCCTCTGTTTGCCTCTCATGGTCTTTGGTTATGGCCGGCCCAACCTCTGCCTTTCTCCGGGTTCCCTCCAGATTTTAGTTCACCTTTCTCAATGTCTCATCCACCTCCTTCTGTCTCTTGCAATTTTCGTGTTCCTTCTCCTGTAAATGTTAGCTCTCCCTTTTCCCCAAAGTGTGTCTACTTTTAAAAACTCCTACTCACACCTCGAAATCTCTAAATTAGGAGGTGCTGGCTTATTGGCTAATGATTATAATTGGATATTGTTCTACCCCCTACACAAAGCCAATCCCCTTTTTCCATGATTGGTTAATCGGTCGCCAGGCCCCATTTTTAGGACTTCTTGCTCCACCCATCTGAACAACTCAGATATGAACTTACATACCTTCAACATGACATTTTTCTTCAAATTGCAGGTAAACGTCTGTGACAAATCAACTTCAATGGAACACCTGTGGTCCAGGGATGAATATCGGTTTCTAAACCATCAATCAGAGCCACACCTCTAGAACACAAGAAGGAATTTGGACAGATTGGAAACACAAGTCAGTTATAAAATTCCTGGTCCAATTTTGGTGATGTGGACTGAACGGCAGGCTTATCTCCGAAAGGTCTTGGATCGTTGGCTTGGTGCAACATAGCGAAAGTACAATTGTTACACAAAGATAAAAGGGACTGTCCATTCCAAGTTATATAAAAATATCTACCTTATTATTTTCACAACAGACAGTTCTAACCCACTATGAAATACAACCCACCCTGTAAAGGAATGCAAAGGACAGACAGTTTCAAGAAGTCAAAGGGATGCACTCTGGATACTGACAGGAGGGGAGTCGGTATAGTAAATAATCACAATAGTTCAAGGATACTTAATTTCAGCGCAAAGGGAGCAATGGGTCGTAAAATGTCAATACGGGCCTTTGGAGAAGGACCAAGGGGACAGAACCACAATGTACCTTGTGCTGAAGGAGTTATTGGTGCTCTACATTGTCGATTCCGTTTCAGGGCCCTTTGCAGCTTTTGTGACAGAGTTCAAGAGGGGACACAGCAGGCAGCAGTCAGTTTGGTGATTCAAGCTGGACGGGCGGCTGCAGGCCATTGTCTCAGTGCTTGCAGGCAGTTCTGAAGCACTGGTCGAGGCGTCTCGGACAGTTTAAGCGACTGCGGCATAACAGTCAGAGGTGCAGTTGGTTGCAGCACAGGGGACGCGACTGGCTCCAAAAAATTTCCTTTAAGGTAGACATCAGTAGATGCTTGTTGATGCACCTGTCCAAGCTTCTTCACTGGGCTTTTGACTTTCTTAAGGTGGACGGCCCAAAGCTTTGGTCGGTGTTGCAGGTAGCTCGCTTGTCCTTGGTTTAGTTCAAAGACTCTCAGCACTTCCCACCTACAAATCTTGCAGCAGAGCCTAGCAGGACATGATGTGTGCTGGGTGGGTACTGGTTCTGGAGCTGCTGGAGAGTCCTCTGGATTCAGTATCTCCCTCTGTTCACTGGAAGATGTTTAGAGAAGGGATCTTGCTTACCTCTTGGAGGTCCTAGCCTTCCTTCATTGGCGAAGGCAGGCTGTCATGGCCACTGGCCCAAAAACACAGATCCCACACCATTAGGGGACGAGGGTAAGGGGTAATACAACTTTTGATTATCCCTTTGGGACAATAAAGCATAGAGGGCCCAGCAGAACTCAGTCATGGTGCCTTTGGCACCAGGCTCATGAACAAATGTTAGCTGACATACTTTATTTGGTGCAAAAATACTTTATTTCACCTGCAGGAACTTCCACGTGCATGTATTCGGGTGTGGCTGCTGGGGAAAATTGGATTGCATGTGCAGCATCCTTTATGAATGGCAGGGTGGGGCCAGTAAGCCAAGGCTAATAGACGTGGCCAGAGCTAGACTATATAAGTCTGCCCAGCCTTCATGCAAGTGTTTTGCGTCATTCTGCACTGATCGCAGCATAAAGCTCACCGCCACCTGTGCATATTACCTTTGATTGCAGTTATCAGCCTCAGCACTTAAATTTGGGACCTGTTCTCATCGGCATGCATCACTGTTGACTCTGGCATTCATCATCCATCTACAGACCTCCGGAAAGCAGCACTTCAACCCCGACATCACGGAATGGCAATCAGTTAATCCGAAGACGGCACCTCCAAGAGAAAAAGATAAAGACAAGGTTAGAAATTACAAAGACATTACGTTTAAGGTTGGGCTTTTGACACATCTTCGCGCTCAACCTTAAAACGACACTCACCTGCTGTCAGAGCATTGTGGGCTCCTTTCTCTTCCATTTTGGCCTTGCTTCCTGCACTGCAACTACCGCAGGGCCACAATTTCACCTGTTGGAAGAAAGCAGAAGAGAGACATCATTAAAAGACACAGACAATAATCAGGAACTAACATCACAATATTTTAAAGCCATAAAACACTTAAGAGCCTATATGGGTCGGCGCATGCTCACCACACTTTGGGAAGAAGGGTTTGAGAGAGACAACAGGCACATAGCAGCATTCTCACAATCTCTCATATCCACGCAGGAGCAGTGTCACCAATTGCCGCAGCCCACAGGATCTGTGCAGGGGAAGAAGCCTGATGAGGTGATCCATTTTCAGGGAGGCTGCAACCGTGCCCCAATGTCCCTGCAGAGACCAGGTGAGCGTAACACAGACTGTACCTTCAGCCATGGTCCAAATATGAGTTAATCATTCTGCTTCTGGTGAAGCCTTCAGATGATCTGCCAACAGAGGGGCTTGGCCCTATTTTAAAGCCAATTGGACCACAGGGATTGGTGGAGGCTAAGCCTACCTTAATGAACCAATCCTGGGTTACCCACCAACAATCATAGTCATAACCAAAATGCTTTGCAATAGAAAAAGTTAAGGGGTGAAAACATGAAATAAGTCCCACCCATCTTCTGTTGTGGATCAAAGGGTCCCTCTGGTTAATGGAGCTCTCTGAGGTGCATGATTAAAGCACCAGGTCTCCCTTGAATGTGGTGAGACCAGCCTTTCTGGCTACATCAAACCACATACTTGTACCTTCTGAATGGGAGCCCCCTCCGAGGGTGACTACTGAAAACGCATAGTCCCAGACGGAGCATTTCACTGTCAATCAAGACCGAGGATGGGAGCTTGATTCAGGTTGACACAGTGCATACAAAAGGGTGTTGGAGTTTCCTGCCTCCTTTGTTAGCCTCTGCAGCCAAGCCCCATATGGGTCTGTTTCAATTAAACTCTGATTAGTATGCAAATGTTGCCACCAGCTACATGGCTCAACAAAAGAACATGGTGGTTCCATGGAGCCTTTGTTAGTTGATTAGGCAGGCCATGGAATGGGAACAATTGCAGGGGATAGTGTTGGACCTCCCCCTTTTGGAGATGCATTGTGTACTCCACCTGTCGAATTCCAACTAAATATGACTGTGCACACAGGTATATGCATATGTCATGTGGTGAGCATAGTAAAACATGTGTGAATTAGCCCCACACATTTTCCAGAGGCTGATCTACTATCATTCCGTTTTGGATGGTCGAACTCCTCACAATGTCACACCCCATATATTTCTGAATTGGTCTTATTATACAGGTTGCAATGAACTGTGGTCGCATGCACAAATTACATTACAGATTTTTGTAATTTCCACTAAAAGGATACACATTTTAATCAATAGATTTTACACACAAGTATCTGGTTCCATTAACTACAAGGCACATGGCTCATCGTCCCCAAGGTATAATTTTGAGAGGATTTCTATCAACAAATGGTGTTCTTCATGTTTTCCGAAGACACCTGAACCAATTCTGTATCTATTGTGGTTCCCAAGTTTATGAGCAAAATATGATTCTCCATATAATTTAATGGTAGCCTTTTAATTACGCACATACCTTTCACTTAATAAAACCATTTCTTCCTCTCAAAACCTTGATGTATGCTTGGGCATCTGCTCTCTGTTGACTTGGTCTGCAATAAAACACATAACATTCTTTCAAGGCTAAGGGTCTGAACATATGTTCCCTTATCTTCCCTGAGCCGAGGGGTATAACTCCATCCCCTTACTCGACTCATGTGACATTATTGGGTGCCTGACAATTATCCCAGGACCCCACCACCAACTGAATTTAATTTCAAATTTTTGACAGAGTTCAACATCTATGAGCTGCATCTTCACTTAATCAATGGTGATCTTTTCACCCCAATAAACTTCTTCCTAGGCACATGCTCCATCCCCGTTCTGGGTCTGTTGGGGCTTCAAAAAGGTTTCCAGACAGAGAAGTGAAGGGGGATTGACCTTTGTGATCTGATGTGGGGGAAGGCTTCTTCGGGTGTTACAGCCCAGGCTGAAGTCAATCCTTATGAACAGAAACTAGTGGTTTTAAAATTTGCAATGTCTTTCTTTAAATGGGGCCTTTTTTTAATATTTGATATCATATAACATACATTTTCTCCTGCACCATGCCATCAATGTTTGTCCTTATAATATAAGATACATTTAATTCCTATGGCATTGGAGTTTTATTTTTCTTGTGTTCATAGTTTCATCCCAGTTGCACAATGATCTAATCTCTCCATGGCAGCTCTATGTTTAAGCATAGCTGCACTTTAGTGCATCTGTCACCTGTAATGGAAAGTAGGCCTCATTTCTTTTGCCCTTTTTGGAATCATGACACACTTATTTTTTATTTTCCTTTTTCTGCAAACAGTATTTGAGGGTTTGGCAATTGAATGTTAAATGCTGGCCTTTTTTCTGCCAGTCAACAGTATGCTTTCAATATTCCTGAACCTTTCGGGCTAAAGTTTAGCCCAATGCAGTTCACTTATCCTGGAGTTAAAAAAAAACAGTTTTGACGTTTGGTGGAAGAAGACATAATAAAGCAAGTTGAATTGGCTGAATGGGTTAATCCTATTATTGTTGCTAAAACAATCAGGAAAGTTCAGAGTTTGTGTGGACTTGAGAGATGTTAATAAAACATCATATACGATGGGAACCCAAGGATTATGATAACAGATATGCTGATTGTATCAACAATGCAAAGTTGTTCATGTCATTTGATATCTCCTGCGGCATAGCACCAAATAGCCTAACAAAAGAGATTCAGGCAATTACATCCTTTATGACAATATTTGGACTATTGCATTCACAGAGGGTTCTGTTCGGATTAGCATCTCTGGCAGCAGTCTTCAAAAGAGTTATGAGTCACTTGATCATAGGAATTTCAGACATGTTAGTCTACCAGAATGACATTTTAGTATATGGAAGTGATTAGAGAGAACCTAAGCGTTTGCATGAAGTAATAAGCAGACTAAGGAGTAAGGGTTTTACTATGGAAATAAGTGGACATTTAAAGCACAGGAGGTGGCATATCTTGGTCACTTTGTAAGCAGGGAAGGCTATAAACCAAGAGTACACGAAGAAGGCCATCAAAGAAGCACCTGCTCCAACTAACAATGATGAAGTATGTGCGTTCTTGGGTATGGCAGTTTTATACCAAATTCATAAAGGATTTTGTGGTTAACTTACTCACTCAGAAATCTATTGAACACTTATGTGGAGTTTATTTGGAATGAGTACTGCAAAAAAAAAAGTAGAACAGATAAAATGAGAAATATGTGAGCCAAAGAGTGTAGAATATTTTAGAATGTATGTATGGGGACATCATTTTGTGGTACAAACAGATCAAAGACCATGTGTAGAAGTATTGACAGTGAAGCAAATGAGGAGAGCAATACCCAGGATTGCTAGATTGAGCATGCAAATGTAAGATTATGACTTTCTTGTAGGGTATGTGTTAGTAAACTTGCAAATGTTTTGTGAAGGTTACCTTTAAGATCAAACAGATCTTGGGGAGATGAGAAGAAACAAGATGAGGAAGAATTGATAGTTTAAAAAATAATTAATGTGTTACAGTCAGACATCAAATGTTCACATACAAATAAAATGAACATGAAGACAAACAAAATTAACATATCCAGTAAAAAAAGTATCTGAACATTAAAACAGGAGAAATAAAACAACAACTATACATTACAAAATGCTAAACTCAACTCTTTCAAAACATTTAAAACATCTATTGTTAAGCGAAACTTCATGGCCTTATGCCACTCTTTCCCAAAAAGAATCACAAGTTAACCACCTCACATTTTCCACTTAAGACAATGGGCCTCATTGCGAGGCTGCCGGTCCGGAAATAACGGTACCGGTAAGCCTGCCGGCACCGTTGTTTCCAGACCGGCAAACTACGAGTTGTGCGAGTGGGTGCATTTCTGCCCGCCAGGTCTGACCTGGTGGGCGGAAAGGCCCCCTCTCGCAGACCTTGACGGATGCAAAAGCACCATTCTTGAATGGTGCTGGTGCATGCAACCTCCCCATCCCCATTGAGACCTATAGGACTCAATGGGAATGGGGAGTAATTGTTTCCGACGCCCGGCAAGTCGCCATTGCCAGGCGCCGGAAAAGAAATTACTCCGGCAGCAGCCGTGACGTTTTTACCGGCACGGCTACCGCTGAACTCATAATGAGGCCCAATGACTTAACTCTCAGCTCCCAAGTACCAGTGAAAAGAATCAAGAGGTGTTTAAGGGTCTGTGGCTCGAATTCCATAGATAAAGGGCATAAATAATCCTTGCAGGACTCATTTAGATTAATAGACTGGATCCCTCTAGTGGGCAGCAAATTAAGAAGGAATCTTATGAATTCAGAATACCACCAAGCATTGGGAAATCGCCTTAAGTATGTCAAAAAATAACATCTTGTTTCATCGAAGAGCGAATGTGATGCTGCCAATTTAGACATATGAATTACACAAAATGCTTGAATACAATCTGGTCTTTTCAAGGATTGTTTGACACTGATCGGATTTTCAATCGGGTTGATTTTGATGCGATCACACTGATGCACAATGCTCAAAGCTTCATTCTTTAAATTTACTAAGAGCCCATTACTGGCCTTATTCAATATGTCCCCTATATCTTCATACAACAAGTTCTTCTGCAGGATCAAGATCTGCTTATACAAAGAAATAATCGTCCAGTCCAAGTGAGCTTGTAGAGACTGCAAGCCCAACTTGTATCTTAAAGGAATACTGTGCTGAAAAATGTTATGGGCATAAAAGATGGGCAATAATACAAAAAATAATAAACATCTTTTTAATTAAAGTTCCTATGTAAAATAATTCACAAATAATGTTTAAACCCCTATAAAATGAAACACTAGGAGGCGTCCATTTTGTGACATGGATGAGCCTCCTGTGCTTGAGTTAATCTCTGCCCTCACCGCACTAATGAAACAAAAGCCGCCTGTTGGTAGCTTTTATTACAGTGGCGGCTTTTGCTTCATTAGTCGTCTGGTAGGATTTTAAAATGGACATTGGGAATGGCTGCAGGGCGTGGCCCCTGACCATGTGTGGAAAAGGTCTTTAGTTGCAGGAACGTTAAGGTAAGAATTTAGCACAACAATCTCCCTGAAATTCAGCCCAATCCACCATAAATTCACACACCCTGTTGCGCAGCCTGTGAGCACAATGATGATATCAAACATGCCTCTTTTCAGTAATCGGAGATGTGGTTCCCCTATTTTCCCTAAGGTATACATTAAAGGATTCCATTCAAAGCTCCCATGGAATCACATTTTTCCGTGTTATATGCGGAAAGGCTGGTGGAGCAAAATGATATGTGGCTCCACTTAGCCTATGATATGATTGCACCCTAGCTCCTGCCTTCTACTAAAGGGCTGAATGCTTCACAAACCAACATTGTAATAAGTGTCATTTCAGGTTGTCCATCTACTCCCCAAATGATCTTAAAGAAAAAACGGGCAGTATTCTTCAAGTTTCATGTAGGTCTGTGGCCATCCCCTTGTAGTGACAAATATCAGGATGAGAGCATCACAACCTTAGGAATACGGCATTGGAACAATAGAAATGTAACCCTTGATTCTGCCTAAAATTAATCACAAACTACAAATGTTTACATAAAGTGAAAAGTGTAGCACATCCTTCCAAGTGGCTTCCCGGTAATACTTCCCTGGCAAACAAACAGGTGTGCTCCAAACCTCCTTTCACTCTATGCTTGCAACACCAAAGAAAATATGGCTTCATTACTTTGAAACCCACTTGAGACAGTGGCATGACAGTAAGCTCACACAATTGAACCCTAGAGGCCCTTTTACTCAAGGTAACATGTTGTACTATAGATGGGACGGAGAATAATTTCTCAAACTAAATAATAAGACCGACTCAGGAAGTTGACTAATGACTCTGTTTTATTAACAATTGTCTAAAACAGGGAGTACAACGGACATCGCACAGCATAATCTAAAAGCATCTTCTAAAGAACAAATCATTTATACTAAATGTTTCATATGTGATGACATATTACGTGGCAAACTAAGAAAACCTACAGGAGATTGTGGTTAGCTCAAGGGGAACATCTAAGTATACTTTCTATATTGGATAGGATTGTGATTGGGTCTCTTCAGTCAGGTGGGCACTCATGCCTTCTCTTAGTGTAATTCATAGTGCAAGTCATCTTCGACAGTAATTAAAAACACAACACTTAATTTGCTCTCAAACTATAAGGCTCTTCATTATATAGCCGTCAATAATTGGTTGGAACATTCAATGCTCTGGCAGCACGTAAACTGGTACCGCAGGTGCTGGTGGGTGAACTTGATCATATCTTCCCACCCAATTAGCCCAGTCATCTCTCACCACTCATGCCGTATGCCATTCACATGGTCTTTGAACTTGGTCTTATAGTAGCTACTCGCCTATGGGAATATAAGGGAGTGCAGGCACTCACTAGCTTCAATCTGGTGAACCATGCTCATCATCGAGTTTCATCCTCAGCTCACGTGATAAGAGACTGTGAATTTGCTCGAAATATGGCATTTAATAGTTTTTAATGAAGAAACTTGGCACTCAGTGTTCTTTCTTTGCAACTTATCAAGAGATGCCTCGGCTTCCCACGTTTTACTGTTCTTCACAGCTGATAACCAGTTATTGGCTGCTTCCAGTCTTTGACATCAAGCCAGGCAGACTCTTTGATCTTGCTTCAAATTTGAGCCTATTCTTTGCTGCGACACACTCATAGCTTCCAATCTGTCTTCCTTCATGGAGCCTCACTTACAAAAATTGTATCCTCGAATGTCCAGAACTCTCTATACATATATGTTGTCAGCACCGCCTGCAGTCTATATGCTATGTATAGCCAGCCTTATGAATACTTAGTCTACTTTGTATTTGTATTTTGTTCATTTATTTGTATAGCGCGCCTGGCCCAAAGGCATCTGGGCACATGCGTTGCAGACTTGAGTTGCAACTTGAGTTGTGTTGCAATGTCTGTACAATTGTAAAACGACTTGTGTTTTCTGCATTGCTCTTCACACATGCAATCTTTATTCTGCATATGAAAGTCTTCTTGATTCTTTACTTCTCCATCAGGTTCTATATCGCCTATGCTTTTTCTTCTCTGGTCATCCTTCCCAATGCGTCACTCTCATTTTTCTTGATGTCACCGGCTTCTCCAGTTCACATCTTCACACTTCTTCAGACAATTTTCTTAGGAGACCATCAGTCTTTCGGGGATACTTCACAAAGGGCTTTCTTAGTGGATACCTTGTCTCAAAGAGTCTTCATAGTATAGGTGCCATTACTGGCGTGGCACATGTCACAATTTTTGGTTTCCAGTATATAGGCAAAATAGGGGCAGGACTTCCTGTAGAGGCCCTCGGCTGCTCCTCTACACAATGATGACGCATTTACACACATAATGCTACACACAGGAATGCATCTGGATGCAGCTAATTGGGTTAGCTGAGGGTGGCATCATGGAAGGAGACACATACAATGAATGCAATGTAACAACAATACCTTTATTAACCTAAATGTCAGGATAGTGTAAGGCCTAACCTGCCCTATTCTAAGATGGGATTTCCCTACTTAAGGAAGCCAAGCAAAGTCTGGCCCACTAGGTTCAACTTACAAATATGTATGTGTCCAAAACCTGTACTTGCACTCATAAACTAACATCAAAACAATGTTTAGGGATGTCAAGCATAACATAAACAGTGTTCCAAAAGTAAAGTTCTGAGCTATTTCCATCTCATGCTTATTCTTCAGGTTCTCCTCCACAAGTTCAGCACAGTGTTCAAGTTACCTTCTCTATATATTTCCACACCTTTGTAAATTTCATGATGCCCATCCCCAAGTTCAGTACAGTTTCATGACAGCAAGTCTCATGGTTCCCTTCCCCAAGTTCAATATCAAAAGATGTCACAAAGAGAAGTAACTTGAAGATGTGTCTTTAAGCTAAGTTCCAACAATTCTTTACAGCACACGGTTCCCTTCCCCAGGCCTTATATGTATCAATAGTAGTTTTCCTTTTGACACAATAGTAGATTTCCTTGTTAGCATATAGGGGTTCTCTGGTCTTTACGCAGTTGTTGGACCACATGATCCACCCATTACAGGTCTTGCAACCAGGAATCTTGATTTCTCTTTGAGCAGTTCAATATTCAGCAAACAAACAGTTTCTCAGACTTGACTTCAGCTTTGCAGTCAGAGTCCTTCATTCAATTTAGTTTCCTATTTTCTTTCAGTACATGATTAAAGATTATCAGGTTTGCTATTAACATTCAGTTATTTTTTCAATATTAACAGGTTTGCTGCTTTCATTTAGCTAGGTATTCAATATTAGCAGGTTTGCTGTTTTCCTTCAGTTCAGTATTCAATATTAGCAGATTTAATGCTTTTCATGCCACTTGTCTTTCGTACATTAATTTAACTTCATAGTTCAATTTCTAGCTGAAGTATGTATTATCTCTGTGCTGTTTACAACCTCTGCAGTCTTCCCAGAGCACCCCGTCTCTGGGTAACTTCCTCAGCACTCACCGGTTGTAGGCGTCTTCTTCTGGCAGTCCTTGCTGCTTTCCAACTTCCTTCTGGCTACTGCTTTAGATTCTGCAAGCCCTGGTTACTTGGGGGCTAGAGCTCATTCAAGTTAGGCAGCTTCAATGCTATTTGAGGCCAGACACAGCATTCTTGGTTTCCGGGCCTCGCTGCAGCTCGTTTTACTCCCACTTGACATGGGAGCCTTCCTTCTGCACACAGGAGGCTTCCATTGGTTTGGGGATGCTGACTAGTGTCCTGTCTCGCCCTCGGGTCCTACCACGCCTGCCTCTGCATTTCCTGGGTGTTATGTTGATCCCTGCCCAAGTTCCCAAAGTCTCTCTCTCTCTCTCTCTCTCTCCTCACTCCTTCATGGCTTTGCCTTTTATACATGTGTAGCCCTTCAATGGGATGCAGGTGTATTCCATCATTCAATTCTTCCTGACCCTGATTAAGAGGACATGCCTGACCTTCATACCTTTCATGCATCTTCTTCGTCCCAGTACTTAAGTGTTGCGAGTGTGTGGTGTTCATTATTCTCAGCTGTCTCTTCCTCATCCCAGTACTGTCAGGTGTCCCAAGAGAGGAAAGAAAGGGGAGTTGACCTACAATAACCCATAAAGATTGGGGGAGGGTTAGGTTGATTGTCATTAGGATAGGGGGGGAATACCGTGTCTCACTTAAAGACACCCCAATCTCAATCCCCAAGGGTCCTCCCTCGCTTGTGCTCCCCCAGGGTCAGGATCCAAAAACGATGTTCTTTCTCTGGCCTCCTGCATGGAGGATCCCAGGGTAGTAGGAGTGAGAATACCTTCAGGTTTCTCACAGGTTTCATACCGAAAATATTGCAGACAATCACTGCGAAACCCAAAATATCGAATTTTGGATGACCCATTTCAGCACACACATACATTTGGGGGGAATGGTACAGTTGAAAATAAATGTGGCGGGTGTATGGCAAGGGATGTGGGGGGGGGGTCTCTGCCCACATAAATATGCAGTGAATTGAGGTAAACGAGAAAGTAATCAGTATTTTGGGATTTGCAGTGTTTCTTTTTTCAACATTTTCATTTTCACATAGATCCCTGTTTTGTATTTCCTCAAAATCATCTGAATTTTGGATGATTCACCCCAGTGTAACTTCAAACAAACCTTTGAAGAAATGTGACCAAGTTACACCTCATTGGCTATAAAGGGGCACCTCTGACTGTAGATTGTTTAGGGAGACGGATATCCTGCCCAAAGCCTGCCCATGTTAAGTGCTTTATGATGTGTTTTGGGTATTTAATATGATCCATCCATTGGTAATCACGCGATAAATAGTGAGATTATTCAATCTCAAATATCAGTGGAGAATTAAAGGCCAAAATGTATCTCATTCTATACCTACTATATTGATTATTGATCCCTTGTCAGACGCCTCCTTATGTAACATCCTTTTCATTACAGAACAAATCAATATGTCCATTAACTACCCATCTATGGTCAAAGCACCTGGTCCAAACATGACTCCAGCGAAGTGTTTATGCATGCTCAAGACTGAGAGGTCCAATTATATAAGGCACTTTGTCTTGCCTTTGGCTCAGTGGTGTTTTCTCATGTTCCTGGTTAAATTCCAGCATTGTACCTTTGCATGAAAAAGATTCAACTAACACAGTATCATCATACAGAATGAATGATCCATTTAATCGCCATTGACTGCAACATTTCTGTAATATCAAACTAATGGATTAAGTGAATGGATGAATGCCAAAACAATTTTGAATTTGGCCCAGGGTGGTGAGAGTTTATGCGAACAATTGGCAAACATGGACATAGATTTAAGCCTGGTAGACTTAATCATGGCCCTATATTATAAGACCACCACACAGGTTTGCCTTGGCGCTAATGAGATGTTCATCAAGAAGATTGCAACAGCAAGGGGATCGAAACAGGGCTGCCTATTAGCAATGGTTCTCTTTTGCATCTACATTAATGACATGGGGAATGTACTAGGGAATGAAGTTTTAGATGTAGCTCAAGATGTATAGTACATTGCTGTTAAACCAGTACCTATGCTTGATGATGTACTCTTATTTACACGGATTCCAATTGCTCTCAAAGTCCAATTAAAGGCTGTGTCAGACTACTGTTATTTATATAATTTAATTTTAAGCAAGTAAACATCTAGCCAGTCTGACACACAAATATTGATTTATGCTGGGGGTTTGTAGGAGAGCTGCTGTAGATGTAGGGAAACTGTATATGAGGGGCAATAAATGGCCCATGACATTATATTCAGAGGAGGCAGTAAACAGACACCAAATAGCTGGCATACATTACAAATGGACATGCACATTCTTGTAGTAAGCACATTTTAAAAAGATCCACTTCAGGGTCAACATGTCATCTGTCCAGTTTGCACTATGTACATATTAACCCAAACTAACCAATTAACATCCCTTCCCATTAATTGATAATTTATCTTTAACAAAGGAGTGCAAACCAGGTTCAGATGACATATCAAAAGTAAGGTGCTTTTTGCAATAGAATTAAAACATGCAGGGAGTTTGCTGGCTGTCATTTCATTGCACAAACTGCGAGGAAATATGCACTCTGGAGAAAGCGCCATTGTACCCATAGGAAATGATTGTTACAAATCTATTCACAAAGCTATGCGTCCAGAGAGACCATATTGGGTGATGATACACGTCATGTTAGAGGCAGGTTTTTAGTGAGATTTACAGTGATGGCATATAAAATCAGGAGATGGAAGTGGTGTGGGGCAGAATATCAGAGCAGCAGACATCCAGAGTTTTTCAGAGAGGCAAGATTTTCAAGGCAGAACTGCAGAGGCTCTCTGGAGACTGAGCTAAGGGGCAGTAGGCACCGGGGGAAACTGAAGCTTTGGTAGACAAGCTGTGTCCTTTGTGTGAATGGTTGGGCTGTGCAGAGTCTGCAATACTCCCATGTGCTGATAATGCAATTCAGAGGGGTCTAGAGATAACAGTGCATGAATCACTGGAGTGAAAGGTGAATATATTTGTGAAGTGAGGAGTACGTATGGATGCTTGGGTTTATTTTTATAATCAGTCAGGATCAACTGGTCATTTTCATGAATAATACCTTTTTAGCATTTGAAGGAGGAGTTGGGCCACTGTTGTGGTTTTGTTTTCTCTCTTAGACTGTGTCTTCTGCCAATTGTGTCTGGACCCAAGGTCGGTGGTAAGATAAGAACCGTGGAAGTTTATTCATGACTACAGACTGGTCATGCAATCTAATGTAGAGGTTCTATTTTGTATTATTGCTTATACCGCACAACATGTTCTCAAATAATAGTGTATATAAAAACAAACATTTTTAAAACTGAAACAGTGGGGTTGCGTTTTCTGTGTCTAAAATTATTCAATGACAAAGAGGGTGTGAAGTTACAGGGAAGATCCCCAGTGTACTAAAGGAGGTAATGCATTTTACCACAGGTGGAAAAAGAGGAAGTACATTTGGTGTTCATACTAAGCAAGTTTAAAAGTGTATGATGCATGTGTGTCTGGTGAATCATTCACAATGGAAAATGTTTCATGAACAAAACTGTCAAAGACAGTAGTCCAGCCTCATAAATAAGTGGCTGGGGTGCCAGGTAGCACTGTCAACATATTTTAGTATGATAAGCATGGTAATCTGTATTTAGAGTTGACCCTAAGTAGACTACGGGTAAACGAGGGGGAGTCTTGTCACAACAAATAGGGCATTGTCATAATAGCGTTAAGCCACCACTTTACCATGATAGCAAAATACTACCAAATTAGGAATAGCCCTGTGAGAAAATCCCTAACAGGTTGGGAGGAGCAGCTTGAGCCCTTTACATATTTGGAGGTTCCTTTGTCATTGACCTAATCATGCAAAACCAATATTCGCTTGGGTTGAACAAGGTGTTTGGACCAGCTAGAGCCATCATACATCTTTTAGAAATGTCAAAAATAACTTAGAACCTGAAGTTGTTCAAGCAACATTTGGTAGCTGTGGCCAGTGGAACAGATATCTCTTCTGGATTAATACAGTTTTAGAGTTGGAATGAGTGAAAACAGGTTTTAGAAGCAGGTCATATACTTGCCACAAGAGCTCCTGAATGCAGGTTTGCAAGCAGAGGTTGGCGCCTTGACTAGTAAATGAGAATAGTGCATAGTACATCTAGATATGCAGTTAAATGAGCAACACAGTCATATACAAATCTTTTGGACATCGAGTGGATGAAGCACTTCTCTCAGTCTTTCGTTACACACCATAGGAATCAATTGGTGAAATCCTCAGCATTTTGGGCACAGTGAGAATTTTGGATTCACATTATGAAGTAACATAGACTCCTACAAGTATTTACTTGTACAATTAAAAGCCAAAGAATATTGGCTAAACAAAGTGAAATTTGATGGAGGCATGATAAGATTAGCTCACATAGGTTTGGGGTGATGTTTATATACCATAGATTTAAAAGCTTGTTATAAACTTCTTTACATATTTCCTTTTGCCCTGGCCAGAACAGATTATCTGGAACTCGAAAGCAACAGGAAGGGATGACACACAGCAAAGGTTTCAACATGTAAAATGTGTGCAGTTTAGGATGAGAAAGACCAGTTCCTTTTTTTTTTCATTACCTGCCCGGGATATGATAATTTATGATCATACTGCCAAATACTCGCATAACAGAGAGAATGTGTATTGGACAATCACATAGCAGCAATGTCATAACTATTGGAAGCTTCTGACCAGAATATAACTGAAATGAGTGCCTTGTTTATTTTGAGTGCTTTCGTAATCATAGAACAATTTGAGTCATGTGAGCTAAATTTTAAGAATTGAAACTACTTCTTGGAACAATTTTTTAATGTTCTCATAAAGGCTGCAAGGGGATGGTTTTATTCCTTAAATACCACTCTGTTTTATCGGTATCTCACGAGGACCTGTTTTGATGGTTCAATTGGGGGTATACATTTTATATATTTCATGAATCTTACACTTTGTGGATTCATTTGAGATGTCACAACAACTAATATGTGTGTCTTGTTTTGTTAAAGAAATTATTCTAATGTTCCATTTCAAGAAAGGCTTGCAGAGTCAAAAGTGTTATTAACAGGTCTAGAAATATTAATCTGGTGGATCTCAAAGACACGTGCGTGGGTTAGGTTAGTAGGTGCACACTGGATGTACACTGAACTTGGAATGCACAACACTTTCTATGTGTTCTGTGTCAAAAGCATTGCACCATTTGTGTCTGAAGTGGAGCCATCTATGGGACTGTGGTATGTAAATTTGTTGTGTAGCTGTAGTATTCTGATGTTTGATGGCTGTTGGGAGGGCTATTCCATCTCTCAGTGTGGATGGGTCAGTTGGTATATGTATTGTGTTTTGGAGTGTAGTTATTAAGGGTGAGGGAGATCAATATGAGACCTTAATGGACAGGTTGCTGATGAGCACAGACAAACCTGAACACGCATATACCAAATTACCTGGCGTACAAGACAAGAAAAAAGCACCAAAGTTATCAAACGCATTGGAAGTCAAGGTGGTACATCAAATAGGCTGCCTACCACTGGCCTCTTTTAGACAGCTTCAGTTCACTTTCTCAGATAATCCCCACCAAACCTGGTATCTCTCTCACCTTGTTCCTCTCTCTCTCCTCTCTCTGTCTCTCTCTTTCTACATCTCTCTCCATTTCTCTCCCCATCTATCTCCCTCACTTTCGCTACCATGCTACCTCTCGCTATCTCTAGCTACTTCTATCTAATAGATACATTGTACTCCATGTGCAAAATGGATATGGTTAATCGAAAATGAGAGAAGGGGCAGTCTGAAAACTCCACTCATTAGCAAGAATGATACTCTAATGGTTGTGGGAGGCAAGCCATTTTGGTTCAGTGAGAGGGAAGCTTCAAATATGATGACCACAGTTTCCCATTTCACCACTCTTGGTATGTTAGCTGACAGGCTGATATCAATCTGAAACCTGACTCTAACGACTGGGGTGTTAGGATTTATCGGCAGGTGGGACATTTATACTTCAGGGCTCAAAGGCTGATGGTATTTGTCAGGCACTCAACAAGTGGTCCATCTACCCCCGTATCCCCTCAAGCCTCAAACACCTCTCGCAATATGCACACAGTGACGGGCCAAAATGAAATTTCTTCCAGACACCTCCCACTACCACTCACTTAGTGTTGAGGCATCTCCATAACTTTGGTTTAAACATTATGCTGAAACTCTGTGGTCGATTCCTCTTGATGAAATTAGGCACATGGAAGGTACAAGGTGAACATGGATTCCTCAAAGTGACACACAAAGCTGGGTTTACCATTCATTAGTTCTAAAGGTGGTGCCACAGCCTTGGGAAGGTAAAGAGTTCATGCTGATAGTGAAATATGTATGAAACTACACATCAACACTGTGTCTAATAAGCATGGAAAGTCAGGTGGATGACATGATCACTAAATGCATCCGGAGTGCAATGAGCAACACTTACAAATACAATGATTTAAGCCCCTTATACCTTCTGGGCAAGAGAGTGTGTGGTTCATGTTGGCCACAGATATCTCGTCCCCTTTTGAAACTTTAGGAAAGGATCCTGTGCATCTAGGTGTAGTTGTGCTAGTAGATTGTACGTCAACACTGACTATGAGGGAGTTAATGGAACTGGTGATCCATTTGAATGTGATGGCATTATTGTCCAGTGTTTTAAAATGAGAATGTAATCTCCAAATTTAAAGAATGGACATTGATGTACATTTTAGCTCCCTTGAGATGTCTGAGTGTTTGGACCATTTGGGCATTTAGCATAGCCAGACTTCTCTGCACCCTCCATATGTTAATAGGATGAATCAATGAATGAAAATGTGCGTCCAGCTAGCACTGTTGAACAATTTAAAGTGGAAGGGCGCTGCAAGGCAAACTGCTATGGCTTATTATGTAACGCACCACTCGGGCATAATTCCCTTTTTTGTAATAATGGGGACGGTATCTAGTAGTCCTGTGACCAGGGGTGCCTTCATTAGGAAAAGAAGCAGTAGCATCAGTTGTGGTTCATATGTGCTTTCCAGGTGGGAAATGTATGATGATACGGGCAGTAGAAGGAAAGAAAAAGAAGATTATGAAACTAACAAGAATTGATGATGGGTTGATGGGATTTTATTTTTGTATACCATTGTATTCATCCTCCTGTTTATTGAAAGGGAGGTGGGGGAGTTGATGTGTAGTCCCAGTTCATGCTATGCAGCTGTTAAGCTTTCACACTTATTCGTGCTCTTTACATCCTCTAGGTCCAATGCTGTTAAGCTCACATTTCCAGCCAGGTTGGGACTGGTCTATAGGGCAATTCCCGAACCAAAAATGTAAAATGCTAGTGTGGGACAGTTTTGTGAGTCAAAGTGGGCCACTTTTCTGGCCAACGTGGGCCAGTTTGAGTTATTTCACCATGCGGCTATCAGTTTTGACCGTTGTTGCTGAATAAATATTCCTTAAATTACACAATTTGCATGACACTTTATCAAAAAACTACCCCGTGGATACTATTCAAACAGTCTGCCACAAAAGGAATGAATTGTCATTTGCAATGGTGGATCACTTTTTCATTGGTGCCTGAGACAATTGTATGGCCCAATTCCGACCGTGCTTCCAGCCAGAGGGGATGAGCTGTTAAAAGACTGTATTTTCCATTGCAATAAACTTAGACAGTTCTCCATTTTAGCTTTCCCCTTTGTTATTACCTAAATGTTGCAGACTCCTCTTTCAGTTGTGCTGACTGTGGTTGAGCTGTTAAATAATGATTTGATTGACATGAGCAGGGACAGTAGTGATGCCAAGTTACTACTGCAACTCCACGCTGATGTCAAATCTCATTTGTAATAAGGAAACAATAGATTTGTTTTTATAAACGTATTAAATTCAATTTGCCCTCACTTAATGTGGGACAACAGGGACATGAGAGATCTTGAGCCATGGTGGACTAATCGATTTTGAAATGTATGTATTTTTCAGTTCATGTAATGGGCAGAACATGAAACAAAACACGTTTTACCTTAAGATGTTATTCTTTTATTCACTTTGAAGTGGTTTTGTTTACTGAGGCTTATATGGGAGAAGGATATTGTCACCTTCAATAAGGTACTTTATTAGAATGTTAAAACCAACCTGAAACCAATAAGGCTAGAACTGTGTTGTGTTCGCATTAATCGAACACTGAATACACAACGTAATCAGTCAATGTGTTCATCGTTTTTTATTCTTAACGCCTAGGGTCAGTTAGCGTGCGCCCACCTTAAGAAATATGCACTGCATTCAGGAAAACCTTTAATTGGATGCATTGCAAACAGAAGATGCATTGCTCCATTCTTTTTGTATAATGGCAGCACTGTCTTTAATGGCGATTTGCAGTAGCCTTAATTCTGTAAATATTGATCCAGATATGGTGAGTTAAATCTCAAATGGAAAACAGAAACATATCTTTAAATAACTCACTGCAGGGGTGTATCTGTGTGCAGACAGCAAGGCTCCTGTTAATATGAGTTGATCAATTAAGCCCATGAACAAATCTGTAGAGACGTAATGTAAGTGACCATTAGAAACAGTACCCGGATCACGTGCAGTAAATTATTTTCCCTTCCTCTGTTGTGAGCCAAACACTCGGTATAATGCATGTTTTGAACAATATAGATCTTTCTTTAGAGGTTTGACTCTTATTCCGATGATGTTGGGAATTGAGTATGGCCCCTTTCTGGGTCTGTGTAAACATATTGTGTACGAGCGTGATACAAATAAAATATCATATCATATCATATCATATAGTTAGGAGAATAGGCAGAAGCACTATGTTATACAAATATAGGGTATACATTGCACAGAATTTAAATGTGGTGCTGCCTGTGAAATCCCCATTCAGAAGATATAGGTACATGTCAATGTCTATAGAGGGGTAGAGCACATAAGATGCAACGGACTCACACTGGGACAATGCACCCCTTTACCAAAATAGAAACAGTCTCTTCCCATATTCAGGTGCTGTGCAAGAGAAACTGTAAAAAAAAAGACGAACAGGGCAGAAGTAAGCCACTTGTTTTGTCTTTGTATGTAAGTGGTGTGAACGTGTGCATACTGTGACAAATCTGACACCCTCATCACTAACTCCCTGGAGGGAAGCCTCTCCTATTTGGCCAGGCAACGGCAGAAGCCATCTGACTCTGACCCTGTGGGTGGCTGTCTGCGGGAGGACAACATAGGGGAGACCAAACTCTAGGGAGGAAGAGAAATCTTGAATAAAAACAAACTTTCAGATATATCTCTTAGTAATAGCCATGCACATTTGCAACACTCAATCATGGGTTATTGTAATGTGGATGGTGAATTCCAACATTTTTCTAACCAACAACGCTGTTTGCCTCTCCTGCCCCTTTTCAACTACTGGGTTGAGGAAGAGGGATGGAGTAATGTGTATGACCAAATGTGGTAAACCAATGCTGCCTGCTAGTAGCTGGAGAACGCAAAATAAGGCCTGTACATTTAAAATGGAGAAAGGTGAATAGCATGAGAGAGAAGCAGAGAAGCAGCGAGACTGGAAGACATTGCAGCTGTGGCTAACTTGTTGTGATGCTATTCGGAAGCCTGGGAAGGAGCGACTGCAGAATGCCATGCAGTGGAGAGACACGGCATGCAGAGAAGTGGGAGCAGTTTGCCATATCTCTGTCAACGGCAGCTGGAGCTACCGCACACTGATGTCGGGATAGAGGAAATAGAGCAGCTTTTAGAACTGACCGTTAGCAAGTGGGCCGAATGCAAACCTGTGGGTTAAACATGAGGAACACTGAAGCAGCCACAGAAGACCGGTAATCCTGGGGAGAATTAACAGGTTACTGGTTGCTTCAGGGTAGATGCCGCATCTGATACACAGTGCATACGAGCCCAAGAGAAGGAAGTGACACAGTTGATAAGAATGCAAACATTGTTACGAGTCAAAGTAAAGACGGTCTAGTTGATACCGATATAAATATTGTTAAGACTCCAAGGAAGGACAGTGAAACTGATACAGAGATTATTAAGAGCCAAAGCTAGAAAAGTATAACCAAAGCAGGCATTGTTGAGAAGGGGTCAGTGACCCAGCATATCTAAAGGATTGTTTTCTGGATAGAACAGAGAGTGAATGAAATGTGGAAAAGCCCTTGCAGATGTGAGAAACCTTAAGGTGCCTCACCCGCTAGTTTCTGGGTATTTGTCATCCAGGTGGCCATGACACTACCATCGCCTTTGGATCCAGTTCCTAGGGGTGGACCGGTGCGGGAGTATCACCTGGGTGAGGAGACTTGTGGGAGTGGGACACCTGAGGGTGAGATGCAGTATTCCCTTCCCTGTAACACCTTTACCCCATCCTACCAGGTACAATACTTAGGAGCTCAAACTCCCCACCCCCTTTCACAAAACAAACACTTTCTCACAGACAACTCTCTATGAGACAAAATGGACTAACATCCAAGCATATACCTGACATGTCTCAATACAATGGTCAGGCAGGGTTAGGCAGTTACTCACCATCACGTACACCTGACTTCTATTACAGTTCCCCACTCGGATAAAAGACAGAGCATGAGAGCCCACTCTGAGCGGGGAAAAGCACATGTGGAAACAGCAGTTCCAATTCGGCAGTTTAATACAAGGAGAAAGACGGAAATCCAGAAGGGGATCGCAAGGAGGTAAGTGCCCTTGACCCTTTCGACAAGTAACCATTGCTTTTACAAAGCCTCGAGAATAGAAAGCGTAAGACCAGTAAACCAGGCTGAATAATCCTACATAGTGTGTCAGAGGTAGCCGGGACCCACCCGCGTCAATAATCAAGACAGGAAGAATCTCCTGTGCAGTGGTACTGTCCAACAAAGCAGTGGCAATTAAATCAACAAAGCTGGTGAGTTGGGCAGACCAATACCAAACCGGTCTGTGTTGAAGCCAAGTCTGCAATTGGCAACATTGTTTGGTGAGCGCTGAAGAGAACAGTGCACAAAACGCATGTGATAAGCAAGGCAAGTAAAATTGAACAACAAACAAGTGATTGAACTTTGAAACCAAGATATGATACCTTTGACAGAGTGGTCCGGCACTGTGTGCTTGCTCATGCGGAGGTCTCTGTAAGTTATCCAACTGAGAGTTGATAAAGGTGAAAGAGTGGCAAAGAACTGTGCATCGAAGTGGTCCGGCGTGGGTCAGGCTAAATCCTGTGCACATACAAAAGTCTATGATGTTGATACTGTCAAGAACGTTGATGACAACATAGATAAAGTTGGTTCTGAGGATGAATGAGGTAGATCAACTGAAAGCTTTTGGGTTAAAGCAAGTTTGTGTTAGAGTGATTTCAATTAGCCCTAGCCGGGTGGAAGAAAAGTGATTGAACATTGTGTTAAAACGGATCTGAGCCCGGCTGAGGGGGTTCCGGGGTGAATAGTGAATAACCTGAGAAATTGAGTACTTGTGAAATCCTAAGAGGAAAACAACTCATTGCTTGTTTGTCGCATCAGGTCCTCTGAAAGAAGAGACTTTGAAAGGCAAAGTGACTTGGGCATGGAAGGCCCTGATGCTAATGTTTGAACTGTACTTGTACTAGAGACGCCAGAGACGGCTAAGCTTGAGTGTGCAGCCTTGTCCTGTGCTGAAAACATGAGACAGGGTGGGCAATAGCCAGAATATCCGGACATATACTTTCTTGAACACTTCTTTCTTTTACATAACATTGTTTCCCACACTATTTGTATTTAGAGGTAAGGATTGGCAATAGTTTTTTTTTTAGTATAGGCCCTTTTGTTTTGAGAAGACACAACTAAGACTGTGTTATTATTTTTTGATGGTCGTAGCTTGTGCTGATCTTTAAATTTAGGATTAGATAGGCAATTTTTAAACCCTTTTTGACGTTCAATAAATACCCTTGACCTGTGGTCACTTGTGTCTATCTTACTGTTGATGCCATGCCTTCCTTGCACAGGCAATGTGGAAAAGCCCCACAGGATAGTAAACCAGGTAATGTGCAAGTCTGGGACCTGCACCCAAGTTAAATAGTTGCAACACAATGGCATGCGAGTAAACCAGGGGTAAGAAGAAGAATTTAAGAGAAGCAAGGGATTGAAATCTCAATCTGAAATTATTGAACATTGAAAATGGAGGACTAAGACGGTTATAAGGTTGCAACGCCCAGGCAGGAGAGTACACCAGGGAAATGGAAAAGATTGACAAAGCCCAGGTGTCAATATCGCTCTATGAAGTTGTGAAAATAGTAATACGAGAGTTGTATGTGCTTCAACGAGTTTCAATACAAAGGCATTGATCCTTAAACAAACCATTTAATAGAACTGTGTATATTCAATAGAATTATGTACTTTCAAGTGAATTGTGTACTTGAAAGAGAATTCAAGGGAAGAGCATTTCCTCCTTGAATAAAACTGGAACTTAATAAATTAACAATTCAGTCAATAGAAGTAAAGAGTTAATGGAAAATGATTGAGAACCATCAATGGGCTGAGTGCACTCCCCTTTGAAATTGAGCTAGACAAAGACAAAATGGGTAATGATATTCATTTTAAAAGAAGGATGAGAACCAGAGAAAGGGAGAACCACAAAGAACAGTAATTAATGAGAAGGCAAAATAGATCAAAACTTCTATCTTCGGAGTGAGAAAAATGGGAAACCTGTCCAAATGTAGAGTTGTATCCTTTCCTCCTTTTTTGGAACTTTGAAATAAAACAGTAGAGAAGAAGGACTTGCTGTAAGGAAGGCATGGTATCACCAGTGAATACAGACACAAATGATCACAGTTCAAGGGTGTTTATTGAATTTCACTGGGTTGGTTGAACACCTATCTAAGCCTAAATCTAAAGATGAGAGCAAGCTAGGACCATAAATAATAATGATGAAATCCTAGCGGAGTCTCTGTCAAAATAAAAGGGGTTATACTAATAAACTTATTGCCAAACTTACTTCTAAATTCAAATGGTGTGGGACAATAATGTATGCAAAAAAGAAAAGTGTTTAAGAAATAATATGTCAAAATAGTTGAGCAGTTGGCTTCACTTCCCCACGTTTTCAGCACAGGGCAAGGTGGCACGTTCGAGCTTCGCACACACTCTGACTTCTCTGCCATGAGGGTACAGTTCAAAGCATAAATATTAGGGCTTCTGCCTAAAAAACCTTTCTCAATAACAATCTCTTATTGTAGTGGGCATGCCGTAACAAACAAGCACCATTGTTCCTTTCTTATCTGGATCTTCACATTCACAAGCTCTAGCTTTCAGTTTTCATCATGGGTCTCCCTCCTTCAGGCTCGGACCCCCTTTTAAGAAAATGTTCACAATTGGTCTCCCTCGATCGGGCTCCGAAAATGGATCTCCCTCATTTGGGTTTGGACCCCTTTTCCACCATGTTCACAATTGGTCTTCATTGTTTGGGCTCGGACCAAGGATCTCCCTCGTTCAGGCTCGGACCCCGTTTGTATCACAAATCGAAGTCTTTCAAATGTGAGATGTGTTTTGCTTAAACTGTCGCAGGACCACTTCAATTCAATTCACATCTCATTCTTGCCAATCTTCTACTTTCGTACTTCTTGGTTGGATACCTTATAGAGAACTTTGACTGAGCACCCTCGCAGTGCTGGACCACTCTGTCACTGGTACTGGATCTTTCTCCTTCAATGTTCAAACATCCATCCGCAATCAAACTTTTTCTCGCACCTTTTATCACACGCATTACCATTCTTCATTCTTGCGATCTTTAAACAATGTTGCCACTTGCAGCCTTGATTTCAACACAGATTGTTCTTGCATCAGTCTCCCTAACTCACCGGCTGTGTTGATCTCTCTGCCGCTGCTTTGATTTTGGAACCCAGGACGGTACCACAGTGGCTCCTTTTCCTCCCCGACCCAGTCAGTTGTGCAGGAGGGCCTCGGGTATCTCTGACACACAATAAAGGATTCTTCCATCTTGTTTCCTGAATTTACACTTTTTAATTTAAACGGTTCTGGAAAGTCATGGTTCTCACCGGAAAGGTCAGGGGTATCTCCCTCCTTGCACACCCATCTTGGTTAGCCATCTTTCTTCCCTCGTTCAGCTGCCGTTGGGAAAATACTATTCCTTTCCATGCTTATGATATGATATGATAGTTTATTTATATAGCGCCTATACACAATGTGTTTCAAAGCGCTTCAAGGCAAGGGAGGGAACAAGGGAAAATACAACCACATTCTTAGAGGCCATGAACAGTAAGGATGCAAAATTAACTACCATACTCGGCCTGACGACATTTCAGATAGTGCAAGAGCTAAGACATAGATAAGGAAGGGAGGGGGAGAGTGGGAAGGAAATGGAAACAGACAGGTGACTACCGTACTAGGCCTGACGACATTTCTGGTAGAGCTGGAAAAAAACAAAAGGTGAGGGAGATTGGTGCAGAAAGGGAGGGGAGGAACAAAACAAGTGACTATCATACTATGCCTGACGACATTTCAGATAGTGCTGGAGGGATGCTGGGGAGGAAAAAAACAGTAATGGGAGGGTGGAGGAAACAGACGAGGTTGCTATCATATTAGGTCCAGGGACAATTCTGATAGAGTAAGTGCATAGAAGAAAGTAAGGGGAGGAGATAGGAAAAGGGAAAAGGGAAAGGAGGAGAGAAAAGAGAGTAAGCAGTCAAATAGAGTGGAGAAGCAAGAGTGGAGAGCGAATAGAATTGAGCCTTAGCCTTGCTCAGAGTGTGCTCTCGTGCTCCGTCATTTATCCGTGTGGGGAAGCGTAATGAAAGTCAAGTGTCTGTGCTTACCAGTAATTAACTGACTTTGCCTGACCATTTTAATGGGACATGTCAGGTGTAATGCTCGGGTGTGAGTCTGTTTTCTCCCAGAGCAGGCTGTCTGTGTGAAAGTGTTTGTGAAGAAAAAAGGGGGGGGGGGGTAAAGTTCCTAAATATCCTACCCGGTAGGATGGGGTAAAGGTGTTACAGGGAGGAGGATACAGCGTCTCGACATCAGGAATTCAAATCCACGAACACCCCCACCCAGGTGATCCTCCTGCACTGGTCCACCCACAGAAACTGGCTCCAAAAGTGATGGCCATGTCCTTGCCACCTGGATGACGGATACCAGAGGAATATCAGGTGAGACACTTTCTGGTTTCTCACATTAGGGAGTGGTCTCTTTATGAAAACAATTGAATATTATTAACTTTTACCTTCTGGAGGTTTTTGGAAGACCAAAGTAAATCTAGGGAAAGGAAAGACCCCTTTCCTAGTGGAACTCTATACTTTTGTTTTGCTACACCTTAAAACTTTGTATTTATAACTTTGGGAATGTTATACATATTTGGTTACAGAAAACCATGTCTACACATTTTATTAGGTTTAGTGTGTAAGGGTCAGTGTAGGGATTTTGGACAAAGGACCCGGATGTGTTATGGTTTGACATCCTGATACAGACGTTCCTTAGTTTTGTTGAGGCTGGGAAACCCCTCTTAGAATTAGGCCCAGATAAGATTTCTCCAACCCATTTTCTTTTATACCAAATACAAGTCTTCAAACCACATTAGAAAATCCACTGTGAGTCTTACTCTTGATCCCTTACAATAAACAGAGCATTGATATTGCTATGGCCAATCTCCTCTGACATTTTGCCTTTACATGAAGTGGAAATACCCTCCTTCTTGGATTCACACCTAGACTCTCAGAAGAATAAGAATCACACTCTCCTAGGGGGTACTGACTATTAATAGGTCCTCTGCCATAGAGGAAAATACAGAAGATTTTGAGGCAGAGGTTAGCTCTACCCCCTAATCATCTCAGGAACAGTGGGGGTGGCACTGCTTTTGGATAAGGCCTCTCTTCTGAGTGGGCATTGTAACCAGGATCCTCTTCACCTGCAGGTGCCGGGAAACTTGCCAAACAGGATGTGGGGAACTGAGGATTCACCTTGTTCTGTAGAACTTGGATTGGGCCACAAAGCAACCCAGAAGTCAAGAAGCAGTTCATCACTTTGAGACATCGGTGAGCCGGCTTGGCCATGTGTGAGGCACTCAAACTCCTCCCGCGCCAGTGGAACTGATTCTGGTACTCTTTGGCTCCTCAAACCACTTAGCCGCCATTCAAGCCAACACAAGGCTTGCTTGACCCACTGCAGCAGACCATACTGCATCAACCTGATCCCACGCTAGAATTTGTCGAGTTAACTTATTTGCTTGCCTACTCACCCACTGGAAGCTATCGATTTACACATCTCAAATGCTGACTTAGCCCACCATAGGCATTTTTTTTTGCCGAGTTCATGGCCTCAAACCATCAGAAGCCATCCACTCACTGTCTGGAGCACCAACTCGACCCAATGTGGGCTTGTACATCAAACTGACTCTATCAGTGATGCATCTTCAACAATCAGTGAGGGTAGCACCCCACTCAGCTGGGCACATCCTAGATGCAATTTTATTCAAAAGAAACTTGGTGACAACTGCACCTCCAATTCACATTCTCTGAAGTTAACACTTTATAATACCTTTTGTGATCCACCCTCCACCTAAACACCTCCCCAGTTCAGAAAAGGAACTGGAAATCCCTAATCCCCATGGATCTCAAAACCAGACTAAAACCCACAAAACCGCTCAGCTTCATTTTAGAAACACTCCAAACAAACAGAAGAGCCATGACAATCCGAAAATGGTTCACTGAAGCCTTTAGATGCTATTGCAGCGAAAAAAGCCTTTTACTCTGTCAAAAAGAAAACTATATTGAAATGGTTCACCCCCAACCTCAGAGACCTCAAGAAAGAAATTGGAAAACTAGAACAGAATGCAGAAAAGATGTGACCAAGTGGATGAACTTGCATATCAGAAACAGATACAGCTATATAAAACCGAAAACCTTGAAGCAACAAAAAAAAAAATTATACTATGCCACACACATCAAAAAAGACATAAAGAGCTGTTCTGCATCATCAATGATCTAAGAAACCAGACAGCCTGCAGGAAAAGACCCACTCCCTCCCAGAAACGATGTGACAGCTACAAAAAACACTTAAAAAACATTTCATAAACATCTGGCAAGTCAGCAAATGTATGCCCAAGGACATGAACAACAACTCCAGAAATAACCATAAGACTTAGGGCCTGATTCACAGAAGTGTTTTATAATGGCTAAATCCCATAAGAAAATATTTTGTCAATCAGGCCCTTAATCTATTCAAACCAATTGCGACAGAGAAATTTGCTAATCTAGTGAATCAAAGCGACAAAGCCGTGTGGCCAGCAGACCTCTGCCCACCAGATATCTGCAATATCAACCTAACCCAAGAAACACTAGCACAATACTTCTGGAACCTCATGAACAATGTACTGGCAACAAGAACCATACCACAAAGTTTTAAATCAGCAACCATTCCTCAAAGACCCACAGAAAATGTTAACCAATTTCCAGCCTCTGTCAAGCATCCCTTGCCCGGCGAAACTCCTAGGAACTTTTGTATACCAACCATTTTCTCATGTTTTTACATTTATTGTGATAAATGGTTTTAAAAATCTAAAACCTCACACAATTGTATTACATCAATACAATACAATAACACACACATACATACATATAAATAGATACAATCACATATGCATATAATAAAACAATCACAATGCATATAACCTTTGAAATTATATCAAAAACCTCTTATTCAACAATGTACTAATCCCATTTTCAATTCATAACTCCATTCTGCAATCACTATGATAATTCCTCTTCTTGTCAATTTATAAGATGCCAATCCACAATCTTCTGATCCGCCATGTTTAGCTCTTCATAAATTACATTACATGGAGGATATTTGAACTTACTAAAACGCAAAATTAAATTCCATAACATCTGAGCATTCAATTAAATGAGCCCTAGCTCAAATCTTATTGCCACCATTGGCCTTGAAGCTGCTAAGGAAAGTACCATTTTCCAGATTTGTCCTTCAATAGTTGTAGAGTCAACCACCTCCAATAGGTGGTATATCTCAATTCCATATATTAAAGCAGGCACCACTCTTGGCTCATAGAAATTCTGTGCATGTAAACATTAGAATTTTTCAAATGTTCAATGGAAGTGTTTCATCTGGATTTCTCAGCGTTTTGCTTTGTCTTTTAGGTGGTTCACCAAGTTATTTTTATTAGGTTGAGCTGTAATAAAAAAAGACCAGATATCGAAGTTTTGGTACTACCCCACTTTTAGGATCGTCAACCCACCAACCATGGTTTTTCCTATGCACCATCGAAAGGGAAATAATCTTAGTTTTGGTTATATTATTTGTTACATGATTGTTTTTACAAAATGATTTGAAAGCAATCAAGAGTCTTTGTAAACCAAGCTTAGTTCTGTCTGGAAGAACAACGTCATCCGCATAGAAAATCCATGACATTTTCAAATTGTTGACTACTGGAGGAATGAAGGTTATTTCTTTGATACGTTTTCAAAGGTTTGCCAAATAAATATTAAATAATACTGCTGGCAGTATACATCCCTGTCGAAGACCCCGCTTCATGGGTATGTTTTGCATATGGCCTCCTTCCTGATTTAATCGAACTCTTATGTTGATATCACTCTGTAAGTATGTCAGGATATTTAACAAAACCATTTGGCAGGCCCCATTGCTTTAGCTTGGTCTAGAGGTGATTTCTATTTGCACAGTCAAAGGCCAGTGACAGATTGATCATGGCTGCAAATACATTCTGTTTTTTATGTAACCAGGTCCGCTTTTGTACCGGATCAATTATATTACCAGCTGTTATCGTACCCAGCTCTTCCGAAAAGGCCAACTGGTTGGGACATAAGAAGTTTTTAACATTCAATCAGGCATTAATATGTCATTTAAAATAATTGGTGCAAACATGTTTGACTCCCCATCCAGTCTGGCAATCGGGCGGTAGTTCACAGATTCTGTTCTATTACCTTTTTTTTTAAAGATTTCCACCATGTTTGACTGTTTCCAGCTCATTGGGGTTTGCTCTGTATTCAAAATCTCTCAGAATAAAAGATACAGTATACACCCCCATAGTTTAAGGTCCCCTGTTAGGACCAGGTTACAGAGTCCATTTGGTCCTGGGCCTCTTGATTTACTGCTTTTAATTATGATCTTTTCAATAGTCTAGGTTAATATCTAACTACCAATTGCCCTCTACCAAACGGATTTCCTGCTCACATCCCTCTGATTGATCAGCATATAACTTCTTAAAATTATTTACCCAGGTTAGTTCTTTAATTGGGTTTGTTTATGTTAATGCCTGGAAAGTGTTCATACTATTGGTCAGCTTCCAGTGATTTACATCCTTTTCTGCTCTATGCAGGACAGCATGTGTTCTTCATATATTTAATATTCCGCTAAGCGTAGATTTGCAATTTTTATTATATAAGTGTGCTTTCATTTGTTGATTGCCATCAACTGTTCCATTGTATCTTTAATGTTCCTTTTTGTGCATCTTAGATTTTTCCTGTAACGTCTCTTTTGTACTTGGATAGTATTATTGTAAATATTTTTTTTTATTTTTATTCTGGGCTTTCTTCTGTCTCCCATCATAGCATTTGGGTGGTTTTTGATAAAAATCAAAAAAGCCCCTGATTTACCATAAGTTAATCAATGCTGCCATGTCATAGAGCCTACTGATGCATCTGATGTAGCCAAATATTTATTAAACATACTGATCTTCTTTGGTACCCAAATCAACCTGTTTTCGCCTTTATTAAACACCATATTATATTTGAGTTTGTTCCTCGTCCCTTGTAAGTTTTTCCCAAAATGGGCATAAACGCACTGGTGGTCACTTGGCTAACCGTATTTTACTTCATAATTATCCATGCTTTGTGACTGATTCTCTGAGGCAACAAAAAAGTCAATACACGTGTACTGTCCTCCATTGTGCCATGTATAATCAATCACATCAGCATTTGAACCATAACTCTGAAAGGGAAATAGATACCAGTTCTAGGATAGCAGTGGCTGTCAAAATGATTATCAGCCTCTTTATTCCATAATCTGCAATCAGCATTGAAGTCTCCAAGTATAATGACTTCCCAAGTATTTACTGCCTACCAATTCTGTAAAATGTTGTGCATATGAGCAATTAAACCTTCAATGCAATTGTCCAGAGAATTACAATACATATTTATCATAAGCAGTTTCTTATTCTCTTTCTCTAGGTTTAGGGCTTCTTCAATGGCCCAAATAACTGTCATGGTGTTATCTCTAACCATCGTTTGAGAGAAGGTTGAGGTATGCACCAGCATTACTATTCCTCGTTTTGGTCTTGTATGGGCACCCTTTACTGCCTTCTCTAGATTTGTTTAATAAGCATCTAACATAACATCTTCCCTCAAAAATATTTCCTGCACATATATGACATCAAACTCTTTCAACCTTGCCCCTCCAGACTGGTCTTTCAACAGTTGGCTGAATCCTTGTGTGTTCCAAGAACATAAGCTAAAATCCTGGTTGCCTACTCCCATCACCTGACCCATAATCGGACTGGCTTCCCACCAGCCAGGACAAATCACCCTCCTGTTGTCGCATCTTATTAGTCTGTTCCTGTAGGGCCAACACTCTCTGATTGTCTGATCTGACACTGCATAATATGGAGGCATGTGTCACCAGGTCCCCTAACCCAATTTGATCCTGCCACACATACAGGTCAAAGCTTTGAAGCCTCAATTCATCTGTAGCTGATAATAGTAATTCCCTTACCACACCAGATGGAATGCTGATGTTGGCCCTATCAAATCTCTTTTTGTGCACAAAGGCAACTCGTTCGATGTCACATGAATTTACACATATTAAACATTTAATATCCCGGAAGATTGATAGCATAGATCACCGATTTAGACAGATGTTGTCTTCCTTTGGCAACATTGATTCCAGTATAAAGCATATTTTTTTAATGGTCCCTCTTTCTGTCTCTTTCCATTACAATGTCAGTTGGTCTGGAGACTTGGGTGTGAGCATAATTTACCACTTCTTGCCCTTCCGTTCTCTGCAATGGAATTCATCAGATTCCTAGGACCCAAAAGGGGACGCTGACCCCATCTTTTCTCCATATTTTTACAGCTGTTGCCATCACACTCACAGCCATTTTAATTCATCACAGTTCCAAGTCGTTTCGGTTTTGGCATATGTATAAGGCAGGCTAACTTATCCTGTTCCAAAAAATACTGCAATACAGTTTGTTTTTCTATCACTCCAGGATTCTTAAAATGAAGTACGGAGGTCCACATCTGACCTTCTCTCTTCTTGATCGGAACATACCATTTTCATGTCAATGCTTATTCCTGATTGGGTTCACCCAATGATTGTATGGATCTTACTGTACTGAATAAAGGGGCGGGTGTGGTTATTTCTTATTTTCCACTGCCTTTTTCAAGGTAGTGATAGTAAATCTGTTATCATGCCCTGAAAAATCCTTCATTGCCCCTCTTTCATCATATTCTACCTGATTCTGGCAATGTTGTTCAAAATTTTCAGGGGACAGTACTTCTACATCTATTTCCTCTAACTCTCCATCTTCCATTTCTACTCTAGTCCTCTTACTCCCCTTTTCATTTACATATCACAGGGGTGACTTTATTACTTTTTCCACCTACTGGTGGGACTATGTTAGATGCTTCTCCTGTTTTCAGACCATTTCCAACTCTTCGCACCAAACCTTGATTATTTTTATTAATTTTTCATTTTTAGTTTTCTTTAAAACCTGAATTGGAATTATATGGTTTGTTTTTCTTTGTGGGTAAAATGGACTATGCAGCAGTCTACTCCATTTGTCTCTTCCTGATTTATATATATAATTGTACCCAATCTTGCACATTCATCAATAAATGAAGCAGAAGGTGGGGTTTCATTGAACATATTTAAAGAGTTTTCTTTAGTTCCTTCTCCCAATTCATCTACAATTTGCCCATGAGGTCACACTAACTGGGGTTCCTGGACTTCAGTTTTTTTTTAATTCAAAACCTCATGCTCACTTAATGTATTTCTTCCTAATGTTAACATATTCGGATACTCCATCATTTCTGTTTTTGAGTGTGCAAAGGCCTCAACAGCCTTTCCATTTCCTCTGTGTTTATCAACCTTTTTTGTTCTTGACAATTTCCAGCACTAAATGATTTTATACATCTTCACCAATTCAGCACTCTGTTTTTTGCTCTCTTCATTTATCCCATCTAACATATTAAACAGTTGTTTCTTGGTTGTGTCTTCATATATCAAAGATTCAGGTTTTTCTTGTACTTCTGACAGGACATTCGCTTGTCCCTTCAGCTCTTCTCTAAGTAATATGAAAACTTTCACAAGGGAATTCAGAACAAAACTCATTGCTCCCAATTTTGATATTATCACCTGATTGTACATACACATCTTCTCTTAACTGACTCATTTCTTCAACTAATTTGTTCTCTCTATCCAAGTCATTTTCAGGTTCATTACTTGATATAATAAATAAGTCTGGGGATACTGACATTGATTCATTTGATTGGAGAGTACTGCATTCTTTTGGGATATATATCCATCCACCATGTACAACCTTCTCATGCACTTCAATCCCTATATAAAATCTCTTCCACACACTTTCCCCTTTTAATTCATTACTAAAACCTTCACTTCCTTCACTCAAACTTCTAGCATGTCTTAAACAGTCACTAATGTTTTAAAAAATATTATTGGATGTGATGGTGTAATCTAAATATTGTCCCTGGATCCCTGTTGATGTAATTGGGGTAACCTCTCCCGGGACTACTTGTGATTAACTTTCTTGATTACATTCTACAACAGTATGTTCAAAGGAGCCTCAAGCTATTACTTTCTCTAGAAGATGTTGATGAAAAGGTCCACAAATTACTGCTATATATCAATTGAGTAGTCTTTGGGAATGCCGGGTCTGGGCCATTACTTTGCAGATATATTTTTTTTACACCCACTGGTAAGAAGGACTTACTTTCAAATTTGATGTTAATGTATTTTTTTTTCTTGCCACATCCTACCCAGACTGTCTTGACTGCACTCAGCGTCACACTCTGGCAGACATGCGTAGGCTGACGTGCTGGATTTCCATAATGTATGCAGTCCAGTGAATTAAGCCCAGTAGAACTCCAGCAATGGGCTCCAGCCCCAGGTAGTAAATTACAGAGCTAGTGATCCTCTTTATAGCACGGTAATGCAAGCCAACCACTTCCACAATCGCAAAACACTGGGAAATTCAAATTCTGCCTTTCACTGCCTTGACTGTACTCAGCATCGTACTCTGGCAGACTACTCCCAGTTGGCTCCGGGCTTTACACTCCTTAAATACCAATTCGTAATAATAATAACCCAAGACACAAATATGGTTGTGTCCACCACCTGTTGCTAATTAACCCAGGAAGTGCCCACAGCTCAAAGGGTTCTGTATTAAGAAGGAGCCCCACAGTCACTGTGTGCTAGTACTGGT
Organism: Ambystoma mexicanum; assembly: GCF_040938575.1. NCBI lineage: Eukaryota > Metazoa > Chordata > Amphibia > Caudata > Ambystomatidae > Ambystoma > Ambystoma mexicanum. The sequence goes on along the minus strand of NC_090930.1, from coordinate 589,180,875 downwards.
CCAAGAGGAAAAAAAGAAAGAAATTTACTGCACCAGGAAAGCGTTAAATTACTTTGGAGTTTGATCAAGGCTCAGTGCACCAGCCGTATTATTAAACTCACAGGTTGAGAAGCACAATCCGAGCCAGACCGTACCACTATCTCAGCATGCCACTGTTTTTAATGAACCATGACAAAGGAGGGGGTTATTGCTAGAAGCTGTATACAGGTCACACCTGGCAGTCGCCAGCAAGCATGTGCAGTACACCAGAAGCAGAAATGTTGCTGCTCTTCAACTCTGAACCTCCTCTACTGCAGTGTATTGCTCTTCTCCTAGGTGACCCCCATGTGTCAAAAACTGTTGTGCTCTTGCTTGTCTGCTTCCGACAGTCACACCAAATCAAATAACTTTAGAACCTTTTTAATATACCAGATACTAGAACTACTAAAAACCTAGCTTTTTAATTGAACTGCCTAAACAGGAAGTTTTATGAAAAGAAACACACAACCGCAATACAAGAAGAGGGACCACAAACCATGGTACTGCCAAAAACAACTCAACTTGACTGGGCAGGTCCTACAAAATGAAAGTATATCACCAATAACCATATTAATAAGCTGTGCCTTAACAAAACAATGTAGCCTTCAAGAATACACATACCTTTCTCACTGTTAACCTCACTAAAATGTTCAATTGTCCTACAAACACACTTCTCAACCACCAAATACAACATACTTGCTTATTCCGCAGCACCAACTCGAAATCACACAGCAACCTGCAGACTCCTCCCATAGCCCAGTCAATCATAAGACTACATCTCCACCATTACACCGGAGACAAACAAAACAATCTGACACAAACTCACACACAATAACATCAGCAAACCTTTGTCACCTAGAAGCAGATCCAACACACAGTGACTGGTTTTACCAAACTGAAACTACCAACAGCACAGTAAAAGCTCTCTTGTGCTCACCATCTCCATCCCATTGACTAGCCCCCCTAATGCTGCTTCATTTTTTCAGATCTGCCGGAGCACCTGGAGACCATGAAAATGGCAGCAGTTTGCCGTATAAATCTCAACAACATAACATACTTCGGCGCTCATGTGGGACTGCAACACTTGTAATTCAAATCTTTGATTTGAATGCAGTAATTGCACCTAGGAAAAGCTCAGCTTGGCACTGGCTAGCACCCAAACACAACAAACATGGTATTTTGAAGAGCTCTGTGCCCGTTGTCCATTTCGACCTCAACTGTTACACCTTCCAAAGACATGTGCTTGGACAATTGACATTGCTGCAAAGTCACTTCTCCTCAATAACTCAGTGTTCTTTCACGTCAAATCTCTGCATCCTATGTTTTTATTTTACATAGTTGAGAGTTTAGTGTTTTACTTGGCTGACTGTGGCGATTATTTTGATTAAATTCACTATTTTTCTAGAACCTTGATTGGGGATTCTTTTATTTAGATGTGTACTTCTAAAGATGTTTGGATTGCTAGAGTTATCAGCTCATAGAATAGACTGCCCTTGGCTGAAGTTACAAAAAGAGGTGAAGGAGGGTATACCTAGTGGGCTGTGCCTGTTTCACCTTTATAGTTGGGATCAGTGGGTTTAGCAGTAGTGTGGGGCTGAGCCACTACTCATCACTCTAATCCTGCAGAGCAGTAGTCAATTATTTACACTTGCCGCTTGGAAATCCAGCATGAAAGACCCGGGTGCGTTCACTAAAGAAAGTTAACGCGTTTCATAAAATAATTATTCTTGTATTCATAATGTGACAAGGTACTCAATGAGTCAAAAGACAAATCCAATAATTGTTCAGTTTTTATTAGACAAATTATGTTTAAGAAAAGGGCAATTGGGGCTCACAGTCTATCGGTTAATTGTACAACTTTCCCTCAAATCTAGAGGGGGCTCCCAACTCTCTAGCACAGTCTCAATAATCCAGGTCAAAATGCATTGCCTATTCACTAGAGTCTGTGTACCCCTAAAGTCTGCTTTTTCCCTGCCCTAGAGAGGACCTAAAGACCAAGGCTTATGTCTGCTACTCCCTAAGGTTTTCCCAGGTGACCAGGCCAAGCACTCTGATTGTCCTATAGCTGTTATCTTTCAGATGTCCATCCCTCAGCCTTTTCCTCACTCACCTGTTCTACACCCTCCCACTCTACCACACTCCAACCTTTAATCCTGCTCAACTTTTCCCCTGCTCCTGCATCCACCCACCAACTCATTTATCATTTCCTTTCTAATTTCACCACTCCTAATGATACCCTGCCTCTGGTCTCCTTCTCCCGCCTGTTTTTCCTTTCCCTTCCCTTCCCTATCTCCTACTCTCAAAACTGCCTCTTCTTTTCACTCCAAACCTCGCTTGAACAACTGTATCACTTACACTCAAATGGTACCCTTGTCCTGCTGCCAACACCTTATCTACAGTCTCCGTAAGCACTTCAGTCTCCTTAAGCTATCACTCCATCCTTTCTGGTCTTTTAGTCCTTCACCAGCACCCTGACCTCATCCTTTGACCTCACATTGTCAAATGAATCAGCTGGCTTTGTATATCCCTTTTATTCCTACTTAGATGTGACCTTGCATTTGCTACTCGAGTTGGCTGCTTCCCTTTGCCAATCATCACCCGAGCTATCCCCTTGAGGGTTAGGTCTTCACCAGGACATCTTCATATGGAGCTTTGGCACTGCCCCTTGTTCAGCCTCGATCTTTGCTGTACCATTAATGTGTCCACTGTGGTTGTTTGTTTTCTGTTTCCTTCCGCAATCCAGTAGTTCTTTGCTTACACAGTTTTGGGGAAGATACCCTGGACTCCCTTGTGCTGGACATCCCCTTGCTGTTTCCAGCTCCTATACCTATGTCCCACTGTTCTTCTATAGCTAGTCTTGGGATCTTAGCTTAAGGTGTTTGGTTCCATCTTCAGCTTCTGAAGCATAAGGTGCAGTCCTTTACCATTTTGATAACTAGTCTGTTGGTTCTGTTACAATCCAAGTCTTGGCTGTTGGGTGCTTGTAATCACAATTGTGCTTCTTTAGATTAGCCTCCCTAAAGGAACATAAATAAGATTATCCTCACAATCTGAGCTAGCTTAGAGAAATGGATTAGATGCAATGGCAGGAATCATTGGTCCCGATTATAGGAGCGATGTTAAAGTCCTCCTGCATAGTACAGGAGTAATCCATATACCTTGAACGAGGGGGATGAAACAGTCCACATGATATTAGAAAAAGCCCTATTCCCAATACACAAGAGGTAGACATCCATAGAGAAACTGATAAAGGTTCCCAGGGATTTGGGGAAGCAGATCTACACAAGATAAACCTCCCCAAGAGACGGAAGTATTCGGTCTCCCTATGGATTTGTCTTTCACCCAAAGAAAGAACCAAACCTTACCAAGGTCTTTGCTAAAGTGGTTAAGGAAGAGGACAAAATCAGGCTGGTCCTTTCTTCTTAAGGAAGGGTCTTCTATATAGGGGCGATACGTCCTCTGAAGGACCCCTAGTGCCCAACTAGTTATTTCCTGAAGTCATAGAAGGATGGTATTTGAGCTAGCCCACTTGCATTTGACTGCAGCCAATGAAGATGTGGAAAAGACTCTAAGCCAGATAACACCATTTTTTTTACTAGCCAGGGTTATTTGTAGATGTGCAGATCGTTGTGCTGACGATCTGTCAGAAGACTGAAACCACTGCAGTCCCCACTGATTCCCTACAACCATTACCCATTATTGATATCCCATTTTAAGGGATAAGCAATGGATATAGTGGGACCACTAGGAATATCCAAACTGGTTAATCGTTTCATCCTAGTTATAGTGTTCTACACCACCCAGCATCCCGAAGACTTTCTGCTGCAAAATAGCACCACACAGCGCATATAGAAGTATTTAATACCTTTCCTCTCAAGAGTAGGATTTCATAAAGAGATCACTCATGGACCAAGGTACCACCTTTAGGTCACACCTCATGCAAGAAGTGAAAACGCTCCTTAACATCAAAACACTAAGAACCTTGGTATACCACTCACAAACCAATGACTTAGTTGAGCACTTCAATCAAACACTAAAAATTATGTTATGTAAATTTGTAGCAGCAGACTAAAAAAATAGGATGTGATGATCCCATGGGCATTATTTGCCACAAGGAAAACCCTTCAAGCATCTTTGGGATATTCCCTGTTTGAACTACTACATGGGAGGGAAACCCAAGAAGTATTGAATATGTTAAGGGAAACATGGGAGTAAAGAGAAGAGGCCATCCTACCAATTTCTCAAACCACGCAAAACCTAAGTTCTCATATGGAAACAGTGAGAGGAATTGCACAGAAACATCTGGGACAAGCCTAAGAATAATAACAGGCTAATTATGACAAACAGGCCATTCCCCATACCTTCTTGATATGGCAATCAGTGTTGGTTTTATTGCCCACCTCCGAGAATAAGATGGTGTCCAAATGGTTTGTTCCATATAAAATACATTAAAAGAAAGGCCCCTTGCACTATCTTATATCACAACCAGACATGAGCCAAAAGACCTAACTGTATCACGTAAATCTACTCAAAAAGTGGAGAGTAGATCCAAGTGAAGACTGCACAGTGACAATGGCCACTCTCCTTAACGACTACGACCAATCTGTCACCATCCTAACAGGCAGACATCAGGGATTTATTAACTCCATTCTTTACAGTATGCACAGAACAACCAGGCAGAGTTGCTAATTTTTGTCATTGTATCAGAACGCCTCCAGGGAAAATTGTCAATTTAAAACCCTATAGAATCCCAGATTCTAGGAAGAAAATGATAGAAAAGGAGGTTGAATAAATGCTCAGAGTCAATATTATCAAACCATCTGTGAGTGCCTAATCCTCTCCCATTGTGTTACTGGTAAAGCCAGATCAATCATGGGGATTTTGTATTGATTTTAGAAAGCTCAACTCCATATCTCTATTTGATAACTACCCAATTCCAAAAGTCGATGATCTAATGGAGAAGTTTGGCTTGGCTAAATAAATCCGGCTAAGAAAACAGACTTTTCAACAGCTCAAGACCTGTTTCAATTAAAAGTATTAACTTTTTGTGTTCATGGTGCACATGCCACACTCCAACGCCTTATGGACAGAGCCTTAAAGCCGTTAACTACATTTTGTGGCGCATGTTTGGATGACATTGTGATACACAGCAATAGTTGTCCCAGCCATGTATATCATCTATATGAAATTACCTGAGCCCTGAGAAAATATGATCTAACCGCCAGCCCTCGAAAATGTCATCTGGTACAATCTGTGTTTAAATATCTCAGTTTCTGTATAGGAAATGGCCAGGCACAACCACAAAGTGAAAAGGTCAAAGCATTCCAATGAACTCCTGCACCCAAGACAAAGAGGGAACTGTGCTCTTTACTTGGGTTAACCGGCTACTACCGTAGGTTCATACTAACTATTCTAGTATAGCCGGTAACCTAATGGATACTCTTAAAAATGTACAAACTCAGAAGCTCCTATGAAGTAAGGAAGACCAAGCAGGCTTTTATGGACTGAATAGTGTCTGATGTAATTAACCTGTTTTGGTACCAGACTTCACTAGAGAATTAATTTTACAAACTGACACTTCCAAAACAGGACTATGGTCTATACTTTCCCAAGAACATGAAGACATAGAACATCAAGTGCTGCATACTAGCAGGAAACATTTTCCAAGAGAGCAGAACTATGCAACTGTTGAATTGGAATCTTTGGCGATCAAATGGACTGACACCATTTAAGATACTATTTGCCCAGCAGAGAATTCAGGCTAATTACAAATCACTCTCCCTTGACATGGATGAGCCTAAAAAAGATACCAATGCCAGAATCATGAGATGGTTCTTGGATTTACAAACATTTTGGTTGACAGTAGAACATTGAAAGAAAGAGACAAGAACAAAGAAATGTGGATTTTCTTTGTCAGTTTCCAATCAATGGAGAAGGGGCAGCCACGAAATTAAGGGGAAAGGTGTGTGAAGATTCATAGGAATGTGTCCCCTCTCCTCAAGGTGGAGCCCCCCACTGTGAAGCTACAGTGGGGAGCTTGCTCCGCAACACCCTCCCTTGGCGGTCAAGGCAAATGGCACCTGACCTGGAGAGACTCCCTGTTTAGGGCAAGGACTCAAGTTCCTGTGGTGAACTTCATAGAGGCCATTCCAGCAGTACCTCTTAAAACCCATTTAGTAAAGAAGTATATGAGGAAAATACCAGTATGTGTTATTGTCAGCAGGAAACTACCTGATCCTTTAGATCAAAAATCACTTTTTACTGGGATGAGGAGGATGACCTGCGGAGGAGAAGAGAAGCGGCAAATGACAGAGAGAAAAGAATATGGGGCTGAACCTGGGAAGTCCCACAGCTGCATAATATATGAGATGGTAGGAGAATGTAGACAGAGGGAGGAAGCCTGCAAGTTTCGAATCAGCTTGCAGGCTGGCACGGAGGAGAGGCTGTATGTGTTGTCTCCTGTTATTGTGAGCAGGCAAGCAGTAGAGGGAGAGACACAGCGCCTTGGGCCCACAAAGAAGAGAGAAACCAGGTCAGATATGTGTCGTCTCAATACTGAGAGTGAGAGATGGCAGAGTGGTGGCGTGACCACTACAAAGTCGTAGTGGACCAGGAATCCAAAAAGCAATGCTGAGACCACTACACTACAACAACCACAACAAACAAAGTAACAGAAGGAACACGAGAGACCAACCTGATCAACCGGGGGGAAGATCTCTCATGAAGAATGAAGCTATTGACATTATACCTTACAGCTGCCGATAACAGGGAAAACTGTAGACCAGGGAGGGGGATGAGAATCATTATTGGAATGCTCATACTCGTCCCAGTAAAGATAACATATTGGCTCATAGAGGATTGAATGTGAATCCTTATTGGAGTGCTAATATTCGTTATAGTCAGGGAGAAGACATTAGCACACAGCAATATAGAAGAGTGAATGTGAATCAAGGCTGGTATGCTCATGTTGGTATCAAACAAGATAAAGAACATCTAGTTAAAGAGGAGAGGCATAACAGAAAAGAAAAGCCTAAAGATAAGGTTGGAACAGAGAATACAAGTAAAGATAAGTTTCAGAGAGAAACCAAAGACACTCAATTGCACAGCAAATGCAAAATAATCCGAGGGGAGAGTTCTGAGAATTGGATAACTATACCTTGGGAAGAGAAGAGAATGATTATAAGTAAACTAGCTCAACAAAAGAACAACGAAGGAATGGGAGATTGTTATCGAAGAGAGAAGAGACGAAAGTCAAATAAAACTTTAAATTAACTGTTCAAGTTGATAAAAAACAGTCACCAGGAACTACTTGAAGATAGTTTATTGAACATAACTTTATGAGAAACAACAACTCAGGAAATGGGAGAAATTCTCCTGTCTTTAGTTATCAAAAAAGTGGTAGAGTCAGAAAGGGTTAGTTCGGACGGTGGACAGATTCTCTTTAAATCTTTCACAGATAACTGATGAGCAGCACCTCAGCTAATTTTATTATGCAGAGAAGCCTCATAGCATAGGAAAAGGTGGGCATGCATCTCTTTATTTAATACACATTTCAGTGATGGGGATTATCAGAGTCTGCGTCCTTTTCTGACCCACCACAGGACTTAGGCAGACTTACCCACACTCACATGCATATATACATACACACACATATCTGGCATGCAGAATACATATTTAGTCATAGATATTAAAAAAAGCTTTCATACTTGTTTCCTGGCCAGCTCCAGACTGGACTCGATGCTCCAGCTGCTCACCCTTTTTCACTGAAGGCCAGCGGTCCCGCATTCCATGCAGACAGGAATTAGGAAGGAGAGGGTGTTTCCTAGTTCCTGACATGTGCAGGGGAGCCAGAGGCAGAGCACCACTATTTCATGCTGCAACTGTCAGCCAACCACCACCACAGCTCGGCCCAAGGCCCAGCCTTATCCCCGACGTTGGAAGGAAATTATTTATTTTTGAAGTCAGTTTGAGAGCTGAGGTGGGCCCCATGGGACATGACGTGGCACAGGGGCTGAAGAGGGCTGCTGCTACACCAAGCATCTACTTGCTTATAGAATGATCCATCAACTGCTGAGATGGAAGCACATGTTAAAAACAAAATGTCTATGCATTACTATTACTCTTTGGCATCCTCTAAAATCTGCTGGTTTTATGAGGAGTCCTTATTGTGGTTAAAATGGAGATATTGTAGCAACAGAATAAAATACATAAAATGCCATTGTTATTGGTATATGGTTACATTTCATCATCCACCATGAAAGGTGCAATCACACGTTCAAACAGCAATGGTGGAGTAATGTGTAAAATGATGCAGCCTATTAGAAAATGGAATGCCTAAAATCTTAAAGACCAAAGAATTAGTCAATGCCAATTCAGTATTTAGACGTGTTCACTGTAGCAAAGGCATAGTATCACAAGTATGACACTGACACAATGGATACCATTTGTAAAACCTTTATTGAAAATGTTGGGGTCGGAGAAACTCCTATGTTGCCCTATAACTAAGATGGGAGTAGTCTTGACCATCAAACAATAAACAAAACAGTCCTAGTGAAGTCTGTCAAATCAAAATGGCCTGTGCTAACAAAAACCTAACACCTGCCCTGTACAAAAAGAAGTATTAACCAGTTGCAGGCGAGGCAATATAATGACACAATCTTTCTAGAAACACACATTGTACAAAATAAATTCACATTGACAAAATCAATGACTTAGGGGACCCCATGCAACTTTCTGAATTTATTTTGGTTAAATAATTCCTAGACCGAGCCTTGTCTTTGTATTGCATTTATCCCCACAGTTCCTTCCAGTGAATTGGCCTGCCCTTATATTTGGACTGGTAACTAAGAGATGCCTGGGGTACAAGCGACACACATGCCCAATACAAAGTAATCAGTGAACCCATGCACAGTGGCCACTTTGCTGCTGTGGAAAAGACCCAATGCAACCTTGAAGGCAATGGCGTGTCCACATTTCCTAGAGGGCAGGGCTGCAGTCCATGCGCAGTGGGTATATAGGGTTTCCAACAGATACCTATGGTATGGTAGGAGCTGTTCTCCAGGCAAAGTTACCACTGGACATGGCAGTGAGCAGTGCAGTGACCACATTATCTTCCAGGAAATATGTATTTTGATTGAATGAATTGATCGACACTTTTGTTTGCTGCTGCACATTTGTAGTCATGGGGTTGGTCAGTGTTGGTGAAAATGTGAATGTTTCCACAGGGTTTTCAAGTAATTCCATCTGGGATTTGAATGGTGGATTGAAGGACTTCCCAGCGTATCTACTGCCCACATCGCCATGTATCCTGCCGATGACAAAGGGAGTAGGCCTGAGGGCTAGCTTTGAAAGAAACTAATGTGTGCAGTGACAGGTTTCCAAACTGTGTAAAATCCCCAGATTTCCATTTCTCTCGCAACTTGCTCTTTTCCTTGCAGCAAATGTGTGTACGTTTCAAGCCCATTCCGTCAATTGTGTGCCTGAAGACTTACCTGGGCGTCTGCACTGCTGAATGTTAACCTAACTAGGACAACTGCAGGTTACAGAATGTGGTTGAAAATGGGTGGTTTATATACACAGTATTCCCAGAGGGGGGCACATTCTCCACAATAGCCCTGGAATCCTTTGAGGCCTAGTGATAACGTGTGCTGGCATGGCACAATGACTATTGGGGCCGCAACCTCAGTTCTTTTATCCTCAGCCGGCAACCTACTCACAGCCTGCCTAACCTGAAAGTGTCACCCTCCTATCTCTGCTTTAGAACATGCCATTAGTGGCCATTCAGGGCTGCGGGGCCCTTCAATGCAGTGTTGCTCTGTGGGCCCCTGGTGCTTGCATAGCTGGCTCACATCCAGAAATATGTCCCCTCTTCCTCTGTGTTCCCCCCCCCCTGCTGCGTATTTCATTTTGTCTCTCTGTGTAAACAGTAAACATAAGTACATTTCGTAGTCCTGGGAATGGGAGGTATCGCCGCAATACATTTTGTGGATGGAGAATTTGTTGTGTTTTTTTACTGTGGATTTTGTCACATATGGGTTTAGGGAAATAATTAATGCAGGGGATTTAACGGAGAGGGTTGTGGTGGGGGGGTCTCTACCCGCATATATATGCTGCAAAATCAACCAGTCAAAAAAAAATATTCGATTAATTCTCCTTCTGGAAATGTATTCGAGAAAATCACCCTAACCCATAGTCTTACAGTCGTCTGCCCTTATTGACACTTCAATTTTCTTAAAAGTGCAGTCTACAAACATCTAATCTGAAGTCTGCACCCAGTACATGTGATGGTAGTGTAAGGTTCAGGGTGAATTGCTAAAACTGTAATTGAGATGCTGAAAAGGGGCATATCTTTGCGTTCTGTTAAAATGAATGGCTCTCCTGCAGTTGGCATCTTGCCATCTGCGTGATACCCAACCGTCACTCTGTTCCTCAGACTAACTCCTCTTGCAGTCTTTGAGCACACCCTATTCTGTGCACTCTCACAATCTCTTTTCTTCCTGACTGCCTCTCTCATGTAGCTATGCTGAAGTTAAACTAACCAGCGATCAGTTCAGCGCCCTAACTCTGTATGTGTCCTCTACTGTATCCCAAGTGTGACAATTAAAATACCCTGCATGACTACTTTCTGGCAATCTATACCACATGCCATTGCCATTTACATGGTGTGCAGGTGCTCATGTATCTGAAAGTGGTGGGCGGGGGGTGTTGTTGCTTGGTGAGAAGAGGGAAGAGACAAGGAGTTGTACTTAGCTGCTGGTGAGAGTAGAACCACATTCAACTGGCATTTGTGCAAGTGTGTCTTGTAGGTGGGTACTGGTGTGTACACTGGAGGCGTTCTTCATCCAGGTGGGTGACCTCAATTGTTTGACACATCAGGGTGCTTGATTGCCATTTACAAACGGTCAACATCAAAATACTGCTCATATTACTTTTCTGTCATATAAGGCCTAAAGTGGTTTGACTTTACCATACATTGTGTCCTTAACATCAGTTTTGCAATTTCTAAATTTGACCAAGGCAATGAGTTAAGTAGCCCTTCTACAATTAAATCTGGTCTACATTCAACGCCACTGCCAGGATTCACATGTTTTCTCTGATTAATAAAAATAAAACACATTAGAAAAGTGGATTCCACTGGTTCAGGTTCTCTGTATAGGTCCATTTTTTATTGAATTGAGCTTCAGAATTAGCCAGAAACACACCTGTGTGTATATATGTAATCACTTTGGTACATAGCACTAGTATGCACTATTGTGTCTACTTCATAGAACTGTGAAACAAGGAGAAATGTAAAACATCCTAGAATTCATGAAATATAGTTAATTGCAGAAAGCAGCATGTTCATGGTCTTGTATGCAAGCCTGTGAGATGGGGCAGGCAAACATGCTTACTTGGATGCACTTCTGGGAGTGATAGAGAAGGTCTGAAAAAGAAAGCTCTTAATATAAGGTTTTTCGCAGGTTATCTCAACTCCTCCAGAAGTGGACGTCCCCTATTATTCTTAAAAAAAAAAAATAAAATAAAGTAGCTGCCAGTCTGGCCCTCAACATCCAACTCAGGCCCTCATTTTGGATGTTCCCACATTTAGCACACAGCGAACATCTTAAGACGACAATAACTTGTCAGCAGCCATCTCGAACTTCCTTCAATCCATACTGTTAATGGGTGTAGTTTTAACCCAGAAATCCAGGAGGACGTTGGTTTCAGCGTTAGTTTACTGCTGTTATTATAATGGATCTTGAATGGGCAAGCCATGTCTGTGCATGGAAGCTGGGATTTACAGAAATTCCTATGGAATCCTCCTGCCTTTGCACTTAAACACATGTGGATTGCATAGGAATGTATGGCATATCCGCCCACAAAAAAAATTGCATATGGGTAGGTATGGTCATATTTGAGGTAAAGCAAATGGATGTGGAGAATTTGCTATGATCCATGTTCCCATTCCACCTCACAAACTCGTCAGTGTAGAACGTTGGGTAAAAACCATATGTACAATGTCTCTCCTACGGGGAGTTAGAAAGGTCAGCACAAACACTCCCTCTCAATATGTCCCAAACTGTCCGAACTGTCAATAGTTCTTTGGGAATCCTCAAATGAATCAAAATCACAGACTGTGATCCAAGAATGATGATGTGTAATACTGATCTGGAAGGTTATTTGAATAGACAACATGGATGCAGTGTGGACCTCCTTTTCCTGAACAATGAGCAGTGTAGCATGACATGCTGTTAACACTGGATACAAGAAGGCCTTAAATGTATTCTTATGAATATTAATTAAGAAAAATGTGTTACATGGAATTCTCCAAATCCATTCTGTATAGATAACATTGGTATTGGAAAGGCTGTGCCTACTTTCTTATAATGATATCCATAGGTGTGTTTACATTTTGGCGATGGAAATATCTTCTCTATTGTGGGATCATCCTGCCTTGTCTTCTATAACAAATCCTGAAACATGGTGTCCAGTGGATGTCTGTATCCTGGGCTTACGAGAGATCAGGGAAATCATATAACTTACATGGGATAAGAGCTTTGACCTTCTGTATGGGGGGCTGCATGTATGTCCTATGGTGTTTGTTCCCTCTATTCTTCCCTGCTGTTGGTGTGGGATACAGTGATGGAAATGGAGAAATAAAATGGGGGAACTCCTTCTTCCGCTTTCGAGTGTGGCGTTGGGGGTTGTAGGTGGGGGGGTAGATTCTTAGTGGGTGCCCTGAATATAGGATGCTGGCCTCTTTGCATCAAAACAAAGTGCATTTTGGGAACATAAGAATGACCACCAATTTATCAAACCTTTCCTAACAGTAATTCAAATGTGCATTTCATATGAGCATGCACATGCACACCGGGTATGGCTCTCATTAGATCTGTCGGCATAGTCACCACCACAACGGTAAAGTGTGCACAGAACATGAGACTAAATGCAGCTTTGGACCATTTTCTTGCTTGAGTTTGGGCTGTCCTGGTGAGGAAATTATGACATTCACATAAGGTTTATGAAGTCATTACATATCGCTCCAGATGCACAATGGTAAGGAGATTTGAGTTTAGCCAGACTGCAAACACACAACATTAATGAAGTTTGTGGCAGTCAGTGGCAGGGAGCTTCATCAACTTTAGGGGGCTTTTGGCTTCAGGACTACACGGATGGATGCTATGGCAAGACACATTTTGCCAGAGAGTAGCTCTGTCTTATTATGGCCCAATTCCTTCCCTGCTGTGGTATACTTCCATGGAAATGTGGGGTGAGCGTTCCGAGCCAAGCAACTGTGGAAAATCAAGCACCGTTGAAAGCCTGGGTTTCCACTCTGAGCTAGAATGTCAAAAAGGATGAGCATTTTGTATTGCAGCAAGTGTGATGCCTGCTAATGTTTTTATGTTCTGTCAAGGCATCACAAAGTAGACACAGACAACTGAGGAAAGCTTGGGTCACAAACCTTTATTATAATAAAGAGAATGTTGGAAAAAAGGCCTAACTTGCCCTATTCTAAAGTGGGGGACCCCTACCTAATTGAAACTAATAGTCCATGTCAGGATGTCCAACACAAATCTGTGTGTGTCCAAAACCTATACTTGCACTTACAACTACTTAAATATAATAATGTCACCATCAAAATGAAAAGTGTTCAAATAACAGTTCAGAGCTTCTTCCAGCTCTTGTTGGAAAAGGGGGGTTTCCCTTTTCCAAGATTCAGGATGGTTCACTTTGTCAAAAATAGGGGTTCCCTTCCCCAAGCTTTCAAGTGTCTCAGTGCTCCAAAAACAACACAATTCCTTAGGATAATGTTCGGCTTTTATGGCAGAGTTGCCTTTCACCGATTTTACCAATTTCACAAAAGTTCAGTTGAATAATATCAAATCACCCAACTTATCCTTGACTGTCAGACACAATCGTATGGATGAGTTAATGAGTTAAGTGGCTTTGTCTTAGGTGGGTGCATTCGGTCTAGGCATAGTTGTCAGACCACACATTCCACCCATCAAAGGTCAAGCAACCGACTTGCATTATTGACTGCTTCTTCACAGTTACACTGCCACTGTTTCAGCTTCACACTGGTATTGGTTGTATCCTCTTGGAGCTTTCTCAATAATTGCTTTGCCACCATTCACTTGTTATACTTTCAAATATTCTCAAAGCTTTTGCCACTATTTTCTCTTTGAGTTTACACAGTTTCTTATATTCGTATGGCACTTGGCAATGCTTGTTTTCTTTGGCTTACACATTTCACAGTTCCTTTTCTATCAGGGAATATCCCCAACTGCTTTCAATCCAAGCTTTATTCAATCACCCTTGCTTTATTTCGGTTCAGTATTCAAAACATAAGGCTTCATTTCATTCCATTCAAGCACATTGCACATATTGCCATCAAATTCCCAGTTGACTCTCATGCTGGGAATGTGCACCCTGCTCATGGGTGTTTTCACAACTGTCAAAGACATCAGTTTCCCCGGCCCTCTCTTGGCCTTTCATCCTGTTCAAAGTTTGGTATTCACAAATCTTTTTACTCAATTTTATCAACCTTCAGGTTATCATACTGTCAAAAGTATTTCTTTTAAACCGGACCAGCATTTCCATTGCCTAAACGGTGCTACGCTGACTTGCAGAAAGCACACGGTTCACCCTACAATGACCAAGAATCATCAAGCTCCTTTGACTCACCAGGTGTCTGAGTGCTGCTCTCTGTGCCGGCTCGGCACACCTCTTTTCCAGGATCTCTACTGCCTCGTTTGTATGGAGAAGGAGTCCCTCTGACTCATGGAGGTCTGTAGACCAGCTCTCCTAGTTGAGACCTTTCCCGCTTTCGAGCGCCTGGGTGATTCGCGCATGCTTCTCCCTGGTCTCATCTATTGCTTCTCCTGCAAGCTTTCCACGGGTGATTTCATTAACCTCACCTGAGCAGGGCATTTATACCGCCGTACAGGCCCCAGGTGCAGGCAATATTCCTTTGTATTTAATTTTATTTTATTAGAACGTATAAAGCACATTTATCCAAAGCGCTGTACTGAGCATTAAAACAACAGTACAAAAAATATGAAAAGATGAGGGAATTCAAATATCAATTCTGAAAACATACAGTCGAGGACAGAGAAAAAGATGCTTTTTTAAAGAGACATTGCAAAGAGAAAAAACAGTAATAGAATGGATAGGAAGAGGAAGAGTGTTCCAGTGGAGAGGAGCAAAAAGCTGGAAAGAGCGAAAGCGAGACTGAGCACAGGGTGGACGAAGAACCGACAGCTGGAATAGACAAGAAGAATGAAGAGAACGAGAAGGGGTATTAAAGGACAGGAGAGTGCTAAGGTAATAAGGGGCTAACCCATAGAGAGATTTGAAGATGAGGCAAAGAAAATTAAATTTAAGTTGAGAGTGAAAAGGTAGCCAGCCAAGAGAGGCAAGTGATGCTGAAATAGAATCCCATTAGGAGAGAAGGCAAAGAAGACAAACACAAGAATGATAAATAAATTTCACAGAAGCCAGACGAGATGAGGGGAGGCAAAAAAGTGTATTAGAGCAATAGAAAAGTCGAGAAAAAATAAGAGAGGAAATAAGCAATTTGGTTGCATGAAAGGTGAAAAAAGAGCAAGCTTTGCGAATGTTATGCAAATGAAAATGGCAGGACCGGGATGTATGGGAGATAAAATGGGTACAAGAGAGATTAGAATCCAAGTACAGACCAAGATTTCGCAAAGTGGGGGAAATTGAAAGAGTAGAGGATGGAAAGGAAATAGATGGATGCAGGGAAAAAAGAATTGGCAGGGAAAAATAGAACCTCAGTTTTCCCAGCATTCAAAGTGAGAAAGTGCAGTGACATCCAAGATTTGATAGCAGAGAGACAGGGAGAAAGAGTGTGGTTAATTTCTGGTGTGAAAGAAGAAAACCATATGAAAAGTTGAGTGCCATCAGCATTAAGGTGATGAGAATTTCCAAAAGAAGTGATAACAGGAGCAAGTAATGACATATATATTGAAAATAGAAATGTACCCAAGACAGAGCCTTGGGGAACACTGTGTTCAAGAGGAAGAGGTGACAAAGTTGTCCCATCCCAGGAAACTGAAAAAGTTCTATTAGAAAGGTAAGAAGAAAACCAGGAGAGACCAGAACCATTAAAACCAAAAGAAGAGAGTCAAGAAGTAAAGAGTGATCCACAGTATCAAAAGCAGCTGATAGATCAAGAAGAATAAGACACGTGGATTGTTTGGAGTGGGGAGCAGAATGAAGAGAGTTAAGAAAACACAGTGCAGTCTTGGCGGAGTGACAGGGACGAAATCCGGACTGCAAATAAGGAAGATGGCAACTAATTAACAAAAGAAGAGATTTGGGAGTAAACAAGACGTTTGAGGAGCTGAGATAAGTAGGGAAGAAAATAAATGGGGTAGAAATTTGAAACAAGAGTGTTAGCACGGTTTTTTTTTAGTATAGCATGCTTGAACGCAGTAGGGAAAGTAGCTGTGGGGAGACAAATATTAAAGAATGAAACAAGAAAAGGTATGAAAGAAGGCTAGATTAAGGGAATTAAAGCAGATGGAATATGATCCATAGGAGCTGCTGTGGGATGCACTTTGGCCAATAAAAGAGTAACATCAGAATTGGATACGGGAGCAAAGTCGGATTTACTGCATTACGGTCAAAGTAGTCGGCATCCCCCTTCCTTGTCCCAGTAACAGTGTGGTGTTTGTGTATGTCTGAATAAAGAGAGTATGCATGGCAATGGGTCGACACTTCCTCGTCTCAGTACCGGACTGGTGTGTATTGGGAGATTGTTTTCCCAAATAATAGGGAAGGTATTGGTGTTACCCTATAAAGGCTTGGGAAATATTTGACTCCTTATAAAAGGGAAATGGGGGATACTGTGTCTCACCCAAGGGTGTCGCATCCCCATTCCGCAGGTCTCCTACACCCAGGTGATCCTCCCTCACACATCCACACCCAGGGTGAGGATGCAAAAGTGATGGCCTTTCCCTGGCCACCTGGGAGGAGGATATATTGGGGACAGAAGTGAGGACACCCTCAGTTTTCTCACAGTTCCTACACGGTTATTATAGTTTTTGGCACAGGGAATGCAAAAGTGAGAGATGTTAAATATTGTACTAAACAAGGCCCTTTTTATTTTCTGGGAAAGATTTCCAATGTTTACAATACACACATTTTGTGTCCACAACAGTACATAGGACATCTCCATTTTCTAGATCCATTTTACTGAAGATTGTATATTCAACAGAAGACTAGTCCATGAGGATGACATGCCTTTGTCGAAAAACGATTATTGCATAAAAGCAGTTTGTTGGTTAGAGCTTCCAGATCTATGTATTATAGAAACAACTTACACTCAGCAAACCTACCATCCATGGCACAGCCTGAAAATATGAAGGTCGCATCAACCCACCACTGGGGAGACCTCAGTCAATGTACTGAAATTACATATCAGCACCTACAATCTCCCCTCCTAGCCCGTTTGGAATGGACTGTCTTACCTGTCACACATCCAGAACCTAAGGTCCTTATGTAGATAATAGGTCCATAAAACCGTTATGATATTTGTGCTAAGAAGGCCGTTAGAGCTATCCGAAGTGGACAATCGGGACAAAGCACTGTTCAATGGAAAATAATGCATACAAATCATGTTTCAAGAATCCGATTCTATAATGAGTCATTGAAGCCTTGGTACAGAGGGCTGTAACAGCTGTTATCATCCCACAAATGAGTTATGGGCCCAATGTAAATCAGATGGTGTACAACGTTGCGAAAGCCTGATAAAAACGCAGCATGAGCTTGTTGCAGCCCTCTCCAATAGGGCTGTGATGCCATTATATTACGTTAAACACACACAAATAAACATCAAAGGTCGGAAACACAAGCAAATAGTTCCAGGGGGTGCTTAGAACCGAGCATTCATTTGGAATGTTGGCAAAGAAATGTGAAGCTTTGTAACAGTGGTTAAGGCCCTCTTCTGACCCATTGTTTACAATCGGCTGCTGCCATCCTGATGTTCTCGTGGTGGACATTCGCGGAAAAATCTGCATATATGTTGGCAGCCCTCACCAGTATGCCCGTATTGAATATGCGCATGTAGAGCAATAGATTTTATTTAATATCCAAGGCATGACGTTACTATTAATAACACAAACAAATCTACTGCCCTGTTTGTATTTTGAGACACAAGACACTATGGAAGAGATTAATTACATTAGATGCCAAAGAGCACTGGGGAAAAATGTTAATGTTCACGCAGATTCCTAATACCGAAGCAATACTTCATACCTGAGGTCAGCATCTGTCATCATGCTAAGCACGCAAGGGAATAACAGGAGAATATGTAAAACCAGTGCTTCAGAAAAAATGATGTGTTAGGTCTTATTTGCATGAAGTCCAATCGAATTTGGCCCAGCACAGTACACTCATATCAGAGTCAAGGTCATTCAAGATTTGTAATATTAAATGCGTCATTCTATCTTGGTCCTGGCAAACTCTGTCTCAGACAACTAGCGCAGGTCATAAACCTTAGGAATTCAGTCTGCGGTAATACATAATTTACAATGCACATCATTCTTTGAGGCATTTTCCGTGACATTTAGGCATTCGTTTTTTCCAATAGTTTTTCTGCAAGTGTAAATTAGCCTTTCGCAGGATACCTGTGGAACATTAATTGTTCTTTGAAACCGTATCGTTCCTAAATATCTTTCCTAAATTAAGTCATGCCCTTTGAAATGTTTCTGCAGTTTCCAGCGTTTACAGCCTTGAATCCACTATAAATTATTCCTGAGAATTCAATGAGAACGTCTGCCTGTAAAGTTAAAAAGCATTAAACGACCTTGCGTTGGTTTCCCTTAAAGAGGAGGCAGGGATGTAATTTTGCCAAAATGCCAAGGGTAGCGGAAGTGACATCACATGACCCTTGACGCCCCTGATGACATCACAGGAAGTGATGTAATCTCCACTGTGATGGCAAACAACCTTCTGATTATTCAGATGTGTATTCCACCGTGTTTCCAGGCCCTCTCATTTCAGCCAGATATAAGAATCGAGGCACAGAAGAAGCCATGATTTGCCCACGATCACACTTTGGGGCATGTCATTTTCCATATTCGACATGGGGTCTATATGTAAAACATACATAATGCAGTACGTGTATCAGGGTAACCAACATATCTAACACAGGCTACAGCTAGTGTATGAAACATCTATAGATCCATGGACACAGAAGTATTAGTAATATATGGCCTTGCTTGGTTAAACTAGCCAAAAAAGCTGGGACCTGGGTAGGCGTGAACTGCTGTTTAACCAGGAGCAAAATGCTGCATGAGCAAGACCTGAAAATTAAATCATTGACCAGGATTTAGTATCAACAAAATTCCCTGGTTATAAATGTGTCTATGAGTCAGCTACCACTACCATAGAAAAAACCTATTATTCTGGTCTGCGTTAACACAGTGGAGTGCACCTGATAATGTTATCTTTGCTGTAGTTTAAAACCTGGGAAAAGTTATTTTAATATACCCAAGACCTCCAATAGTTTTTATTATCCAAGCATAATACTTGGTGCCATGTAATATAATTGCTGCACAAATAAATCTGTGGCACCACACAGTTATTTTAAATTGAAAACACCCACAAGTTGCCTCTCACCCGGGGACTCACTGGCAGACTTCAAGACGTGCACTGCACACTACCCCTTTGTAAGACCCAGTGGTGTCCAAAGGCGTAGCACAAAACATGACGCAACATGTGTGAGCAACGATGTGGGGGCCCAACTAAGCTCCTTAACAAAGCACAGGGCACACCACAGCCTGGCTGGCCCAGACCACCATTTTTGCGCAATGTCCATGATGATATTCCGCTGCAGGGGCATGCACTACTGCAAGTGAAAGAAGGAAATATGCTTTTTAGAGCTTAAATGTTTCACATAGCATAGATGTGTCCACAAATATACCAGCCACCAGTGGTGGCTGGTGAGTTGTTTTTTTGGAGGGTGTAAATATTTGCCACAAGCACAGCAAAGGAGCCCAAACTTACGAAAATGGGTTGGGGGAATCAGGAGGGATTCTTCTCCCTCACCTGAGAAAATGTTTTGAATAGTGGGTTAAAATGATGCATTACACTGCACACTTTCTGTGAATATGTGGGTAAAAGGCCAACAATCATTTTGTTTGGGTGTAGGGTATATCATGATAAAGTGCAATAGATGCAAGTCACCAAAAGTTCACAAGGCATTTTCCCTGCAATATATGCCAGTATAAAAAAACATTTTCATGATGGCTGTGCCCATACATTTCCATGCTGGCTCCACCCGCATATGCTAGTATTCCCTTATAAGACCATACTCAAGATCACTTTAAAATGTTTTTTATAGTATCATTACTGGCACTGGGCACACAACTGTATCAGACAATATATGCCAGTACTCCTATGTAAGAACATACTCCTGTTGGTTTGGCCATTAAAAGTGACATGTCACAGTATGAAAACCTGTCTAAACTAGTTCCAAATTTAGCGAGTTTAGAACCTTAAGAACACTTATCATGCTTAATTCATCATAGATGTTCGGGTATTACAAAAAAAGTGATGCTACAGTAAAAAAAATATACAGGCTGCTACACCAAAATATCAGTCTAGCGAGGTAACACTACTTATCATGCTTTCCTTTTTAAAGATGCTGAGTAATACATGTCATGCCACAGTAAGCAATTGCTAGACTGACTGCAACAAAATGCCAATTTAGCCAGTTAATGATACAAACGAACAGGATCTGCCCGAAAATACCAGTAAAACATGCAAAGTCAATGTGGGAAAATGCTCCAGTGATCCTCTGTCTCCCAGGCCCGTACACACACATGTACACATGTATCCCCTTTCACCCACCAGCCATTCACCCATACATCCCGCTCATATTCATTCACACTGCATTCACCACACAGGCACACACCCAACCCCCACCAAGAATATTCAAACACACACCACCACATGAATACTCATTCACCCACCGGTCACTCACTCAGACCTTCTCTTACATCCACTCATTGCATTCTCTACACAGGCAGGCACGCACCCACCCACCCAGACCATTCAAAAACACACCATCACATTCATACTCATCGACCCAAAAGCCACTCACTCATACAACTTTTCTTACCTCCACTGTGAGAAACCTGACAGTGTTCTCCCTCCTATCCCCTCAGTATCTTCCAGTTGGCCAAGGAAGGGCCATCACTTAGGATCCTGACCCTGGGGGTGAACATGCAAGGGAGGATCTCCTGAGTGGAGGGTCACAAAGGATTGGGAGGAGGATACCCAAGGGCGAGACATGGTATGCCCCCATTCCCAATAATACCCAACCCACTCTCCCTCAGCCATCATGGGATATTTTTAATCTCACCCCATGTCCCCCTCCCCATTTCCAACAAATATTGAGACAAGGAGGAGGCAACTAAGAGCAGTAAAGAGTATCCATAGAAACAAGATGGGCAAGTAAGGGAAACCTACTATAGAAATAACTCAAGTTGTCCCACTAATAGTCAGGCATGGTCAAGCATTTAATACTGACCACTCACACCTGACACCACTTGACTGTTCTTGCAACTATAAAAGGTGTGGCTTTTCACAAGGAGGAGAAAGCGTGGATATGCTGTCTGGATGCGAGCAGCCACAGAGCAGAGAGCAGCAGGAGTGGAAGCCTGCAGGAGAACAGCATGCCAAGATGTTGGCCTGGTGTTTGTGAGAGGCTGCAGCATGGCTAGAGAGTCGTGCCTCCAAGAAGCCAGTGTAAGGCAGCCTATATCCTGCTAGTGATGTTCAGCAGAATGCTCATTCCATTGGGATGTGTACCGGTCCCAAGTGAGTCTGAGGGGCAGGTGGTGAAACCCTGACCTCAACCCATGTATGCAGATGAACCACTTGTCAACATGATGCTGCACCGTGAGTGAGAGAGAAAAACTCGGGAGCGTGCGTTTGACTGAAGCGGAGCGAGAGAAAGGCACAGTTTTAAAGCTACACGGAAATAAAGTATATGAAGGACAGAAAAGTGATAAGGAGAGCTAGAAAAGTAGAAAGAGGGAAGTAGCAATGGTGGCGCGGAAAGAAAACTAAAAATAAAAGAAAGGGATTTGAATAGTACAGAGTGTGCATGATAGAGGACAGTCTTATCAAGTGTGCAGGAAGCACAGGAAAGAAACAAGCACGTGCAAGGGTGCACAGTAAGAGAAAAGCAAGCAAAGGAAGTAGCAAGAATGCACAGTGAAAAATAGGAACAGCAAAAAGGAATGTGCAAGCATGCATGAGGAAGAAGTAAAGCAGAGCAAGAGGGGTTCCAGAAGCATCTGTAGGTGAAAGGTTTAAAAGGGGGTTAAGGATCAGAGTGGTCAGGCATAGGTGGAGTAAAGAACCAGCGGGTTTCGAAAGTCTCTAATCGTACCCAACATTTAAAGTGTGTGTGAAACAACTATATCAAAAAGCAAGGTACATCCTGACAAGCTGAACTTGTGTTTGAAACCAAAAGGGCCCTAAGCTTGGGGAAGGGAAACCTTTAGAGACGTAACAAAGTGGAATACCTATTATTTTAGTATTTAAAAGAAATGGTACATCCTAAGAAGCTGAACTTGTGTTTGAAACCAGAAGGGGCCTACACTTGGGGAAGGGAATCCTGAGAGACATAACAAAGTGGAATACCTATTATTTTATGATCCTGAAGGAAAATCAAAGTACAGTCTGAAAAAGCTGAATTTGTGTTCGAAACTGAAAGGGGCCAGAGTTTGGGCAAGGGAATCCTGAGAGGCCTAACCAGTTGGAGACTTATTGTTTTGTAGTGTTGAAAGAATTGAAGCTTGGGGAAGGGAACCTCAAGGAACCCAAAGATGCCAAATGTATTTGAGAATATTGCAAGGGCTCTGTGGAGAAGGTCATATGAACAGCCCTTTTTGCTTGAATTCTTTTTTGTGACATTGACCAAGCTACACAGGTGTGAAGACTACCTGAAACCAACCTTGGTTTCCTATTTTTCCGTTGAACCACTGTTTTCTTCCTGTTTAAAGTCTCCCTATCCCATTTCTGTACAGAGTGATGGCAAGCATAGGTTTAGACACATACTTTTATTTTGGACTATCAGACATTAGCAGCCTTTAGAAACATTAGTTAAGGGAACCATTCCTTTAGAGTTGGGGCCAGTTGGGTATTACACCAACCCAGGAACCTTGGTAAATCGAATTGCTGAAACTAACTCCTTTGAGTCTGCGTCTCTCTTGATACCATGCCTGTCTAACACCACCCGTTGCATTCTCTACACAGGCACACACCCACCCACCCAGAACATTCAAAAACACACATCACATCACATTACTTCTCATTCACCCACCATTCACGTACATAAATCTGACTTCCACTTCATGCATGCAAATTATACATCACATTTTTAAAAAAAAGGGCTTCTTACAACTTTCTTGCAGCTTTGGTTGATCCTTCCAGGACACCCTCGGCTCCTATGTGCTGCTCAGAAATAGGAACCAGGAAGCTGCAAGAGCTTCCTGGTTCCTGTATGTGAGCTCTAAGGAAGCTGTCATGACCCCTGCCCCTGGCCTTGTCATACAGGCCATCTGGGCTGCACCATGGTCTTCTATCATGACCTCAAGGGCCCCATCATGTTCCCCAAGACTCTCCTGGAGTTAGTCCTGGCGCCTTGGGCGCCAGGCTCATATGGGAAGTCAGAGAACTGGGACTCACGATAGCCTTTACACAACATGGATGCCCCCGCAAAGCTCAGTTCTAGAACTGAGATCTGCAGTCTAGCATTTTAGGTGTGGTCAGGCCTGGGGGCACCTGGGATACCTGCAGGCTATATAAGCCATGCCCAAGCTGGGGAACATGCTTCGCGTTACTCAGCTGTTGCAGCGTGACACCCACCGCGGTCAGTTGGAATCCTCATCTGAATCCCTGGCCCAACTACCTGCAAGAACAAGAACACTGTTAGTATTTGCTTACCTGCAAGTGATCCTTACATCTGTCCTCCACTCCTGAATCCGAACAACCAGCATCTCAGCAAACTCTCTCTCTATCTTGAAAGCCGCAACATGGAAGAAAGAGAACGGAAAAGCAGCATTAGTAAGCGTTTATTCTTCGGCATTGAAAAACAACCAAAAAGGCGTACGCTTACCTGGACTTGACTTGCTCTTAGCCCACATCCATCCCGGGCCATTTAATGACCTGCTAGAAGAAAGAAAAGGCTGATTAACACACAGAAGTTCTAGCAGGCGGCACGTGCAACGCTTTACTCACCACGCTCCCTCTTCTCGGCAGCATACATTTCTGGCACATTGTGGCGGCCTGCAACAAAGAGAAAACAAACAGGTCAGCCCAAGAAAGGCATATAGCGCCACGCTTCGCGCTTTCGCTTACCATCTCATGCACAGCCCCAGGCAGCACGGCAGCACCGGAACTCCTTTTGCACCTAAGAAAGAAGTAAAGACATTAATAGGGGCAATTGCAAATAAAAACTACCAAAACAGCAGACTTACCTGACGAATGGAGTCACAGCAGGTCTGGACTCTGAGGGGCCCGCACCAGGGAAGCAACCAGGTTGCGACGCGCCCATCCACAATGCACCCCCACACAGAACAGCAGGACGGAGAGCGCACCATACCAAAAACCCAGGCGAGGAGAGCACTAAGGGGTTGTTGGGTCCACAACGGATGTGGGCTCCGGGCTAGAAGAGACAATAAAGCTAAACCCAAACTCCTGTGTTTTAAGACCTGGTCCTCAGCCAAGCAAGAGTCCAAGGGAGTGGGTCCAAGGATAGAAGCGGTCCAGCCAGACTGGGTGGCGTCCCCTTGGATATCAGGTGAGCGTTACAGAAGCCAAGGAAGAAGGGGTTGGAGCTGAACATGGTATGTGACATGTGCCACAAGTCACGATCATCTCCAACGCCAACCCCTACTGAGCACCTTCCTGCCCAGCCTTCACCCTGATGGGTGAGGACTGGGCCGGGGACCCACCAGACCTGGTGTGTCAGGGCCCCCTGCACCATGGAGGCTCCCACTACACGAGGAGATTCCATTTTTTTTATTATTTATTTTATTTGAGGTCACAAGGGAGTCCCAGGGGTTGCAGCTGCAACCCCCGAATGACATCCTTGGGAAGGAGTGAGAAATATATTACATGGCCTGTGGTAGCAGCCATGTAGTTATGGTTAAATTGCTAATCCCTTAGGAAGAGCACTTTTTGGGTGGCTTATTACTTTGCTCCCCCTTGACGAATGATCATCAAACTTTGCAAAAAAAGTATATGGCCCACTCTGAATTTTTGTTGCAAAGTTTAGTGAGGTCTGGTGCAGGGGGGTCAAAGTGATAAGGGGGTTCCCAAAATTTATTTTTTTCTCCATAGAGTGAATGGGGAAAAAACTTTGCTCACGCCTACAGCTCAAACCGCTGGAGGGATTTGCACTAAATTTGTGGCAGGAGTAGCGGCTTGGTCCCAAAAACATGCTTTTGTTAATTTGGTGGAAATTCATCCAGAAGTTTTTTTTTTAAACAACCTAACAGTAGGTCTCAAAAGATTAGTGATATCTATTTCCGCACCGCGGACAAGACACCGATTGGCTAATCGACCTGAGTCATGTCCGCAGACACAAGACGTGTTCGCTGATTGGCTGGGATGAAGCGTGAGGTGCATCACAATGTTTTGATGCGCCTGCCATCTTGGATCCATGGACATCCGCGGACAGTGCGGCGATGAACGGGGAAAAAATACAACTTCGGGGAGTGTGCCGGTATGTAAGTGTGCTTGGGGAGGGTGTGTAAGTAAAAGATGGGTCAAATGCTGTATTTGTTGAGGTGGCAGGTGCCCCTGATGTGTTTGTCATGTCCGCGGTCTTCACGACTGTCCGCGGACATAACAAATGCACTACTGGCTATTTTACTTTAATATGTATTGGTTTTTGGTTGTTAGTAGAGCATTGATTGTAATTAATATCCCGTATAAGTAGCCTATATATCACAGTTTACATTTTTGATTGTATGGTGTGTTATGCTGCGGTGGTTGTGGCCATGCACGCAAGACTCTATGCCCTGACTACAACCACTGCAGCATAACACACCCATACAATCTAACATCCATCAAATATCCACAAATCAAATGTTTGTGTACTGTTTGATTTGTAGAGTTTGTATGTGAAGTTTTGGCTAAATCATGAAATTAAGATTGTAGAGTTTGGTAACAAGCACTGCACTATAACATATCCATGGAAGTAAACATTTTTGGATTGTGGTGTATGGTTAGATGTTTGCTTGAATGGTTGTGTTATGCAGCAGTATTTGTGATTTGAATTATTATAAACTTACTGTATGACTTTTTGTGGTTAGATATATTTTATCATGATTTGGGTAACTGGAGCAGATTTTCTTTTTCAATTTCTGTGATAAAAGAAAAGATCACATGTTAGTGTAGGTAGTTCATAATGAGTTATTGCATTGCATACTAGACATGTCTGCATTATTTAGACCCTCATATTTACTGCTTTAGAAGCAATATATTTCAAACCATTGTACTTTGCAATTTGTTCAGTTTCTGTGTTTGTTTATTAAATCATTGAGTCTGTGGGAAAACAAATCTATGCTGGATTAAAAAAAAACATTTTTGTTATGGTACAATATATTTCTTACTTTGTTTTCAGTGCTTATTTGTTGTTTTATGCTAATCTTTTACTGTTGGCTTGTTGCAGATTTTTGGGGGCAGTTAGATATCTGTTGGCATATTCTAACTGTTTATTTTGTTATATTTTAGTGGTATTGATTTATCTGTTTGGTTGTTGCAGAATCTTGGGGCAGTTCGATACCTGTTGGCATATTCTAACTGTTTATTTTGTTATATTTTAGTGGTATTGATTTATCTGTTTGGTTGTTGCAGAATCTTGGGGCAGTTCGATACCTGTTGGCATATTCTAACTGTTTATAGTTTTCTAATTGAAGTTTTGTTAATGTTTATGCACAGATTAGTTATTAAATTTTGGTTTTAAGAATATTAAATAAATGTTTATAAGATTTCCTGGTAATCTCTGCTTTAAAGTAGTGGTACTATCATTACATTCGAACCATCCACAATTTTTTTAATGTATGCAGTGTAGTGACCTGCATTGGTTGTGGCTCCTGCGTGGTAGATTATACCTTTTATTTTGAAGGTTTTCTTACAAAGTGATACTTGACCATGTGTGAATCCAGTCAGCTAGCAGTTGTTTTTGGTACCATCTGCATTGTAACGTAAAAGCATTAGCATTAGTATTACATATTTACTATGTGTCTGTATTTGCAAGGTGGAGCGATTATCGGAATTATCGATAATCTGCCATGGTTTGCATTTTGTACAAGTTGCTGAAATGGAATGGATTCACAGTTAGGTATTGATACATACACAAAGCGTTCATTTGGGATTTGTTCCTGTGCTACATGGTTGCAGAGTGTGCATGTATGTTTCCAGATATATGAAATATGAACAATTTCATTTATAGGTATGTTTTTGTTTTCCATTAAGTACATTAGAAATTCTTGTGGTTCGTCTTGTGAGTTTATAGTGAATTTGACCATTCCAGCACATTAGTCCAATTCTTGCTTATCCCATAACACTGTAGGTGTTGTCAAGATTGTTGGTTGCATTTCTATGAAGGACTATCATTTGCAAAAACAATTGGTCTGTATTGTGTAAGTAAATGTTGTCAATAATTAGTGGCAATTGGAATAGAATATTTATTGCTACATTTGCACAGCAATTTACACCAGGTATATATGAAAATTTGAATGGACCTGATAGTTCTGTGTCCAAGTAATTTTTTAGGAGTGTAGGTTGCTTCTTTGAAGAAGTACTTGAGTTCCTTTGAGCAGTAGATTCTTCTTTGGTTGTAGTAATTGATGAAGTATTCACTTCGTTTACTCTCTTTAGAGGATTTGCAGTGAGATCTTGTTGTGTTTCTGTTTGAAGTACTTTTCTTTGACAACGTTTTGCTTTTTGTGGAACAGGATAGGTTTTTAGATGGGGGTGCACAGTGAAGGTAGTCTATTGTATTCTAGAATGCAAGGAATATCAGCATTTACTATAATTGCATCAAAGTTGATTAGAAATAGTCTGTCAAGTGTACGTAAGCGTGATAGTGCTACATAGCTTATGCCTTCTTTAAAGACTGTGTTCCCAATATCTATCAATGCTTTATCTAGGGTAAGACCTTGTGATTTGTGAATGGTGACTGTGTATGCTAGAGTTAGAGAAAATAGTTCTCTGCGTACATACATGTCTTTGAAAAGAAGGAATTGGGCTGTTGGGTGTCCTATCCTTTTAACTTCTGATAGTTTGTCAAAGAGAATATTGACAAACTGAATGTTGTTGGCTTTCAAACATACCCACGTGACAACAACTGTACCAAGTGCTCCATTAACTAGTCTTTGCTCCACATCAAGGTTATGTTTAAGCATTACTCTACAGTTTAAAGATAATTTTAATATTTTTTCCAAACCAGCTGTGTTGGCGATAGAGTTTTCTAAGGTAATTATTCTTGTTGTGGCTTGTTGACACATGGGTAGTGTCATACCATGTACGTCCAGTTTTTCTGTGGAGCAAATTTCAATTATTGGTTGCATTTCTTTTTTTAACATTGTTTCATTGAATTTGGAACAGCTTGCAAGAGTTGGCAGCAAGGACATACAATTGACATTTTTGTGTGCTAATTTTTCCATGACATCAGTAGTACATGAGTTATGGCCATAGAGTGCATGGATGTGCTAGGTTTTTAAAATTGACTGTGCTTCTTGAGATAGCACACCAACTTTAATACTTTTTAAAATGTTGGCGAATGTGATGACTGCAGATTGGCACATGTTTTCTGTTTATTCTCTGTATTGGAAATGTTGCCAAAGGTTGACATTTCCTATGCTGCCAACAGTTTTACAGCAGAGTCTGTGCCCTAAGGTTTTAAAAATAGGTTCACCTTTCACTGGTATCAATTGAAGAAGATCTCCGAAAACAACAATGTGTTTTCCTCCAAAGAGCTCATCATAGTCTGTTTTGAGTACCTCTTGTAATCTGAGGTGAATCAAAGCCAACATTAGGTTGGAGACCATGCTCACTTCATCTATTAGTAGCATTTTCATTTGTTTCCAAACTCTGTGTAGTTCCATTGCAGCTTCTGTAGAAAGTTTGTAATATTCTGGTTAAATGGTCTGCAGCTTCATAGCAGCCACATTCTCTGAGAGAGCATTTTTATGCTTAAGCTGTACAATTTCTGTAACACTGTTTTGTCAGATGATAGGTCATCCCAGAGGTCTTGAAGCTCTGTTTTTTCTGCTTTTGTCAAGTAGGCTGTAACATATCGTGCAACTGCATTGGAATTGTCTGAAATGTACTGCACATCTATGTTTGCATTCCAGAAGAGGGCAATGATTGCATTGTAATCATTGATATGTTTTGCTTCTTCTGTTCTTTTTATGTAATATGTGTTCTTAGGTGCTTTACCTTTGACACTATGTCTAACTGAAGACATGAAGTTGTTTACTTGACCTGTTGCTGTAACTGGTCTAGGGAAACCAAAACGGCATTTGGTGTAGTATTTCCCTTTTCAACAACAATATTTCCCACATTTATGTCTTTGAAATTGTAAAATTTGTGCATGAAGGTCACTATTTGTTGTTTGTGAAGGAATTTCACAAGTGACATATTTTTTGATAAACTCTAAAACAGTGGCATCACTGTCTTGACTAAATTTTGGAGCATCTTTAATCCACAAAAGCATGTGGATGTGTGGTGCTCATTTGGCTTGGTATTCTTTTCTCCAAAAGAAGTGTTCCACTTCTCTGAGGGGAGGAACAGTTTTATTACAAATAAAGTGTAGCATAGCAATGAAGTGATAATGGAAATATCTTGAAACATTAACAGGATCTAGAGAGCAGAGTTCTCTAGGTGTTAGTATATCTATGTTTGTTTTGTTTTTGTTTGCTTTGCGTAGGAAATCATGTAAATCTTCCCATGCATATTCTGCACAACGTAATGTAACAATCCATGTGGGTGGGCCAAGGTTTCTTATCATACAACATATATCTCTGTGACTTTGGAACCAGTATTCTTTTGTACCACGCATGTTTGCTAACAGATTTGTAGTGCTTGATTGTAGAATCTCGTCTTTTTCTTGTACTTTTTGTAGTAATTGTGTAACTGACATATTTTGAAAATGGGTACCTGATTTCAGTGAATGTGCAACTCCTTAGCATAGAGTTGCTAATTCACTTTCAAAGAGTAGGTGGATTGTGTATTCCACATTTTGTCTAAATATGGAATCTTCAGAATACATTTGTAAAGAGCAGTATTCTGATGTTGTTATCTCAGTGGGTCTATCATTGTACCTTCCTCCTATCCCAGTAGGAAAGAGTAGAGGAAAAGCATGTGCTTCTATACTTTTTCCCATATGCTGATTGGTGATCCTTTGGTTTGTCACATCTGGTACATTTCCACTGCATCATCTTTGGAGTCTATAGAGTGTAATGGATAAATTGTATAATTACTAAAATATTGGATACTGTAGCAAGATCTAGAAGTTGAAATTGACCAGTTTCTGGTGACTCTTCAGTTATTTCAGTGGTTTTCCTCAGGTTTCCTCAGGTTGCCTCAGGTTTCCTTCAATATTAATTTCTTTGTAGTATTCATTATTGTCTTTTAGATATTGCAAGGCTTGTCTAACTTTATGTAAGTCCACAAGTTGTTGCCAATTTATTTTTTCTTTTGTAGGTACACCATTTACTAAGACAATTAAAGGTTGATCTATTGGACGTTGCACTCCCAGAGTGTGTTCAATTTCTTTCAGATATAATGTTAAATGAACTACTTTGCCACTAATTCAGAGTGAGGTATTTCTGCTGTTTCTAGTTGAAGGCATATTATTGCTTGAAATGGGTGTACTGTTTGAAATATGATGCTCTCATATAAATTGAGTTGTTGCAGGGGTTTTGGTAGTAGGAATAATTCCAAGTTATTTGTGATAGCATGTGAAGGAGTTTGGTTGTTGTCAAGTTTTGCAGTGCAGTAACTGCAAAGTATTAAGGGATCAGTTGTTTCATATTTATTTTCTGCTATAAGGTAGAGAGCTAATTCAAACCATTTGGAATCTTCATTGTCTTCTATTTTGTATGTTATGTCTATAGTTTTTGTGCTACGTTTATAAAAAATTCTGCGGCAACACACACACACACATGGTTTAATACTTAAGCAGATGCACTTTTACATTTTAATATTAATTTTTTATATGTGTGTAATAGAAGGTTGCAATCTGTACGATTTTTGCTAGTCAGTTGTAAAGCTATTGCATTTTGTAAGTGGCTTTCACTTCCAAAATATTTTCTCTGGATATGCTCTATTTCTTCAAGTAGGTCTTTGGCTGTACCATGTAGAAGATTGTTATTTAAATTGGCTAGTGCTAAAGCAGGACTTTTAGCATAGAACAGTTTATGGACTAGATTTCTTATAGTTGAATGATCTGTTGATATCATTTTGATATGATGGAAGGTGCTTTTGCAAATAGGTCCTGAAATGCAGGCTAATGAATGCCCTTGTAGTCCTTTGGATTTCCGCACTGGACAGGTATCCATATGTTGTAGTAGTTTCATTTTGAATTTGTCTTTGCCTTCCACATACTTATTGAGGAACTGGCGTAAAGATTTTAAAGATTTTTTGGCAATGTTACACATTGACGTGCACGGCCATTTGTACACTGGACGTTTTGGTTCAGTTGAATGGAGAGGTGATAGTGAGTTTTCTGGGAATATTTTTGTAAGGAGCATTTCCTGTTCCATTATGGTATCATTACGTTTTTCATACCCAGGTCCACTGCTTTGTATGGTAATTGTGTTTGTTTGCTTTTGTTTGTATGCTTCTTAATTAAAATATGGTTCTGTGCTCGTGTTGTGACTCCATTCACCTCCACAGATATTTAAGAAGTTATTATTGTTGACATTTCATTTATTGAGAAGTCTTTTTTGTAGTTTAGTAGTTACTTTTGTTAGTGGTTTCATTCAGTTTAAACTAAAATAAATAACTTCCTTTTGAGATGGATTGCACTGTCTCCGAGAGCTTCTAAGATTAATTTTTTACAGTAGGTTTTAAGGGTTGTGCTTGATTTCTCTTCTGTTTTTACAAGATTCTGAAGGACTCTGTGGCAGAATTTCTTTTGTAAAATACTTTTTTTGATATGGTTACGTGTCACTACATCAGGATTTATAGGAGCAGTGTTAGTAGTAGTGGTAGATGAATTCTTGTTAATCACTTTCTGTTTCATTTTACGTTTTGAAAGAGGAGGCAACGTTTCTGTACTGGAAGCTTGTTTTGTTTCGCTTAATGACTATATTAGCTGTTTTGTTTGAAATTTTTGTACACATTCTGCTAGAGATGGATGATTATTTTGGACATTTTTATTTTGATTTGCTCTACTTTTGCTTTCTACGGACTTGCTTTTTGGTAGGCATTCTTTGGGGTCTGTTGGAAAAAAAGAAGGTATGGGTTGGGCTGTTGTGCAATGTATGTGTGCTGTGTGCATGAGTGTCTGAGTATGATGGTAAGGATGTATGTGGAGGTGTGTGATTGTGAAATGGCCAGCTACAATAAGTTGGGAAGGCTATTCTTGTATTTGTGTGTTACTATACTGGGTTTCAGATGACAATACAAAGTAAGCTTGTGGTGAGGAGAAGCACTAATACTAAATCTAATGGTATTGTATTAAAATAGTTCTTTGTTCTGCAATACTAACATTTTAGGGGTTGATTTATGGAAGTTGTGTGCCGAAAACCAGGGATGTGTGTGCCATTCTGCCCACAAATCCCTGTTTAACAAATGGGGATTTGTGGGCAGAATGGTGCACAAATCCCCGTTTTTCAGTGCACAAATTCCATGAATCAGTCCCACAGTGTGTTTGAATAACGATTAGAACATTATGGTAGTATTGTACTTGCTTTTATGTACGGAACAAGTAGGTTTCTTCTGAGTTGTTGTTTCTAGTTCAGATGCTGCTGCTTTTCAGGAGATTGGTCTTCACAGAAATTGTAAAAGCAAGAAGTTAGTGAATATGTGTGTTTATAGCACTGTTGTTAATTTATACATTGATTTTTATGTTTTGGTAGTAGTTGTGTTTTTTGATAAATGAACAGTTTCTTTTCCATATGTGCAGCCTGTATATTTTACTTATAATCTGTTGGTTGAACATGTTTTGCAAATGAGTATAATACTTAGCGTATGAAACTCACTTGGTATTTTAAGTCTGTGTTATTGGATGTTAGGAGATACAAGAAATAATTATATACTTATTTAGCTTTTTTATAGGGTAAATGGCAGAAACTGTATAGAAAAGCATGGAATGTATGCATTTGTGTGTAATAAAGCAGAATGATTTGATGTAGAGGCACTGGTATTATTTCAGTTAGGAGCTTTTCTAATGATAGTGTTTATCTGTGTGAGTGTATAAAGATGCATGGACTCATCCTGGCTTTGTGTAATTTTATGATGCACTACTGTTTTTATACAATTATATTGTTATTTCTCCCATCTTTTAATATGAAATTAAACTTTTTTAGATAGTTGTGTGTGTAAAAAAAGGATTTAGATAGCAGACTGGTTTCGAAGTGACAGTTGATTATAGCAGATGAGAAAAATGACAGTAACTTCATTTTATAGGTTATACAGGTTAAGTGGCAGTTACCCTGTTTATATGCATTTATAAGAGTTGTACTTGTACTGTGAAGACAATATGCATACCTGTAGTTTGTATTCATGCATGAAGCTGCAAGTTGAAATCGTGGAGACGTGTGCAGTGGTTTTTGTAGTAGGTGCTTTCCATTGACATGAGACTTGTACTCAGAGTGATCAACAGAACATTTGAAGTGCTGAGCTATGATGATGGAGTTAGATGTAGAGGTCTTGGGTGTGATTGGTGGATGGTTGTGTGACTGCTTAGCTGTATCCAATGAGCAGTAATGATAGTTCTTCCAAATGCCAAAGTTATTTTTTCTGGTTTAGTACCTAGGGCAATATAGGACACTAGTTCTGTTTTTTTGTCCTCAGCAAAACATTGCTACATATGCAATCAACCAAGGCATGTTTGCTTTCATGCTTGGAGCTAGTATGTTCTTTTGTAATAATGAGAACATTGATTGTGGTAATGCTGTTTATTTTAAAGAAGATGGTATTTCTTTATCTTGTATGGGAAATGCCATGCTGTTTTGGAACATATGGGTTGCTTTGGAGAAGCTTATGTGTAGATTTTAGGAGTGAAATAAGAAATGAAAACCAAAAACATAAAAGATGTCTCTCAAACATCTGCAAAAAAAACAGAGCCAACCTCAAAGGGGAAGTGAGGCACACTATTTAAATTTAAATTCATCACACTCAGATTTTTCGATATGTCCTTTGACATGACGGTTGTCCGCAGACAGCGCATATTACATACAGGGATTTTGGGGTGTAGAGGCATGCAAATGAGAATGAGCAGAGCAAGGGATTGGTCAATAAGGTTTACTGGGTGTGTTGTTTAAGGAGAGAGTTTGTCAGAAAGTCTTTTTCCTGAGAGATGAACAGATAGCTATTGCTGTGTGTTTTAGAAAACAGATTATCTGGATTTTGGGAGACTCATGGATACATTGGTTGGAGGTGCATGCATAACGCTGTGTAGTGGCTGCACAACTTGGATTCCCTCATGTGGAAGTGCACTGGCATGCAGTGTGTCAAATGAAGTGCCTGGATTTGGTACTTCTCTGTGCTACTTTGGTGACACAGCATCATCCAGACATATTTATTATTCATTGTGTAGGGAACAGTTTAGGACATGTGTCTGGAATGTCTTTGGAATTTGCAATGAAAGAAGGACTTGGGAAGGTCATGGACATGTTCCCAAATTCTCAAGTCATTTTTTATTTAGCCCACAAATGTAGAAAGTGAAGCGCAATGTCAATAATGCTGTTTGTGCCTTTTTAAGAGATTTTGGTATGTCCTCTTTTCACAATGAACATATTATGTTTTGTAGCACATACATTTTTCGCAGTGATGGAGTACATCTTACTTATGCTGGCAATCAGATTTTTCTGCAAAATATACAAAATGCATTGCAACCTTTTTTGGAATTACATTAATAAATGTTGCAGTAGGTGTTAATCATTTGAAGTTTTTGAAACACAAAAAACCCACCAAAAGGCTCTTTTCAGAGCCACCACTTCTTCCCATAGAAATGTGCAATGGTTATGATAGGGCAGCACCCCCAAAAAATAAATGTCTGTGGACGTCTAAAAAATGCACAGGGCCCTGCACTATTTATTTCTCACTTCTATTTTTAAACTATGAAATGCGGCTCTGAAAAGAGCCATTTATTTTATATATATATTTTTTTTTTTAACATGACACACAAGGAAAGGAGGGGAAAGGAAGGTAAGGAAGGGACACCAACCACAGGGATAAGAAAGTGCAGCTGGAGAGAGGAAGATTTAGGGTGGGATTAAATCAAGTAGTGGGCAGACCTTCTCATGCTCCTTGACCGCAGTCTCGAAAGCATTCTGAAGATTCTCCCCCCTGCAGAGTACTGCATCGCAGTACATACACAATATTGTGACCCTCGAAAGGTAAGTGTCAACAGCATCATGAATGGCCTGTGATGCAGCTGGAGGGATGTGCTGTCCCACAGGAGTGTCTCTTGTGGTGACGGAAGCAGAAACGGAGGATGCTGTAGAGGAACACAACCTACTATGTTTATCACAAGGTACAACCTTGCAAAAAGCCCCACCGTGGAATGACCTTAGGTGTCACTTCGTTGATGTCGTACTAAAGCTGTGCCTTCCATGACTCAGCACCATGTGGCACTGATTGTAACGGATTTGGCCTTAATTCTGAAAGTCATTAACAGTCTGCCGCCCCCCCCCAGACTGCAAAGTTTTGTAAAGAGTTGTTAAAACATAAAAATGTATTAAGCGTCCGTCTTTTTTTCTTTTCAGAAAGTGCTCCCCACTTTCCATTCATTTTCCCATAGACAAAAAACGTCAATTTATGTCAAAGCTCACAGCCTAAACCGTCAGATGTAGGAGGCATAGGGACCGAGTTTGCAGCACAAAGCTTTCTGTAGCCGCGGCTATAGACGCATCTCAATGCAAATTGCATCACAGAAGCAGCGTGTGTACTGTGGTGAAAGGGAGAGGGTAGAGAGGAGGTGGGGAGGCCATCTAGGGAGTGGGGGGAGCTGGCACAGATGAAGGGGCAATTGGTGAGGGCCTCGGGGAAGGGAAGTATTTTTTCTGCTGTTTTGACGATATTCACGGCTATTTTCGAGGCACCCACCGAAACACGCCGCCAACAACACATGGC
The DNA here is from genome assembly GCF_040938575.1 of Ambystoma mexicanum. Taxonomy (NCBI): domain Eukaryota; kingdom Metazoa; phylum Chordata; class Amphibia; order Caudata; family Ambystomatidae; genus Ambystoma; species Ambystoma mexicanum. The sequence continues at coordinate 589,144,515 of NC_090930.1, read as the reverse complement.
TACCGTACCACATTCCGACAGGTTTCCGGATGAAACATGTGTGGGTGCACCTACCTGGACACCAAGGGGAAAGCCTAAAAGACCCCTAACCCCAAGTCTGTTCCGACAGCTGAATTTCACGATTTCTCCAGACGGGCACACCATACAGTTATGGGCCTCGGGTGTCCAAGCCAGCAAGGATAACAGGGAACCCCATGCATTTCCGAAAAGAGGACACCCGTGGGAATCTGCAGAGGTCTGACTTGCACAAATTGGCCCAGAATGTTTTACCCAGAAAGCCGGGCAAAGTCCGAAATGTGGCCTAAAAAGCCCATTCTCTGTACATTTCACTCGGCTCACCAACCGAAACATGCCGCCAACAACACATGGCCTACTGTCCCGCATTCCCACCGGTGTCCCGATGAAAACGGTACCTCACATGGGTGGGTGCACATACCTGGGCGCCAAGGGGAAAGCCTAAAAGACCCCTAACCCCAAGGCTGTTCCGACAGCTGAATTTTGTTCATGTGGGCAACCTACAGATTTGGGCCTAGGGTGTCGAAGCCAGCAAGGAAAATGGGGAACCCCATGCATTTCCGGAAAGAGGACACCCATGGGAATCCACAGAGGTCTGCCTTGCGCAAATTGCCCCAGTTTTTATTAGCCACAATCCCTGACAAAGTGTGATATGTGGTGGGGAAAAAATACGATGTTCACTTTGTCTGGGGTTCTGGGTAATAAATTCTGGACCGTGTGATCAAGTCAAGCCTCATTTTGAAAATGCACGGGGTTCCCTGTTTTCCTTGCTGGCTTCAACACCCCGGGCCCAAATCTGTAGGGTACCCACATGAACAAAATGTGCTGTGCCAAAAGACTTGGGGTTACCAGTGTGTTACCCTTTTCCTTTTGCGCCCCGGTAGGTGCACTCATACATGTGAGGTACCATTTCGTCGGGAAAGATTTTGAATTAAAATATGGTTATGTATTCATTACTCACTGGCGGAAACTGTGAGCTCTAATCTGGTGCCCCTGAAAAATAAAAACTACTGTGTACTTTTCTTAACACTGGCCCGGGATTGCAGACTCTGTACTATGTCACCAGCTGCAGCGGCCTTTGCTGTGAACAAAATCCTTGCACATGTTTTAGGGGCTATTTGCTGCATTTCATTCTACCACTAAGCATGATTATACTTACCTGTGCTCCTGTATTATTTAATTTGTTTTATTAAGAATATTATTTCACAGGTATGAGAAAGAGCCCTACCCTTTAAGAGTGCTACTCTCACAGCTTATAATTGTGTTCCTTCATACTGCGCTGAACTTTCATTTTTATTACAGTGTCAATAAGCATCTTTCCACAACCTTTGGCACTAGTCATGCCTTCTCTGTGTTATTTCTGTCTGCTCCCTAGTCTTTATCCCCAGGTTAAGGTCCATTACACCAGATATCCACAAACCTTTGTAATGGCATTCTTCCCAGGGACTGCCTCGGTTATCTGAATTTCTTACTAAGTTTATAATTTCGGTGTGAAATGACACCTCGAGAAAGAAATGTGTAAAAATACAACAAATACTACCTATATAATTAGCCTGAAATATGCCTCGAGCAACGAAGCCATACACGTCTCTTCATTGTCTTTGTTCTTAAATAGACATCCTACCACACTGCAATTGTATTTTTATTTCACACCACTGAAAGTGCATGGTCCTCTGGCATGCTGCTGAAGAGATAATCGAGGCAGTGTTTTTTTTACACTTAGGTGGTGTTAAGTCTCTCTTGTCCTCTCTTCAGTGAGAGCTGACTTACCATTAGTATCTCTGGATTGTGTGTTCACCATGAACTTAATTGAACCTGTGTTGTGTTTCACGATCTAAGCCTCAGTTTGCACAAGGACATTTTTAAATGTACATTTAGAATGAGTTTCTGGATAGGGATTGCCGCCAGATTCTGTACCCTTGTTTTCATTACCCAATTAAAGACGTACAGAATGTGTCAATCTTATAAGGAGGAAAGTTTGTTTTTGAACTGCAGAGATTGAGAGCAGTGACCTGCAGGTTGACTACCAATCTCAGCATTGAGCACTTAACACACTGAGCTATCTGAGCAGCTGAACATTACAAATGAGTAATGACATCGACAGATAAAGGCGTAGACCATCATTATATTTCGCAACACACTCTGTCAGTACTAATCCCTCGATTTCTTTAAGACAAACTACTTTAGTGCAGGAATTATATGTCAAGAGACTGTCTTCTTCTTTGGAGCAAAGATGACAGCCAGTGAAGAACTGTACACACATCACATTTATTCTACTTAGATGCGTAGGACCCTGCACAAATGCAATAACATCAACAGCAGCAGTACAGAGGCTTACCACCTGCCTCCTTTATGCTGAGGAGTCCATTATCTCTCGATATTACTGTATTAATCCCAGAATGCCCCTTGTGATGGATCTTTAACATGATGTACTGTAATACCTGCACTGTTTGTTCTGAAAAGACTCCTTCATAAGAAATCATTCTCAATGGTTTGGGACTCTGAAAAGAATAAGAATTACAGCATTGCTAGATTCTGGTAGTATTTCGAAGATGCCTGTTGTACTGTTTTTAGAGGCTTCTATACTGGTGGCATATAGAACTAATTTGAGCATGACTGGTATATGTAGTCTTTTTTATCCTGCACATCACTTTACAAACTGTCCCTTTTACATTTGGCTCAGAATTGCCGAAACCATTGTTACAAAAGAGAGAGAGAGGGCAATGGGATTCTGTACTGATCATTTCAGGTTGGCATAGCAACTAGTAATGCATGGCCAACTCACTAATATTACATTTTCCAAACTCTTCCTCCCTAATCCCCAATGTGGATTTCTATAGCAAGATTTACACAATCAGCAGCTTTGTAGGAAACATGTCAGCCGGGCTTTCCATTTACCATCTGCATAGTGATTAGCCTCACTGGGCTGTTTTGTGTAGAATTTGTGTACTTTTTTGCTACTTTCATGGCCAGTGCTTCCAGCCCACTGCCGATCGTACCACCTCAGAGTGCCACCAGCATGAAGGTAAATCTTCCCCCAACCACATGTTTTACTGCAGGCATAGAACACCCTCAAACACGCTCCAGGGTCAATGCTTCCAGGAGTGCCTGTAGTACTTTAAATGTGGTTAAGAATCCCCCTCCCCTTGTTACATTTTTTGCAACCAGTACTGATCTACTGTTGTGCAAGCAGTTAAATGTTTTGAAGCATCTCTGGTACAATGTGAACATGGAGAGGGGCAAACATTGTATGAGCAGAGACCGTTATGAGAGCAGTACAGGGGTTTCAAGAACCAAATAGCCTTTCTAATATGGACAACAACCTTTGTGTATGGTCTGGGGGCTGCACTGCAATATATTTATTCAATTGCAGACATTATATGGACAGAGCAGCAGAGATACAAGAACCAGGTCCCCTCCAAACCTTTTCAATGACTGGGACCTGTTGCAAGAACAGGATCAGACTATGAATGTGCGAGGACCCTGGAGAAGTCCAATAACAAAGCAGGCGGTTAAAGAACACAGTGAGAACTTGCAATTATGTGTACAACAGAGGCCGGTATACATTACCATTTGGCATGCCATGCATTGCAGGGTGGTGGGCATGTCAAGATTCCCAAGAAGTTGAAAACAGCTATAGGAATCACGGTACCACATATTCTGCAAATGAACTGTGGGTACACACCTCCAAGTATGCAAACTGTCAAGGGAAGGCAATAGTTGTGTCCCATGTTCTGAAGTTAATTTTAGTAAGACTGTTTTCAAGTCGATTATAATCTGAATACCATTATTTGTCAGTAGTAAGATGTCCATTTGCATGAACTTGCATGTTTTGCAATGTTGGGAGCGGGGTGAGATGTTCAGAGGTATGAATCCAGCTTCAAGATCAAAGAGGGTGGGGGATTTGGTGATAGCTGGCTCCAAGCCCGCCACTCATTGGCCTAGGAGTATCTGGCTTGAAACAGCCCAAGGCTAACCTTTTGAATATGTTGGGCTGGCAGCATCCTAAAAGAGTACAGCAACCTCTACAATCTGTGATGTGCCATTCATTACACAAGTTGCTAGAGCTGGAATTAGAAGCTTGGTCACACGTTTTGTCTTGTGGGGTGTAATCTTAGGCCTCAAACCAAAGGAAATGAAGGGCCCACTGATAAAATGACCTGCCAGCATTCATAACAAAAGCTTCACACTGAAAAGAGGCCAATTAAGGCAGACTAGGGGGTTTCTTCTAGTAATACAAGGAAGTGCCTTTTGAGAAAGGCCTACCTGTCATTACAGAAGGAAAAGCAACATTTTATTTCACAGTAGCAGAATAAATGGAAAGGTCCCTTTGAAGCGGAAAGCAGTATTTTCAAACATTGACACCAAAACGACTTTGCATCGGTGTTTGCAAAGCATGACATGAGAATAATTTACCTCTGCTGACATAAAGATGTCAGGGATAAACATGGTGTGTTGACAAAAAATAATGTGTATTATGCGCCACAGCAGAATATCAGCAAATGTTTAAAAATAAAAGCCCATTGTGTTTACATTAAAATTTCCTGTAGGCCCGAGGCAGATGCTTTGCTTGTTGTGGGGAACATTTCACAAAGAACACCCCCACTGAAAGCCTGGCTTGCATCCCATCTGTTTACAACTGCAATAAAGTGTGTTTGCTAAGGGGGGTGTAAGCAAACTTCCCTAAGACTGGGAGTCTCTGAAAGCTCATTTCTGTGCAGGGCAGATGGCCTAGCGGGTGCATGCCCGGAATGCAGTGGGGAGGTATGAAAACAGGGGATGCAATCAAGGCTGAACTCTGGAAAAACATACAAGAAAATAGAAGCTTTCTAGATCAAACTAGTGGTCCCTTTCAGATAAGAGGACAGGATGCCAGATGTCTGCAGGGCCTTGTGACATCACAGGGCCAGCCTGGATCATTATCTGCAGTGGTGGGTCTCTGTGTTGCTAAGGCTTCGCAGGTGTTTACGACCAACAGCTACCAAATTCAAACAGCAAAGAGGCTAATAAAAAATAAAAAAAATCTGGTCACAGGCTGGCCAAGGGTGGCAAATGGCCTGGAAGAGGGGACACTAATATTTGCACATATGAAGATTCCTGTTAGTTTAAGTGGACTGTTACCATTGTTGCTTTTTCTCAGAAACTACACGTCACACTGCAAACATGTATGTTTCATGTTTTGAGAGTTAGTGAACTGGTGTAGGGTAAAATTAGGAATGCGGGAGTAAATTGCATGTTGCTTTTTGTAAAAATGGCTGAAAATTGCCAAATGCCCATACAACATGGTGCAGATTCAGCTGTCATTTTATTTAATCCCCATGATTAGCTGTATCGGAAAATATATACATTATGGCGGTAACAAGTAAATCACAAAGTGTTGCCACATAACTGCTTTTTGCTAAAAAGTTAAGATGGGAACAAAACGGGATTTCAAATTAGTTGCCCTATGTCCTTTCCAGGCTCATAAACCAATCCATAGAGAGAAGCAGGACTTGGGAGGAGAGATCAGGTTAACAGTCCAATCCTGGTTGTGAGAATTAATTTAGGGCATCTCCCAATATTGAAATTTTGATGGTATATAAAGTGGATACACTATGAAAGAAAGGGAGATAGTTGTGAAAATTAACATCTGACAGCTGCAAAGAGACACCAAAAGGAGATTTTGTTGAGATTGCATCTGGGTGGAGCTGGCTATTGCTCGGGGGACCTAAAACGCTGAGTGGGCTCTATGGTGAAGAGCTGGAGCCCATCCTTGAGAGTGGAGTGACCTGACCCCTGCCCTGTCCTCCAAGAGGCCCTGAAATACAGCTGTCTTTCCTGAACTTTAAATGGAGGCTTTTAATGTAAATACAATTGAGCCAATTGAAACCAAAAGTGGGGGATTCTGCTTGCCTTAAATCCTTTCCCTTTATAGTGGGTGGGGAGCTGTGTAAATCCTTAGCCTATTTAACTAAAAATATTAATTTAATTAATTTCCTTTGGTGGAACATCACAGGGTGATTTTTGTTAAAATTCAAAATGAAGAAAGGTCATTCACAGTGTGCGCTGAAAACTATAGACTCTAATTTAATTGGGAAATCCTGTTGGTCAGACATCCCCAACACAGACCTTTAATTAAGGGGCGTCTCAAAACAACCAGCTAAATCACTGTGTGTTTATTTTAAAGCAAAAGTGTGGGTGAAATCCTAATTGCCATATGCATTTTTACCAATCTATAAACCAAACTCATAGCTTTTTAAGTGCAAAGGGCAATTGAAAATGCACAGCACTACATATGTAAATTGATTTTGTTCATTGACCAGAATTCAATATTTCTGGAATTGAAATTGGCGTAAAGTGTAAAATATTGTGATTGTGTTTTTTCCAACCAACATGTGTATGTTTTATTTGTTTAACCTTAAGTTTAATTGTGAGCCATGAAGAAGGTGGAATACATCTTTTTAGTGTGATATCCATTATTTATCATTCAAATAAATACAATTGTATTTCCTATTCCCTGGCCTGATTCTTGGTTTGTTGTGGGTGCAGGGGGGGGGTGATTTATGTGACTCTATATGAGTCTTCAGTAAGGCCAGCACTAAATAAAACATAAGCGAGTATTGCAGGGCTCCTTGATTGGGAGGTGGGAAGGAATTCTGCAGGTTAAAGGTGGTCTCAATATAATGCAACAGTCTTGTGTGTTTTGACTGTGGTTTTGACACTGCCCACACGTGGGTCATCTCACACTTGTATTACCAACACCCACCTGCCCTGGCTGCTCTCTCAATACCCTCATCTGCCCGCCCTGGCAGCCCTTTCTCTACCACCACCAACCCCCCCCCCCCGGCAGCACTCTCTCTACAAAGCAGCACTCTCTCTACCCCAACCACCCACACTGGCAGCACTTTCTCTAACCCCACCTGCACGCCCAGGCAGCACTCTCTCTAGCTCCACCCACCTGCCCTGGCAGCAGTCTCTCTACTGCCACCCGCCCGGCTGTCATGGTCATCAGGCCAAGAACACAGACATTCAAGGGCCACCTAAACAGAGGGGCCCAGGATGGACACAGTCCTGGTGCCTTTGGCGCCAGGCTCATGAAAAACAAATAAGCAAGAACATTTACTTGGGACAAGAATGCTTCTATTTTTATACGTAATACCTCATTTTGGGTGCAAGTTGTATTTAACATGAGAACTTCCATCACTAAAGCAGCCCCACGTGTACGTTTGGGTGTGGCTGCTGCTGCTATTGGGTTGCCTTGCACGTGATGACTCTCTAGGAGTGGCACGGTGTGGCAGGCAAGCCAGGCTTAGTGGGCGTGCCCACGATCAAAGCTATATAAGCTATTCCGATCCCTGAGGCAGACGCTTTGTGTTATTCTGCACTTCCATGCTGCGTAACGCTCACCGCCGCCTCGGATTCAACTTATCTTTGGAAATAATGCTTCCTGCTTCCATACTTAGCAACTGGAGAACCTGCTCTCACCTGTGCGCATCTTCATTGATCCTGACATTCTTTCCCAAAACTTCCGGAACGTTGACATCTTCATCCTGGCACTGCAGCTCATCATCAAATCTTCCGAGACGCAGAAATCTTCAGCTTGGCACCTCAGCATGATGCGCTTCACCAGCGACAGCAGCACCTGCAAGTAAGAATGAAAGGGAAGGTTAGACACTTAAAAGACATTCAGTTTAAGGTCCAGCTACCACTGAACCTCGTGCTTTGCCTTCAACCATCACTCACCTATTGTCAGACATTCCGGTTTCAACCATCTTTTTCCTGGCCGCATTCCGTGCCCCCACAGCTGCTTTTGAACCGCATTTCCACCTATTTATTGGGAAGAAAACAGAACAGAAAACGTTATTCAGGAATTAACAGCAATATTGAGAGCAATAATACCAAGACAGAAAACGAGAAGATGCAAAGAGAAAACAGGAAGGGAAAGAGATAAGGGGAGAAGCAAAGTTGCAGTTGGACTGAATCTATTACTTACCAGGGATCAGTGAAGGAACTAGATCCCATTGACAAGTGCCACTGACAGAAGTAGCAGGAGGGAGAGCTTACCATCAATAATTAACAGGTGAGCCCTATGGGCCGGTACCTGCCCACAGAAATCGAACCTTGGGTAGAAGGGTTTGAGAGGCACAATAATCACTGATCAGTGCACTCACGTTTTCTCATATCCATGCAGGAGCAGTGTCACCAATTACTGCCACTCGCAGCTTATTCGCAGAGGCAAAGACCAGATGTGGGTGATCTAACTCCTGGGAGGGCTGCAAACATGCCCCAATGCCTACGCAGAGACCAGGTGAGCATAACACCACCCTGGCAGCACTCTCTCTAACAACACTCGTCCGCCCTGGGCGCACTGTCTCTACAACCCCACCTGCCAGCCCTGGCCGCACTCTCTCTACAAATGGCCGCACTCTCTCTGCCCCCACCCGCCCGCCCTGGCTGCACACTCTCTGCCCCCACCCGCCTGCCCTGGCTGCACTCCCTCTGCCCCCACCCGCCTGCCCTGGCTGCACTCCCTCTGCCCCCACCCACCAGCCCTGGCTGCACTCCCTCTGCCCTCACCCGCCGCACTCTCTTTGTACCCCCACCCGCCTGCCCTGGCTGCACTCTCTGTGCGATGGCCTCTCTCTCTGCCCCCCAAGACCCACCCGCCCTGGCCACACTCTCTGCCCCCCCAACACCCACCCGCCCTGGCCACACTCTCTGCCCCATGTCATCACTCTCTCTACCCAAACACCCGCCCGCCTTGGTTGCACTCTCTCTACCCCCATGGCCGCACTCTCTCTACTCCTGCCCCGCTGGCCACCCTGGCTACACTCTCTATACCCCCCAACCACATGTCCACCCTGGCCGCACTCTCTCGATCCCCACCCTCCTGCCTGCACTTTCTTGACCAACACCCACCCACCCACCAGCCTGCCTGCCTGGGCCGCACTCTCTCGATCCCCATTGCCGCACTCTCTGGATCCACAAAGCCACATTCTCTAAAACCCCACCCACCCGCCATAGCTGCACTCTCTCAATCCCCACCCACCCACTGTAGCCACACTCTCTCAACCCACCCGCCCTAGCCGCACTCTCTCAACCCCCACCCACCCACTGTAGCCGCAGTCTCTCAACCCACCCACCCTAGCCGCACTCTCTCAACCCCCACCCGCTGTGACTGCACTCTCTCGACACCCCACGCACCCACAACCCATCCCCACCCAACCACCGTCTCTTGACCCACCCCCACAAACACGCCCTCTCTTGACCCACCACCACCCACCCTCCATCTCTCGACCCACCACGACCCACCATCTCTCGACCCACCACGACCCACCCACCTACCCTTTCTCGCTCATATTACCGCTTGCTCATCAATGATGGCACCGTCTATCAATGGCTTCCTCCCTTGCTCTACTACCCATCTCATTCTATTGCACACCTGCACCGCTTGTCGTACCCTCCTTTGCACTCTCCTCCTTGCACTCTGGTACCTATAAATGCAAAGAACAGCATTAAACGCCCAAACTATTGGCATTGCCAATCCTTGTTTTTGATTGAAATAAGAACAGATTCACAGATATTAGCAACACATAATCTAAGCCAAATTCAGAAATCAATTCAAAAACAAGTTTAGCCATCAATATTAAGAATGAAAATGAACATCAGACTGGTCCTGGTGAGGACTTTTCCCACCTTGCTGTGCATCGTTGTGTTTATTTTATTCTAGCATTTCTGTTTGACTCTCGAAAGGTTACAAAATGCATTAACGTGGTCTCAAAAGTGAAATCTTTTTCCCGTGAGCCCGCGCGGAGTATGCATGAGGGAGTTTATTATCTTGTGCATTTTCTGCTAACAATAAGGATTTTGGATGATAGCCTTAGCAATTATGCTCCATAATGGACCCTATTGTCATGTTCACTGCTTAAAATGTGACAAATTGTCTCATGTGTTCAGTCTTCCCCACTTACCCTGAGAATTCATTTCCAGCCCAGCTTCTCATCCTAGACTTATTACTTTATGCGCATCACTTCCACATGGGCCCAAGCTGTGGCCCTGCCATTTAATTATTTCTTCGCCTACATGTTCCTTTGACAGGCTGGCAGTTTTTGTGCTGGAAAGTTTTGCGAAAAATAAGATGCTCTCCAGATGGGCTTCACTTCAGCTATAAATTTACTGTGCATTACATATTCAAAAAGTGACCCAATTCTAATTATGCTTAAGACCCTGGTAACAAAATTATGCAAATCAAGCAAGTGATGGAATCCTATTATGTCGTTGTGTGCGATGGGCTCTGAATTATAGACACCTACTGTCTTTCTTCCACTCTATATTGCACTCGACATTCCTTGTGAGCCAGTTAGCAGTCCTGGCTGTTAGGCTTCCTGGCTATTAACGTGAAACTACATTATGCTCACTCTTCCCATCCAGCAGCGCTAAAGCCGTGGTTGTCTGCCGTGCGTCCGTCTTCTACGTCTACTAATCAGACGTACACCATTAGCACTGGGTATTGGCGACGTTGAGCAGCCACCTACTCTCCATTGGAATGAGTCTGCCTTCTACTATGTCTGCATTTATCCACTTACTCCTGGATGAATTACGTTGTTGATTATGTCTGCTTTTCTATAGTGCAGTTCTACTGGGAAAAGTACAGTCTGCTTTGGACAGAAAGAAATCTATATTGCACGCACACAAAGAAAAACAGCATAAATAGGTACATGGACGAGGAAAAACAAGCACTTGAAGTGTCTTGGTAGCTGCTTTGACCATTACAGAAACAATGACGGGGCGAACACTTTAATGTCGAGCCACTTGGGGAGGAACGATTAATGGTAAAAGAGGCAATTCAAATTGTTAGTTAATAATTTAATCGGAAAGAATGGTTATCCGTAGACTTGTTTACAGAGACTGGTTTCTTTTTCATCGAAAAAACACCTTGGGCATCTCTCTTTTCTTGCAGAGTTATTTTTAAACATCAGATGGTGTAATTGATCTTAATCTGAACGCACTAAGAACTTGATCACATATTGGTGTTCTGATTTACTGTGCATTGTGTTGAGTCTACAAGTTGTTTGAAGGCGAGAACATAACCAGAAAATAGGTTGCATTCTATGGCCGCGATGGCAAATGTACAAAATGCCAGCTCTCCATGCAGGAATAGGCAGTTGGCAGCCAGCAAAAACAGAGAGCAAGTACATTGTCATGAGCATCCCCTCTTCGGTCCCTTTCATGTGACTTCCCGCCCTCCCTCCATCGCCCTTCGCCCTCCCTACAGGTATGTTTTTGGTATCTGGTGATTTTACCAAGGTTTTTTTTTATTCGAGGCATTTTGTACCGAAAAATGTTTGCCGAATAAATACAGATTTTTAAAAATATATATATATGTATATCGGGGGTGGGTTAAGGGGCTAAAACAGGTGAGGGGAGTGGGTTGGGTTGTTAAAACCTTAGGAAAACGGGGGGCTCGAATAAAACATCTTCTGTAAAACCACATAGAAGAATGTATTTTTGGATGGAAACCTTTCTTCCAGTTGGCAGGTCTGTGCACTATGCAAAGCTTTCCACTTCCACCAGCTCATGCTTAATCAGATCCTGCGTCCCCTAAAAACTCAGCAAAAACTAAAGGTTTTGAGGGTTATTGATTTAGCTAGACTGGACTATTATAACAGGGTGGTAATAATTGATCCGAAATAAAGAGGCCAGACTCATTCTCAATAGCGAATCACATCAAACTAGCCCTGAAGTCTCCTCTATGGCATCCACTGCAGAAAAAAAAAATCTCTGTCTCATCTTCGTATCTCTTCAGATCAAGGCTCCAGCATACAACTTCTACCAAAGGAACCTTCCTTCAAGAGCATTAAGATGCTCCACCACCAAAACGTTGTCTCCAACCTACCTCAAGAAGACATGCCTGGGGAAATCCTCTCTCAACGCTGGAGGGATCCTCCTTGGATCTCTCATCACCAGAGGTACAGCACAAAAACAATCTCGAATCATTTAGGAAAACCCTTAAAGTATTTTTTAAACTAGCTTTCTTATGTGTCTGACATTTTACCTCTCTGGGCTGCTGGATCTCCTCTTTCACAGCCACGCTTAAGTCTGCTGGACGGCTTGAACCCGAACTTGTTTCTATTCTGTGGGTCCAGATTCTCACCCGAGCCTTTGTACTGCTCATACTTTGCAGTGCTTTTGCTCTTCCCTTGCATTGTTATGCGTTTACGTTTTGCACTTCACTTACAGCACTCGTTTTATTTTACCCTTCCACGTGCTCATCTCCCAATGCACTTATTCTAATCTGACTGTACTAAGATAGGTTATTTATAACAAGCTTAATAGCCAGAGGTTTCTAAGCGCGACCTGGGGATCGAACCTGTGTTGCTCCATGTCATCTTGCTTCCAAGGCAAGCACGTTGCCCCTGAGCCATCCTCCCAACCCTGAGCTATCGTCCCAAGAGCTGTCAATGATTAGTTCATTTGTGTTCCCTCCTTGTCTCGCCTCACTCTACACTGCCATCTGGGCCTCCATGAAGTTTCTAATTTGCAGTTGGTCCTATACAAATAATTAATGAAACCATCATTGCCTTGGGGGAAACCAGGGGGAAACCACATATGTAGCCTTAAAATAGCAGATTTGTCCATTAGCATTGCCATAGTCTTCGTGTGAATGGAATCACAGCAATTCCGATCAGTTGGAATTTTGATGAATATTCCTAAAATCCCACAAAGATGTGAAATGTTCTTCAGCTCAACATGTTTATTTATTTTATGTGTTTATTTATGTATAGTAAATAGCAGCAATGTTGGTCAAATCTGAAAATGTCCTGCATTTTGGACAATGGAATTGTATTTGATTGACAATGTGTGCAGGCATGATATCATGCTGTATCTTTCAAAGTGGTTAATGTTCCTTTGTTATATATATTTACATATGAAGAAGGGACGTTTTTGATCACACATCCTAATTAACTGTATGAGTTTAGAACATCTTGAAAAAAGTTCTTGTTTTCTTGAAACAATGCCTCTTTGTATCATGCGGGCCTCTGGGTGTGTTTCCTCTGAACTTTCAGGATTGTCGAGAAACGTCGGGACTTAATCCCTGGGTGGTGCTCCGTTTGGTCCTGAATTGGCAATGTAGTTCACGGGATTCAAGATCAACCTTGGAGCTGTCCAGTCATTTGGTCGACAGAAAATTGGTCGACAGACAAATGGTCGACGCAATTTGGTCGAAAGACAAATGGTCGAATATTTTTTTTATTTTTATATATATTTTTCAGGTTTTCTTTTAGAAAAAAAGGTTTTTAAGCAAAAAAAGGGTGTTTGGGGGGAACCTCTGTTGTCAGTCAAAGGTTTCTTTTTTGGAGCTACTTCTGCAGTGTTTGACTCTGTTTAATACTCTGCAAGTGTCTGGATCACAACTCGCTAGGTGCAGTGCTTCTTGGATTTTCTGATATTTCAGTGCTCCTGCACACGTCTTTGGGACACTTTGTTAGGTCAGTGCTACGGCACTACACTCTTCGATTATTAGAACCAGAATCCCAATGATAAAAGGCAGTGTGCTATGATTTTAGTCTGGTAGAATAGCTCAAAACACAAGGCAGCTCTTTTTCCATTCTCCTGCTTTTTCAGGATTTCAGATTGTTTGAAAGACAACTCTTCAATGGAATTATTCTATGGATCTCTTGATATTGTATTTACTCTTGCTCCCGGATTTGGGTATGCTGGTTCTACAACACATAATGCATTTTTCTCTGGTTGGTTTTCTTCAACTCTGTGCTATGATTTCGGAGTGGTAGAATAACATGCCTGACTCTGTAACTCTTCCCTGGATTCCATGGAGTGGGCAACACAACTACACTCTGACTCTGGAGTGATAGAGCCACAATAGGCACAAACAGCAGTGGTGGAGCTGAAACCAACAGGGAGATGCACTAGCAGAGTCAAGGGAACCCTCACAAAAAATTTTGGAGACCAGGACCTGACCCAGGAGGGGAGACAGAAACTAAACGACCATAGTGACCACACGACAAAGCATGAGGTTGAAAAATTGGCAGGGCTTAAGGTACTTGTGAGGATTTCCAGGAGACGTCCCAGCCAATAAGGGGATACCTCAGAAAGAGACTGCCCCAAGGAAGCAGCTGGGTTTGGGTAAACCATTGGAGGAGAGGGAATCTTCTATTCAGGAAGGGAAGGTAAAGGGAGGGCTATGAAAAGTCAGCAACGATAGTTGACAGTGAGAGGTGTACAGGTGAGGTGAGAGAGCAGGTGAACGAACACCAATAACCACAGCGAAGGGTCTAGCAGCTGGAAGATGAATTGAGGAGAGTTTGATGTATTTACAGAGAGCAGAGGTAGGATGTTAGGGTTGAGACAGGGATATCTATTGAGTATGAGTTGAGTGTTTGGAGGTACCTTTGGAGGGGGAGTAGGAGGAGATAGGATATTAATGTGAGTGGCAGGAGGTTGAAGGAGAGCATAGGCAGGGTGGAGTTGGGAGGGATGTGATTTTGAGGGAATCAGATCAGGTGGGAAGTGGAGAGTGGAGACAGGAGGGGGGAGAAAGAGATAAGACCATGCCATGGAGTATAGAAAGGGTGAAGATATCAGTAGGGAGTTGGCAGGTGGACAGAGAGTGATAAGACCAGGAGACTGAATGCAGACAGGGAAAGAGAGAGAGAGGCATAGAGGAGGGTGGAGAAGAGAGGAGGCAGGGGTAGGGAGAGCAGCCCGAGGGAAGGATAGAGAGATAGTGATCTGGAGGAAAAGAATGCCAGGATAATCAGACCATCCTGGCTGGTTACTTAGGAAGACTAGGGAAGATGGCATGTATTGCTAAATGCCAACCCTTAGTGCACTCCAAGGGGAGTTCAATCCCAAAAACATTAATGTTGCCGGCATGTGGGGTCTAATACAGGTCCCACTGCTTGCTGTTCAAAGTTTAGCGTATTATTAAAAAGGCTTATATTAGGATTTCAAAATACAAATGTTCAATGAAGTTAAGATAGGTGTATAACCTCTAGTTAACTTATAGTTTGACAACTAATTGTTTGTCATGCACTTAATTCAGTTCACAAAATGTAACAAACAATTCCTTCATACAATAATTTACACTATAGAGAGTCAGAAAACCATAAGTGGGTTATTTTAACCAACCAAAGTGTATAATTTTACAAAACCTTTTTTAGTGAACATAATCCAAGTCCCACCATAGTTGGTTTGTCTCACAAAATTTGTTTTAGTACATTCACAATTTGTAAGTGTTTTGTTTCACACATATATTTGCACATAAATTTGCATTTGCAAAGTCCCTTTTCCCTGTATGTGATAATAACAAAATCAAATAATATGATAAAGTTCTTTGGTTCAAAGTCACCAATCTAAAGTAGCATCAGGATATTTCAATGTATTGCCAACGTGTTTCGGACTTTACGCCAGTCCATCTTCAGGGCCAATGATACTATTTGTTTCCAAAAGTTCTATAAATTTGTGATTTCAGTTCCTGAAGCAAAAAACAGGTCACTTAGGAAGCCCTTACGGGAAGGTCATAGCCTTTAGGCCCTCCCTAGGGCAAGAATACACCCGACAGTAGTGTTACCATGGCTCTAGTGAGTTGGCACTGCAATATGACCTCTACAAGTAGGGAGATTCAGCTAGGGTGGAAGGAGTGCCCTCAACGTTTTAGGGCAGCATGCACAGAAACCCCACCTGACTATTATTAATCAAATTGAATGCATTTGACAAAACATTTTTTGTAATCAAACTTAACACGTATTTGGTGTGTCTTGTGTCATTGAGCATCATGTCACACATCTTTCACATGTGTCAACACTCTGGAAAAAAATGGCATCTGAATTAAGACAAGGACAGAGTTTCAAACAATTTAGGAGAAACATAAAACGAGAATACATTAAAGAGCTCTAGATACTAGTAGACAGGTATGGGCTCCCCATAATCCTTGTACTTTTTCTCGAGACAGCTAGCACTGTAAGCACCGTGGAGGCTTCCCTAATGACAACACTTCAATGCGTGTGCCCTCTTTCATCCTGTCTAGCTAATCTTGCGTAATATTGGCCGTATGTGAAACTCTGAACCTTTTGTGTTCAGGATTAAATCATTAATTTCAGTGATATGGCTGCATTGCTGTGGCCCTCCGTTTATCCTGCTACCCTTTTATTCCTCAGTGTAGATGTGAGACAATCACCTTGGCATGTTTCCTCTATTCTTACACAAATCACAATAAATTAATAAATACTAATGTGAAATAGGGTGTCCAGTCAATGCTCCTACCAAGGTAATATTTTCCATAAATTATGTGGTGGCTTTGGGTGTGAAACCTCATTGGAAACATTTGCACTGGAAGTCATTTTCGTTTGTATCCTGTTTGTTCTTTCTCTTTGACAAATTTATTTATTTATTATTTAGTATTTATAAAGTGCACATCAGCCCGGGGCATCGTGTCGCACAGACATTGAGCTTAGTTGCATAATACAGACGAATTTCACTTAATAAAAACAGACTTTTTATGTTACAACTTGGTTATGGGTTATCAGAGACAGTAATTTATTATGGGAATCTTTTCCTGTTGTAAGTTGGGTCGATGTCGGGCCTTTCTTTGGTAGTTAAATGGGTCTTCAACTGTAAGTTACAATACATGGTGTCTAATTTCTGATTTATAAGGTGCACCTTATAGCAAAACAGTTTGTTCTTTCAGGACCAGTGCATTCTTCGTATACTGCATGTTTGTATCAATTTGTTGTGTAGGTTCGGAATAAGGAGTGTGATTTACAATGGTAGCATACACAGAGAAGTAGCTGTACATGGCGAGTTTCAGTAATGTTTTATTGACAGCTCATTTGTATCGCAAAGGAAAATTGCTCCTGCAAATTAGAGTGGATTTAAGCTTCTGCCAATCTATCCTGCACAGAGTTATTATTTTCGTTTTCTTTACATACCTGCATGACATTGTTACTTTGTCTTGTAAATTGATTATGTGGCGTTTTTTCTTGAACAGTGGAAAATAATTATAGGTAGAGAAGATTTAAAGAGAACCGTCGCCACCTGGCAAGATACCTAGCTGGCCTAACCTGCTGATGCGTTTATCGGTCGTGCATTGTGTTTAAATCATGAAGTTCTGCTTGGTTGCCGTGTTAGCATGGCAATGGTTTGAAAGCTATTGAACAGGGTTGAAGCCTCCTGCTTCGCTGTTGTGTTTTCTCGCTTGGAAGACTTATTCGCTCTTTATAAAATCTCATGGCACAGAGAGGATGACCTACATATGTACATCTTCAATTGCCAACTTAGACATCTTCAATGTCTCCATATCTCATCTTACTGCTAATTGTAGTTATCTAATTTAAAAAGGAGACCTTGATGCCACCCGGGGGCGCAAGGATGAAGTAACTCCTCTGTGCAGCTCCCTTACCGCTGGGCACATAAGGGGTTTGAGCACCCCCAGAAAGCCTCCAAGTTGTGAGTAAATTGCCCCCCAGGTAAGCAGAACCCCCGAGGCACAGGCGGGCAAAATTACAGGCTCTGGAGATGGAAGCAAACTTAGCCTTGACGTGGTGTCCCGAGAGCAGACAAATCCAAATGGGATAGAACCGGGGACTGGTGGCAAAGCGTAAGGCAGGCTGTCTGAAGTACAGCGGTCTCGCCCACTCCAATGACCTGCTAGCCATTTTAAGGAGAAGGGGGGCGCTAAGCCTCCAGCAGTGGAGGATCCCCGTGGCACAGAGTAAGGGAACAGTGAGGCAGAGTGAAATGGACAGACCTCCAGAAACGTGGCACCGGCAAGACTCTCGGCTTCCCCCACCCCTCCTGTATCACCATAAACCATCCTGAGCAGCCACGGGGGGAAAAGCCCCCCCCAGCATGGGTGGGCAAGAGTATGGTGAGGTGGGTCCCACTACGCATGCTGAGGCACAGGTGCAGGAGCTCCCGGGCTGCGGCGTCCTGGGAGATGGAAGTCGCACAACAAGCCTGAAAAGGCCTGCCTGTAGTGAGGCCTGTGAGTCAGGAGCAGGAGAGGCAAAGAGCTGGACACAGAGGTGAGGAGGCGCAGAGACCTGCATATTGAGCCCCTTCCTGATAGTGCAGCAACCAACCCCTATGAGATGGACTAGCTGTGGGGTGGCCCCAGGCTTTACAGTTCCTACCCAGATAGGTCCTGAGGGCCAGTGAGCCGGACAGTGGTGACAACCCAGAATGGGTGCATGGGATCCTGGCTGAAGGTGCATACCCCCTTCCCAATAACGCCCTGGGTAAGAGGACTCCTTGTCTGCCAGATCAGGGTGCACATGGGGAATAGTAGTTTCACCCAATGACAAGGTCACTGAAGGTACCTCCCTGGAGGAGCTGAGGGCGATCACCCGGACTGGAACCCAGGGATCCGGAGGGCTGGAGACATAACTCCTATTTGGAAGTTGTAGCTGAGAGGGAGAGAGGGTGAGGGTGGTACTAGATTTGCAAGTGGCACGTCTTAAAGCAAAGCTGCCCCACCCATTGTTTCCATCTGCTAGTGATGTTAATCAGAGCAATCCATTCTCGGAGAAAACCCATCTTGGTGTAGCAGAGAAAAACCTACGGGCCGATACAGACCACACACTATTGGAAAACATTCTTCATTGCCATCTGAATGGGTAAGATAACACCAACAAATGAAAATGGTAATTGGTTGTTTATAACGCCCAGAGGTTTGTAAGCGCGACCCCGGGGTTCAAACCTGTGTTGCTCGGCGTCGTCTTGGTTCCAAGGCACGCGCGTTGTCCCTGAGCTATCCTCCCAACTCTCATTGGATCGGATGCAATGTATGAAAAACATGATTCGCCTTCTATAATGTAGTAGAAAATGGTGTGACTGTTGCCAGGTTCTTACTTCTCCCATCACATTTACATGTACATGTTTTACAATGTATAATTTCAGGATAAAACATAATACTTGAAATGTTTTTGACTGACCACGAGTTTGCTTTTTGTTTTACTAAAAACAATCCTAATGATGGTCTCCCGAGGATTGTGTGATATTGCCTGCGTCTGGTAGTTCTGTCAACGCTTCTACTCTCCAAGCACAGACAAGCATGAGTTTTACACGTATTTCTCTGTGTGCTCTTTGAAAAAATGGAAAGTTTGAGATATGTCACAACACGGGAATGCAATTAGTCTTTAATATTTGATGTTGGAAAATTCTCTCTAATTAGTGTTTTTTTCCCCCCACGATTTTCCTATTTATTGTTCACACGTTGTACGTGCTCCCCTCCTTTAGAGTGAGCTATAGAGCACATTACAATGCACAGGTCAAAGGCAGATGGTGTTTCTTCTGTCAGTTTATGCATGCACACGATGTGCACTAGAATATACCCATGTCTGGGAACGCGATTCAATAGCCGGAAGCTTGAGTATCTGTTGTGTCTCTATGAATGTTAATTGAACACGCTGATCGCGGAATCTGAAGTCATAACTAAGGATTAACAAACAGAACTGAAGATATCTTTGTGGAAGCGTCTAAAACGATCTTGTTGTCTTGGTTGGTAATAAGGTTAGCTTGATGTATATATGCTATATACGTCGCCAACAGAACAAAACAATAGTAAAAATAATAATATCTATTTCTTATATAGCGCTATGCACCCATGGGTCTCAGAGGACTCAAATATCAGAAGACATTATTATCCCATTAAGTGGTTCTCAATTTATCGAGCTTGGAAGGAGGAAAGTCTGAAGTTGACTTTGCCAGGATTCGAACCTGCACCAGCAGGGTGCGCACAGATATCGGGCACAAGCGCTTTCTTGCTGTGCATCTGATAAGCAAAATATACTGGGAGTTACTTTCCAATCTCTGGTCTGCTAAACCGTGTCGTAAAAACTTTGTGTCGTAAAAACTTTTTGTATTGTTGGTATGCATGATTTAACACATTTATTACTACACAGGATGTCAATTGGTTTGCCAGAGTGACTTAAGGTTTCTGAGTTCCATTCCACTTTGCCTGCTAAAAACTAAATGCATTTACACCAGCATGTGATTTTCCAACTGGAGAAAGTGCATTGAATTCCTATGGGCTCTTCCATCTTTCATCACCTGCTAAAAGCTGGTGGATTCCAAAGCTATTCATTAAAAATGCCACTAACCATCCAACTCAGGTGAGGAGGCATTGATGCTTATTTACACTACAAAGTACAAATCTTGCTCTGTCTGTCTGGATAAGCATGCATAGTGTGATGAATCAGAGCTGATCATCCCAGGAATCCTGGCTAGAGACCCTTCTCATGAGGCCTGGGAAAGGCAGATGCTTCCTAATCCTGTCCCTGGGGGTTGTGTTCTGTGGGAGGATAAATGTTGGGTGACCTAGATTTGTGAAATTGGGAAAACCTCTTTAACTAACTTCCCTAGTTATCCCATAATTTTAATTGGTTATTGTAAACTTGAAGTATGTGGTAAAAACAGGCAAAAGATGATTAGGGACTTCAGGTCCCATAAAGTTTAAATACCGGGACAAGGAAGAGGAGTCCGGCGGTGCAGAATCCTGTTGCACAGTCTAATGGCTCTAATGACCCACACATGAGTGGTACTTGCGACTACTTAAGAACCCTCAGGGGCAGGCCAAGAGAACTCATCAGCGGTGTGAGCAGCAGAAGCAGGGAGGAGACGCCAGGATCGCCGCTGCATTTTACAAGAGTTATGTCCTGAGAGAGTCATAGGAGTTGTGGCCTCAAGTTACAGAGATCTACGGGAAGCAGTGTGAATTCTGACTGTCGTGTGGGAGAGAGGAGCTCTCCCGGTTCTGTACAATACTCAGGTGGTATGGTTTGGTATGGTCATATTATTTGTAAAGTGCATATACACAAACCAAGTGTTTCAAAGTGCTCAAGGAGGGAGGGTACAAGGAGAAAAAAAACCAACAGTCATTCAGAGCCCTTGACTTTCCGAACGATAAATCTGCACTGGCAGAGTAAGTGCATGTAATACAATTAACATTGTAGATAACAGAAAATAGGTCTGATGACGATTACGCAGTTTTTCCAAGTGCATTGAGGCAGCACCATGTAAGGGAAGATCGACAAATCTTCAAGGCATAGTACGTTCAGATTGTGCAAGTGCACAGATGGTACAGGAGAGGGCAGGAGCTTGGGAGGAGGACAAGTGCAGGGGGGAGTCCATGTGCACTGAGTCAGTAAGAAGCTGAGAGATGCTACTCGCATGGGTGGATGGCGAGTACTGGAGTACTCGAGGAGTGAAGCAAACTCCCAACAAAGAATGTGCGAGCACTAGAGGTGTGACCGAAGCGGTCAAATATTTGAATCCCAACACAGGAAGCAAAAGTTTAACGAGCAGTGAATCGGAAGTAAGCGCAGAAGAAAACCAAGGTGACACTTTGAACACCAAACAAATGAAGTAAAGTATATTGTGTACAATTCTTAATTTAAGAGGAGTGAGAAAATGTAAAACTATATTAATTGTTGGCAAAGTAAAGAGGAGGCAATACTTGATTAAGGGAATCAGTATTGCCCAAGCCAAAAGAAAGGGGACACAACCTGTGAATGATTATAACTACCATTGCCAAAGTAAAGAGGGGGCAAATCTTAAACAGGTGAACCAGCATTGACTAAGCCAAAGAGAGGCAACACTGAATAGGAGGGAAACACATTTTCCTATAGAAAGAACACTAAACCAGCGACATGATTAGCAGTTATTTGGTGAAGCAGACAAAACCCAAAGGTGGAAGGAAGGAAGTCCTCCTTGTAATCATTATGAAAGGGTATAACCTGCATTTCATGTGGCAAACCAGTCAGAGGAAAAAAAGGACATCAATGGGTATGATGTCCTTTTTGAAAGAAGTAATACATCTCAATGTTGTTGAAGGTTGTAGACCTTTTATGGAGTTTGATGTAACCCTCACCACTGAGTACTAGTAGTAGTAGTAGGAGTGTTATCCTGGCAGGCGAGTATACCAGAAAAAGGAACTTTTTAGTGGTTAGTCCTGGCAAGTTAGTGGACCAGCAAGAAGACATTGAAAAACTGCATTGTGGTTGGGTGTACAAGACTTTGAAAATTGAAAATAACTTTCTTGGCTGGAATTTTGATCTATGAATCCTGCTTTATTCCTGCAGATGGGGGGAACTGACCCAGGTTGCAAGAAATGTTGGTTATAAAGTTGTGTTTGCAAATAATTATTATATTGTTGAGTTTGAATTGCCATCTAAAACCTATGCATTTTGTTATATAAATATAAGTGTGAGGGACAGACATTTTTTAGTGTGTTTTCCTTTAGCCTTAGTTTAATAGGTAGGGAAATCCTTGTTAGGTTAGGGGAAAGTGAGTTGTTTTTCCCACCCTTATTATTTAAATAAAGATGGCTACTTGTGAGAATATTCTGTGTCCGCCTCACATTTCTGACCCCTTAAAATAGTTTGCCTTTTATAATGCAAACAAGATGGTGGTGTTGCAGTACACCTCAGTACACAAGAGGCATAACCTCCATGCCACATGCACACAACACAAAAAAGCCTCACTGTGATATTGAAAAGTGTCCAGTAGGCTGTTACATTGATTTAGCCAAACATGTTCATGTTTTCTGCTCATACAACAGCTCTACTGGTGAGTGGAACCCATAAGCCGTACACAGCTCTAAGCTCGGGGTCAGGAATTCTATTTATTTTGGAATACTGGGAAAGCAGTGCCTAAACTCTCGCTGTTCTCGGGTAATCAAGTTCACACATTCAACACCCACTTCAATGTGTTCATTGAGAAATTGAAGAATTGGCCAGGTCTTCTGAAAGGTTTCCTTCATTTCCTCACACCCACTAAAGTACTACTTATTGGTCACTTTCATTGACCAATTAAATTATCTGTGTCATACGGGTATGTGTCAATTGTGATGTCATCGGTGTACTTAGTTACTGCACAATCGGGACCTCATGGTTAAGATTGTGTAACTTCCAACAGCTACCACATTTCTGGAGTTTTGTTGCATTAAATCAGCACGTTAACGTTACTTGAACTAATGTTTTGCCTGAATTTCTCATTTATTCACCTTAATTGTCACTCAACTAAAGTTTTCTCAATGGATTGCAAAGGTTTTGTTAGGATTGTGGGATGCATTGACCCACTCTGCTATACCATGCATCATCACTCTGCTATCTATGGTACAAGAAACAGCAAACATGGCCGCAAAAAATCTTGTGCGCGCCAAAACCTTGAAAACTGTGTTTTCAACACACAAAAGGATGGCTGCACAACCTGCCACCCATGGTGCATGTGTGATGGAATAGAGCACACGCTGCAGAATAAGTGGCAGTGGGCTCCATGACAAGAAACAGAGTGCAGAGGGAAAAGCAGCACTTTGCAAGTGAAACTCCAAAGTTCGCCTGTAAATGACATTTACTTTGCAAGTGAAACTCCAAAATGCCTGTACACAACACTTTTCAACACTCAAAATCTTGCTTGCCGCTAACCTAAACCCATTTAACCTAAGAAAGCACTGTGAATGTACAAAGTCCTGAAAGGTTAATAGCAAATCATTTTGAGCAAAACTAGATTGCCTGTGAATGACAGTAACTGTCAAAAATCTGAGTGCAGCACACTGGGCTACCTGTGAATGACCGTTCCTGTCAAATGGGCTCTCCTGATGAAACTTTAAAGTTATTCAAACTAAAAGTCTGCCGGATTAGCAAATATAAAAGGATTGTTGCTGAAAGAAACACAGATTTCAGTTGTTTTTGATCCCACAGGTTTAAATCTAAGAAAGTAATTTATCTATGTCACTTGATGCAACAAGTTTGTTTTCTGCTGGATTCTAAGTCAAGAAATTAAGGAGAAATTAGCTTGGATGGGCTGCAAGAAGTGAAAAAACAGGTTTCCCCCAAGGAGAGGGCATTCCTCTCAGCAGATACTCACTGACATATGATAAATCGTGGGATAGGACAGACTTTTGTCTGCAGGCAGAGACTGAACAATGGCAGATTCTCCAGGCCAGGAAATGGATGTGTGAAGAGGTTGTAAAGTTGGCGTCCAGAAGGTTCCCAAAGGTAGGGGCTACTACTTGAGCTCCAGGGAGAGACACAAGGTGGACCATTTGCTGCTAAGAACATGTAATGAACAATTTTTTGAGACTCATAACTTGTTAATCAGAACTGTTTAGCATATTCTGAACAGGAATGGTGATACATGTGATTTTATGGGAACTGTATTTATGCTAGAATTGTGAAACTTTACACACACATCCATACGGTAAACACACATTTGTGGAAATTTGGAGAAAGGTTGGACATTGTTTTCATGAAGAAATGGACAAAATGTTGCAAAAAGGCGAAACAAGATCTCACAGCTGTGGGATTTTGATTAACAGATACTACATACAATATGGAATCCTTGTGTGTTATTTTTGTAGAGGTTACAAATGTATAAATATGTATTTAGGACAAAATTTGATTTTGATACTAGTGGCTAAGGGAGGTTTCTAAGGATTGTAAAAACCAAACCATAAACTTGACATTACCTGTTTTGGAGCCAATCACTCAGATGCAAGGCGGAGATGAGGCTCTGATCCGATCCCAGTCCGCAGTTAGTTGAGCCGGCCCATACACCCATTCTTGTGATGTCATTTGAAAGGATAAATAGAGACAGCTGACAACACATAGCACTCACTCTTCTGATTCCAGCGAAGCACTCTGATCCAGCATTCAACATCCAGCCTTCAACATCCTTCCAGTTCCAGATGCCAAGGACCAGGCGAAGCAGTAGCTGAACCATTTTCAGCAAGCCTCAATCTTCAACTTACCCTCACAACCCAGTGTAGCCATGTGGTGTGGGAAAGCATCCTGAAACTAGCATTCTGAAACTATCTGGCTTGCTACCATAATGCTTCCAGTGACTGGCCTAGCTGATCCAGTCCCGCGCCTGATGTGCTGTCTTTCCTTGATAGATCCAATCCATTGACCAGAACCGTGACTGTCCAAAAATCCTAAAATCCTAGTGGATTGTGAGTATTAATAGGACGCTACAGAACTATTGTATACCCTGCATTATCTTGTTCCATTCTGATCTCTGAACTATCCCTACTTTTCCCAGCCAGTAACAGTGTCAAAATCTATAGTGCTATCTTATTCTGTCTAGTTGCTAAAGCACCATTTTATAGTCATCTTTATTTGTGGAACTCTGATCCATAAATCCCACTTGAGTGTTTGGACCGGTGCCGCCGGGGAAGGTGATGGGGATCTGTTACTGAAGTCATGAATCAGTCGCAGAGCTTACTTCGTCCCGACTTGGCTGCCTAGCCTGAACGCTCTAGCCTTGGAGGAAGCATAAGCCATATTTTCTGATTCTAAACTGAAGTCTGTGTCCAAAATTGTGTCTTTATTTTCGAAAAAACCCTCTCACTAAAACCTCTATTACTCCCTCAGTTTTTAAGATAGAACCAAAATTTCAACTCCCACTTGTACCTAACATCCTTAGCTACATCGACAACTGTGCGATTGACCTGTCGCATAAGTAAAAGTTTGCCGCAAATTGACATTTGGAAATGTTTTTACACATGTGAATTACCTTTCAATTATTTCCCACTTGGCCTTTGAGATCCCAACTGTTTCCTTTTGATTAAATCATTGTGTCTGTTTGCTTGCATCTGTTCAAAAGGGCTCCCGTAGAGATTTATAATAATTTATGCATTTTTTACCACATTTAGTGTTTTTGCTCAGCCAATTTCAAAGCCATACTGACAGTTGAAAAGTCAAATCCGTTTTTCTCTTGTGTTTAAGGGGGGAAGGTGGGAGTGATATTCTGTTTTGTCTGCATTATTCCTGAATACCTGCTCTCTCTTCACATCTATTTGAATTGCCTATTGGTGGGTTGAGAGGTGTGGCAAGGGGAACCCCTAACCATAGTGGTATCTGTTCCAAACCAACTCAGAAGTATTCTTTTCTTTGCTGCTTTCTTTTTGTATTCATTACTTAATTCCTAGTGCATTAAATATATTATTCATTGTTCCTGTCACCCCATTGATGATTGTTGTTACCTATTAAAAATATATTGTGATTTTAAATTCTAAATAAATAAAAAATAATTACCTTTACAACTAGCCTGATTCCTGGTTCAGTGTAACCTGGGGGTATTTTGAGGAGGGTGTGATATGAGTGGTATATCATTCAGAATATTGAATTTATAAATAAAAATAAATATGGGTTTCATTTGCCCACTACATGCTGAGAGAGACTTGGGTGTGTGCCTGATTGAAATCACTTACATGATATTTTCCCCACCACCTGCAATACTGGCTTTTACTTTTTCGAATAATATAACTGATGTCCTATCCTTTTCATAAATGTGTGTTCTTTAGCTACACAACCTAGTGTTTATCACGTATTGTATATGTTTATTGTCCACTAGATAAGCATGCACTACTAATGGTGTACCGGGACAAGAAAGAGGGACGTGGAGTAATTCAAAGGATTACTAATGGGGTTCTGGGATTAAGAAGTGGGATGTGGGGGTAATGACATGGATTACTATTAGGGAACTGTCACAAGAAAGATGTAAGTGGACGTAATAACATGGATAACTACTGGGGCACTGAACTGAGCGAGAGGGATGTGGTGGTAATGCCATTTAATATTAGGGCACAGTGGAAAGGAAGGGGTGAGTGGATGTAATGTCATGGGTTACTACTGGGGCACTGGGATTAGGAAGAGGGGTGTGAGGGTAATAACAGTTTACTATTGTGGTGCTTGGATGAGGCTTGTGAGGGTAAAGAGAGGGATGGAAAAGGGGTATGTAGGTGTAATGGCATTGATTACTATGGGATACTTGGAGTAGGAAGAGGGCTGTGTGTGTTATGACACTGATTACTATTGGGGTACAGGGACTTGATAGAATGATGTGGCTGTAATGACAGGAATGTGTTGGTAATGCCACAGATTTCTATTGGGATTCTGGGATGAGATGGAGAGGGTGGGGGATATGCAATGTGAGAAGAGAATTGATTAAGATCATCACTGTTAAGTCACGGAAAGCTTGTACAATCAAAACAAAGGTTATTGAAAGAATGCTTCAACACCACTCTTTCTGTCGCACACTTATTTAATGTCCTCAACCAAATAAAAGCGTGCAAAGCATATAGAACACACCCGAAACAATAATTGCCTTCTAATTCAACGTCCCACACATTTTAGGTTAATTTGAAGAAATAATCACTTTTATTGTTTTAACTTAAACAACAGGTATTGCTTTCTGAAATTAAATCAAAATACCTGTCTTATCCTAACTAGCAATTACTTTGATTACCAGATATGAAAAAGTATTTACAGTTTTAGTTTGTAACTCAAAATGAATTGTGGTTCAGATCTAGAGCTCGGACAACCACATCTCAAAAAGAATGTACGCATTCAGTAATTGCTTAAAACATTCTAATTATATACTATCCCCAGGCTCTAAATATTCTCAAACATCCTCTTTTCTGCCCACATGCTCCCCAGCCTCAAAACTACACTACTCACACCACTTAAGTCATTTTAGTCAGAGCAATCTTAAGAAATGTTGGGGCCCAATCCACAGACGCCTTTTGCCCCTATTCAACCAAATGAAATAAAGGGATCCAGAATCTCTAGTCATGCCCCCAACCCAGTGTGACCACACCCCATAGCTTGATATGCTACCCAGTGATAATCAATACATACATGGCTACTTCCTTACTGTCCCTTACCCTCTTCGGACTTGCTGGAATCTGAATACTAAAGAAGTGGCATTTCAAGGGCAACATTTGGCTTTTGTGTAGGCCTGAGATAGACATTTGCGCACACTGCCATAATGATACCACCTAGCCATACATTGACAACAGGTGGGAAATTATGCGAGCACCTGGGCATATGATAGGTGTTCCTGGAAAATTCCTATTTAATAACTATGCGAAATCGAAAGCTGTTGCTTGTTTTTAAAGGCCTCCTGTGCAAGGGTATCAAGTGGATGAAGGCCCGCTTGGTAAAAACATGTTTATTGTACAAGTAACACAAATATACATCTGCAATTAAGACATTAACTCTTAGAAGACTGTTTAGAAAGTATACTGGCAAGCTACTGTTTGTTGTTACCGCTTCATAAAACTAACTGAAATAGATCTAGGTGGATGTGTTTTGTGCAGGAACTAGCCGGTAGTGGATGGACATGGCCATAGGGATTAGCATGACCAAGAACAGTCAAAGAGTGGGTAAAAGACCAAACACACAGAGTCTGTGTGTCCCTCCTCCTATCCCATCTACCTTCTTGCTGTACGCCCTTCAAAATAGTTGGGCTTATAAGTGGTGCTTTCTTGACAACTCATATCCAACACTAAGCATGTCGGCCACAGGAAGGTTGTAGATTTAGATGCAAGGCACAGATACGTAGCCATATGAAAAAGGTACACATACTCCAGCATAGAGAGAGGACTCATATTAGCAGAATTCATAAGTGTTCATGCATGGAGACATATTGAAAGCAATGGGAATGATGCACATATCATTGCACAGAAGAGGCAGTGGATATAAATTGGAAGCTACCAGAAGGGTTAATGTTTGCCAACATAGCTTGTAATTGGAAGAGAGCTATGGTTTTAAAGCTGAATTGATATTAGTCAGCAAAGATACAAATGACTTTGTGGTTTGCACTATATCAGTATTATTATACATGACACAAAACTACAGCTAGCTAAACCATCAATGAAACTTGTGAATACTCTGAAATTAAATCTCTTTTGATGACTGACAACCCAACATGTTTAGAGAATGCTAATGTTGATAGGTTAGGCACCATGAGATTAATTTAATTATTCCCCCAGATCAGAAATGTTGGTTTAGAGGTGAAGCATGGTATTGAGCCAAACGGCAATGTCTGCACTTGACAAAAATAGTTTCCTAGTTATCATTGTAAGAGGATTCAATTCAGCACTACAGCTAAATCAACGCCTAGTCTAGAATACTGAATGAAAACCCTTATTGATATATCTTTATGTCAAGTTCATGCGTTCTGGATGACTACCCCTATATAACACCCCTCTCTTGGAATCCTCCTGACCCCACTGAGCCAAGAAGTAGTTCTGTTTTGCAAGTTAAAAGGTTTTATTGATAATTTAAACAATATATATATATATCACGCTTTATAATAAATTAATAATTGAATAGCACACTTAATCTGATATGATAAAGATTAACAACGGAGAATCTGGCACTAGCACACTTCTTTATAATCACTAAGGAGTTGACATGAAATGGATAAGATAGCAACAATAGTTTTATGGTTTCAAATGAATGCAATGTGGAATGAAATGCAGTACAGAAAATAACTTGATAGGATTTCAGCAAAAGACAATGTAATCACTTTCTTGGACAATTCACCCCCCCCTTTTATGCAATGCAAGGAAATGGAGGGAAGCACACAGTTCTCAGAAATGCAATCAAATGTGATTCAGTTCACCCAGCAACTTAGACTACAGAAGTTGAAAACACAGGCAAAATGCCTTGATATGTGCTGGCAATGAAGAAAAAAAAATATACTAAAATGCTTTTAATTCCCTCTAGAGGTTCAGGGTGAGTGGTATCTAGTTAATATTAGTCCAGGCTCACTTTAGCAAGGATCTAGGAGTAACTGGTAGGTTAAACGAATTTTTGGCAAATGAAAGCAAAAACAAACTGCTGTTTTCACACGTGGAGAAATTTGCAAATCGCTGTAAAATGTCAAATCGCGGCTAAATTTGCGAATGCGCCGAGCGCGATTACAGAGGAACTACAAGGACTATCACTATCGTGTTGGGGTCCTAGGAAAGCGTAGGATCTCAGCTTCCAGATGAAAGTTACTGCAAGTCGCTAGCACAAACGGTCACGGAGATATGAGCGATTAAATAAAGGTCGTTTTTCAGATTTGAAATTTTAAAGTTAAAAAAGACAAGTGCAGCTTGCAACTAGAAAATGACAAGTGACAGCTTTACAAATGACAGGTGACAGTTAGGAGGCAGTTCTACTTAGATTAAAATAGGATTGAATTATATTATTTTAACTAAGAGATTGGTTCTGCACCGTTTTCTAGGTACTCACACTATCTTCTTGAGTTAAATGGGCCTCGCCATGGATCTGGTCAGGTTTAGGACTGGACTCTGGTCTCTGCACTTCACAGTGATCTGGGTCAGCTCTCTCTGGTTCTGCTAACAGGTCAGCTCTACTCTGCTGGTCTGGTCTGGGTCTCTGAAGGTTGATGGAGGTAAAGTATGGATTTTCCCGGCAGAGCTTCCAGCTGCAAATGGATTTGAAGGTCCCTATCTGTCCAGTCTCTCTGCTTTTATGTGTTTTGAAAATGGGTGTGTGTGAGCAGCATCACTAGCCAGCCCCTCTCCACTTGTCATTGGCCACTTCATCCGCTTCCACTTGATTGGGGGAATGAAATGAAGTGTCATCATGATGAGGTCTGTTTATGATACAGAGAACCCACCCCTGTCAACTTTACACACAATCTATATTTGATAAAAAAAACATATTTGCACAGGTACACATTTGTTTAAATTTACATGCACCCTTCACATATCACAGGAGGTATACCCTGTCCAAATCTGCTCTTCCTGGGGGCTTGCATTCAAAAATGGCACATATTTCACTTTTTAACTGGTTTCGCAATTTCGGACATTAACCCAAATCTACACACATGTGCGCAAGGAGTATGGACATTAGTTGATGAAGTGTCAGATTTTTCACATGCACACATTTTGAGTAATATCCTCTTTTCCGCTAAAACCCCCCTGAACATGCCACCGGTTATAAAAACCACTTAAAATGTGGGCAGAAAAATCACAAGAATTATGGTGTCATTTATACAATTTTCAAATGTCCGCTCTATGAGTTATTCATCTTTTAAGAGTTATGTTCTGGCCCCAAAGGGGTGTGGTTTTCCTCCAGCACAAGGTTGAATTTCTGGTTTTTCCAGTTCTGCCAAGCCAGCTTGCTCTCACAGGCAGTGCCCCTCCCCTGTGCTTCCAGGAGAAATCTCCATTTACGACTCCCGCCATAAAACATTTGCCTGAGTCAAGACAGGGCTTTGTTCAATTTCCTGCAGAGCCCAGGTAATTCAATCAGGGAAGTGTCATATCCCTTTTGGTGTGAGCAGCAAAAGGGCAGCTAGGCCTGGGAACACAGATGTGACTCAAGTTTCACTCCTGATGGGGGTAGTTGCCAGGCAAATTGGAATCTCTTTAAGCCAGTTTTTAGCTACATGTCATTTCTGTTCCCCAGTTTCTCCATTCAAATAAAACTAAACATTTTCACATATGCAGCTAGAAGGCTGATTCTAAGTTTAAAACTATGACATTTAAACAATTGCAACCTATGTGACACTCAAAAGTAGGTCACTCAGTCAATTTAAACATTTAGATTTTTTTAGTGTCTTTCAGTCCAAATTTACTTAAACTGCTGAAATCCACAGCTCAGCCAGTCTTGTTATAAACCTTCAAGTCACTTCAGAATATAACTTTACATTGTATCCACCTCTCAGTAAGTCTTTCTTTGGCCTGTTTTGGGTTCATTTATTCAGTTTTCTACAAAAAAGTAAAATCTGGTGGTTTTAAAACGCCGGCTTTCTGATAGTGGTGAGTACTGGTACTGCACCCCTTTTTGGGATTTAAGAAAATGAATTCCCAACAGTTATGGGTTTGCTTTTGGCAATCAGCATTGCCACTCCCAATGGTTTCAGACTACTGTGTGGGTAGCCCAATGGTGGTTTTAGGCAGTTTCCTTCTGTGCCCATAACATCGGCAAAAATGAGTGGCAGCCTATTCTTCATGCATTTCCCTGTGCATTTTCTGGGAAGCTCTGGCCATCATGATGTTTTCATGTCAGTACTGCACAGTTTTGAGGTAGGGCTCGGATGCATGGGTAAATACATCCCACAAGCCCCCCTTCTTGCGGTGGCCATCTGATCCTTCACTGGTGGGACCCGCAAGATCTGGGATGTAGTTCTCATCTTCTTCCGGTAGATGGCACAGTTCAGCATCTTTTCCTCCATCCGGTACTGATCGATCGGTTCTCCTCGCCGGTCCTGATGGGAAGATTGGGCGGTACCCCGGGCCCGTTGCGTCTCTGCTCCCGGTCTCCGGATCGTCCTCCTTGGCCCGTTTCCAGGTTTTCTTTCTCCTAGGACGACAAAGGAAGAGCGGCAATACCTATCCATAGACATTTTTCCCCCACCATTGATATAGTGGGGCAGCATATGCATTTCATCATAACGAAACATTACATTCTTATTTTGAAAAAAAAACAGTATAACTAAGAGACAGTTTCATGCAAATCACAATATTTTAGAGACTAGATGTGGTATGTTTTATGGTTGGAACTGAATTAGTCTGAGACAGTACCCGCTAGGATTCCAGAGGATTCCTCCAGTTGTTGCAGAGCGTGCCTGGGATGGCAACATTTCAACTGGTTTATGTGGACCCACTTGTCTTCCCCCGCTGCCAAAGGACCTTTGGGGATGTGTATTTTGTAGGCCACAGGGGAGATCTTGTCGATGATCTCAAAGGGTCCTTTCCATGTAGGCAAAAATTTCCGCTGTTTTGCCTGGTTTCTTTGGAAGTTGTATAGATAGACCCGGTCCCCCACCTGAGATTCCTTCCTGGAAGTCTTCAGGTCATAGTGGGTCTTCATGCTATCAGCCGATCTTTCTAGATTCCGCTGAGCGTAAGCAAAAGCATGTTGGAGGTGATTCCTTAAATTCTCCACATACTCATGAGTTGTGGAGGTATTTATTAGTGTCTGCTCTTGGGTCCTGTAGAGCAAATGCTGCGGAAGCACCATCTTGCGTCCAGTCATCAACTCAAATGGTGACATTTTGGTTGCAGATGAAGGGGTAGATCTGATGGCCATTAGGACCAGAGGTAATCGGATATCCCAACTTGGCCCAGAATCTGCCACAAACTTTTTTAAGATGCTCACAATGGTTCGGTTATATCTCTCTACTGCCCCAGAAGAAGCTGGCCTGTAAGCAATATGCAACTTCCTTTTGACCCCCAGTATCTCCCACATCTTTGTCATTACTTCACTGGTGAAGTGGCTACCCCTGTCTGACTCAATCCTTTGAGGTAGACCAAAACGGGAAAAGATGTGGTTAATCATCAAGGCAGCTGCGGTTTCTGCCTTGCAATTTGGGGCTGGGAGACATTCCACCCACTTGGTAAACAAGCATGTCACAGTCAACATGTACTTATTCCCCCTAGCAGAGCGAATCACGGGGCCTACAAAGTCGATTTGTAAATCTGACCATGGCAGTGTCATCCCCCTCTTTTGGAGAGGCGCACGGTGCGTGAGGGATGATGGCTGCAATTGTGCACACACAAGACACCCCTTCAAGTATTGGTCGAGGTCCTGCCCCATGTGTGGCCAGTATGCAACCTCTCTTAAGATTTCCAATGTTGTGTGAAACCCCCTATGACCGGCGGTGGCCGCATCATGGGCGTGACTTAACATCAGGCTTCGGAATGAGGTAGGAACCACCCACTGATCGTGGCCAGCTTTGGATTTCCTTACCAGCAAACCGTCTTGGATTCGGAACATTTTTGGACATTTCATCAACACTCTTAGGTCCTCTTTCCCAGTATAATCGGTATCCGTCAAGGGAAAGTTCTCAGGGTCCTCAAGGTGTTGGTAAAACTTACCAATTATTGGATCCCCCTTCTGAGCGGTAATCAAATCAGCATCAGGGGTCTCCTTGCTCCATTGGGCAATTGAAAGGTCGTTGTGAGCATTTGTCTGGGACCTAGTGATAGCAGTGACCTGGATTTCCCCCAACAGGGACTCAATCTCAATTAGATCCCCTTGGATGGCCCCGGTTTTGGCCAGCTGATCAGCTAAGTCATTTCCAGTTTTGTCTGGTCCCTCTACTTTGGAATGACCCTTGATCTTTTTCCAATAGATGGTCATCTCATTCGAGGTGACCAGATCATCAATGTTTTGGATCAACTTCCCATGTTTCAAGCGTTTGTTGTTAGCACATAACATGCCTCTGGTTTTTCAATTAACCAGGTGCTCCACGAACCCGTTCCGTACATAATCCGAATCTGTGATTATGACCAGTTCGCGGAGTTGATGCTGGACAGCAGTGAGGATGGCCTGATGCACAGCCATCAATTCTGCCACCTGACTACTTCGGGGACCAATTTTGTATCCAGCGGAGGGTTCTGGGGACTCATTCACCCATGCATTCCCTACGCCGGCCACCAGTTCTTTCTCCCCGTTGTTGTCAACATGGTAAGAGCATCCATCCACATAGACAGTGGGCATTCCCTCACACTTGTCTTCTTCAAAGACTTTGTGTGGGGAATTAAGGTA
Source organism: Ambystoma mexicanum (assembly GCF_040938575.1). Classification (NCBI taxonomy): domain Eukaryota; kingdom Metazoa; phylum Chordata; class Amphibia; order Caudata; family Ambystomatidae; genus Ambystoma; species Ambystoma mexicanum. The sequence continues at coordinate 589,110,202 of NC_090930.1, read as the reverse complement.
TGCCTCCATGTTGTCCTTTATTTTTAGACTTTCGTCCTCGAGACAGTTTTCTCTGGCACAATCATGCAAGTCAGCCAGACCTTGCGCGAGGGGACTCTTCTTGTTTTGGCCATATCGGACTTCCACAGGAAAGCCTTGCATTGACAGAATCCAGGAAGTAATTCGGGAATTACTCACATTTCCGGCCCGGATTCTATCACTTTGGAGATATTGCAGAGGCTGGTGTGGAGTCTCCACTATGATGTGTTCCCCCTGGATAAACGGGCGGTAATTCTTCAATGCCCACACCGTTGCCAGGAGTGCCTTCTCACAATCGTTGAATTTTTCCTCCACAGAGGATAAAGTTTTGCTCGCATAGGAGATTACTTTATTGATCTTGTCATGCTTTTGGTATAATACTGCCGTCAAGCACGTATTAGAGAACCCCGTCTCCATAAGAAAGAACTCCTTGTTTCTGACAGGGTAAGCTAGGCAGGGCGCTTGTGAGAGGCTTCTTTTGAGTTGTCTTACTGCCTCGGCTTGTTCTGGACCCCATTCCCACTTGACCCCCCCCTTCAAGAGATGAATCAGGGGTCTGGTGATCTCTGCGTAGCCCTCAATGAACTTTCTGCTGTAATTAGTCAGTCCAAGGAGGCTCCTTAGTTCCCGCAGAGTTGTGGGGTCTTTCAGTTTCTGAAGTGCTTCCACTTTCTTTTCCTGGGGACAGAGACCCTGAGGAGTAATCTCATGCCCCAAGAAATGAACACGGGTTCGACACCACTGTGCTTTCTGAAAGGAAAGTTTTGCTCCGGCGGCCCTCAACTGTGTCAGAACATAACGGATCTCCGCTATGTGTTCCTCCACAGTTGAGCTTTTGATGAGGACATCATCTACATAAGCCAGGTTACCCCTCGCACCCAAGTCGGGCATGGCCTTGTGTAGAAAAATGTTGAATTCATTGCCGGAGTTGAGGTATCCGAAGGGAGTCCGTGTCCATGTATACTGCTGGCCCCCAAAGGTAAAAGCCAGCTTGTATTGGTCCTCCCTACTGACCGGCACGGTCCAGTATCCATTGGTCAGGTCTATTGCAGTGAATACCTGTGACCCCTGGATCTGGGCCAGCCCTTGGTCAATGTAGGGCAGAGGCCATCGGGAAGTATGGACCCGTTTGTTGAGCTCCCTGAGGTCGGCGCAGAGTCTCCACTGGCCGTTTGACTTCAATATTCCCAGAACCGGGTTATTGAAGGTGCTGTGGACTGGACGGATTATTCCCCTGGACTCAAGGTTCTTAATTATTTCAGTAAGGGACTCCATTGATGCGAGAGGCAAGCGATATTGCTTCACAAACACAGGAGTCATGCCAGGGTCCGTGGGGATTGTGGTTGTGTGGATGTCGGTGCGACCACAGTCATATGAGTCTACCGCAAAGAGATCTTGGAAATCCAAGAAAACTTGTTTCAACTTTTGCTTTTGTTCCAGAGTCACACAGGCATCAGCTAGGTTGACTCTCTCTTCCACCATCTGCCTGAAGCCTGGAAAGACTTCTGGTTTGGCTATTTCAGCGGCCTCCTCCAGCTGGGTGGAGAAGTCCCTGGTCAGAGTGCTGATTTGGACTGGAGGCTTCAGGTGGGAAAGGCAGCCCTCATGGACCTGGAAAATCACCTCATCCCTCCTGAAGTCACAAGTCACATCTTCCTTACCATAGGGGCAGGAAGTGTACACCAGGAAGTTCCCCCCATGCCGGGTAAAAATCCTGTCTGGTGTTGTATTGTCATCACTGTCACTGTCAAAACAGTCCTTGGGGATTGGTCCTAACAGTTCATTTCCAAGATCAATGGAGAAATGTCGGTCATCAACCGCCATTCCAATATTGGTGCCTGCGGCTAGAGTAATACTCTTTAAGTCGCTGTTATCCACCTCTATTGGAATGGTGTCATGTTCTATGTTGACTAATGGAGTTGGGTTTACCCCCAACCCTTGCTGTTGGAGAGAAGCATTTAGATGTATGTAAGCATCAGGGTTTTTCAAATGTTGTCCCCTTTTAACTTTCACTTCCAGGGAGAATTGTCGGGTCCTTTCTGGGATGGTGACTTCCTCTTTAACCTGAATTTCAACTGCATAAGGTAGCAATTGAGCTGACCTAAATGCTTTTTCTGGATCATCAAAGCCCATGGGATTATCCGCTAATCGGGACCAAGCTTTGAAGTTTCTTAGGTCCAAACTAATGGTAAAGCGATTGAGAATGTCACTGCCTAAGTAAAAGGCGGCAGTGACGTCTCGCACGACCCAACAATTATGGACTATGCTCTTGTTGCCAATGGAGATTTTGAGCATACACCTGCTTGGCAGGAGATGTTTTGAATTGGGTGATTCCAGGTCCATTTCCCATTTGTCTATCAGTTTGAAGGTGGGAATGGCTGGATCTTTTGGGAGTTGGCGAAACATGGCTTCGCTGATGAAGCTCTTACCATTGTTCACGCACACTCGAGCGAGAACAGAGTCCTTCCCATCATTTAATTGGACAGGGATGAACAGCTGCTCTCCAATTTGCTGAATATCAGCCAGGCTCTGAGCTGATTTCACATCTTTCTGGACTATAGGAGTGGGAGTTTCGGATTGTGGATTAGTATAGAATCTCAGAGTGTTTCCTTCCAGCGTGGAGTACCACTTTAGACTGGAAGGAAGGTTGATTTTCAGAAATAGAGAGGACCCCCCATCACCAGTCTGTTGCCCTACTGCTATTACTGTCACGTCTGGAATTTGGCTATTCTGGAAGTGAAATTCTACTTGGTCAGATTTTTGTTCAACCATTTGGCAGGTGCCGTTTAAACTAACATGGTTGACACTCTGTTTTAATTTTATTGGTCGGCTAGTCTGGGTCCAGAGGACCTTGTTTACACAATCTATTAGGGGTGACAACCTTCTCAGGAGGTCATTCCCTAGTAAACAAGGGGTGCCCTCTGGAGTCACAACTATGACCGGGTGTTTCAACTTGTGTCGCCCAATTTTAATGTCCAAATCTGCCGTCCCCTCGACGGGAATTTCCTTCCCGTCAATGTTCTGGAGTTGTCCAGGAAGTGAGGTGAGAGGAATTTGGTAATTCCCTCCCCTTCCTGCATTCAATTCATCAAAGGCCCTTCTGGACAGAAGGGTAGCTTGAGATCCAGTGTCCACCAGTGCCAAAATTGTACCCTGCCCCTGTACTTGTACCGGGGCATAATATCTTCCCTCCTTCTCCTCAAGGGGGCACAGATAATACACATTTTTGGACAACTGGTGGGCTAGCTTTCTGGTTTTGGACATTGCAAGAGAAGAAATTTGGGCAGAATTCTGTGGAGAGCCTTGGGAATCTGAAAGAAAAATTTGGCAACTGGAGATCAGAGCCATTGTGGGTTCCCCTGGCTCCGGTTCTGGGCGGCCCCCCCCTTTTTGGAGGCAGTCACCAGGATGGGTTTGAACCAGGGGATTTTCTTGCGGTTGGTTCTGGGATGAGATGGTGGGCGGCGGTAGCTCAGTCTCCACATCTCCCCAGTCTGGATTTGCATCCCTAGGGACCCATTTTTCTTTGGGAGGAGTTCCCCCCTCTCTGAAGGAGAAGATCCTTTTCCCAGGATCCTCTGAGGATCCCTCTCCCTCAAATTGGAAGACCTGTACCTCCTCCTCAAACTGAGTCTGTTTGGGTCTTTTGTTTCTCCTACCCCCCTCTGCTCCTTAGGAGGCAGACTTTCAGGGGCAAGAGATTTTGTTTCTGGTTCCTAGGTTTCCAGGGGCTGTTTACAAGTGAGGAAGGAAGCTTCCTCCAAGGCTTTACACCCCCCTTCTCTTTGTGCCTCCTCCCTGGGAACCGGTGAGTTATCGGGGAGCTGCCCCCGTCATTGTTCTGGGGCACCAGGTCCAGAGTTGGGTGCGTTCTGCACCGGCATGCTGATCTGAGGGTTCTGCTGAGCCCACAGTATGTGACCCAGATCCCGCGCCATGTTTTGAACCTGGCGCTCTAACTGGGAAACCCGCTCAGGCTGATACGGGGCCCTGTTTTCTCCCCTGGGCTGATCCCGGGAAGGGTAGCTGTCCCTCCTCTGGTAATACCCCGGGTTGGGAAGATTTGGGTACCCCTCCACCCTTGGCCTCCCCTCTCCCGGATTAGGTTGTCTGGGCTCAGGGAATTGGGGAAAGAAGGGTGGAGGATTTTGGGGTTGGAAATTGGGTGGATACCTGGGGAAAAAGTTCTGCCCAGGATTTGGAGAATTTCTGCCCTCCTGTGGGAAGTTAGGAGGGAAGTTCCCTGGGTTAGGTGCTTGGCTGGATCCCCCCCCTTGGGCTGGAGGAGTCCACACATAACCCAGGATGGGTCGATTTCCCTTGTAACGGGGACTTACATAATCAGGAGAGCGAGGGACCCCATTTGTGGGGCTGCCTCCCTGGCTCCCTGTCTGTGACTGGCCCGAGGACCTTCTGGGCCTAGCATTATTAGGTGCAGGTAGGTTTTTAGGCCCCCCCATCTCCAACTCTAAAACGGGGGTGACCTTTACCTCTGCCACCTTGGCAGCAGCAGGGGTGCTGTTGGCTTTGGGGGTTTTCTGACCATTATTTGTGCTAACTCCCGGTTTCTGCACCTCATAGATCCGGGTAGCCTGTTCAAGGACCCAGTCTAAAGATCTTTTCTCGTGAAAATCCCTCACGAGCTGGGTCATTATGTATTTGGGCAAGGCATGAAAAAATGTATTTATGAATTCTCTACTGTCTGTGCGCACCCTTCTGGTGGTCTGCGCAAAAGCACGTTTCAGTTCTTGCACAAATTCTTGTGGGGCCTGATCCTCCCCACATTGCAAATTGTAGGCTGCCTTGCGAGCCTCTTGAGGATTTCTATGAATGGAAAAATGTTTCAAGATGGCCGCCTTATAGGTGGACCATCTTAAATGATTTTGGTCCTCCAGCCCCGCAAAGAAACTGGAGTATTCCGGGGAGAAGGTCTACTTTACATATTGAATACAGCTTTGGCTGTCCTTCAAATGGAAAGTCTCCATCATTTGCTCAAACAACTCTAAGTGCTCCCAAACAGAATACTTAGCGTTCTTATGGTAAGGCGTGATGACGCTCCTGATCGCCTTAATCTGCTTTAAGGGGTCCTTAAGCAAGGCCCTTTTTGCCTTATTGGCCTTTTTGGTTCGGGTAACCCTTGTCCATTCATCCTCTGACTCAGAGGCTCTGCTCCCAGAGGTTCCTGTCTGCTCTTCCAGGTTTTCCCGGATTCTGCGAGCCTGGGAATGGCTGGCAGAATGTGGGGACCTGGTCTCCTGTGTCCTGCGCAGTTCAGAGGAGTCTTCAGATTCCTCCTTGCTGCCAGGATTTGATGGGTACCCCCTCCACTGACCTAACTGGGCAGAGGTTTTCAGGATGCCCTTAATGGGCCTACTCTCCTGGGGTTCCCCACTGAACTGTACTGTACTTGGGTGCCCATACCCGGATGCCCACCCCTCCATTCCTGAGTGGTACTGGCCTATGAGCCCCATACTTTTAGCTGGATAGTAATCTGCCATCCCTGTGGCCCTGTGCTCATGTGCGCCAGGGGACATGGGGGTGGTAGAGTCCAGGGACTGGGAGAGATGAAGGCCCCTGGTGTTAGGGCTCCTGAGGTTATGGTCAGGAGTCTCTCTTTCCCAGCAGACCTCATCTCTATCCGCCCCTGCTCCCTGTTGCAATGCAAGAGCCTGCATTTGTGCTTTCAGTTCCTCAGTCAAGGCCTTACTAGACTCTATCAGTCTCTCCTGCATCGCTACCTGTTGTTGGAGCCTATCATTGTGTTGACAGAGGGCCTCATTTTCCCTCTGTGCTTCCTGGTTGGTCCTGGAGAACTGGGCCAGTCTTTGCTGCAGGAGGTTTACCTCCTGAGTCCCATCCCTACCGGCCTGCTCCTTTCTTGCCAGAGCATCTTCCACCCTTCTGGTGTGCTCTACCAAGTTCTGGTTTTCTTTTTGGAGGTCACCCAGCCCCTGGAGGGCCAGGTGATTTTCTTCAATTTCCTTTTTTAAGTGGCAGACTTCCTGGCCTAAAGTGTCTCTTTCCTGATTGAGAGCCTGCATCTGTGCTGCCAGGTCGTCCCTCTGCCTTTGAAGGGCACCAGCTTTCCGGCGCTCTTCATCAAACTCTGCCTGGGTATCCAGGTCTTTCAGAATCAGTTTATTGCTTTCTGCCTTTTCCCTATCTAGGTGGCCTTGCAGGGTGACTACCTGCTCAGCACATACCCTGTTGAAGTCCAGTTGTTGCTCCAGCTTTTTCTGGCTTTGCAGTAGGGAGTCCAAACCTTCTTGGTGTTACTTCTGCAAGACCCGAAATCTGGTATCCTGTTCTGACTTTTCCTTTTGCAGCACATCCATATCCTCCTTTATTTTAGTGATGTACTGTCTGGTCTCATTTTCTGACTCCTGGCTTCTGTGCAGCCTTTGCTCAGAAGAGTCCAGATCAGATTGGGCCTTCTCTAACGCCATCTGTTGCCTTTTTGCCAGATCATGGCCTTCAGCACATTTATTCTGTATGGCTCCCATATATAAATATAAATATGCCGCTATCCTAACAATCTTGTCGTGTTCATCTTTGGCCTTAGGAGCCATATATAGTTCACTCAGGGCCACATGTAATGGACCCTGATCTCTCCATAAGTCTGACCCTGTTTCAGTGGCCTGTCGCGTGATGGCCTGCAACCAGGCCTCCTGGCCCTGCTCAGCCCATTCACCTCTCACAAATAGTTTATGTAAGAAGTGCTCTCTGGCTATTTTCATATCTACCAAGGTCGTCATTCTAGAGATTGGTCTCTGTCCTGACTTACAGAAGTTAGTATTTTATTTTTGCAGAACAGAACTTTTCTTGGAGTGTCCCTTTTGAGGAATGCTTCACAGCGTAATGCAGCGTGGTGATCCGACTGGATGTATGTATCCCGTCAGTTAGCACACTGTATTAAGCTGCACAAGTGGTATTCTAACCCAGAATCCCGGACGAGCCCCCAATTTGTAAGAGGATTCAATTCAGCACTACAGCTAAGTCAACGCCTAGTCTAGAATACTGAATGAAAACCCTTATTGATATATCTTTATGTCCAGTTCATGCGTTCTGGATGACTACCCCTATATAACACCCCTCTCTTGGAATCCTCCTGACCCCACTGAGCCAAGAAGTAGTTCTGTTTTGCAAGTTAAAAGGTTTAATTGATAATTTAAACAATATATATATATCACGCTTTATAATAAATTAATAATTGAATAGCACACTTAATCTGATATGATAAAGATTAACAACGGAGAATCTGGCACTAGCACACTTCTTTATAATCACTAAGGAGTTGACATGAAATGGATAAGATAGCAACTATACTTTTATGGTTTCAAATGAATGCAATGTGGAATGAAATGCAGTACAGAAAAAACCTTGATAGGATTTCAGCAAAAGACAATGTAATCACTTTCTTGGACAATTCACCCCCCCCTTTTATGCAATGCAAGGAAATGGAGGGAAGCACACAGTTCTCAGAAATGCAATCAAATGTGATTCAGTTCACCCAGCAACTTAGACTACAGAAGTTGAAAACACAGGCAAAATGCTTTGATATGTGCTGGCAATGAAGAAAAAAAAATATACTAAAATGCTTTTAATTCCCTCTAGAGGTTCAGGGTGAGTGGTATCTAGTTAATATTAGTCCAGGCTCACTTTAGCAAGGATCTAGGAGTAACTGGTAGGTTAAACGAATTTTTGGCAAATGAAAGCAAAAACAAACTGCTGTTTTCACACGTAGAGAAATTTGCAAATCGCGGTAAAATGTCAAATCGCGGCTAAATTTGCGAATGCGCCGAGCGCGATTACAGAGGAACTACAAGGACTATCACTATCGTTTTGGGGTGCTAAGAAAGCCTAGGATCTCAGCTTCCAGATAAAAGTTACTGCAAGTCGCTAGCGCAAAAAGGTCACGGAGATATGAGCGAATAAATAAAGGTCTTTTTCAGATTTGAAATTTTAAAGTTAAAAAAGACAAGTGCAGCTTGCAACTAGAAAATGACAAGTGACAGCTTTACAAATGACAGGTGACAGTTAGGAGGCAGTTCTACTTAGATTAAAATAGGATTGAATTATATTATTTTAACTAAGAGATTGGTTCTGCACAGTTTTCTAGGTACTCACACTATCTTCTTGAGTTAAATGGGCCTCGCCATGGATCTGGTCAGGTTTAGGACTGGACTCTGGTCTCTGCACTTCACAGTGATCTGGGTCAGCTCTCTCTGGTTCTGCTAACAGGTCAGCTCTACTCTGCTGGTCTGGTCTGGGTCTCTGAAGGTTGATGGAGGTAAAGTATGGATTTTCCCGGCAGAGCTTCCAGCTGCAAATGGATTTGAAGGTCCCTATCTGTCCAGTCTCTCTGCTTTTATGTGTTTTGAAAATGGGTGTGTGTGAGCAGCATCACTAGCCAGCCCCTCTCCACTTGTCATTGGCCACTTCATCCGCTTCCACTTGATTGGGGGAATGAAATGAAGTGTCATCATGATGAGGTCTGTTTATGATACAGAGAACCCACCCCTGTCAACTTTACACACAATCTATATTTGCTCAAAAAAAACATATTTGCACAGGTACACATATGTTTAAATTTACATGCACCCTTCACATATCACCGGAGGTATACCCTGTCCAAATCTGCTCTTCCTGGGGGCTTGCATTCAAAAATGGCACATATTTCACTTTTTAACTGGTTTCGCAATTTCGGACATTAACCCAAATCTACACACATGTGCGCAAGGAGTATGGACATTAGTTGATGAAGTGTCAGATTTTTCACATGCACACATTTTGAGTAATATCCTCTTTTCCGCTAAAACCCCCCTGAACATGCCACCGGTTCTAAAAACCTCTTAAAATGTGGGCAGAAAAATCACAAGAATTATGGTGTCATTTATACAATTTTCACATGTCCGCGCTATGAGTTATTCATCTTTTAAGAGTTATGTTCTGGCCCCAAAGGGGTGTGGTTTTCCTCCAGCACAAGGTTGAATTTCTGGTTTTTCCAGTTCTGCCAAGCCAGCTTGCTCTCACAGGCAGTGCCCCTCCCCTGTGCTTCCAGGAGAAATCTCCATTTACGACTCCCGCCATAAAACATTTGCCTGAGTCAAGACAGGGCTTTGTTCAATTTCCTGCAGAGCCCAGGTAATTCAATCAGGGAAGTGTCATATCCCTTTTGGTGTGAGCAGCAAAAGGGCAGCTAGGCCTGGGAACACAGCTGTGACTCAAGTTTCACTCCTGATGGGGGTAGTTGCCAGGCAAATTGGAATCTCTTTAAGCCAGTTTTTAGCTACATGTCATTTCTGTTCCCCAGTTTCTCCATTCAAATAAAACTAAACATTTTCACATATGCAGCTAGAAGGCTGATTCTAAGTTTAAAACTATGACATTTAAACAATTGCAACCTATGTGACACTCAAAAGTAGGTCACTCAGTCAATTTAAACATTTAGATTTTTTTAGTGTCTTTCAGTCCAAATTTACTTAAACTGCTGAAATCCACAGCTCAGCCAGTCTTGTTATAAACCTTCAAGTCACTTCAGAATATAACTTTACATTGTATCCACCTCTCAGTAAGTCTTTCTTTGGCCTGTTTTGGGTTCATTTATTCAGTTTTCTACAAAAAAGTAAAATCTGGTGGTTTTAAAACGCCGGCTTTCTGATAGTGGTGAGTACTGGTACTGCACCCCTTTTTGGGATTTAAGAAAATGAATTCCCAACAGTTATGGGTTTGCTTTTGGCAATCAGCATTGCCACTCCCAATGGTTTCAGACTACTGTGTGGGTAGTCCAATGGTGGTTTTAGGCAGTTTCCTTCTGTGCCCATAACATCGGCAAAAATGAGTGGCAGCCTATTCTTCATGCATTTCCCTGTGCATTTTCTGGGAAGCTCTGGCCATCATGATGTTTTCATGTCAGTACTGCACAGTTTTGAGGTAGGGCTCGGATGCATGGGTAAATACATCCCACATCATATAGCAAGGTACAGTTATTTGTGAATGTTTGACTTTCTTGAACTAAAATAATACCCTCCTTTTGTAGAACGGGTTTAGAAATTATACAAATCACATAAGTCCCTGACTGAAAAATATTTAAACATATAATCAAATTGGTGTACCCGTTAGCAGGAGCTGGGGATTACAAATTAAAAGAGCTGCATTCCCACCAAGTCAGTGCAACATTAAAATTAATAAATTCACCGTTTGTGTACCAATAGATGAATAAAGGCAACCAAGTGAGCTAAACAAATATGATGCATCTCAAATAAATAATAATATACATTGATACATTGTAAAAAAAATACTACATCCATAGTGAACCACCACTAATTCAACATGTAACAATTAGAGATTCTTGATCATTCACAGAATTAATTTGTATAATGTTTTGAAGATAACAAGTTCTATTTGATTTGTTAGCTCAAACAGAAAAAGGAGGCGTGTGATGTCTCTAGACCATCTAGAATCATGTAAGGTTGACTTTAATGAAGGTTTCAGTGGCAACTCATGCATTCACGTTCTTCAGGACCCAATTTTAATGGGGACTTGATTGAATTAAATTGCTGGATATAAATAAATAAGGGCTTTCAAAAGGGATGGTTACCTATATTAAAGAAATGCTTGTAAGCATACTGAAGTAGGCTCACAGTTACAATGCTCCATGGTTTTAAGAGGAAACCATATTCAGTCGCTTGTTTGTCCAAATGTAAGCAAAATTATAGGGTTGATGCCCTAAAAAACAGAGGACGGCAATGGTCACTAATTGAGCTAGAATACTCACTATATTGTTTAAAAAAATAAGTTTCAAAAAGCAGTGTGTTCATAAGGTTTTCAACATTACATTATTTGTTTGGTACTAGTTGATTAGGATGGTTTCCATTAAAGAGATAACGATTCTTGTAGTACACTGTTGGAAAAATAAATTAAACAATGTTCACTCATGTGCATTTTATACAAAGAATGGCATGAATTAGACCCAAAATAGCCAGAGAGCTAAACGACGAGCAGTATACATTTCAGCTTTCTGGACTGCGCTTGATCAATGTATACCTCACAGAAGGGTGAGTATGCTATAGGAAATGTGTTATAGTGAACAGGGAAACTGGGGCCAATTCTCAAAATTGTGTAGAAGATACATTTTTACTAATTTCAAAAATATGCAGGTCACCTTATTCTCAATTGTGAGTTGCGCATTTCTGTGGTGGCTAAATAGTAACGAAAAGAAAACTCCAAAACACTTTTTTGCATGCGCTCCAATTTGAGTTTATTGGTTGTAACTATAGACAATTATACTGTACACGTTTTCACCACTTTTAAATGCAGTGGCTCATCAGGAGGTATGCACATTTTGATCTCTGATTGCAATCAGATGTATTGTGATTCTTTCTTTCAGCTATTTAGATTTGAAGATTTTATAGGTCGATTTCCTGTAGGGTTTGTATGGATACATTTTCACAAGTGTTTACTTCTTACTTTTCCTTGGGGCAGTCCCTAATGGTTTGTAGCTACTCGATTCCGATGGATTCAGGTTTGGATTCCGAACTGCTCCCAGTAATGCATAGATGTGCTGCCCAGCCTCCGCTTCTGTCACTAATGTATTAAAGGCGCTCAGAACCCACGTGGGCGGGTGGAACGTATTTCAGAGTGACAAACCTTCCTGTCACAATAAAATGTGCTAAAAAGATAGAAATGCATTTCTATCCTACTGTGAACATGTTTCAGAATCCTCACCTCTGTGCTCACACTACTTTTAACACTATTTTTAAAGTGTCTTGCATTCCCATTCTTTATCATAATCATATCACACTTGTAATTGTCACATCTTTCCATTGGCCCACCTCCTAGTTGGACAATCATATTGAATATACCGCCCAACCTTCAGTGGGTGTTCACATTTTATGTTTCTGCTCAGAAAAGGTTGCCGGCCAAAAACTACAGCTAATACTTTTGACAGCATGAAGCCAGTCTCCTCTCCAGAGGAATACAGACTTTGTACTGGGTGTTTCCTCATTGTAGTAGCTTTCTTCCTCAAGGACCTGTATCAGCATCACCATTGTTGGCTCATGTAACCCCTACACTAGTAGTATTGTTGCTATTCCCGAGTGTCAGCACTTGCATAACAAAATCATGAAGAGCATGAGTGGGGTGACCTTGTGGAGCACAAAGCTTTGACCCCCACCTGGGATAGTGATTAATACATTAGACTAATCTCTGAGACCAGACTGTTGGCCCTCATTCCATCTCAGCCACTTGCTTCGAGTCAGTGCCCAATTCTGCCTCCAGAGCCTGGGGCCAATGCACAGCTGTAAACAAAGCTAACATAAGCAAGCATGTGACAACATGACCAATTAGCACTGCATGTCTACAACACTCATCAAACATACACACTGAAAAGAAGTCAGCCTGGGCAGCTTGTTTGTGACACGCAATTGCCTTTTCTCTCACTATGGCACTGTGCCAATTGATTGCCTACCCACTGAGCCCCAACCACGTAGAGAGCTTTGTGCCTATTGCCGCTAGATGCCAAACACTCAAAATACTCCCCAAATGTGTTAACCCCTCACAATCTGTTATTGATGCAAATAATACAAATCTGCTATTAAGAAAGAGACTTGCATACTTAACTGACAGCACAACAATAAGAAACAGAGGATATTTATTGGACTACTGACACTAACAAAGGACTGGGCGATTGGGGGACTCAATTGAACACTGGGGAATGGCCTTAAAGTGATTTGTAGTTGTGTGTTCTCTGATCCTTACAGACTTACTGTAGAATCGACGAGTCTGGAATGTTCTGTCAAATCAGTTTAGCATGTTCCTTGGTTGTGCTATTTTAAGGGACATTAAATACTGCATTTACGTTGCCTGTTTGCAATGGCAGCTGTGTGTTTTTGGTGCAAACAAACGGGTAACATTTAGAATCTTCATTTTTTAATCCCGTGCCTCTTCAGTCTTGAATGTTCGCAGTCGGTAAAGAGAGCGGCAGATGTTGAGGTGCTGCCCAGCACCTTAGAGAGTTATACGTTTGGGTGTGTGATAAGTCATAGTGTGATCTCGGATGCGGATGGCAGGTATTCATTGTCTGGTTTGGCATATTGAGTTCTGCTGTGATTAAATTCCTGTGGTTACTGACTCTCGGCATGGGGGTTTGGGGCTTAAAACGTTAAGCAACAACACGGGTGGAGTTAGGTTAACTGAAGAGCAGTGTGGCAAGTACACAAGCTGAGGACAGTTTTTGCCATGTGGTTGTAGCACATGTGTCGTATGTACATTCATTAGGATTTCAATGTTAGTTTCCTTTTTTCTGTTTTATCAGGAACTATCATTTGTTTAGAAAGAGATTTAGAGTGTAGAAAGAAGAGATTTAAGAACAAGTGGATCTAGGTCACCTGGCCTAAGCCACGCCCACTTGGTGCTTTCCAGGCTGACGCTCTTTTTCTCCACTTAGAAAGCTCCGCCCCCTGGTGCCTTCCTGGTTGCTGCTCTTTTTCCCTAATTAAGGAGCCCTCCATCCTCTTTTCCTTTGCAGATAGGGAGCGGGTGCAAGTGGATCTAGGTCACCGGGCCTAAGCACCACCCAACTTCTAAGCCCTACCTCTTCCTTCCTGCTCTTAACTCTTAGATCACGGGTGTCTCTAACCCGGGCGTCCAAAGCGAAGGGCTGACAAAGAAAAAGGCAATTCCTGTTCGGACGAGGAGGACCTAGGGCCCGACCCCCTGCTCAGACAGCAGGTAAGCATGCACCAACATGTGTTTACTCCCTCTATCCCCACAGGCCATCTTCACCCCATTTTGTCCCCCTGTGAAGTTCCCTTGTGCCCTTCTCGCACACAGGTGTTGCCTGTTTTGCTTGATTTGTCTACCCTGCTCCCCCATGCCCCTCCAGCCTACTTATGCAGGAGTCTGTCCTGATACATTCTGGTTTCACCTTCACCATCTTGTGGCCAATGCTGTATTTGACTTCTATGGACTTCATTGATTCACGGTGCATCATCCTTTCTCAACTCTCATGCTGGACTTCCTTTCCATCTTGTGCTCATGGTGGCCCTGAATCATGCTGTTTCCATCCTCATCTTGTATCCTGGCTTGAAACATTGTGTTACTACTGACTTCTGCAATTGTATTCGCTTCCCCTCTTGCTTCTCCACTCTTCTTGACTGTTTACTCTCAGTTCTCTCCTCCCTTCCCTCTCTTGATTTTGGTATCTCCTCCCCTCCTCCCCTTACTTTCTTCTATGCACTTTCTCTATCAGAATTGTCCCTGGACCTAGTATGATAGCAGCCTCATCTTTCTCCTCCCTCATCCTTGTTATTTTCCTCAACCCCCCACACCCTGCTCCTCCTCCAGCACTATCTGAAATGTCGTCAGGCCTAGTATGATAGTTGCTTGTTTTGTTCCTCCCCTCCCTTTCTGCACCCCTCTCCTTCACCTTTTGTTTTTCTCCGGCTCTACCAGAAATGTCGTCAGGCCTAGTACGGTAGTTGCCTGTCTGTTTCCATGTCTTTCCCACTCTCCCCCTCCCTTCCTTATCTATGTCTTAGCTCTTGCACTATCTGAAATGCTGTCAGGCCGAGCACGATTGTTAATGTTACTTCCTTACTGTTCATGGCCTGTAAGAATGCCATTGTATTTTCCCTTGTTTCCCTCCCTTGCCTTGAAGCGCTACCTTGTGTATAGGCGCTATATACATAGACTATCATATCAGAATGCCAACAGCGCAGTGTATTTGTTTGTGTGTGTTTAGTATGTATTTATGTGTTTACTTGATTTTTAAATTCTTTCCCTTAAATGCATGCTGTTAGGCTACACAAATTGCCTCTTGATTCACACACAATTGTCCGTGCATAATGCAGTCACCTGAGCTGGATCATGCACAATAGTCAAAACACTGCTCCAACTTCTCGTCATTGACCGGCATTCGCCTGCGAGTGCTTGCTACTGTAGGGTCTTGGGATGCGGAAGATGAATGTGTTATGCCTGCAAGTGCTCTTTCTCTACAATTCCAGTTCAGGGCGTTTTTTTTTTCTTTTTTTGCTGTTTCTTTGAGAGCATCAGATCGTGTTCTATAATTTCACCAGTGCCACTTCTACAGTCCCCAGAAGCTTTGAACCATCATTCATTTTATTTGTTGTTCGAGTCATTTTGGAGGTAGGATGAGATTGCAGCTGGGAATAGAGCGCCATTAGAGAGAAATACAGCCCTTGGAGCAGCACACACAGCCCTCCGCACTAGCCTTTGGCTCTGCTCAAACAATGATAAAGGGATGACATGACTAATACCGGGCTCCTTCACACGAGACCAATTGTCTTTACCGCTCACAGAATTCGAGGCAAACTGGTATATATGCTCCATCCCATGCTTGAAATGTGTGGGTGCATTTATTTGGCCAATTGTACACATAAAGTGCCAGCTGCTTTTTAGTTAGGATATGTATCATGTTTACATGTCGGGTACTCATACGTTTTGTGGAGATTGTATTTATTACTATAACCCCATTTTTCCGTATTTATTTCGACCTGTTTTAAGGGACCCTTGTTAATGCGTGCAGTAGATATGTTCCTGCATGCCTGTAAGGGTACGTGTGTCTCGGGTTCCTCAATAAGATGGTGGCCATTATCCAATTAAAGATTAATATTATTATTATTATTATTATGTTTGTACTTGCCCTATAATGAGGACTTTGTAAAGCATGGGTGCTGTACTCTTGGATATAAAGCCTGCATGACGGTGATAATGCAAGTGTACACTTTTAGTATATATTAAATAAGTGTAGCCTAATGAAAAAGAAAACAACAGGTGAATTGGTGATTTAAAAAAATAAATCTCGCCCAACATCATTTCTGGTCTACAGGGAAGGGCTTGCGAAAATATTAATTTCACCCGATATGCGTTTGCCATTTGGACAAATACATAGGATTAAAAAGGGACACCATCAAGTCACGTTGGAGGGTGCTTAAGCAGAAATAAAATGTACCCCTCAATAAATACGAATCGGTGAGGCATTGGTGCAAGCCAGCAACAGAGCACACGAGCCAGAACAGAGCGAAAACTGCCTATTTCGCTGTAAACACAAGACTCTCCTAAGACTGTTGACACATTCTGACCAAGGCTGGACTGGCCTACAGGGAACTCTGCAGATTTCCTGGTGGGCCTCTGCAGATTTCCCGGTGGGCCTCTGCACCCTGGCCCTATTTTGTATTTTATTTACAAATGTTCTCAAAGGAACAGCGTTCGGAGTGCTCAAGATGTGTAATATGGGGCCACTTTGAAGATTATTTCCAGGGCCTCTTGTGGTTCCCAGTGCACCCCAGATTCTGACATGTCATGCTGTCTGGAAGAAAAACTGCGCTTAACGCAACAATGGGGGCTGTGTTTGTGCGCCTCGGTGCAGAAAGCGGGGGAACCACTACTTGGACCAGTAACACCTATGGCATCCATTGAGCGGGCACCGTAGGCCACACCAAGAGTATCCTCATGAGCGATTGGCGCCCTGTACTTTTGGGTTAGTTATATAAATTGGGGGCCTCCACCCGATTCAAGGAAGCTTACAACCAGTTGGTGCCAAATAGCATGTCCACTGCCGAGCCGTTAAATGAATAGTTATCCAGCTATGCAGCCGAAACCCAAATTGAAGGCAAAAAGTTGTTTTGTTTTTTTGTTTTAATAGTCAGCCCCATTCTATATGAAAAACAAGAAGCACACTTCAATCTGCTTTTGTTTCTTTTATTACTCTTAATTGTCATAAGCAAATCATATTTATTTAAACCCATTTAATCCCCAAAATAATGCATCCTTGTATCTATATGTCTTCCTCTTGCTTTCCTTCGTACTTTTCAGGTGCTTCCTGTACCACTTTCATATATTTCTTTCCTGCAGGCTTTCTATGCCTCTATCACTCGGCTCCTATTCTTCTTGCACTTTTCTTTATTTTTACTTGTGCACCTTTTGAACCCTTTTACACTGTGTCTGCTTTTTCTGTGCGGCACCTTCTTATACTGTTCACTTTGTGCATACTTTCATCTTTCTTAATACTTATCTTTCAGTCTTCTGCTTTGATAATCCCAATGTCCTTAGTTTTGCACATATTAGGCTTCTTCACTACGAATCCCAAAGGTTTCACAGTTCAATTTATTTCAAATCCCAGAATACCTTTCTTCCTTTGCCTTTCAACTTCAAAATTAACCTCAGCTGCCTTTCACCATTTCCTCTGCTTACAGAGTTATAGAGAATGTCATTTGTGCTCACTTTTCACTTTCAGATCTCTGCCCCACTTCAGCCACGCGCACGCCACTGGGTTTCTCTCTCTCTAACTCACTCAAGTAGCACAACAGTGGTGGGCAGCTCCTCACAATCTTGTGGCTGAGGTCAGCATCTCTCCACCTGCCTCTTAGACACCTCTGACACCGGCAAACATCCGAGAGGAACAAGCACTGGCCTGGACATGGCCAACAAGGAGCAGCTCGCCATACTCCGGCTCCATGGAGACACAGATCCTTCGCTACGCTGTAACCTTCCAGCCACACTGGGTCAGCGCTTTGGTGTCCCGCTCTTCTCTAGAACTTCCAGGCTTCCAGTGGTGCAGCTACCGCATTACAACCAGCATCCCCAGCTCACTCATTCGACTGTGTGAAGCCACGCCTTTTATAGCTGAACACACGGTCAAGTGGTGTCGAGAGTGAATTGCTACTTACAGATGCCTGACTCTATTAGTGGGACAGTGGTTTTCTGTAAAGTAGGTTCCCCTTCCTTTCCCCATGTTATTCCTATGAGTAATCTTTACTAATCTTAGTTGCCTCCTCCTCGTTTCATTAGTTGTTGGAAATGCAGAGGGGGAGATGGGGTGAGATTGGAAATTATCTTCATGGGTGGAATAATTATAGGATGACTGACAGAAGGAAGAAGTGAGTCCCCTGGCCCTGTTTTTATACCACTGGGGCAGTTCCCTTTTTGTTCAGTTCTTTTCTACTCCTGGTCCCCTGCCATAAAGGTACTGATCTTGATGGCATCCCCTTGGGTTTCAAAGGTGGGGAGTTAAGAGGAGGAGCCAAGTGCCTCTACCATAAGTCCCGCCCCCATTTTGCCTATATGTTTGCAGTTGGAAATTGTGACATGCGCAAAGCCAATAATGGTACATATACTGCGAAATGTTCTTGAAACAAGGCCTCCATTGAGAAAAGCCTATATGATATACCCATGGAGAAATGACAGTCTTCTGAAGGAAATTCCGGACGAAGTGTGAAGATAAGGGAAAGTATAAGACTGTTGACGTCACATGAAGCAGAAATTATGAACCCAGAAGAGATGCCAATAAAGAAGGCGAATAAACCTTATAGAATCTGATGGCAAAGTCAAGAATTGTGCAACATTTCATGAGCAAAATGAAGATTGCATGTGCGGAGAGCACTGAAGAAAATGCAAAGCTGTTTTTTAAATGTACAGATGCAGTAATGCAAGTAAGCTAAGTAATCATGAGGCTGGCTACGCATAGTGAGTAGACTGCAGTTGCTGCCAGTAATATATATGTAAGTGTGTATAGAATCTGGATGTTCCACGATGCATTTTTAGCAAACCTGGACCCCGTGAATAAAAGCTTTGAAAGTGTGGCACATTAGAATAAAACAGCTGACGGTGAAGGAAGATTCGAGAAGGCTTGTCTGGCCTGAAGTCAAGGGTTGAAGCAACCAAGAAACTGGTTATCTTTTCGAGGAGATGCAATAAACGTGAGAAGCAAGACTTGCTCCTCTACATGTGTAATGGAAAAACACTCGAAGCGTCAGGTTTTATTTATTAGTATTAAATACAAAGAAGGAGTTCAAAATGTGGTCTCCTGTCACATGGTCAGATGAAATTAGATTTTGTGCAAGCTACACCGAGACCAGAAAATAAGGCCATGTTCACACTGCCTTTTATTCTCATGCACAGTGATCCTTTGCAAGGCCAAGTTCAAAGGACTCATTGAATGGCAGACAGTAGGAGTGATGATGGATGTTGGGATAATTGGGTGGGGAGGCATGACCAAGCCAACCCTCCAGCACCTGGGGTACCAGCTTGCCTGCTGCTAGCGAGTGGAATATTCCAGAAGGGTACAAGTGTGCCAACTAATTGCAGAGGGCCACATAGCAAAGGACCCTATACTTTGAAGGCCAATGCACTAGGAGTGGGCTGAGCTGTCCACCTAACCTTGGAGACCCAATTATGATTCCATACCCCATATAAAGTAGACCTAGATTAAGCCTATCACTTCCCCTAGTAGGTTTTCTTATTTTGCCACGTAGTATGGCGCCAATGACGATGAGTTTTCTTTCTATAAAGCTGTGTTTTTTTATGTGGTTCATTGAGAGACACATGATTGTATGGCATCCATTGATGCCTGTTGTACTCCTGTTTTAGACAATTGCATTTAAAACAGTCGTGTTTTGCCAACTTCCTGAGTCGGTCTGATTATTGGTGCGAGAGTACGATCTGCATCCCCATCCATCCCAGATAGTGCTACCTCGTCTTAAAGTACCTACGGGTTCAGGAGATAAATAGGTGTTAGTTATAAAGTCATATTGTCATTTCCTCTGACCCACCTCCATGCCTGCTTTTGTTCTAATACAGTATTCAAGCCTCTCTCTTGGATCAGGGACAATGGGGCCTGCATATCCCATAAAGGCTTCAGGGACTTCTTCCTCCTTGCCTATTATCCAGTTGGGAAGCCACGTCTCACCTGAGGTATTTCCATGATCACAATCCCAGACTCCCCTATCCAGGTGATTCTCCTTGCTCGTCCACCCCCAGGGTTGGGATCCGAAAGCAATGACCCTCTCCAGGCCAGCTGAATAGAGGACTGCCACAGTCTACATGGGCGAATACCCCTAGGTTTCTCACAAGTGCCATAGCCTCCCAGAAGTAACCACTCTAGTAGCAATGGAGGATGAGGACGACTATGAATGCTTAAAGCCCATTTTTGCAGGAAGTAATCAACAATAAGAACAAAGTGGAAGCCAATGCTGAAAGCCAGCAGACAGGCAGCAGGGACAGAGAGTCAGCAATCAGTTTCAGCTTGGAAAATGAATTGTTGCAAAACACTGTCTCAGGATTTGGGACTTGTGATTCTCTTGAAGCCTGTAGGAGTTAGGAATTTGAAAGTGTTCTTCTCCACTCTTGCTTTCAACATCAGGGTGAGGAGGATTCCTTCCTGCACATTTTCAGTGCTCAAATCAGATGACATCCTCAACTTTTTGTGAAATCTTACTTCGCCATCTCTTTAAGTGTACATGCACAGGCCCCAGCACCACCTGGTGCCTTTGAAGTAGGGCATTACAAATCACTGACACTTCACAGGTGAAGATGCTCAGGAGATGGAGGCTGGAGGCAGCCTTGATAGTTCTCTGTCGGGTCCTGATATACACTTGCCAAATTTTTTGTGTATCGGAATGTACCATATTTCTGGTGAAGTAGAAGTAGGAAGGTCTGTCGTTGTGTAATAATCCAATTTTTTGTATTTTTTTGTCTATGAAATTGGCGTAGAGGAGTAGCCAAACACTTAGCAAATCTATTTTGAATTGTGGAATTCTGACACTTTAGAATCCATTTAGAATGTCATTTGTAGATATTTCAATCATTACCTTGCTTACATGGACCTTTTCTAAGAGCAGAGCTAAGGATGTGTTTTCAATTATAAGCAGAGATGTAACATCCATCTATTTGATTTTACACAATGTAAATCCCTGATTCGGATGCATCAATCGGCTTGTTGCAAAGATTAAAACTTCTACATAGACATACAGAGAATATTTAGCTTGAAGGGACTTGCAAACTGTTCAAAATTACTATATATTGTCTTTGTTTTGTAAGGTTACCAATCACCAAGACACCCCATTCTCCCCAATAACAAGTGATCTATTTTGAACTATTTTGAAAGTGTTTGTTATGTATAGGCTTTGACCTTATTTCCGCTGTTCTATCTCCATTACAGCAGTAAACATGCAGTTTAAACAACTGTGTATTCTATTATTGTATTGTATTGTATGTTAATAAGACACAAGTAAGCAAGAGTATATCATCACTGGACTGATCAATGTATCAGTGAGGTACTGAGACAAGGATCATGCTGTCAACACAACTGTGTTTCGGTCTAAAAAGCTAGGATGGTGTGGCTCTTTCTCGGATCGGCCTTCAGGACGGGAATAACTATGTGTGAGTATCCTATAGGATTATGTCGTAAAAATAGACAGAGAGGGGAGTCAGGAGTGTGTAGGGTTCAGAGACAACTTTTCTATCAGAAAGTGCAATAAATGCTATTCTTGTGGGTCTGAAGTGAAACAGATCTTACCTTGTCTCAGTACCTCACTGATGCATTGTTCAGTCCTGTCACTTTATATTGCAAATGCATATTTGTTTCTCATGCTCATTCTGTGTAAATGACCATAGAGAATGTATTTGTTGTTAATTTCGTATCCAACTAACACGTTTTGCATGAACATTTTGGATACCATATTTTGTACGTTATATGTAACCTGTCGAGTGTCCTATGATTGTTGATGTATTGGTGACAAATGCTTTTTATGTATTCAATTTTGCGAGAATAGCAGGCATTGTCACCATTTGATAGCCTTGACAGTCAGGAGTAAGTGTTCATCTGGGTTCTATACCCCTGCTCACTTGTGTCGTATTATTGTATACGCAACTGGGTAGAGCAGGGCATTAACCAGGTGCCCATTTCACATATGTGTATTGTATGTTGACATGCCTGGTGCCTCATTCACCACATAGATGCTTGCTCCCTAACATCGTGATACTGTCACCCATTCAGTAGACATATTTGCGGCCATCCTTTATCGTCAGCCCCTATTAATATAAATACCTTAATGTGGGTGACGACAATGACGGGGCAAAAACCTTGATCCTAAAAAAAAGGTAATCTTTAACATCTGTCAAGGTGGGCTGTTTCTTAGTGGATATGTCAAAGTTGGCACACACAAAGACTTCCAATCCAATTTCAGGTAAAAGAGTATCTTCTGGTGTGAATCTGGAAGTGTGTCTATGCCTATATAGCTAATTCAGATGTTTCAGAATGAGCATTTCTAATCCTTTTTAGGCTTTGTGTTTGTACCAGAAACCTATATTTCTTCCATTAGTTCCGAGTGATATCACCTCTAGCCATAAACACTTTCTAACGGCTATTTTTCTAATCAAGTATTTTTATTGATTTTTTAAACTTTTAATAACACAAATTAAACTATTTCCTTGCTTCACATTCATGCACAAATATAACCTGTTATAAAAAACAAAGAAAATAAACCATTGAATAGTCAACCTCTATTCGATCCCCTGACAAGGACATTTGTTTATTAGTGAAGGAGACGATACCAATTAATTAACGCTAAATGCTGATTACTGGTGTAGATCAACAAGTACTTTATATTTTTGTATGCGGGGAACCCTTATACATTTGCCACACACATTGAATTTTGTGGTATTCGTGTTTATTCTTGCTGTAGGTTACATTTAAATAAATGCAATAAACTTTACTTTTACTTATTGTTTGGGAAAAAGGATGCTTTGATCTGTATGTTTGTCCGACTATCTGTTAACTACAGAGATAAACAATCCTTCCAGTCAAGGCTGCTTGTCATAGAATTATGTTTCTCTTACTCACATTGAAGACCATTGTGTGGTCAAGGCCTTCAAACGGTATTGCTCAAAGTATTCTGGCCATAGAAAAGCATTATAATATATTGCAGGAAAATGCAATTCTGAAGAGCATAGCTACATTCGTTTTTGCAGCCTTTGCAAAGTTAATTTTTTAAAGACTTCAATTTCATTTTCTAGGCAAACAAAATGTATATTTCAACAATAACATACGATTAGCTGCAGAAACGGCCCAAGACAAGGATACCACTTTCACAGCATACTTCAAGTTGCATACACTAAGAACACATATGCATTTAAAAAAAGCATAAACAGCAATTCAATTGATTAAGCACTATTTCTCTAACAAAATAAATTACCTTTTTTCGTTGTACTTATGATTTAAATAATTAATTGTAATATGTATTGGTATGTATTATAATATGAATAATATTCTTCATGTACATTTTAAACTTTATTTGACGTCAATTCATTTTATGATCTAATATCTACTTCAAATCACGCTGCACGTGAATTTTATTAGTCTGACATCCCTTAAACATTACACATTTGAGCCCAAAACCAGTAAGTTTAATCCAAGACAATGAGGAGCAGATACAACAATTGGCTGTATGTACTATGTTGAACTTTCAAAGGATTCAGTGAGATTTTGGTTGATATTATTACTCCTCCACGTAAAAGGAGCAAGATCCTTTACACACTTTGTTCTAGTGACACACTATGTTAAAACACACCACATAATATATTTACACTCTGAAAATGTCTTCCTTTATGCACAATAGCCAGTCTACACAGGCCTTTTCAATGTAGTATTTCAATTTCGAATGGATTGTGTCCTCCAAAGTATTCTACATCTTTGACGTATTCCACATCTTTGACATGTAATGTCCACAGCTGTGTACTTTGTAAACTTTTTTGGCAGAGGGCATCCTGCATCAATGGTGTTGGGTCGATGTCCCTTGAAGGCCTCCGTTGAGGGCGACGTCACCGGAAGTTATAAATAGGACGCGCGGCGCCCGTAACCTCAGTTCCATTTTTTCTGCATACGTGTTTGCATCAGAGACTCGGCGCGCCTCGTGTATTCCTCATGAATGTCTTCTTCTTCAACCCCTCCAACTCTGCGATCTGGCTTCAAGACTTGCCGGCACTGCAAGTCGAAAATGTTGATTACCGACCCGCATTGCATTTGTTTGTGGTGTTGGCGCTGTGGGGAAATTGGCTTGTCCAACTAATTCCTCGACTCTGGAGGAATGGGCTGCCTTTTGGGAGCAGATGTTGGTGATTATCCAATCACAGGGCACAGTTCCGTCTGCGCCTTCTAACGAAGCCGACAAGGAGCGGTCTTGATCCGTGGCTTGTACGCCTTCGGGCTCAGGTCCTCAGCGCGATCCTCATCGGGAACCTTCGAGGTCCCGTTTGGACAAGGCTCAGGATGGTCACAAGAGACGTGTTTCCAGGTCTTGGTCCTCGTACCCAGCGAGACTGCAGAAACCTGCCAAGGGCTCGAGGTCGGCATCAACTCCGTCGGCGCTGTGTCTGTCTGTTACGGACATTGAAGCGTTGCCGAAGCCCTCAACGCCAAAGCCATCAGCGCCCTGGACGCCTTTGAGGCCTTTTGGCCAAGAGTTATCGTCAGAAATCCCTGCTACTGTGGATCCTCGTAGGAAGGCTATTTCCAAGTCTGTAAGGCCTGTTATGGATTCCAGGCCCTCAGCTGTTCCGAGACAGGACTTTTACCTCCCTCTGGATTACATCTATGAGGAGGGGGAGAGGTCAGATTTTGATCTTGAACCCATTGAGCCGGATGTGGCTCTTGTCTTTTCAGGGGATAGCCATTTGGAAGACTTGAGACAAACTCTTCATGAGGCCAGTGGACTGGAAACTTTGCCTGAGGTAGAATTTGGCAGGCCTGAGCCTGGGGCTCATGCTGAGTCATCATACAGGAGACTTATGGCTAGAGTTACTGAATACTTGGTTGGTCCAGTCCTCCTGACGCTTTTATTCAGGATGACGTAATGGACATCTTGGATCAAGGTCCCTCCTCTGACCCGGTGTTGCCATTTCATTTGACCTTGCAGAAAAGGGTGGCGGCTACTTGGCAGGGCCCAGAATCTCTTCTGGCAGTTAACAAATTGTTAACTAAAAAATACCGCCGAGTCGGTATCGACCCCAGCTACCTTCCAACTCACCCCACTCCCGAGCGTTTGGCGGTTCAGGCAGCTATGTCCACCTCGAGGCAGGCGGCGTACCCTGCCATCTCTCCTGATAGGGATGACAAACGCTTCGACGGTTGGGCACACAAGGTGTTTTCTGCGGGGAGTATGGCGCTAAAATCAGCCAACTCCACTTGTGCCTTGGCAAGATTTTCACACACTCTGTGGAATATGTGTTTCTCTTGTGGCTGAGCATATTCCCAAAGGGGAAGAGAGGATGGGGTCCTTGCTCTCGAGCAAGATGGCAAGCATGCCATTGGTGAATCCATTCAGTCGGGTTTGGACACAGCCGACAGTGTTAGCCGGTCCATGGCTGTGAGCACCGTTATACGCAGATTTGCGTGGTTGCTGAAGTCGGATTTTGTCCCGGATGTGCAAGCCCATCTTTTGAACATGCCCTTTGATGGCGTGCATTTGTCAGCAAGGCTGACCAGAGCCTTGAGAGGTTGCAGACCTCAAAAGCTGTGGCAAAATCTTTAAGTGCAGCTGTGTGTCAACCTCTGCCTTTTCATCCTAGGGGACAGCAGAGGAGGGGAGGTTCTTTACTACTCCTCCTTTGGTAGAACGAGAGGAGCTCCCAGTCAAAGGGGTCTGCGTAAAAGTACCTGTGGTGGTCGGGGAAATAGAGGTGTCAAAGCAGCTCAGGCAGCTGCCTCTTTGCCTTTAGGCGCACCGTAGCTGCTCCAAAACAGTCATGAGGCCATGTCCCATGGTTCGCCGGTTGGGAGCAGACTGTCTCAGCATCTCGAAGAATAGTGAGGTATTACTTCGGATGCATGAGTTCTGGATACCATAGCCCACGGCTACTGCCTTCCCTTCCTAAAGCGGCATCACGACAATCCACTGGGGAATCTCTCTTTGAAGCTTCCAGATCCGCTCCTTGAGCAGGAAATCTTGACCCTGCTAGAGAAAGGCACTATAGAACTGGTGCCTGTAGCGGAGAGGAACAAGGGATGGTATTCTGCTTAAAGACGGGGGATTGAGACCCATCCTGGACTTGCGTTGGTTGAACAAACTTCTCAGGAAGTATACGTTCAAGACAGTCACTCTTTCTCAAGTCATCCAGGCCCTTCAACTTCAGGATTGGTTGGTGTCTCTGGACCTACAAGATGCTTACATTCATGTACCGATTCATCCCAAGCACAGAAAGTACCTGAGGTTTGTGGCTGGGGACTCACACTTTCAGTTTTGGGTCCTGCCATTCGGATTGACATGCACCCCACCAAGCGAATGGTGGTGGTGGCAGCGTATCTCATGTGAGGGGGATTCACCTCTACCTCTACCTGGACGACTGGCTGATCCGTGTGTGTTTTCCCGAACAAGCATTAGATCACCTCGGACTCACCTGCCGTGCCCTCCACAGGCTGGGCTTCTCCCTCAATTTCAAGAAGTCGCCTTCCCAACAGCTCCAGTACATCAGGGCTGTGTTGGACACGTCCTTGGGAAAGTGCTCGCCCCCCAAGGTAAGGGCTCTTCACAATGTGTAGATGGTGGACAAGTTTCAACATGCCCACAGTCTCCCAGATTTCAAATTCTTAAGGTTGCTCGGCCTCATGGCATCCTGCATTTTTCTGGTGCCAGAGGCCAGTCTGAGGATGAGATCCCTGCAATGGGTTCTCAAGATGCAGTGGTCACAGTTATCAGGCAAGAAGTTGGATCCCGTTCAGATTCCACTCTCGGTCTCCCAAGATCATTTGGGGTGGGCCAACAATGGGAACCTGATGAAAGGGGAGCCATTTTGGCAACTGTGGCTGGAGGTAACAGTTGTAACAGACGCTTCCCTCACAGGATGGGGAGCCCATGCAGAAGATTTGACTGCCAGCAGTCATTGGTCTCCGTCTGAGTCCAAACTCCACATCAACCTGAGGGCCATCAGGCTGGCACTGAAGGCTTTTCTGCCATATGTGCAGGGTAAGAGTGTCCTGATCATGATGGACAACAGAGTGGCCATGCATTACCTCAACAAAAAATGGGGGGTGGGGTCACTCCAGTTGTGCAGAGAGGCAATGCAGCTCTGGTTCTGGGCAATCCAGCAGGATATTTTGCTCTTGGCAGTTCATCTGGCTGGAGAGGAAAATGCGGCGGTGGATGCTTTGAGCAGGCATAGCACGGTCTCTTACGATTGGGAGCTGGTTCAGGAAGTCCTTCTGGAGATTTTCACCCTTTTGGGAACCCCACAGGTGGATCTCTTCGCCACCAGTGCCAACCGGAAGTGCGAGAGATTCTGCTCAAGAGAATTTCCTCCTTGAGGAGCCTTAGGAGACGCATTCATAGTGGATTGGTCGTTCCCACTGCTGTGTGCGTTTTCTCTGTCACTGTCATTCCTTAAGTGTTAAGGAGATTGCGGAGGTTCAGATCCTACATGATCCTCATTGCTCCGGATTGGGCCAGGAAAGGGTTGTACCGGGACCTTCTAGAAACGTCCATCTGCCCTCCACTCCGGCTTCCCTACCGAGAGGATCTGCTCTCGCGCGAGCTGGGTGGGTGGGGGGGGATCAGGTTCTCCATCCAGAGGTCAGGACTCTCAACCTTCACGCTTGTTATCTGAAATTGAGGTATACGGTTTGGGACCTCCCGGATGATGTGATGGAGGTGATGTTTTGGCCAGGAGGCCAGCAACAAAATCCCTGTACCATTGCCATTGGCGTAAGTTTTGCAACTGGTGCAGAGGACAAAATGTTGATCCTTTTCAGTGTTTCATTCCAGTGGCTTTGTCTTTCTTGCTTTCTTTTGCCCACAGGGGCCTGCCAGTGGATACCATTAAAGGTTATCTGGCAGCGCTGTCTATCTTTAAGTGCTCGTCTGAAGAATGTTCTTACTTTAAGATTCCTTTGATTTCCCAATTTCTTAAAGGGCTCACTAATGTGTTCCCACCGTCCCCTTTCCAGGTGCCGGTTTGGGATCTGAATTTGGTTTTGAAATTCCTGATGGGTGCTCCATTTGAACCTTTGCACTCTTGCCCTTTGAGATTATTGTCTTCCAAGACAGTGTTCTTGGTTGTGGTTACTTCCACTCACAGAGCAAGTCAATTGAAGGCACTTTCATCTAATCCACCCTTTACTGTGTTTCAGAAGGATAAGATACGTTCTTCCTTTCTACCTAAGGTAGTGCTTGACTTTCATTTTAAGCCAGAAAGTGGTTCTTCCGTCTTTCTATCCTCCTCCTCATCCTGGTAAGGAAGAGGAGCGACTCCATAGGTGGATCCTAGGAGAGCTCTGAGCTTTTATATTTTTAGGATGGCCAGGGTCAGAGTGGACAATCAACTCTTTGTGGGATATACTGGACACCGATTGGGCCAGGCTGTTAACAAACAGACCTTGTCCTGGTGGATTATCCTCACCATTACTGAATGTTACCGATTGGCAGGTCCTTAACCCTCCTGAAGGGTTGGGAGCTCATTCCAGTAGGGGCGTGGCTACTTCCACAGCCCTACATCGGGGAGTTCCTATTAGGAATATTTGTGATGCAGCCACATGGTCTTCTATCCACACCTTTGTTAAACATTATTCCCTGGATACGATCCATGGTCAAGATATGCCCTTTGGTAAGGCAGTTCTTTATTCCGCCATCTGATTGGCTACTCTAAATTCTTTCCCCTCCTCCATTTTCTGGTACTGCTTTGGGAGCCTATCAAAGATGTGGAATACGTTGGAGGACAAAATGCATTCGAAAAACAAGTTACTTACCAACTGGTAATGTTCTTTCTATTGGATGTTCCTCCATCGTATTCCACATCGCCCTCCCAGACTGCCCCTCTGGAGAATTTGCTATGCGATTGCATCTCACGTTTCCGCAAGGCTATGTGCAGTCAAGCAGACATTGCATTGCATAGGTGCTAAACGTTAAGGAGGAAAAAACATAAACTGAGGCTACGGGCGCCTATTTATAACATCCGGTGACGTCGCCCTCAACGGAGGCCTTCGAGGGGCATCGGCCTGACGCCATCGACGCAGGATGCCCTCTGCCGAAAAAGTTGCCGATGTACACAGCTGTGGATATTACATGTCAAAGATGTGGAATACGTCAAAGATGTGGAATACATTATAGGAACATCCAATCGAAAGAACGGTACCAGCTGGTAAGTAATTTCCTCATTTGCTACCAGTTGTTTTCCTTGTTTCTTTTAGTTTCTGTGGGTAGCATATAGCTGCTTCTATTACACACTTGCAGGCATCACCCTGATTGTAACACCAGATATTAGGGTCCCTTTACACATGAGGCAGTGCCGGCCCCAGGAGTATAAGTGCCCTGTGGGAGATTTTTGTGGGAGATTTTTGGGTGTACTTCACACCCTCAATTTTGGCCTGCATGCTCACAGAAGGCCCAGAATAAAATGCCATGCCATAATTAAAAAAAAAAACACCTGGACTGGCTGCATTAAAATGCCTGTCTAGCCAAGTAATAATACATACCATGCTTGCTTTATCATATATGCCCAGAAAAAAAGTCCTGTCACTTTAGAAAATGGCTACACTGGCTACCCCCCAAAAAAATGCCAGTCTTGCCATGTAATAACACATGCCATACTTGATATATTATAGATGGCCAGAAAAACAAGTCATGCCACAGTAAGAATGGGCTAGACTGTCTACCCCGAATATAGTGACATAATAACACATACCATGCTTACTGTATCAATTCATGCTTGACCATTACAAATGGCAGTGCCAGTATGGCCCCGGCCCGGCCCCCCACCCACCGCCTGCCATAATTTGCTCCTCGGTAGCCCGCTCAGCACATTCACTTGCACCTTTACTCACACACTCGCTCATTCTCTCTCTCTCTCTCACGCACACACACACAATATATACTACAATACATACCCTTTCATACATACACCATAAGCATGCAGCACGAATAAACACACACACACACACAGACAAAAACATGTTTTTCTCTTACCTGCTCTGGACCCGAAGAACTGGAAACTGGTTTCCTGTCCCACTCAGTAGGGCCTGACAAATGGTAATGTTCTTGTTGCAGTGCAGTGACTTTTTTGAAATTGGAGCGCATCTACTTCGACTTCAGAAAGAAGTCAGATCATGTGTTTCTGAAGTCACAGCCTATGCGCTCCAGCTCCAGGGTAGGAAGGGCCGGATTGAAGGACGATGCAGTTTGCTGTCTGTTTTGCACCACTTGGCGGCCACACCACTTGACCGCTCCTTAAGCCGGCCCTGTTGCAAGGAACAACAACCCGATTTGGAAGGAACATAGAACTGCCATTTTCCTTTACCTTCATTTCCGATGCTGAATTAATGTTATTCATTGATTGGCTTTGCTCAACATGAATGGATCCCAGTTTCTCTATCGGGTATGTTAGAGCACACTGAGATGTCATATTTTCCATAAAATACCTTATTTTTGATCCACCTCTTCAGAAAGTGTGGGCCCCTATTGTGACTGGAGAGAGCTGTAGCAGTGGTCGGTAAATGGAGGTAGCCTAGTTGCAAGTGAACATGTTCAATGCTCCACTGGGGCATGAGGAAAGGAAATCATCAGCACTTGAAACAAAGCACTCAGTGATGGCTCTGCTGCAGACTTCAATGACCAGCATTAGCCAAATGCAGCATAAATAAAACATGAATATGTAGCAGCATAGATTTCATCAGCGTGCAGTGTATTGCCAAGAAGAACAGGCAGGCAGAACATTTGAGCAGCATGAAACTTTCCTGGCAAACCGGATCAAAGATAAAAAGCCTAACAGCAAGAAGCCACATTAATCCAGTTGTGACATAAAGATTGTTAGGATCCACCCTCCTTCTATAACTTTGCCCTTGAGTGTATCTATCAATCAAAGATATGAGAATCTTACCAGCAATCTCACAGAAGTTGGTGAACCTTGCTAAAAAAGGAATTTAGTGATTCAGAAAATTGTCTAAGCCATCTGCGTAAAATGTCATGAAGAGCTAAGCAAATTGATGGCAGTTCATGCAATGAATGTAGCTTTATGGTTCATCCATTCTGCCATACCACCCTTCCAAATCAATATTAGTACTGGAATTGCACTGCAATCCAATGCACCATCACCAGAAACCACACATACATATATGTGTCCAGTATTCTTTCTGGCTAACATCCTGTATCTTCCACAGTGCTGGGAAAAAAACGGGGATCAATTATTCATTTCATGTGAGGGGTGCAGGAGATCTGAAGGAGTATGTAGGAATGCTCAAGGATTGATTGTGGCTGCTGTCTTCTAGATGTATAGGTGGTGGTGACCCCGATCCTGGTTGTGGTGGCTGGCTCTGTGGATGCAGAGATTGTGTTGTATTGTGCATCACCTGCCAGCACTGCATCCTGAAGTCAATGAAGATGTAGTGTAGCTGACAAAGGGGAGGTGGTAGGGACAGCTAAATTACCAGAAGTCTTTCCACTTTCATCATCTACAGGTTTGGCTTGGTTACCTTTTTGGTAGTGATGTCACAAGCGCTCATTGTCTATGTTCACAAGAAGATTGTTGTTAATGCCACTTGTTCAATTTAGAGTCTGCTCAATGGAACCCATTAAGAGAAGGGTATACACATGGCACATGGGACATTTTGGACAGCCAACCTGGGTTACATGTAGGTGCTGTGTTTGAGGCTTGGCTAGGTTGGTGTGCCTTGTTTCTAGTTAAGTTGCTGGAAAGTGGTTTTATGGATGCCTATGTTGTTTGCACAGACTATGGTTTTTCCTCATGCCATAGGTGATGTGATATAGTTATGGAGCTACAGTGGGTTTCCACTCATTTTAGGTCATGTGTCACATGATGTATGGCAAATACATGAATACATTGAGCATAGACCTTTCTTGGACAGCTTATTGGCACCAGGATTCATTATGTTTGGCATGGATGGGGTTAGTGAATGGGTACATGATATGTGCCCAGCATATGGCTATTGGGCCCATTTCGAATCCGATTAGGGTGCTCATCGTACTCTTAAAGTGTGTGAGAGTGACTAGGTCGATTGGTTTATGATGTACTGAGATGCTCACACGATGCCATATGTAGATTGGTTTGCACAGTGGCAACCAGACCTTTCTCAGAGCTCAGCCTCTTTTCTGTGCGTCACCTGACTTGGTGCCTCATTACTGCTCCCATTGTATTGGGTTGTAACGATGCAGAATGAGCCTTATACCCTCCAGACTTGGATGACTTCCATTGCATTGATGTGAACTCATTTTTGGAATTGACAAAGGCAAAGAAATGTGCATCTACTCAACAGAGTATGTTTGGCTGCCAGCTGTAAGAGGATTCAATTCAGCACTACAGCCAAGTCAACGCCTAGTCTAGAATACTGAATGAAAACCCTTATTGATATATCTTTATGTCCAGTTCATGCGTTCTGGATGACTACCCCTATATAACACCCCTCTCTCAGAATCCCCCTGACCCCACTGAGCCAAGAAGTAGTTCTGTTTTGCAAGTTAAAAGGTTTATTTGAGAAGTAAAGCAATATATATCTATCACACTTTATAATAAATTAATAATTGGATATCACACTTAATCTGGTATGATAAAGATTAACAACGGAGAATCTGGCACTAGCACACTTCTTGATAATCACTAAGGAGTT
The DNA here is from genome assembly GCF_040938575.1 of Ambystoma mexicanum. Taxonomy (NCBI): domain Eukaryota; kingdom Metazoa; phylum Chordata; class Amphibia; order Caudata; family Ambystomatidae; genus Ambystoma; species Ambystoma mexicanum. Next base: position 589,077,780 of record NC_090930.1, on the reverse strand, counting down.
GACATGAAATGGATAAGATAGCAACAATACTTTTATGGTTTCAAATGGATGCAATGTGGAATGAAATGCAATAAAGAAAATAACTTGATAGGATTTCAGCAAAAGACAATGTAATCACTTTCTTGGACAATTCACCCCCCCTTTATGCAATGCAAGGAAATGGAAGGAAGTCACACAGTTCTCAGAAATGCAATCAAATGTAATTCAGTTCACCCCAGCAACTTAGACTACAGAAGTTGAAAACACAGGCAAAATGCTTTTATATGTGCTGGCAATAAAGTGAAAAATATGCTAAAATGCTTTTAATTCCCTCTAGAGGTTCAGGTGAGTGGTATCTAGTTAATATTAGTCCAGGCTCACTTTAGCAAGGATCTAGGGTGTAACTAGCAGGTTAAACGAATTTTTGGCAACTGAAAGGCAAGCAGCAGCAGATTTTTACACGTGAAGAAATTTGCAAATCGCGGTAAAATGTCAAATCGCGGCTAAATTTGCGAATGCGCCGAGCGCGATTACAGAGGAACTACAAGGACTATCACTATCGTTTTGGGGTCCTAGGAAAGCCTAGGATCTCAGCTTCCAGATGAAAGTTACTGCAAGTCTCTAGCACAAACGGTCACGGAGATATGAGCGATTAAATAAAGGTCGTTTTTCAGATTTGAAATTTTAAAGTTCAAAAAGACAAGTGCAGCTTGCAACTAGAAAATGACAAGTGACAGCTTTACAAATGACAGGTGACAGGAGACAGTTCTACTTAGATTAAAATAGCTTGAATTATATTATCTTAACTAAGAGATTGGTTCTGCACAGTCTTGCTATGTACTCACAATATATTTAGAAATATGCCTTCCCACGGATCTGGTCAGGTTTTGGACTGCACTCCGGTTCAGCTCTCTCTGGTTTTGGATACTGCTCTGCTTTCTCTGGGTCTTTCTGCACAGCTTTCTCTGGAGATTGATGGAGGTAAAGTATGGATTTTCCCGGCTGAGCTTCCAGCTGCAAATGGATTTGAAGGTCCCTATCTGTCCTGTCTCTCTGCTTTTATGTGTTTTTAAAATGGGTGTGTGTGAGCAGCATCACTAGCCAGCCCCTCTCCACTTATCATTGGCCAAGCTTTCATTTCTCCCCTGATTGGGGGAGCTAAGTTGTGTCAGAGTGATGTCATTTTACAGCCTGCAGAAAGTCCACTCCTCCTGTCAACTTGCACACAAATCTAGATTTGAACCAAATACATATTTGCAGAGGTACATATTGTTTTAAAATCATATGCACCCATCATGCATTACAGGAGGTATACCCTGTCCAAATCTGCTCTTCCTGGGGGCTTGCATTCAGAAATGGCAATATTTTGCACTTTTTAACTGGTTTGCAGTACCGGACATTACCCCAAATTTACACACATGTGCGCAAGGAGTATGGACATTAGTTGATGAAGTGTCAGATTTTTCACATGCACACATTTTGAGTAATATCCTCTTTTCCGCTAAAACCCCCCTGAACATGCCACCGGTTCTAAAAACCTCTTAAAATGTGGGCAGAAAAATCACAAGAATTATGGTGTCATTTAAATAATTTTCACAAGTCCGTACTATGAGTTATTCATCTTTTTCTAAAACCATATTCTGGCTATAGAGGTGTGTCTTTTCAGGTCACATGGTACAGAAACCAGTCTTTCCAGTTTCTGCCAAGCTCAGAGACCCTGCCACTCCCCTTTGCTTCAGGAGGAAGCTACTTTTACGACATCTGCAATAAACCATCTGCCTGGGTCAGGACAGGGCTTTGTTCAGATCTCCTGTATTCTGTGGGGCTCCCCTTAATTCAATTATCAGAGAGATGGCATATCCTTAGTGTGGCCAGCAAAAGGCAGATAGGCCTGGGAACACAGCTGTGACTCAAGTTTCACTCCTGATGGGGGGTAGTTGCCAGGCAGAATTCAGTTCCTTAAGCCAGGTTTCAGATAAAATGTCACTTTTTGTTCCCCAGTTTTCTGCATTCAAATAAAACTAAACATTTTTACATATGCAGCTAGAATGCTGATTCTAAGTTTAAAACTATGACATTTAAACAATTGCAACCTATGTGACCCTCAAAGTAGGTCACTCACTTCTTTTAAACATTTAGATTTGTAGTGTCTTTCAGTCCAAATTTACTTAAACTGCTGAAATCCACAGCTCAGCCAGTCTTGTTATAAACCTTCAAGTCACTTCAGAATATAACTTTACATTGGATCCACCTCTTAAAATGTCTTTCTTTGGCATGTTTTGGGTTCATTTATTCAGTTTTCTACAAAATCTGGTGGTTTTAAAACGCCGGCTTTTGGATAGTGGTGAGTACTGGTACTGCACCCCTTTTTGGGATTTAAGAAAATGAATTCCCAACAGTTATGGGTTTGCTTTTGGCAATCAGCATTGCCACTCCCAATGGTTTCAGACTACTGTGTGGGTAGTCCAATGGTGGTTTTAGGCAGTGTCCTTCTGTGCCCATAACATCGGCAAAAATGGGTGGCTGCCTATTCTTCATGCACTTCCCTGGGCATTTTCTGGGAAGCTCTGGCCATCATGATGTTTTCATGTCAGTACTGCACAGTTTTGAGGTAGGGCTCGGATGCATGGGTAAATACATCCCACACAGCTCTGATCTCAACTGCTCCAATCCCCTCCAGGTTGATGATGTTGAGTAGCCTACTATCATTTTCCTTCCAGGATTTCAGCTTTACAGGCTAAATGATGCCTCCACTACTGTCTACTATCTCCCTACATTTGACTGGTAGGTGATTGTGGACCCTCAGTTTCAGATCGTTCCACATTTTTAAATGTTCTATGTGTTTTATGCCACCATCCCCATAGCCACTACCGTAACCCAATTTCAGTCCTCTGATTGCCTATTTTTCATTGTTGGACACCAAAAGTTAATTCATCTTCGCCTAATACTGCCATCATCCATGCCTTGGACCTCGAACCTTGGTGAAATTAGGCTTCTGGACCATAATTTCTGGGACATTGGTATTGCCATTTTCACCTGGAAAGATTTACACCTGTTTCTGCCTTGAATGGAAGCGGGATATGAGTGATGTTCAATGCATTGAGTTTTTAAGGATTCACTAGTTTCATTTTTCCAGGAAATTTGAGAAAATGGCAGAAATGTCATACCGTATTGGCTTTTTGGACCCTTACTGATGAGCAGTTTTGCAAAAGGCTCAAATCATGGAAGTACTGATGCTGCTACTGTAAAGGAGCATCTGTGTGCCTCTGCAGGAAATCAACCCCCCCTTACCTCCTATATGTTTGAAGCCTGAGATGGCGTCTTGTTTGACATCAGCAGTTGTGCCAATACTGCAGCCTATATTCGAAAGAAGGTAGCCATTGAGACAACCCTATCAAATGTATCCCAGAAGGAATGATAATCTGAGGGAGGAACCCCCTGAAGGAATATGAAAAAGAGGAAAGAAAGAAGTCTGTGATGGCATAAGAGAGTGAATGACGTCTCAGGATATTGGTTGAAAAGGATGTATGCATCCTACCAAAACTAATGACGAAGTAAAGAGTCAAGTGAAATTTTAAATATAACAAAGATTACACATGCACAAAGTACTAAGGGAATCAACCGCTCAACAATTTTACAGATGCTGAAAAGCAAGGTAGATTAAGTCATCATAGCAACTGGCTATATGTAGTGGATAGAATGCAGGCAGAGCCGCCGTTGTAGAAAAGCTGGACATCGGTATCATTAATTTTAGTAAGCCAGGACCCATGAGGAATAAAGGGATAAATGTGTAGGAGTACGAATATGCTGAAATCATGGAGCTGCAGGGCAAAGTTGTCTGGCCTGGAGTCAAGACTGAAGCAGCCAAGGTTGGCTATCAATTTTTGGAAAGGAGTGAACATGTGAAGGATGAATCACCCCTTGTTACGGTGTAGAGAAAGAACACCAAGAGTGCCATGTTTTATTCATTTAGAGCATTTAAAACCTGCAAAATGGACCAGATCGTGGTCTCCTGTCACGTGAGCCAAGGATGAAAATAGAGTCAAACTTGAGTCCCAGAACACGATAGTGAGAGCCTTTACTGCCATGTGTTCTGAGAGACAAGGATACTTTGCAAGGCCAAGTTCAAAGACAATCTTCATGGCAGAAGGCAGAAGGCTTGAGTGATGAGAGATGTTGGGCTAATTGGGTGGGGAGGTAGAGTCAAGGCCATCTCTTTGCACCTGGGTCTGGGCTTACAAGCTGCTAAATGAGCACAGTAATGGGAGTCAGTAAAAATAAATTACCAAAGTCGCTGTAACTGCTTAGTCGCAGTTATGTGGTTGACATTTTGATACATTTCCTAACTAATCTGCCATGAGGAAAACCTCCTGATTCATAATGCAGCAGGGTGGGTAAAAATCAGCTAGATCTCACATTTTCTCTTTCTTCTTTTTTAATTGAGAAGTATACGCTATGTTTCTTAACCAGTGGAATAAGGAGTTGGAGGCTAAATATCTGAGTTGCTGCCATTGTGGATGCATGGAATAATTGTGTTCGCTGCCTCTTATTTTTATTCACTAGAATGAGTTCTTGTGGACTAATTCATGGATCTGAACACAACTGCCAACAATGTGATATAGTACCAAGAACCATCCATATGCATTCAGACATATATAGTAGCACATACTATGTGTAAATATTTTTTATTATTATTTTCCTCAAAATGATGATGCAAGATTATCCTTTGCAGAGTAGACTGCATCACTGAAACCTCCCACACAGTTGCATCCTTTAGCTATCATAGGTCATACAAATTTAGAATGGAATAGTACATTATGAAAGAAATAGATCTGTGTCTCCACTATAGGCTCATTGACACTTTGATAGATGATCGACCTTGTGCTGCATAAGAGTGGCATGCTGCTTTATAAACATTTATTATCCAGCATTGTGTGTCACATCAGATCATTTTCCCTAGAGAGTAGTGTGCAAGCTACATAACTTCCAAAGAAGCCTACCATGCACCAAGATATTACTCCTGTTCCAATGTATTTAGAAGATTGAAGAAAGCAACAGAGTTTATCCTGAGTGTCCCTGCCCCAAGGCAGGGATCTGCAAACTTTGGCCTTCTAGACGATTTGAACTGAAACTCTTTAGCCCAAATTCCCAGGGAAAATACACCCAATGTCCCTTCTCACGTTTCCTTCTAAGCTACTTCAGCATGTTGTATAGACATTGGTCTACCTTTCTGAAGTTGTACTCGCTTCTTCCTGTGCAACAGTCTGGCTTCCTCTTCTCTTCTCTGCTCATCACGATAAACGATAGTCAGTACAGATCCTGGCTGCGACTTCCAACAATATCAGTCATCCTACTTTTCTTTCCTCACTTGCCTCTCTTGTACTAACTGTTCCGGTCCTTCAATGACTCCACTCCTATCTTTCTGATCAATGCTATACTGTGTCTTGGGTGGGACATATCTTCTCCTCTCCTCCCCTTCTTTATGGGGTTCCTCAAGGCTTGATATCTGAACCCCTGCTGGTCTCTTTATTCTATTACTATCTTTACTCTCACCAACTCGTGCAAACTGTCATGCCATTTTTATGCAGTCGACTCAATTGGTCTGTTGTAAGGTTTGATGTTTGTGCGTTTATGTCTATTTTTAGGTGAGAAGCAGCACTTTATAAAAAACACCTACCGAACAACGTTTCACTCCACTGTTTCTAGCTGTCTCTTTGCTATCCAATCATGGATGCGCTCTCACATTTTTCATCTTAATCCCAAAGAAAATCCTTTTTCCCAGCACCACTCACTCCACCCCTTTGACTGAACATTCTCTTTCTTTTCCCAACTATTTACTTTCTTTCTGTTTCTCAGCCCACACTCTTGGCATATCTTTGACTCCTGTTAATCTCCTCACATAGCTGCAATAGTACTCGTATCTGTGTCACTTTTATCATTTCAATAGCCACCATGCCCACCCCTATAATTCCAGGCTACCAGACTTTTCACCACATCCCTCATATGTTCATGCCTTGACTACTGTTCCCCACACTTGCTTGGTCTTCCCACTTCCCACCTCACCTTCCTCCATTCAATCTATATCTTTGTCTTCTTTTCTCACCTCCTCATTCCTTTCAATTTCTTCTCTCCCATTTCACTTCTACCTTCTCTTTCACTGCCTCTCTATTTTCTACAGGGTGTTATGCATGTTCTCACACTACTCTACCTCTCTTCCTTGATCACTTCACACTCTCCCTCACATGCTCTTCATTCCCAACCTCAACAACTCATTAGTGTTTCCAAAACCCCCTCTGCCCCATCATGCTTCTATTCTCTCTCGCTCTTAGCTGCAAATCCTCTACCCCTGTTTATCGGAGCATCACCTACTCTCCATATATTTCATGTGAAATCTCATCTTCTCTCTACTCTTTCCAACAATTGACTCGTCTTTACAAGGATGCCTGGTTGACACTTACCATTCATGCTTGATTATGTGCCTTCTTTTTTATTGTTATGTGCAGCACTTTGGTGAGATGGCTTTATAAATCAAAATAAATAAAAATACAAACTCCCATCAGCACTTCCCAGCATAGTCAATAGTGTGTAATCATTAGAGCCATAGTTCAAAACATCTGGAGGATCACACGTTTCAGGTCTCTGTTTTTGGGAGAGTTAGTAGTCCTAGTGGTAATATAAAATCAGATCTCCCAGATTACTGTATCAACGCCAATGTGCATGGGCACATAATGTTTCAATCTCAAATGCCATTCTTTCTCTTTCTGATTGACTCACCTCTCTGTAGTCTTGGCGCTGTCCTCTCTCCCCTTGATTATCCCCAACCTGTATGCCCCTTTCGACTTTCTCGTAAATGGCTAGAACCCTGGTTGTCCTCCCACTTCCTGACACTCTGTTCTTCACTTTGTCGAGCGGAGAGGTGCTGGAAGAATTCTCAGTTGCCTGCTAACTTTCTGTTTCTCTTCACATTACACTCTACTTACGTCTCTATTCAGCTCTAAAAAAACAATATTCTGATCTCTTTCTCTTGCTTCCTCCACACCCACTTCATCTATTTGAACTTTTGAACCATATCCTATCCCCCTCTCCTCCCGACCCTTCCCTATCCTTTTCTCTTCCCCTGCTGATGTTGCCCAATCCTTAACTGATAAAGTTCTGCTCTTAGATTGATCCATTTAAGTTGTGTCTGCTTTTCCCCCACTGCTCTCTATGCGCCCCACCCCCTGCACACTCTTATCGCTCCTTTTCTTTTCTACTTACCGACTCTGATACGGCTTCTCCTCTCCACCCCACCCCGTCTTCTCTGATACCAAGTCTTTCTCTCTCTCTCATTTCTTTTCTCATCTTGTTATTCAATCTTTCTTGCTCTACTACCTGCTTTCCTTCTTTTTTCACACACTCTGTGATTCTCCCAATTCTTAATACACCTTATCTCAACCTGTTTACTTCAGCCTAGTTCCGTCTGATTTATCTAATTCCCTATCTTTATACATTTCTCATACATGTAGTCTATACCCAAGTCTCTACCCTACTTGATGATCACTGTCTACATTCTCATGAGTATGGGGTTTGTCCTTGCCAATTCCACTGAAACTGGTCTTCTGTGTCACAAACCCTTTACTAATTGCAAGTCACGCTAAGCATTCCCCATCTTGATTTTACTTGAACCATCACTGCCTTTGACACTGTGGAAAATTATCTACTCCTTTTTTTCGCAGTACCTTGGGTTTTTCCAGTTATGTACTCACATGGCTACAAACCTAACTCTCCAATAACTCCTCTGTTTATTTCAGTGGGAAGCTCTAATATGTTCTCTTTCCCATCCCCTTCTGCCACCATCTTCTATCTCCCCACTCTTATACCATTCTCCCCATCTGTCTATAACCTTGGTGTCTCATTTGAAATGACTCTTTCATTCTCATCCTACATTTTCAACACTGCTCTTGTCACCTCCATCTCTTCAATATATGCAAAGCACCTTCTTTGCTTGCGCTTTCCGTCTACCAACATTATTTCCTGTCTTGTCTTATCCCATCTTGACTGATGCTCTTCTCTCATCATTTGCCCCCTGCTTTCAACTTGCTACACTGCATTCTATGTTTAATTCCTCTGTCTGTATACTTTGTTCTCTCTCCTCTCACACCTCAATCCCTTCTTCTCACCTTTCTATTTCCTGCCCATCTTTCGAATGTCAACTTCTTTTTAATTTCCTCTTTATTGTCTTTAAATGTCTTCATGGTCCAGCTCCTCCCTATCTATCTTGTCTCTCCTGTTTCCTTTTATGTTCCTACTCGTTCCTTAGCTTCCCAGTCTCTCTCTTCTGACAGTTCTTACAACTCCATGTACAGTGTCTCATTTTCGCTCTTTCTCCTTACTGGCTCCTAAGTATTGGAATGCTCTGCCTTTTGCTATCTGTTCTTCCTCTACGCTATCTAGTTTGCGTTCGGCCTGAAAAGCTTACCATCATCCTAATTTATTCTTTTTTGAACATTCTTTTGTTTATTTCTGAATCATTGTACCGCATTATTTTGTATAGCCATTCAGGGAAAGTGCTAAATAATTTCGACATAATAGAAATTGAATACATTGATAACATCTAGCCATTGGGTAATCCTAGCTGATCCTATCTCTTTGAATCCTATAATTATGGTAGGACTTTCCCCCATTTGCCAACAGCCTTCATCTTTGCTGAATGAAACATTGTATACACATTGGCACATTGCAGTTTGGTTTTGTGAGATTTGAAAGTGAGCCAAGGTGTCCAGAAGCATTAGATATGCTCTGTGGCAGAGACATACTCATTTGTTTCCCTTTTGTTGGATATTCATGTGAAAAGTACCTTGGAACGATGAGATACTTAGTATTGCCACTGTGTATTCTGTGCATGACACGAGAATAACATTTCAACCTACCGCTTTGATAAATATGTTGTTCAAACAAAAGCTACTAGAACAAAAGTGATATACTCCTAAGAAACCATTTGGTTAGATTTACCGACTGCCATTCCGCTGCCTTTGTGACTGGAACAGTGAGAAAATCTAATGGCTTTATTGGCATCAATACTAAATAGTTACACGTACCGCCTGTATAATTTTCTATTGGAGGTTGTACTGTTGCAAGGCTGTTTTGCTAAATTGGGCCGTAAGTCATAGGATATTTTAATAATTCATAGCAGGCATATTAAATCATACATTTTACACCCTGGGCAGGCTTCTTTTCCAAGTAAGCCAAGCTGATAATTTGCAGTTCTTTAAATACATTTATTGCGGATTTCTCCTATTTTAGAGAGATCAGCAGCAAATCCCCAGGGTATATTCTTTACGATGAGAGGATCACATACGGTGTTGATATATTGGGGTGTATATTTGATTATCATTATAACACGAGCAACTCCTGCCAGCCTCCAAAGCAAGAATGTAAGCTGTAAAGATGAGTCTAATACGTGGTTTGTAATATCTGCTTTCAGCGGTTTATGTGTACATTTAGATTGCATTTGAGCAAGATCATTCTCTTAAGTATTGTATTGTGCCGTGCACTTCATCGGTTTTTCCGCAGCAAATGTACTGTGTGCTGGGGAGCTTTAAAAGAAAACTACAATGGAGAATACTTCCCCCATAAAGAAAGAAAATAGGCATTCCCATCCAGGTATAAAAAAAGATAGACTGTTCACCTTGCATTACAATCCTGATAAAATAAAGGTTTGAAAACATGTTTACCTTTAGTAGTAATCACATTTAGTGACTGTCTGCCATTTACAAACCTTAGAGTTTCAGATGGTATTTGTGTTGTTGTTGCATCAATGGTAATTTTGCTACTTTATTGTTCTGTACAATTGTCTGTGTGTGTGTGTGTGTGTGTGTGTGTGTGTATGTGTGTGTTTGTATACATATTTATATATTCACTGAAAAAATCTTAGTTAGGGTGTGGTTAAATTGGGCAGATTTAACGCAACAATACCCTTGAAATTCAGGGGATGTGGGTAGTCATGACTAGCTTAACTCGGCACGCTCCTATTGATGCCCCCAATAATGCCATTTTGTATATCACTGTGAATCCTGTCTCTTATAATATGTATGTGCTCATGGGCTTTGCCTTTGGCCGTGTCCACTGTACCTGTTCCCTCAATATGTTTCTTTTGGACTCACTAGGTGGCCATGGATCAGGGCCGCTAGCCAGATCCTTTGGCCCTGGATATTGAGCAAGGTCTTTGGCCGTTCCAACTGTATATTTTGAAACACTACCTTTCTTTTTTACTCACTAGCCATGGCCTTCCCCTATGACCATTGGCCCCAGCCTTCGGCCATTAACCCTTTTACACATTACCCCATAACTTTCTTCCAATCCCACTAGCCATGGCCTTCAACTGTGGTCACTCTTCATATTGCTCCAATAGTTTCCTAAACAGGCCTACTATCCATTACCACACCACTAGGTATATTTTGGGCACACTAGACATGGCTGGCCATGGCCAGTGGCCATGGCCTTTGGCCGTGTCCTCTTTACATATTCACTCCTTGACATGTTGCGCCATTAGGTTTTGTTGGGGCCCACTAGACGGGGCCTTCACTGAAGTGGACCAAAAGAAAACTATTGGTACAACATGTACAGTGGCCACAGCAGTAGGTCATGGCTAGTGGGCCATGATGAAGCTAAGGTACAGCAAAATCCTTGAAATTCCATTTATTGAGGGAGAGTTAAAGTGATCAGGTTTAACACAACAAAACCCCTGAAATTCAGCACTGGCATTTCAATCAAGTGCACAGTGGAGAAGAAAATATATCACATGAACAAAACAGTGATAGAGGGTAATGGATATGAGAGTGGAGTGGGGGAACCATGAAAAGAGGAGGGGGCACTTGGTGCGTGCGTATGAGGACAGGGAAGAGTTTGGGATTTTCATGTGTTATCAGGGAAATACAGGGGGAATCCCACAGGCATGGATAGTTCAATGCCTCTGTAGGAGTAGTTTGATGCCATTATCAGGAGAATATCAGGGGAATCCTGTGGGAATGGGGAGAAAGTGGAAAAAAGTAGTTTTACACCTGCAGTGATCACATCTCCTACAAAGGGGGTAGTGGCTCTGTTTGCCAAAGGTCATGGCTTGTGGGCCCCAAAGAAACCTATTTGTGCAACATATACAGTCGCCACAGCCAAACGCCATGGCTTGTGGGCCAGAAGAAACTATAGTATAACAAAACCATTGACATTTAGTAAAATAATTTTAGTTAGGAGTTAAGGTGTGTGATGAATCAGAGGTGATTGTCCCAGAAACCCTAGCCTAGGACCCTTCTGATGTGGCCAGGGAAAGGCAGACGCTTCCTGATCCTGTTTCTGGGGTTGGTGCTCTGCGAGAGGATCACGTGAGAGGATAATCAGGTTGGGAAAACTGGGATAACACCTTTACTAATTTCCCTAGATACCCTACAATGTTAATGGCTTATTGCAGAATTGAACCTTGTGAAGAAAAAAGTATTCAGAACATTAGGGACTTCAAGGGAGGAAGGAAAGCCCAGGGGGAAACACGTTCATCTTGGAAGCAAGGCAACACAGCGCAACACAAGTTTGAACCCTAATCCTGCACTTAGAAACCTTGCTGGTATTAAGTGCGTTATTAAAGAAAAATTATAATTATAATAATTACTGGGATGATGACAAGGGATTCAAAGGCACTAAACTGTAGCATGCAGTCTAGTGATTATAATGGCCCTCTTCTGAGTGTGGCCTTTGAACATATCAGGCTCCCTTAGGTGCAGGGCATTAGAACAAGAGAGTGGAGTTGCAATTATTCACAAGGAGATTATTAATATTTCTCTAAAAAGTAAGCAGAAAAGTGAAAACTCCAAAAATGTACCCAGGTTCGTAGCTGTTTCTCACTTTAAATCGATACAAATCAACACTTTCATTATTGATTGTTTTATAAGTAGTGGAGCCCACAGAAATGTGAGGGCATACGATCCATTACTATTACTGTCAGCGTGTAAGTAGGTATATAGGGAATAAAAGGTGTGTGAGGTAAGAGAATCACAAGACAGTAACAGGAAATGCTTGTGAATATAACTTTGTCACTGTCTTGCTAAGGGAGAAAAGGTAGCTGTTCTTTTCTTCCTTAAAGTATACCTGCATTCACTGATGCCAATGTCAGTTAGGACTGGTGCCAATGTCAGTTCGGACTGGTGCACTAAGCAGCAGGTCTTCATCACTATCTGGTCTCTGGTTTTAATTAAGTTACCAATGATGAGTTGGTTAACAGATTTTTTTGAAAGAAGAAAAAAAAGGTTTCTTTCCAAAAACGTTGCTTTTAAAACAATAATTTGAATCAACCAGCCGCAGCAGTGAGAGTTTATACATTCGTGTATGTATTTTATGACCATGCGTGTATGCAGGTACCTAATGCCTTATGCAGTGGTTCATGTGGTGATAATTCCAGCAGTTCCTAGCTTGATTTTCTGGGCCATTTCCTTCGCTTTTAGTACCATCCTTTATAACCGCTTGTTATCCGCTTGTTGCTCATGACCTTGCACAACACTTTAATTCCTCAAGGACAACCCATCGCCACCCTTCACTGGATGGTCATGCACCAGGATTTGCAAGATAGAGGCACATTATTTCTTTCTTTTCCACCAAGGTCCTCTGAAGGATTTTGATGAAGCGCTGAAAATGGTTATAGTCTTTCAATATCTCTTTTACGCTCCTCAGCTGATTTAACACTGAGATGTGAGCTGTCCATGCAGTCGGAGTTGTAGTAATTGGCGCAACGTTACTTCAGATCATTGCTGAGAAGTGCTGATTGCTGGCATACACCAGGTGTGTAAATACTGTGCTGTGCCTCTACATTATCACTCGCGGTTTTTGTTTGTCAGCGCACACATTTAATGATATTTTTTTGTAGTAAGTGATGTCAATCATATTATGGTTTTCTAATGTTAAAGTAGTAATACGAGTCACATTGTTACTCAACTAAGTAGTGTGCACTTCGGATTGCACTGTTGTCTAATCCTATATATTGTAGTCATGTGCATAGTGATCCATTTGCATGTAATTGTGTGGTGCACTGGGCACACGGGTTGCCATACTTGAGTTTTGATTTGAAATATTGAGACACACATCAGCCATTAGCATTTGTTATCAGTGACAGTGGTGGAATTTTTAATTGGAGGGGGTCCATATTTTCTGCAAAAACGGCTGAGCGACATACTAGAGAGCCTGAAGCAACCAAGGGTTTTTAAGTGGTGCATTATTCAGCACATTTCTGTGAAAAAGTGGGTAAAAAGCCCAACAGGTTGTACATAGTCTTGCAGAGTAACTCCATTCCAAATATGCAACAGATGCAAGCCACCAACAGTGCTTAGTAGAATTTGCCAACACATTTTCATGATGTCTTTGTTAGAAATATATGCCAGTGTAAAAAAGGTTCCACTCTGGCTGTGCCCATACAGCTCCATGCTGGCTGCACCAGTACATGCTGTTAATTCCTATATAAGAACACGCTGATGTTTGCTTTGCACATTATGGTAGTAGTGATACTAGAAGAAACAATATTGACACTGGCTCTGCCCATATTTGACGGTATCCCCTGAATGGAGCATCCCCCTGTTGGTTTTGCCTTTACAAATGCCATGACACAATAAGAAAATATGTCTAAGTTGTCTGCACAATGTAGTCCAGTCTAGACAAGTAATAACACTTATGTTTGCTTATTTGTTGATGTCCAGTACAAGATGTTGTGCCAGAATAAAACAAAACATACCACATGAAGAAAGGGCTAGACTGACTGCCCCAAAATGCAAGTCTAACCAAGTAATTAATAATCCATATCATGCTTGGTTTATCCTAAATGCCCAGCAAAAATCTCATGCCACATTAAGAAAGGGCTACACTGGCTGCCCCAAAATGTCAGTCTAGCGAAGTAACAACACCTACTATGGTGTCTTTATTATAGTTGACCAAAAAGAAATATCCTGTCACAGTAAGAAATGGCATGACTGGAGGACCCAGAATGCCAGTTTAGCTAAGTAATAACACTAAACGTGCTTGCATTATCATCATATATTCAGTAAAAAATGTTATGCCTCAATAGGTAGTGGCTAGACTGGCTTCCCCAGTTTGACAGTCTAGCCACGCAATAACACATTATCCAATATTTTATCAATAGCTGATTGATAAAGGAAAGGGTGATGATTTTTTACTGGCCATCTATGGTAGATGCCTAGTATAAAATGCATTGCTGCAGTGCCTCGAACCCCACTCACAACCCCACCCACTTCCCGGCCCAGCACAAAAGCATGCACATACACATTCACACAACACTTTTGCACACAACATTCATTCATTCACATGTCCACCCATACATCATAAACTCCCTCATACATATAATGCATAAAACAATCGTACCTGCACGCAGCCCGGTCCTCCGCTCGGTTGCTGCCTCCTCCAGAAAGATCTCTGGTTCGGCACATGCACACACCAGCTGGAGTGCTTCTAGTGCAGCACCCCAATCTGTTTGGATATGTGAGGAGGTTCAGTAGTCCCCCCTTACATATACAAACGTTCAGTACTCCACCCTGCATCCCCAATGGGCCATGTAAGGCTTGTAAGCAAAATGCCCCTGACATTTCATGGCTCATTGGACATGCATGACCTGGTTAAAAACTGCCAAAGGGAAACAGAGTTTCCTTTGGCAGTTCAAGCCAACCCAAGGGCCCACCCTCTGCTGCAACAAGCAGCTAAGGGAGCTTGCCTCGGATGGCACTGTTCCTCATGATGGGTGAGGGTTCTTAGGTGTCAGCACCCCCTCGCCCATTATGGACAAACTTACCCTAGCCAGTGTACTTAGAAGCATGGGGCAACATGGGCAACTGTAAAAAGATGACATGGATGTGAAAGGATTGGCACACTATTTTGATAATCATAGGATATGGAGTGGCTCCTCACTTGAAGGTCCTGGGTAATGGAAAAGGGTATTACGACAGGTTTGAAGGCATTGATGGAAAAGAATGTGCCATATTTCAGATTGGCCCTTATATATATATATATATATATAAGTTAAAAAAAACTTTGTTAAAGGGATGTTATGGTTAAGTTGCACTACTAAAAACCTATGCAATTCAGTAAAAAAACCTCAAGGGGACGCTACGGTTGTAGGTAAAATGGAAAAACCCCTGAAATTCACCAGTTATGGTAAGCTAAGCAACCATAACTCACGCCACCACTGTGCACTGCTAAGACTAACACCCAGGACATCAAAGATGACATCACAAATATCATTGATGACATCACTGATGACATGACTTGTCTGGCGCCTTCTTGTTTGTTTGCTGACATATCTAGGCCAGGTGGTTTTCTTCACTGAGTCACGAAAGGAAAATTGAAAAAGATACTATATTTGTAGACATTACCCTTCTCATATGTTCTTACACTACTTTCCTTAGAGTTCAGGCGCAGCAAATGATGCATATACATAGGGGAAGAAGCAGGACTGAAACACAGCAATCATTTTTGTGCGTCAATACAAGCATGTACATTATACACAGTTGCTAATGATACTGCCTCTTGGTTGCTTATTGTACTCTCCATATATATGTCCCATATTTGTATGCATTGTACTCTATTCATGGTTTGTGTGTATTAGTAGAAATATGTTGTAAGTAATGCATTAATGGCTACTTACTACATGTTTCACAGTACGGAAAAGTGTGATACAGAAGCATTCACCGTTTTTTCATATAAGTTTGGAAAATTACAAATATAGCACCTATGTGGTGTATGCTGCAGCCAATACCTACATGTCTGTATGAGTATGTTCCTGTACTAGAAAGCACACTGCAATGGAAAGTTCTTTAGAATACTACTTTGCGTAATGAACTATTTAGTGTATTACACATGTCTCGATAATCCCTGATACTTTTTTGGCAACATTACATTCACAACCCTTTGTATGAAATGTAAAGGCACATGTGATGTCATCAGTGATGTCATCAATGATATTTGCGATGTTATCTTTGATGTTAGTCTTAACAGTGCACGGTGGTGGCGTGAGTTATGGTTGCTTAGCTTACCATAACTGGTGAATTTCAGGTTTTTTTTTTCGATTTTACCTACAACCATAGCGTCCCCTTAACAAAGTTTTTTTTTACTGAATTGCATAGGTTTTTAGTAGTGCTACTTAACCATAACGTCCCTTTAACAAAGGTTTTTTACTGAATTTCATAGGTTTTTATTAGTGCAACGTAACCATAACGTCCTTTTAAATGGATGAAGACCATTAACACCCTCGCTTCCCAAAGCGGGAACCCGGGGTGCTAAAAAAGGATTTTTCTTCCCAAACCGGTACGCCTGCGGCATCCCGGTATAGGAAGGAAAATCTTTTAACAAGATGGTCACCATGGAAAGGGAAGGCGGGGTTCCATACAGGGCCCCTCTTCACTTCACAACACGTGTGCGCGGTCTTCGCAGCTACATGTTTTCTACAGAGCATGTGCATGTTCAGATGAGGGGAGTGTGAGCTCGGATTCATCTCATTTCTGCATGTTTTTCTTCAATGCGTGTGAGTGGTCTTCTCAGCTACGTGTTATGTACAGCGCGTGTGCATGGTCTTTGCAGCTACGTGTTATCTACATAGCGTGTGTGCAGTCTTTGCAACTATGTGTTTTCTACAGGTGTGTGCGTGGTCTTCGCAGCTACGTGATATCTACAGTGCATGCCCGTGCTCTTCGCAGCTACGTGTTATCTACAGTGCCAACGCATGTGTGTGGTCTTTGCAATTATGTGTTTTCTACAGCGCGTGTGCGCGGTCTTCACTAGTACGTGTTTTCTTTTAACTCCTGTGTGCGGTTTTGTTCAATGCGTGTGCGTGTTTGGATAAGGCACATGTGAGCTCAGAAACGCGTGTGTGTGCTCTTCGCAGATACGTGTTATCTACAGCGCGTTTGCGTGGTCTTTGCAGGTACGTGTTTTCTACAACACGTTTGTGTGCTCTTCGCAGATACGTGTTATCTACAGCGCCAGCGCGTTTGTGTGCTCTTCGCAGATACGTGTTATCTACAGCGCCAGCGCATGTGCGTGATCTTTGCAGCCACGTGTTTTCTGCAGCGCGTGTGCGCAGTCTTCACTGGTACATGTTTTCCGTTAACTCCTGTGCACGGTTTTGTTCAACGCGTGTGCATGGTCTTCTCAGCTACGTGTTATGTACAGCGCGTGTGCGTGTTCGGATAAGGCAAAATAATTCAGAGTGGCCCATATACTTTTTTTGCAAAGTTTGGTGAGGATTCGTCCAAAGGGAGCGGAGTTACAGGCAGCCCAAAAAGTGCTCTTCCTATGGAAACAGCAACTTAACCATAACTACACGGCCACTGGCCATGCACCCAAGACTGTACACACTCCCCACTACCATCTAATCGATAATCAATACTACAGGTGTATCCATGGGTGTGACATGCTGCGGTGGTTGTGGCCAGGGCCTACAGTCTTGGATGTATTGCCTTCGGCCTATGGCCTACGCCCATGCATTCAAGACTCTAGGCCCTAGCCACAACCACTGCAGCATGTCACACCCATGGCGGGGTACTAATCAATAGCAGACCTATAGGAAAAAATAATATAATAACAACATGTACTCAATTTCAATGTTCGCTAACACCACCGAAGGCCATGCACCCAAGAACAAAGTTATAAGCACTGCAGTTGTAATCCACTGTGGATTTTATATACTGCATACCCATACATTGAAAAATCTATGGCCTTACACCCAAGTCTGTAGCCTGGGCCACAACTACTGCAGCATATCACAGTTATAGGTACATTCGTATTATGAAATATCATTCAGGTGGTTGTGGGGAGGGCGTAGCGTTTTGGGAGCATGGCCATAGGCCATGCTCCACAAACCAACTTTATACGTAGTGAAATTAGAAGCCAGAATGGTTGCAATATGCTTTGGTGGTTCTGGCCAGGAGCCAGAGTCTTGGTTGCATGGCCAAAGGCCATGCACCCAAGACTGAAGTCATAAGCTGTGAGGTTATAAGTGAACATGGGTGTGGTGCGGTGGTTGTGTGCACGTTCTAGTGTGTTGGCTGCATGGCTGCAGACCATGCACCCAAAACTAAACTTGGAAGTAATCAAAATAGAAGCACCATGGTTTTGATATGGAGCGATGGTTGTGGGTAGGACCTATAGTCTTGCTTGCTTGGCCGTAGGGTGTAGGTTACACATCAAAAATGCTACGTCCAGCCTACAGCCACTGCACCATAATACTGCCATAGATTAGCCGTGTAGATTCGCATATGTATGAAATGACTGTAATTATACTTATTGTTTAATTTGTTCAGAATCTATACATGTCTTACATTACTGTAGTACTTGGCGGAACTAGCCTTTTTTGATAGTAATAAAAGAAATTTGCATTTTATGAAGACTTATTACATTGTATAATGGACAGTTTAACTTTTTTTACCATCATATTTAGTTTACAAACCAGTGTACTCTGCATTGTGCTCAGTTTCTGTGTTTGTTTTTCTAATCCTTGGGTCTGGGGGCAAAATCCTTGTCAGATAAAAAAAAAACTTTATTTGCTATGCTACAAACTACTTATTTGCTTTCTTTGAGTGTTTCCTTGTTCTTTCTGATTAATGTTATGTTTGGTGCCTTGTTGCCGATTTTTAACAACTGTTAGATACCTGTTGGCATATTCTAACTGTGCATTTGTTGTTTCGGTTCTGTGGTATTCATTTATCTGTGTCGTTGTTATACATTCTTGGGCAGTTAGATACCTGTTTGGGTATTCTAACTGTTTGTAGTCTTTCACTTCATTTTTGGTAATGTTGAAGTACACATTATTTAGTAAATTTTGGCTTTAAGAACATTAAATACGCATTTGTTAGGTTAGCTGGCAATCTCTGCTTTGGAGTAATGGTGGTATCATTACATTGAAACCATCCAGAATTCTTTTTAATGTATGCAGTGTAGTGACTTGCATTGGTTGTAGCTCCTGCATGGAAGATTATTCCTACTGTTGTAAAGGTTTTCTTTCCAAGTGACACTTGACCGTGAGTGAATCCAGACAGCTTGCAGTTGTTTTTGGTACCATCTGCATTATAAAGTAGCAGCATAAGTATTATGTACTTAATATGTGTTTGCATCAGTAAGATGGAGCGATTTTCTAAATTGCACATAGTACATAATCTGCCATGGTTTGCATTCTGTACAAGTTGCTGAAATGGAATGTATGTTTCCACATGTATGAAATCTGGAAGATTTCATTTATAGGTATGCTTTTGTTTTCCAGTACTTGTAGTAAGTACATTAGAAATTCTTGTGGATCTTCTTGTGAGTTTATAGTGAATCTCACCATTCCCGCACAGTAGTCCAATTCTTCTGTTATTCCGTGAACACTGTACGTGTTCTCAGGATTGTTTGTTGCGTTTCTATGAAGGACTAACATTTGCAAACACAATTGGTCTGTACTGTGTAAGTAAATACTGTTAACAATTGGTGGTAATTGAAATAGAATATTCATTGCTACATTTCCATAGCAATCTGAGTGCTTTTTTCTGAGTTTCTCTTCCTTCTTTCAAGAAGTACCTGGTTTACTTTCCCTAATAGGTTCTTCTTTGCTTCTGGTAAGTGATGAACCTTTACCTTCTTTTGTTTTCTTTGAAGGATTTGCTGTCAGATTCTGTTGCATTTCTGTTTCAATTAGTTTTATTTTACCACATTTTACTTTTTCCGGAACAGGATATTGTTTCAGATGGGGGTGTACAGTGAACGTAGTCTGTTGTATTCTAAAATACAAGTAATATCAGCGTTCACTGTACTTGCATCAAAGTTGATTATAAATAGACTGTCAAGTGGACGTAAGCGTAATAGTGCTACGTAGCTCAAGCCTTCTTTAAAGACTGTGTTTCCTATATCTATCAATGCTTTATCCAGGGTAAGACCTTGTGATTTATGAATGGTGACTGCATATGCAAGAGTTAGAGAAAATTGTTCTGTACGTACATACAGTCAAATTGGCGGCACTAGCTTCCCTGTGCTAGCTGCTAAATGGTGGAATGCCCTGCCACATAACCTTAGATCAGATCAACCTTTCCCTCACTTTAGAACAAATCTTATCAAACACCTCAATGACAACAACACGTAAGGACTGAAAGACTTTAATTTGGGTTATGTTACTTATCTGAATGTATATATGTATCATCAAAGTTTTACCACTATCGTAAATTTCAATTATGCAACATTGTAATTTGAATTTGCTGTAACACTGTAATTTCTACGCAACATTGTAAGCTTAGCATATTCTGTTCACTGCGCCCGGTTACCCTTGGGTCTGGCACGCAATACAAATAAATAAACAAATAAACAAACAAACATGTCCTTGAACAGAAGGAATCGAGCAGTTGAGCGCCCAATCCTTTTCACTTCTGAAAGTTTGTCAAAGCAAATATTGACAAACTGAATGTTGTTATCACGTGGGTATGATTGAAAGCCAAAAACTGTACCCAGTGCCCCATTAACTAACCCTTGCTCCACGTCAAGGTTACGTTTAAGCATTACTCTACAATTTAAGGATAATTTAAATATTTTTTCCAACCCAGCTGTGTTGGCGATTTAATTTTTTAAGCTATTTAGTCTTGTTGTGGCTTGCTCACACATGGGTAGTGTCATACCATGTACGTCTAGTTTGTCTGTGGCACAAATATCCATTATTGGTTGCATTTCTTTATTTAACATTGTTTCATTGAATTTGAAACAGCTTGCAAAAGTTGGCATTAAGGACATACAATTGACATTTTTGTGCGCTAATTGTTCCATAACATCAGTAGCACATGCATTATCGCCATAAAGTGCATGAATGTGCCGGTTTTTCAATATTGCTTGTGCTTCTCGAGATAGTACACCAACTCTAATAATTTTTAAGATGTTGGCATAAGTGAGATCTGTAGATTGCTGCATGTTTTCTGTTAATTCTCTGTATTGGAAATGTTGCCAAAGTTAACATTTCCTATGCTGCCAACAGTTTTACAGCAGAGTTTGTATCCTAAACTTTTAAAAATAGGTTCACCTTTCACTGGTGTCAATTGTAGAAGATCTCCAAAAACGATAATGTGTTTCCCTGCAAAGAGTTCTTCGTAGTTTGTGTTAAGTACTTCTTGCAATCTGAGGTGAATCAAAGCCAACATTAGGTTGGAGACCATGCTCACTTCATCTATTAGTAGCATTTTCATTTGCTTAATACTCTGCGTAGTTCCATTGCAGCTTCTGCAGAAAGTTTGTAATAGTCTAATTTGTTTTGGTGTTCTACTGCAAGAAGTAGTAATCGGTGTAAAGTGACACCGCCTATGTTGTAGGCAGCTAATCCTGTCGGGGCAGTTACAACAGCTGACAGTTTGTTGTTTGTCAATTGCTGAAGGAACTTGCTGATGATTTTGATTAAAATTGTTTTTCCTGACCCAGCTTCACCACTGACGTAGAGAAGTATTGTTTTGTAATTTTGGCAGGTACATTCTTTATTTTCGTGTTGTACACCATGTGCAATTTGTTTGGTTACGTCTTCAAAAATGGTGTGCTGATCTTTGTTAAGTTTTGATTGTAGTACAGTTAAGTCTTCTATATCTTATTCATAGTGACACATGGTGTTTTCCACTTCTGTCATAGATAATTCTTCACCATTTGGCATTAGTGGCTGTCCTAGTGGTTCTTGGCTTCCTGTTACAGAAGGTTGACTACTGTCGGAAGAGTGCTTATCTAGTTGGGCCTGAAGTTCTTCTTCATGTAGCTGTTCATTGTGCAACATTGTTTTGTACTGTGTAAAGTTCACATGATAGCGCTTTCATTTGCTTTGAAAGCATCTTCATAGCAGTCATAGTTATCTAGTATCTCTTCCTCTTTTCTCCATGGTTTAGAAAGTTGTAGCAGAGACATGTAATATAGTTCTTTCTGTTGAGGAGTTCTTAATGACAATTTAACATGATTAATTAAGCTTCGTTTGGTATGTTTCACTAAGCTGCCTTCACAATCTGTGACTCTATCTGCCTTGGCTTTCATCGGGTTTAATATTATTTTTGTATGCAAAGTTTTGAGTTATGTGGTATAGACACATGCTTTCCAAAGTGCTACTGCTGTTCAGATAGTATGTGTCCAGTAAATTGTTTTTTAAAAATGTCTTGTCTCTTGGGATCATTTCTGGCAATTGTTTCTATGTCCTCATATGATTTCAGAACTCTGTTTCTAGATTTAGCAGGACCAAGACTTAGCCATACTATGTTGTCTGATTTTCCATACAAAGCAGTACCGGTTAAACAATCTGCCGCTTCATAGGCACCACATTCTCTATGAGAGAACATTATTATGCCTAGGCTGTATAATTCCTGAGATTGTGTTTTGTCTGATGATAGGTCATCCCAGAGGTCTTGAAGCTCTGTTTTTTTCTGTTTTTGTTAAGTAGGCTGTAACATATCGTGCAACAGCTGTGGAATTGTCTGCAATGTACTACGCATCTATGTTTGCATTCCATAAGAGGGCAATGATTGCATTGTAATCATTGATATATGTTGATTCTTCTGTTCTTTTTATGTAATAGGTGTTCTTAGGTGATTTACCTTTAACACTGTGTCTAACTGAAGACATGAAGTTATTCACTTCACCTGTTTCAGTAAATGGTCTAGGGAAACCAAACCGGCATTTAGTGTATTATTTCCCTTTGTGGGGAGGGGACAGTTTTATTGCAAATAAAGTGTACCATAGCAATGAAACGATGATGTAAATATCTTGACACATTAACTTATCTAGAGAGCAAAGTTCTCCAGGTGTTAATAAATGTAAGTTGGTTTTGTTGTTGTTTGATATGCGTAGGAACTCATGGAAATCTTCCCATGCATATTCTGCACAACTTAGTGTAACAAACCAAGTCGGTGGTCCAACGTTTCTGATCGTACAACGTACGTGTCCATGCCGTTGGAACAAGTATTCTTTTGTACCATACACGTTTTCAAACAAATTTGTTATACTTGATTGTAAAACCTCATATTTTTCTTGTACTTTTTGTATTAATTGCATAGCTGACATATTTTGAAAGTGGGTTCCAGATTTCAAAATGTGTGCAACTCTGTAACATAGGGTTGCTAGTTCACTTTCAAAGAGTAAGTGGAATATGTATTCCACATTTTGTCTAAACCTGGGATCTTGCGAATACATTCGTAATGAGCGGTATTCTGATGCTGTAATCTGAGTGGGTCTATCATCGTATCTTCCACCTTTGCCAGTAGGAAATAGCAGTGGAAAAGCATGTGCTTCTATACTTCTTTCCCATATGCTCATTGGTGAACCTTTGGTTTGTCACAGTTGGTAAGTTTCTAGTGCATCATCTATGCTTTCATTGGAATGCAATGGATGAATTGTGTACTGGTCACAAAGAGTGGATACTGCAGCAGGATCCAGAAGTTCGAGTTGTCCAGTTTCTGATGACTCTTCAATTATTTCAATTGTTTCCTTTAAGCTTTGTTCAATATTTATTTCCTTGTAGTATTCATTATTGTCTTTTAGATATTGCAAGGCTTGTCTAACTTTATGTAAATCCACCGGTTGTTGACTTTTTTTTTGTCTTTTGTTGGTACACCATTTACCAAGACAATTAAAGAAAGCTCTATTGAATGTTGCACTCCTAGAGTGTGTACATTTTCTGTTAGATCTAATGGCAAATAAACTACTTTGCCACGAATGCCTTTCACCAATTCAGAGGGAGCTAATTTTCCTGTTTTTGGGTGAAGGTGTAAAATTGCTTGAAATGGGTGAACTTTTTGAATTATGATGCTCTCATACAAATTAAGTTGTTGTAGGGTTTTTGGTAGTGGAAACAATTCCAAATTATTTGTGATAGCACATGAAGGAGTTTGGTTGTTGTCTAGTTTTGTAGTGCAGTAACTGCAACATATTAGGGGTTCACTTATTTGATATTTGTTTTCGGTTAAAAGGTAGAGAGCTAATTCAAACCATTTGGAATCTTCATTGTCTTCTATTTTGTATGCTTTGTATATATTTTTTGTGTTCCTTTTGTAAAACGTTCTGCAGCAACACCCACATACATGGTTTGGTATTTCAGCCGATGCACTTTTAAATTTTAGTATTTCTTTTTTTTATGTGTGTAATAGAAGGTTGCTATGCAGAATTGTTGCTACTCTGTTCTACAACTATTGCATTTTGTAAGTGGCTTTCACTTCCAAAATATTTTCTCTGGATACGGTCCATTTCTTCTTGTAGATATTTGGGTGTACCATGCAGAAGAGTGTTATTTAAATTGGCTAATTCTAAAGCTGGACTTTTAGCATAGTATATTTTATACACTAGATTTCTTACATTTGAATGATGTATTGATATCCTTTTGATATCATGGAAGGTGCTTTTGCAAATAGGTCCCGAAATGCAGGCTAATGAATGTCCTTGTAGTCCTGTGTATTTGCACACTGGACAGATATCCATATTTTGCAGCACTTTCATTTTAATTTTGTCTTTACCTTTCACATACTGATTGAGGAACTGATGTAAAGATTTGAAAGATTTGTTAGGAATGGCACACATTGACATGCACGGCCATTTGTATACTGGACGGTCTGGTTCAGTCGAATTGAGAGGTAATTCTGAGTTTTCAGGGGATACCTTTCTAAGCAGTGTTTCTTGTTCCATGATGCTATTATTGATTTTTTCATACCCTCGTCCACTGCTATGGATGGGATTTGTGTTTGTTTGACTTTGTTTGTATGCTTCTTCATTAAAATATGGTTCTGTGGTTGTTGTGTGACTCCATTCACCTCCGCAAATATGTAAGAAGTTATTTTTGTTCATATTCCGTTTATTGATACGTTTCTTTTGTAGTTTGATACTTAGTTTTGTTAGTGGTTTCAGCCTATTTAACACTAATATAACTTCCTTTTGAGAAGGATTGGACTGTCTGCGAGAGCTTGTAGGAATCATTTTCTACAGTAGGTTTTAAGGGTTGAGGATGATTTTGGTCCTCTTCTTATTCGATTCTGAAGGACTCTGTGGCAAAACATTTTTGCTAAAATACTTTTTTACTATAGGTTCTTGTTACTATATCAGGATTAATAGGAGCATTGTTAGCAATACTAGTAGCTGATTTTTTTGTGAAGAGTTTTGTGTTTCGTGCCACATTTTGTTGGAGGAGGTAAAGTTTCGGTAGTTCAAGTTTCCTTTGTTTTGCTAAATGACTGTATTAGCTGTTTTGTTCCAATGTTCTCTACAAACTCTGCTACAGATGGATTCTTAGTTTGGACACTTTCCTTTTTATTTGCTCTACTTCTGCGTTCCTCTCTATGGACTTGCTTTTTGGTAGGCATTCTTTGGGGACTGTTGAAAAAAAGAAGGCATGGTTTGGTCTGTTGTACAATGTATGTGTGCTGTGTGCATGCGTGCATGAGTTTGATGGGGAAGCTCTATGTGGTGGTGGGTGAATGTGCATTGGCCTCTTTCAATGATTTGGTAAGGCTATTATTCTGTTTGTATACTACTACAATGTGCTTCAGATGAGAATACAAAGTAGGCTAGTGGTGAGGAGAAGCATTAACAGTAAATGTAATGGCATAAAATTGAAGCAGCTATTTGTATTCTAGCACTAACATACTAAGGCTTCTGTGTGTTATTTGAGTTGCAAACACACAGGGATTTGTGATCCATTCTACCTGTTATTCTTTGTTTAATAAATGGGTATTTGTGGGTAGAATGGTTCAGAAATCACTGTTTGCTTTGGTATGCAAATTAAATACATAACCCACACTCTATTTGAGGAATAGTTAGAATATAAAGGTCGTACTGTACTTACTTTTTTTGCAGAATGACCAGGTTTCTTTGGATATGTCATTTGCAGTGTAGATGCTGTTAATTTTCAGGAGAGTAGTCTTCACTGCGATTGTAAAAAGACGAAGTTAGTAACTTTGTGTGTTTAAAGCAGTGAAGTTACTGCATACGTTAATTTTGTATCTTTCGTCGGAGTATTCTCCTTTGATATTTCAACATAGTGCATGTATGCATTTCACTTCACTATGTGCTGCCTTTGTATGTTACTTGCAGTATGTTACTTGCACGTGCCTCAGAAATTAGTACAATGTTTAGGTTATGAAAATGCCTTGTTTCTTTTAAACTATGTTATCTATAGCAGAGAGGTTCCTCTATCTCTACATCCTCACCCGTATATCCCTCTGCAGACCCCTGGGGAGGTGGTGGACGGTTTGGGGGTGGTGCTGGGGCTAATGAAGCAACAGTAGCCATGGATGCCATAAGGATTAGTTGCCTAATGGTCGCTACAGCAGTAAAGGCAGCACAACTCAAACTGCTATAGCCAGAAACACAATGAAGATGAGCTCGGGGTGTGGCCATTTATAGTGGTGGATGGGAGTACCTCATGACCATATTGATCACTAAAAAGTGCTGCAAAAATTCTAAAAGACACATTCACAGATAGAGCTATTGTATGGGACATGCAAAATGGTGATGTTATACTGTAAAATAATTTACCATGTATTTATAAGTTTTTTTGCAATGTTGCGGAAGCAGACAAACTGCACAGATTAGTCCACACGCTCAGCGTGGGTGCGGTGACATGATGACGTCCTGAACAAATCCACGAGGGAAATGTGTGCCCGCTGGACAGCAAATGCAGACTAACAATCGTGCCCATGCGCACCAGTGTTCTACGGACAGTATTCAGATCCTGAAACTAATTAAAAGTGTGACACAAGTGAGACGGACAGTTAGGGACAGGCGCAATGTTCGCAGTACTTATGGGTGTACTGCGCACGTGCGTACATGATCTGCTGACTGTACGGACAGGTCCAGTGTCCTTAGGACACCTCCATTATATTTGACTACGAACATGCCGGCCACCGTGCCTGTTCTACGGACGGTCCCATCTTGGCTGCGGACGATACGGACAGGTATAGTGTCCTTAGGACACTCACATTTTGCTCATTTACAGACATCACGGACACCTGGTGTGTCCTAGGAACATGTTTTATCTCGTTTTTGAGCAGTACGGAGAGGTATAATATCCTTAGGATGCCACATTCTGTTCATTTACGCACAACTTGCACAGATGGTGCATTCTAAGATCAGTTCCATCTTGGTTGACATTGGTAGGATAGGTGTATTGCTGTTAGAACATCCACATTCTATTGCTTACGGGTAGCTCAAACAGGCGCGCTGTTTGCCAACATTTTAAGTCTTTTTAAAAAAAAAGTTTCCTCAAACCCTTCGACTACAACAAATATACAAAAACATTCTAAAACACACACACACACACACTTCAATCAAAAGAAAATACAGGGGGAAGCAGATACTGACACAAATATAGGGGAATTAGGGTTCAACACGGGCTGATTGTGAGGAGATGATTTGTGAGGGGAAGAAGGGATGGATGTTTCATCAAAACGTCTATTTTCTTCTTGAAGGTTTGGGGATGGTTCACTAGGAAATAGAGAAGGGGGGCAGGTACAGGTGGGACAGTGATAACATATTTTTCCTCTCACAAATTCCTCCACAAATTGCCTTAGACTGTTAAAATTGTCATTTAGTGTGTCCATTTTCAGTTCTATCCTTTTCAGCCTTTCTTCCTCTGCGTCGCTTGTTGGCCTTTCTTCTTTTTCTTTCCTGGTCTGTTAAAAATAAATATATTTATGTTAAATGCCCATAAAATAATGACCATTATTTTGCTTATGCATAACACTGTGTACCATTATTATCGCTATCTTTGGACATTTCCCCATGCAGATAATTCTCCCCCAGCCATTCCAAAGTACTGCACATTTCTGTGTCAAAACAACAGAAAGAAATTATTTTTTCTGCCCCTCATACCATAAAAAGTACACACACATGAGGTGAAATGAGGTTCACTTACTATTTTGTTTTAATGTGTCTTCGTTGTAGTGCGTGCGTCTACTGTCGGTCCTGGCTGCAGAGTTTCTGTGAGGTAATTACGTTGGAGGCATACTTTTTTTTTGTTATGTTATAATCCATTTCATTCCACATGGTCATTAAATGCATGGTTTTTGTTTTAGACATTTAGGTTTCCCTATTTATTTACTAGTACTTATGTCTTTGTGTCCTTTTTCCAAGTTGACCATTTTTTTGTGTAAGACAATAGTACAATTTCAGATACCCCCTGACTGTTTGGGTACTGTTGACCTCGTCCGCGCCCGTCCGCATACAGGCACTCAGTCCGTGCCTTTCAAATACCAATAGCGAGGGGGTTCTGCATGTTCTCTGTTAGATGTATATAAAGTAAGCAGATTATACTACTTATCTCCCAAGATCACATGATGATAAGGTATATTCAGCAAAAAAAATGTATTACTGCGATGTTATGATTAGGTTCCCCTTCAAAAAACCTGTGAAATTCAGTAAAAAATAACTTTGTTAAAGGGACGTTGTGGTTAAGTTGCCCTACTAACAACCAATACAATTACTAAAAACCTGTAAAATTCCCTAAAAAAAAATGTTATCAATGACATTTGTGATGTCATCTTTGATGTCCTGGGTGTTAGTGTTAGCAGTAAACAGTGGTGTGGGCAGTTATGGTTGCTTAACCTACCATAACTGGCGAATTTCAGGGGTTTTTCAGTTTTACTTCGAACCATGATGTCACATTTATAATTTTTATTTTAGAGAATTTCACAGGTTTTTAGTGAATACATGCCGCTTGATCACGTTTGGGGTGTGAACACAGAGAAATGACTTTACTGGCATGTTCTCTATGGTTCCAGTGTATACAGCAGCGTACACTTACAGACTGCCTGTTAGCAAAATCCGCCATCTTTGAACATTACGACCAACATGATAAGTCATTGTAAATTCACGTTAATACATTCAAAAAGAGACCTTGAGAACATTAAAATGGGCAGACGATGTTCCTCATTTCTTAACAGCGTTAAAAAATGCACAACAATAATATTTTATCCCAAGTGAATAATAAAACATATGGATTGTGTAGCATCAAGGCTGTAGCTTGCATAAAATATATGCTGGATGTCGTGTCTCTGTATGTGCTGCCTGATTGTTGTTTATGTTCCAATTGTGGAAAAGCAAACAGTAATTAAGGCTTGTATTGCTATGCACAGTTAGACGAGATAGACTTGTGGATCGTACTGGTACATGATCCTAATGACACTTATACTTACCCAAGTAGAATCGGGTTCTAAGTCACCATTTCAGTTTGTGATCTGTGTCTATCTGTGTGCCTTACAGAGATACATGCTGCATTTTTCTGTGCTTACTCGCCAGTTAGGTCTACGGGTGGGATGTGTATTTTACGTGAGATGTAATTCTCACAAGGTAATACGGTGCTTGTGCTAAAGTGCATAGTGCTTATGGTAATGGTGTATGAGAGTTCCTATGTCAAGAATTACCTTCTTAAAGTGCAAATGCCTATTTTTACTGTCTGTGCAAATATGCAATATACAACCTAATGTTAGTAAAGTGCAATGTGCAATTAGCAGCTAAATAATAGTTGTCCCTGTGTAGGAATACATAAAGTGCTTAGTGCATGTAATGTCAGGACATTGGATAACCATGTTTTTGCATTGCCTAGTAAACTGGATGTTATTGCAATACATAGGTTAAAAGCATAAAAACACCCAATAAAACCTTAATACATTGTAAAACACCTAAAACATTTGCTGACCATGTGTGCAGTTTGGAGGAGACAAAATGGATGCTGTACATTGAGTTTTTAAACTGCCAGTTGCCCTGTGTTCCTAAATGTTAAAGCAAGAGCATTGCCCACCCTTTAAAAAGAAAGAAGTTTAAAATAAGATAGCAGAAATGGTGAGAATCTAAAATTCATTCAATTTCTCTTTTGTAAGTCAAATGTTGAATTAATATTTTCTCAATCCTAAATGCTAATGTGAAGACTTTACTGCCACAACATGATATAAACCCCTACATGCAATTACAATTTCATAGTAAGTTACTAACTACCACCTGTGTAAAAATGTGTTAGACATATTAAAGATTATACTAGAAGTTTCTAAAAAGTATCTGCAAGTATAAAAAGGTTTGCAAGAGAGTCTCTGCAGGTAGAAAAATAATGATAATAATATCTAGAGTCTATGTAAAATACATTCATTATAAACTCCAAATACAAATACAATATTTATGCTTAAGTGCCTAGAAAAGTGTAAAGTTCTTTGTCCAGATTATGGCCCTTTGGTTTCTTTGTTTCCAGGTCTAGGATATACTTTGTCTCAGATTGCCTGAGGAGGAGCTCCCGGTTACCTCCTCTTGGTGCTTTCAGAACTGTGTATATACCACAATAAGCAAAGCCTTCTAATTTGCCTCCATGTTTTTCCTGAAAATGTAAGGCCATAGGGCATGTGGGGTAAGTATTTTTAATGGCTCATATGTGTTGGAGTATCCTGAGTTTCAGTTTGCCAATAGTACTCCCTACATACCATTTGTCACACGGACAGGCGAGTACATACACAACATACTCTGTTTCACGTGTTATCCTAGATTTTATAGTCACATTTATGTGTAGTACAGGATGGAGGTAGTTTTTGGTATTTTTTGCAAATTTGCACGCCTTGCATTTCATGCACTTCTGAAAACCATCTGATTTGTCACTTAGCCAACCTTGACCTGCTGAAATAGTCTTAGGGCTCATATAACTGGATTCTGGGTAATCCTTGAGAGGTGGAGCGTCTAAAAGTAATATTGATGTTGTCACCCAGAACGCTTCACAAATGTTCATCTTGTTTAAGTATGTGGCAATGTTTATACATTATATGGCGTATGTTGTTGGAAGCTTTACTGTACGTCAAGATCAATCTAGTAACTTTTGCCTCTGGGTCTGCCTCAGTTGAAACTTTAGACATCAATAAATCAGATCGATCCTTTTCTCATGCTTTGTTATACGCTCTTTCCAACACTCTCTTAGAGTAACCTCTTTCTTGGAACTTTAGAGCCATACTTCTGCATTCCTTATCAAAAGTTTCAAGTTGGGAACAGTTACGCCTTAGGCGAATAAATTCGCCATAGGGTATGCTCCACTTCAGGGCTGTGGGGTGGTTGCTCTTTGCATGTAAGGGTATGTTGGAGCTTGTGGATTTCCGATAAAGTTCAGTCACTCGTTCAAATTGTGCCACAGTTACATGATAGCAGTCTTACTGTGGCACTCAGTGAACTGCAGATTAAATTCATTCACATTTAGTTTCTTGACAAACTCCAACCATTCATTAATCGGTCCATACCAAATAACAAATAAGTCTTCTATATAGCGTAATCAGAGTACCACTGTATCTGTATAGTGACTATTTGTCAGGGTCCAAACTGTAAACTTCTCCCACCAGCCCATGGTTAGATTGGCGTATGGGGAGCAAAAGTTGTTCCCATAGCTGTGCCTTGCAACTGTGTATAAACATTCTTGTTGAACAGAAAGCTGTTATTTGTCAAACAAAGATTTGTCATCTCTAAGATCATTTTCCCATGTTCTAAATAGTTAAGTGATGCTGGTTTGTAAAAAATACTCGCATGATTTTAAGCCATCCTTATGTTTGATTGATGTGTAAAGGGAGACCACATCCAGTGTTGCTAGCAGGTAAGTACTTTCCCAAGGTATTCCGTCAATTTTGTTAAGGAAGTCCTTAGTATCTCTTAAGTATGATGGTAAACCAGTGACATATTCAACTAACGTTTCATCCACTAGTTTAGACACATTTTCAAAGAGTGCACCACATAATGTAACTTTAGGCCTCCCCGCTGGGCTTCTTTTATTTTTATGTACCTTGGGCGGAAATAAATAGTTGGTATCACCAGGAATTTTGGATGCAAATATTTGCACATGTCTTCGTCAAGTAAACCTCTCTCTTTCCATTTCATCAATAGCTCAAATAATGTATTATTCATCTCTGCTGCGGGGTCTTTGTCCAATAACTTGTAACATTCTGTGTCTCTGAGTTGTCTGTTGGCTTCATTGATGTAATCTTGCCGATTCATTATGACTATGTTGGTGCCCTTATCCGATGGTTTAATAACGTAGTCTTCCAATATACATATATTGTACAAAATCTCCTGCTCGCAGCAAGTAAGATTTTCTTTAATGTCCATTTTCGTTCTTCTAAATTTCTTCAGATCACTATTGACCAGATCTTGGAAGGCCTCGATGTTCCCCCCTGGATTGAACATGGGATTAAAGCATGACTTGAGTTTGAGTTTGCTTTTGCTGGGCCAATCTGTCTGTCTGTTCATAAGGTCCCATTGTGGGTCACTTATGTCTTCATGATCTTGTCAATCCGATTCTAGATGGATGAGATCTCGTAATATATGTGTATCCTCTATGATGAGAGGGGTGTAACCGCTCAGGGGTTCACCCGTCTTTGGCTTTGGAGGATTGATGGCGAAAAATGTCTTCAAGTGTATTTTGCGCATATATCTGTCGAAATCTATTCTTGTTTTGGCATAGTTGTAGGGAGAAGAGGGGCAGAAATGTAAGCCCAGTTTGAGTACTTGTATTTCTTCAAGGGAGAAATCTTGTGATGTTAAGTTGATAATGGACATGTCTGGTGATTTACTTTGTATTTTCATAAATCTTTTGTCCCAGAGCATGTCTGCCTGTCTGTTTTGTCCATTACTGTGATATCTGTGGCAGTTGCTCCTCCTTGTTTTCTTGTTCCTCGCGACCTGGTCGATTTTCCCTGTCCTCTTCCTCTTGCTTTTTTGCTGTTGTTGCTTCTGCCATCTGTTCCTAAGAGTCTCATCTCTTCTAAAAAATTCAATTTTCTCTGGGGCTGTTCGTTTTCACTTTCTGTAGTTTCTAAATCCGAGGATGATGTCTCACTGGGTATATCATTGTCAGTATTCAGTGTGGCTGCCGGGAGTTTCTGTCTTACGATATCAAACCTTTTGGCGAATGTAAGTACTCTCCTCTCCTCATAGTCGTCCTTATCCCGCAGAAATTTCCGCTGTTTCCTCAGTTTGATTTCTTCCTCAAATATGTTGTACCCCTTTTCCATATTTGTATGGATCACTTTCCCTTCTTCACTTGGGCTGATGGCCTTTAACTCTTCTTCAATCTCTTGTATTTTAGACAATATTTTCTGTCTATCAATTTTTGCATATTTTATTAAAATGTAAAGGAATGTCACTGAACAGGTATTACTTGACTCTCCCCATTCTTCTAACATTGCAGGGTCCTGTTCTTCAAATATATATATTCTTTACTTTAAGGTAGACATGAATGGTCTTATGTCACGCACTACATGCCAGGACATGACAACCCAGGGATCACATGCAAGATAAATAGCAGTTTTTGTATGGCATCAACAATAAGCGGCCACCCCTGTTCTAATGCTTCATAGAAACAGTCCCCTGTAGTTCTAGGCAAGAAACAGGTGCTCTGATCAAAACACATGTTTATTAAGATAAATTAAATAAAGGTGGTCCCCAAGCTTCATGTAGGGGAAATCACCACAACATTCTACAATCACAGACAGCTTGTCCACAGAAACAAAAATAACCTGCCTGCTTGAATCTCTTTAGATAATGAAATATCTAAATGTGTAATTCTGAAAAGAAATGGGTTTTCTAGGCTTAATTGTGCTGCTTTTGCTGCAAGTGGGTTCAAAGGATTTACTTCCAAACCTTTCCAAATTAGACATGGTTACCTTTACAAATGATATGAAGAACTTGACTTTCCATATAACAACAACAATTTATGAGATCAGAGAACTGGTGAATGTCTCTCATTTCTGAAATAATGATAGTGCTGGGGGCTATTATTATATATGTGCAGTTTAAATAAATTAATGTTGAATTGCGTCAGAAGTCTGCAGTTTTAGATTAGTTAAGCAATATTATTGTTTCAAAACATCCACATATTTAATTAAATGGTTTAAGTGGCCCTCCCACCCCCCAATAGAGTGCAGATGTGCAGTTTCAAAAGTGAGGGGTATATGGAATTGACATTTGCATAATTTTTATGGAAGTAGAAATTACAGAATGAAACTTGGTTGCATTGCTTATTAATAACATGCATTATCAAGTAGATCTTCATTAGGATATGGTACTGACATCTTCATATTACAGCTTTAAGCCAACTCTTTCTGTGAACACACTTTAGGTATAATTAAAGATATCATAATGTACAAAGAGCAGTGCATACAACTGCACAGAAGTGTATTCTTTATCATTGTGCACACAGCTCAAACATGTATTTTGGGTTGAAATGAAAAAGCATCTCACTTGATTTAAATGCAGTGAAAATGCACTTTATATTTCAATTTAATCAATGTCTTTTAATATCATTTTCCCAAACCGACATTTCTTTCTGGGATTTAACAGGAAAACTAAAAATGGTGGTTTGAGAGCAGAGTTCATTTTATTTGGCCAACTCTCATATTGTCTTTAGATCAGTCATTAGACACCTCTTGGTCTAATTCAATGACATTAAATATACCTCAGTTTCTCTTTTCTGAATTGTCCCTTGTGGGCAGGACTCGTCTACTTCAAGCAGGAATTCACCCTTCTGCAGCCCTTAATTTGCTCTCCAAGATGTATCCACCCATCATGTACGAACAGCTGATTTTCATTCATGCAGCTTTTTTCCAGAGTCATAACTATTTCCCATGTGTGCTCCCACTACTTGAAGTGTAATAAATTCCCATGTTCACATCATGATTAGGTCATAATATGTGATTGGCCTGATCTTTACATTGGCCTGCCTCTTAGACAGACACTCCTATTAAATACACACATCTTTATTGGATGTTCATA
This sequence comes from Ambystoma mexicanum, assembly GCF_040938575.1. Taxonomy (NCBI): domain Eukaryota; kingdom Metazoa; phylum Chordata; class Amphibia; order Caudata; family Ambystomatidae; genus Ambystoma; species Ambystoma mexicanum. Next base: position 589,043,043 of record NC_090930.1, on the reverse strand, counting down.
TTTCGATTTTTCTGATGTGAAAATGGGTGAGGTCTAATCCGCTCTTAATACCACTGAAGCTAAATGATTTCTGTTTAATAATTCATGGTTGCAACCTGAAAACCTGGTGAGATATGCCTTTCTGTGATTGTTCCTTCCAGACACATGCCTGTATATACAAAGTTAATATGTAGCATATTTATTAAGTGTATAAATATTAACAATTCTGTCACTTTTTAATTATTGTTTAGAATGTCAATTCAACAAGGATACTCTGAGCTTTGAAAACAGACACAGCCCCATGTTTGAAACGTGTCTGGTTTCAAAGCTAGGAGCCATATTCATTCTATGACTAATGCAATATTTCCATCATACCCCACATTACTCTTGTGTTTCAGCACATGACCCTGCTTTGATGTGCAATATCCTAACACATCACTAGCTTATTTGCTATGCAGAGTTCAAAAGATGCTACTTTTAATGGAAGAATTTTCTTTTGACGCTTAGCAATGAAACAAACAGGTACAGACCTTATGTCCAGCAACACTACCAACCTTGACCTATTTGACTTTTAAGTTATTTGTATAATGTTTTTATAAATGTTGCACAATAATTTGTCAGTGTTTATGAAAATAAATTAATGACATTAGAAAACGTCTGAAATTCTTTATTTTCTTCACTTGATGTACAGTAGGCAAACAGCATAGGGACACCATTCAAAACATCTGACAACCTCCTACTGCTTGACTTTTGCCATGTTTAATGGCATGTCTTTAGCATAGGCCATATTCTCCAGTAACCAAATTATATTCTTAACACATTTCAGACCTTGATATTTTCAGATGCACTGTTCCAGTGTGGCAGGCATGGTTCTCCATGAATACAGAGAATGTTTTTTTTTTTTACATTGTAGTTTTCCCATATGTCCTGCTGTTAATTTAAAGTTATTCGATTCATACTCAATCTTTGAGGAGAAATGTACTCAAGGCCCAATATTTTTCCTGAGATGGTTTAGTTGTTGGCACTATCCATACTACAATCAAATCAACAGTCTTGAGAACGCAGCTATACCCCCTCCAAATTGGCCGAGCAGCACACATAGTCTCATTCACAATCTCCTGTGCCACCATAATGCAGATACCCAAGTCCATTGGCCTTGCTGCACACATTCTACTGATCTCACACAACCACCAGACCACACCTAGCACTAGTATGTAGCTACACACCACCGATTCCACACTGGATGCACACATACCGAGTGCACCCAAGCACAATTTACTACATTACTCTCTCAAGTGACCTGGACTGCAGCCTCCAAGGGCATTCAACCCACAGCGCTTTGGGATCATACCAATGGTAAAAGGCGCTATACAAATACTGAATCGCATAACCTAAAACAGCAGACCCAGCCCCTATTTTAAAGATGGGTTAGGGCGATACATGTCAGTTTGTCTTTTGCAAGCAGAGATATGAACAGAAATTAGCAGTTTTCCCTCAAATTCTCCCGGTGTCCAAAATGCACTGATGATATATAAAGGGGGCTGGGAGGAATGGAATATTTTGTAGATAACAGTGGCTGCAGCATTGCAGGTGGAAATATGTCTATATATTAAAATGGTTGCTACAGTATTATAAATCCGATAAACCGCATGTTGCTGCCACTTATCGCAGTCCTCGAAAAGTGGGGGCAAAAATTCCTCTTGGACACTGTCTACCTGCAGGCTGCAACCTGTTTTTTTTTTTTTGGCTGTAAAAGACAAGCTACATGGTGATAAGGCTTCCATTTGCAGAATGGAAGACCATATCAGGGGGTCACCATTTATCAATACGTATTCTGCAAAGGCCCGGTGTCTTAAATGAGAGAGAATAGAACATGTTCTTTGTATAAAATAAATAAATAAAGTCATTGACTTTGAAATGGCCTCGTGTTTGCAACAGACAGCTTTTCTGATCAATACTCGGAGCACTTAGGCCCCCTGGATGAAAAGGTGAGCTGTTGCCTCGTGGCAGGGCATTCTGCAGGCGAGCAGCACATGGAATTAGAACTAGCCGCGGACATGATGAAAATGCATAACAAGAATAATTGCCTTTAAAAAGAAAAATTGGAATTGGCACATTATCTTGTGCGAGATCATCCAGCGACACCTCTGATTATTTTACGCAGATTTATCTAGGGGAAGCGTGCGGAAGTAAGGCGAGAAAAGGTATAGGGCGTAGTTCACGCAACGTTGTTGCTCGCTGTGCATAACTATCCCTCCTCTGACGTTTCATATTGACTGTCATTGTTGAAGTGAGGCGGCCTGCATTCTTTTCTCTACTTCATTACACCCTGGATATGAGCAGTGACACGTGAATTGGAGCATTGACTCATACATAAACAGTCTGAGGAATAACGCAATTCAGGAACGTTCAGTACTCCTCCAATGAAATGCACAACTCTTTGTGCATTTAGCTTGTAAGTGTTGTGCCTTTTAAATGGATGCCTTCCAGATTGAATTTCGTTCTCGTTTTCTGCAAGTCCACCTCTACAAAAAAAACACACAAACCGTGTCCTGTTTGTAAGCACGATGACCCCCTAAGGGGTCGAATGATGTCGTAAGTAGAAGCTGTCTTAACGCACCAAAAAAACAATGGCCAATAAATATAACCACAACCATTTGCACGTTTAGCTAACAAATTCATATACATGTGCTATACGATCTAAGAAATGGCAATAAAAAAGATGTTTTTTTTTTTTTTTTTAAAAGTGCTATACGATGTCCCCCTCCTCTCGAATCTTCATTCTGCATGAATGTATTCTGGATCAAGTTGTAATCTGCCCCTTTTTGTGGGTTTCACGTTGTGTCTGGGAATCTGTGCTGTGTGTTATTGGGGCAGCCGAGCTAGCAAAGATCGGCAATTGTGCGCCATGGAGTCCATAATCTTTGCATAATGCTGCAAAGATCAGGACCTCTTGATATTTGAAGATCCCGCTAATCTTACATCAATCCCCCTTTTGTGAGTCAGCTGTTTAGCAATGTTTTTGACAATACTGCAAGTACATTGTGTTGCTAACCGTGTGTGCTGGTGCAAGGGTCGTGCTGAAAGGTAGGGGCCCAAAGACCAAGTTAAAGGCGTTTAGCGAGATTTATGGGCCCAAAACTCGAGGTATGGCCAGATGACAGTGTCGAAATTGGGACGTGCCCATTGGAAAACCAGCCAGTTTCCTAAACTCGCTATAGGGAAATTTCCTCCTTTATAAAATATATATATATATATATTTTAATGAAACACAGCCTTTTGAACTGAGAACACAGTAGCTGTAGGGTTCAACAACCTGCTTGTTTTAATAACAAAAGGCAGGGGGCAGTTCAATTTGCCAGGGTGGTTGCAGGGAAATTGCTGGGGTGTCAGTAAGCATGTAGCAATGTGCTTGCGGGTGGTCTGCCATGAGTGTGTGTAAGGAATTGCCATCTGGCAAGGGCATGGAAGCCCACGCTTTTTTAGGTGTCTTAATGAGATGCCAAACACACAGTGTACACCTGGCCCTGCTGCATCAGTGGCCTGATTTGCAGCCCATGCTCTTCAGTGATTTAGAGCAGGTTCAGAGATCACAGGTGCCCATCTGCAGCTGCAGTGACTGCAGCACTAGGGTGTAAGAAATGCACCAGGGAGGTCATTTAGGGGTTGCCAGGGGTTGGAAAAAAAACGTTTACAATTGTTTTATTAATTTGAGGCTCCTGGGTTGTGACCAGCAGCATGTGGCTCTTTGTTTCTATAGTGGCTGGTTTTCTGATAGCTATAGTTGTTAAGATAGCTCTGTGGATGAGCGCTTGCTGCTGCAATGTGTGTGTGATCGGCAGGTTGCAAGTTTGACTCCTGGCAAAGTCAACTCAGCCTTTCATCCTGCTGAGGTTGATAAATGAGTACCAACGCAGGTTGGGTAATATTGTATGCATATTTGTTCTATATGAAGCGTTTGAGTGCTATATAATAACACATCATCTCTTGGCCTTGCACGTCTGCTTGCATTCACAGTAATTTGGTAATATGGGCTGTGGGATGTTTTTACCCATGCATCCAAGCCCTACCATAAAACTGTGCAGTACTGGCATGGAAAACATCATGATGGCCAGAACTCCCCAGAGAGTGCACAGGGAAAACATGAAGAATAGGCTACCACCCATTTTTGCCTATGTTGTGAGCACAGGAGGGCACTGCCTAAAACCACCATTGGGCTACACACACAGTAGCCTGAAACCATTGGGAATGGCAATGCTGATTGCCAAAAAGCAACTCAGAACTGTGGGGAATTAATTTTCTTAATCCCAAAAATGTTTGCAATACCGGTACTCACCACTAGAAAGCCGGCGTTTTTAAAACCACCAGACCTTTGTGTAAAACTGAACAGAGGAACCCAAACCAGACCAAGGAAAGACTTGCTAAGAGGTGGATACAATGTAAAACTATATTCTGAAATGACTTGAATGAAGTCATTATTTAATGTCTAGGTAAAAATTGTAAGTTTGATTTAAACTGGGAACTAAAGTGACATTTAGCTGAATTCTGCCTGACAACTACCCCCGACAGGAGAAACCTGCTCAGCCACTTTTCCCAGGCCTAGCTGCATCCTGCTTCCCCCACCAAAAGGAGTTGACACCTCTCTGATTAGATTAGGGGAGGGACACCGCAGGAGGTTGAACAAAGCCTTGTCCTGGACTCAGGCAAATGTTATATTGGGGGGGGGGCGTAAAGTGGCTTCCTCTTGGGAGAAGTGGGAGGAGAAATGCCTCTGGGAGCCACCTGAGCTGGAGGCGGGGGCAGACAGAAGCTTCCCCCATGTGCTTTGGAACCTAAACCACACCCATCTGGGCCAGAGCATAATTTTTAAAAAAGATGGATAATTCATAGTACGGACTTCTCAGAATTATATAAGTAATATCATTATTCTTGTGATTTTTCTGTGCACGTTTTAAGAGGTGTTAGGACCCTGTGGAGTATCCTGGGGGGTTGCTAGCGGAAAATAGGGTCTTACTCCAAATGTCTGCATGTTAAAAATCTGACACTTCATCAATTAATGTCCATACTCCTTGCGCACATGTGTGTACATTTTGGTAAATGTCCGATATTGGTAAACCAGTCAAAAAAGCGCAAAATGTTGTCATTTTTGAATGCAAGCCCCCAGGAAGATCAGAGGCAGACAAGCATGGACCATAAGGAATATATAATGTGTACACGTAATTTCAACAAATTGTGTATCTGGGAAATAAGTATTTGAATCAAATATAGATTTGTGGGCAAATTGACCAGGGGAGGATCCTCTGACCCATAAACAGACCTCATCATGATGACAATCCATTTCCTTCCCCAATCATGGGAGAGGGGAGAATTGGGCCAATGACAAGTAGAGAGGGGCAGGCTCAGTTATTCCACGTACACACCCACTTCCAAAACACATAAAAAGAGACTGCTGGGACAGGTAGAGACATTCAATTCCATTTTCTGCGGGACGCTCTGCCGGGAGACTCCAGACTTCACATCCATCAATCTTCAGAGACCAGAAATTTACTTCAGAACCTAAATCAAGGGCCCCTAACCCACAAACTGAGAACTCTTCTCAGCAGGCCTCAGCATCCTTAAAATCATTTGCAAACTATTCCACAGCCGGGCGAGCTGTCTGAATTCCTTTGCCAAGAACTTTTGCCAGTACCCAGAAAGCAGTGTTACATCCAGAATCCACTTGATCCGGACCGGAAAGCAGAGCAGTATCCAGAACCAGAGGCCACTGTATCCAGAGAGGCTAGACCAGCAGAGCAGAGCTGACCCAGACCGCTGTGAGCAGAACCAGAGATCTGGATCGCTGTGAGCAGAACCGGTGCCTGATTGACCCGCCGAGCAGACAGAACCACCGCCGGACGTGTTGACCAGATCCGTGACGAGGCCTATTTCAAATTTATATTGTGAGTACCTAGCAGAACTGTGCAGAACCAATCTCTTAGTTAAAATAATCTAATTCAAGCTATTTTAACCTAAGTAGAACTGCCTCCTAGAAATCGTGTCATCTGTCATTTTTAAAGCTGCACAACTGTCACCTGTCAATTCTGCAGCTGCAAGCTGTCACCTGTCATTTTGAGTTTTACTTTAAATCAGAAAATCTACCGTTATTAAATCGTCCGTATCTCTGGAACCGTTTGGGCTAGGAAAGAAAGCTGTGTTTCTAGGCTTTCCAACGAACCTAGAACCAACTTCCTACTCCCTATACTTTTTCCGCAATCGCAATTTACGCACTCGCGAAATTTACCGCGATTTGCGATTTTGGCTCAATTTCTCCACTTGTCAAAATAGCAGCTCCATTCTTTCCTTTGTTAAAATCCGTTTTCAACCTGGTAATAACTCATAGAACGTTGCTAAAGTGAGCCTGAACTAATACCAACAAGCATCTCTCACTCAACCTGAATCTCTAGAGGGAATTAAAATCAGTTAGCACATTTTCCCATCCATTACCACCACATTTAAAAGCATTTTGGGCCTGTGTTTCAAACTTCTACCTGTTTCCTCTAAGCTTGCTGGGGGGAACTGAATTTAGTATTGTATTTGATTGCATTCCTGAGAACTGTGTGCTCCTCTTTCCATCCCCTTTCATTCCTTACATTGCATATGGGGGGAGGGTGAATTGCCAGAGAAAAAGTGATTACATTGTTGTTGGTTGAAATCATATCAAGTTTATTTGCTGTACTGCATTTTATTCCACCTTGCATTTACTTGAAACCATGAAGCATTTTCAGCTACCTCATCCTCTATACTACTCCTAAGTAATCAAGTGTACCACTGTAACATTAACCATTGTGGATCCACATCATATGTCTCAGTGTACTATCAGATATGAATTTATTATAAAAGTGTGAGATATATATATTGTTTAATTTCTCAAATAAACCTTTTAATTTGCAAAACAAACCTACTTCTTGGCTCAGTGGGGTCAGGGGGATTCTAAGAGAGGGGTGTTATATAAGGGTTGTCATCCAGAGTACATGAACTGGACCTAAAATATATCAATAAGGGTTTCCCTCAGCATCCCAGACTAGGCATTAACTTAGCTGTAGTGTTGAAGTGAAGCCGCTTAACAGGGCCTATACACGCTGATATTGATGATAAATATGGTGATCCATTCTTGTATAGAATTATATCACTTTACAGTGATATCGTAATCATATTTTTTGTAGAGTACTTAGAAACAATGCTATGTGATGCTACTTCCTGTTTTGTCAAGCGGTGAAAGGTCATGTTCCAATAATTCCCATGGTGTCACTTAGGGGCGGGTCAAATGACATCACTTCCTGTGATGTCTTAAGAGGTGAAGGGTTGTGTGATGTCACTTCCGCTACCCCTGGCATTTTGGTGAAAAGACGTCCCTGAAATTCACCCATGTACCAAACCCTAAAATGATGAGTCACTATTCTAGTGGCAGCAACATCTTTAAATATAAGCCACTCCTGAGTTAAGGTATGGTGGATACTAACTCTCACTATTATTACAGCCACAACACTTTAATATCACACAGGTGTCATCCATGTGAGCCTAGCCTTGCTGTCAAGGGATTGTGTATTCTTCCTAGACAAGGCTGTCTTACTGCTAGCAAGACCATAACCTTAGGGGATTGCCTCTATTTGTTCCTTTTGAGAAGAACGATATCACCTGTTGCGGTTTATTGTACGGTGACACCCAAGCTAGGGAGCTCCTTCCCCACAAGGAATGTGCCGCAGAAGAAATCTCTTTGGATTTCATATTAGGTTGTTTATTTGATAAGGCCTCTAACACATCTCACACCCAACCTCAGCACACACCCAGTGTCACAATGGACTAGGAACCAGGCTGATGTGTATTAATAAGATATTTATTAATATATTTATTAAAGTCAAATTAGAATAAACAGCTTACAGCAGCCACCAATGTTGTGGCAACACAGACACCAAATATACTTTTTAATAGAATACCACCACAGAGATCACACCAGAGCATGAAGTAACAATAGCTTCCTTTTACATCACTGCAATTACATCACTGCAATCCGAGAACAGTTCAAAGCACACCAGGAAAATGAATGCAAAGTGAATTATACCTTTTGGTCGCAACAAACCTCACCCCCCAATACAGACACTAGGTTTGGCTCTTTTTGGATGGAAGGCATTGGCAAGGAGTGGGATCAAAAGAGAAACATTGAATTTTGTGTGGTGCACACAGAAACAATATGACAGCAGGAAAGGCAATGGAAGAATTTGTTTTTAGAGCACAATGGTAAAATCGGTGTGTAACTGTTTAGCACCACTGCTATGGGAAAGCATAGAAAGAAAGGCAATTTGTTGTTTCTAATTTTTAAAATGACAGGCAAGCTCTGGGGAATGTGGGGCAGCTCACAAGGGGAAAATCAGTTTTTGAGTTGGGATTCACAGAAACAATATGGTAGTAATAAAGGGAAGAGGAAAATGTGTTGTGCTTCACCTGACAACGCACAAAGCTTTTAGGATTATGGTCAGAACAGAATGGGACAATCCGTTTTGGGTTAGGATGAAAGATGCAATGGCAAATACAAAGATGGTTGGTTTCAAATTCGTACAATATAAATCCTGTGAAATAAATGAGGAAATTAATTGATTTACTTAGAGAAATATACTAAGGATCTACACTAGCAAGTAAGTGGTGTTTCAATGGGAAATTGCTAACATGCTCAGGCAAACAGGGGGTGGGATTTTTCACTGGTGAAATATCTAAGGGAATTCTGAAAGAATATAGGGATTATGCAATCTATGGCTTGGGGTATTTTTACTTACAGCTTACAGGAGAGGTCTGGGCTGGACATCAGAGAGCGTCAAGGCACTGTTGTGACAAAAAATGGGGGCCAGTCAAGGTCTCTGCTGAGTCATCGAAGGGGTCCCAAGTCTGATTCTAATCTCCTGGCTCCTCTGCAAGATGTAGGCCTCTCAATGCTGGGAAGTTTCTCCAGATTTCGACCGCCGATCATTTCATAAGGTTAGTTGGAAAAGTCCTGCTCTGAAGCGGGCAGACTTAATTATAGTGCAAGTGACATCAGTGACTTGCCATAGTTTCCACAGAAGGTATTGGTTAATGCTCCAGTACCCCACTCCCCTTTGAGCACTGACAGGATAAGGGAATGTGGGAGTGCTTTGGGACACCAGGGGAGGAGAACACTTCATCATCTGACTTCGACAGCAGGGGGGAGGGGCTCGGTCTCGTTCGAGAACATAGCAATCTCACTGCATGACAAGTGCCCTTAACCTCCATGTTTTGACATATATGAATGCATTTTTTAACACTACATTTTGCAGCGAATCACTTAAGCCTTGTCAGGTGTCTGTACATCATTCCTGTGCAAAGATAGTTTTTCTTCATTTACTCCAGAATGATATCAGTGAAACATATGGCCCTTGGTGGACGGAATACAAATCATACTAGGCCCGCTTTAATCAACTTTTTATATCTCTCAAATTCACAAGGTGGGCCACATTACGTTTTAATTAACAACTTTAGTTATATTGATCTCACAAAAATCTTTTATTGATGATCAGAAGGTGATAACTGTCTTCTTTCGGAAAATCCTAAAATGACTGGGATGGGATGAATATTGTCAATTTTACAAGATAAAATACATTTCTCCCATTTTACAGCCAAACCACTGCTTGGCTCTGGCCCCCACCCTCCTGGAGCACATGACATCAGCAGAGGTGTCTGTGTTTAGAGGGCTAATGACCACAAATGCACTTTTTTATGGGTTTGTGTGACCTGAAGTTCCTAAATGCTGGAGACCAGATCTGTCTTATCTCGTACACCCATGGACTTCACCTCAGAGCCTCTCATTCTTTGTATTTTTAAGGACAAGCACTCATGTTTGAAGTTGCAGGCCTCTCAAGGTCCCCAGGACAACCAAGGGAAGGAATGCAGTACCACATTTAAAGAAATAACAAGCTGCCCATGGCCTTCCCCCACTCAGCCAAAAGTTCCCTTTTAGCTCACATTTTACCTTTAAATAATCTCTTTAGAAAGTGCACAGTTAACAGCACATATACGGGTCACTGCAAAGTTGCCCCTTGCATACAGCTGTGAAGGAAGATATCATAATTACAGTTTTAGGGGTTTTGGTGACCATCTTGCTTTACAGATTGTCACTTTGGAGGCAAAATCAAAATGTCATTTTGTTGATTTCACCCATTAAAGGACTCCATTTTACTACAGCTGCTTAAACCCAGTTTAGCGTCCTATTATAGATGCTCTGCACTGTTCTTTCATATGTGATGGGCTCATGATAGACAGAAACCAAGTTCATATTTTCAGAGTCTTGAAAACATTTTGCTGATCATATTTTTAAATTTAAAGGGAAAAACAAAATGACTCATTTTCTTTACTGCTTCACTGCAACTGCTGCACACAATGCTGACATCCCATTGAGGGTTTTTGTGGACTGCTGTTTCATGGACATATCAATCAATCTCTTCATGAATTAGTCAAAATAGCCTTGCCATGAGTCTTTCGCTTTCTTTGTGAACGACAGTGTGCATCTCTCCATATTTTGCAATTTTAGCAACTTTCCTTTTGCTTTGAAAGTGCAGGGCCTTTTATCAGACCTTATTTCTCACATTCAGGGGCTATTTTACGCCACACACCATCCCCAGAAGACAGTCACTCTACAGGATGCTGGCCTGGGAACAGGAATCGGAGGAGTACACCCATCCACACAGGAGTAGCTAAAGAGCAGGATGCAGACCAAAAGGCCTTTGATTTTGTTGAGAAGGGAATGTTGCAGGTTAGTGTAGACAGAGCACCCTTGACATCTGGAGGAAGGTTCCCCCATCGTATTTCTCCCTGCCTCTATCTTTCCTACCTACCTCCTCCACTCCCCGTAGAACATAGCACTTCGGGGGTGATGTCCGAAGGCAATGTCCACTGGTTCCAAGGACAGGGATTTGACCCCTAAAGCAGAATAGTTTTAGTCCAATAACCTGGGGGGCTTTTGTCTTTAAAAGAAGGGGTCTTCCAACACTTCATTTTGGAAAAAGCACCTAAGAACAATTTTATTGGATCTCATTTGGGAGAGTTGACTTTACAGCACTATCCACCAGTGAGGTCACACTGCTGCCAGGACCTCACCTTTGTGAATGACACCAAAAGGTGTATTGAAGCCTCCCTTGCTGGGGTCCGGAGAACAAGTTATGAACTTGCCCCTGAGAGCCCAGAGTGGGACTTTCAGCATCCTGTGGGCCAAGTCAACCAAGAGTCCTGTGTTTATTACATGAAATGGGCCCAACTATGAGTCCACTGCATTCCAAACCAGTAGAACCCTCTGCAGCTTCCTTAGGCCCTCTCCACACTCTTCAAACTCGAATGCGTAAACTTGTTATCTGACACACTGCGCTAGCTGAGCGTGCTGTTTCCTTGGCTCAAACGATCAGCTCATTGTTGCATCTGTGGCATTCCAACCATGATTGTCAATCAAAGGTATTTACCATTTGTGATATTTGAGACAAGTTGTTATTTTATTATTCACTCACAAATACTTTTCTAGCAGAGAGGGGAATGGGTGGATAGGCTCTGGGACTAATCTCTTATAAAATAGAGCTGGATATCATCTGCCTTTCAATTGTAGGCCAGTGCTAACAGAAGTCCATTGATAACAGACAGATATTTAATAGACCATGGAAAGGTTCAGCAGACATGGCTGGATGCCTACGTCTATTTAATCATACCATATTCTTGTTTTCTATATAATTTACTTGGACACCTTGAGCACTCTTAAGCCAGCTTCTGTGGATTCTTTGCTACATGACATCAAAATCAGAATTCACTATTACATTCTGATTTCACGCCTATTTATTGTTCGCCAGTATCCGTCAAAACCTATTATTACATGAGGGCATTTAAAAAGGTCTTCAGGGCCCATAAATCGTGGTACAACCCTCAGACGAGGTCTATTGTGTCCTAATAAATGGAAAAAAAGAAAAACAAGCTGACTGTACTAGTTGCTGGGAACTCACTAGCTCCCAGCAACCACTCAACAACAGGATGAGTTGAGCGGGACTTAGAAATTAGTGGAGCTGCTGCTGGATACGACACGGCAAGTTGGCGGAAAACATTATTATGAACATGCCCAGCCACGTCGGCCTGATGAAGACTTTATCTTGTGAGGGGGTGGGGGACAGATCCATCTGCCTACCACCTCAGTAATGATATATGACATTTATAGCATGGCTGTACACAAGTATTTCTAGGTGCAACAAGACAAGGAGGGGGAAACAGAGGGAGAACAAAATAATGTTCCTACTAGGCCTTGTGTGATTCAGATTGTGCAAGTGAAGCGAAGAGAGAAGGGGAGAAGTGCCAAGGGTGAGGGGAAGGGGGAAGTGCAGTTAACTCACAAGTGCAGCCAGCGGGTGGCTCATAAGTGCAGAGAGATGGGACTGTAGGGTTGCAGATACATACCCTTAAGTGCTGTGGAGCCCACAGGCAATGTGAGGGCAACACCACATGCAGGAGCCTGGGCCTAAATTCAGAGGATGACCAGTGCGCTGAGCAGTCATGTGCATCAGCATGGAAGAGGAACAGAGGAAGCAGAAGCAAAAAGGAAGGTCTTGAGTTGCTTCCGGACCAGGAGCTGGTTCTGCTCAAGTTTGAGAGAGGCAGGGAGGCTCCAACCGAGGAGATAGCTCTGCCCCCACCTCTCTGCTTGGATAGGCTTCTGCCCCACAGAAAGATGTAGGTGGATGAGTGGAGAGCTCGAGGAGGAAGATGTTTGGGAAGAGAAAGTTGGAGGTAGAGAAGTCCCAGACTCCAGAAAGACTTGTGGACAATGCAGAGGGTCTTGAACTTCATCCTTGCAGCCACGGGAGGCAGTGAAGAGATTTGAATGCTGGAGAAATATGATCCCTGGACTCGAGGCCAAGGACAAGTCTTGCAGTCCTGTTCCGGATAAGTTGTAAAGGTCGAAGAGTAGAGGCAGGACAATTTATAAAGAGGCTGTTGCAATAGTCCAGCCTATAGATAACCAGTGATCTGGAGACAGTGAGCTTCTGGGGAAAGTGAGAAAAGGAAGAATATCTCTGAGGAGGTGTTTTTTTGTAGTATTTATGGTTTATATAGCGCCTTAATCCAAAGATCTTTACATAAGAAAGTATAAAAACAGTACAATAGTGTGAGGAATTACATTAAAAGCCAAAATCAACCTTGCTGTATAAGATACATTTTCAACGATTTATGAAAGAAAGTGTAGGCAGAGACAGACTGTAGTGAAAGAGCAAGAGCATTCCAATGCAGAGGAGCGTGAAGAGAGAATGTACAGAACCGTGACTATGCACAAGGAGTAACTGGCATGATAATATGAAATTGAGAGCCAGAACGAAGAGAACGAGAAGGGGTGTAAAATGAGACAAGCAAGGTTAGAGGGCAAGACCATAGAGTGATTTAAAGACCAGACATAAGACGTTGAATTTAAATTGAGGCTGGAAAGGAAGCCAACCAAGAATCAGAAGAGCAGGGGAAATAGAATCATGTGGAATCAAACAAAAAAGTACACAAATAGAGGCATTGAAGACAGATTTCAGGGGAGCAAGACGAGAAACTGGAGGACCAAAGAGTGTAGTGGAACAATATAAGAGACATGAACAAATCAAAGAAGATATCAGTATGTTGGTGGCATCAGAAGTTGGGAAAGAGAATACTTTACAAATATCGAATAAGTGATAGTGACAGGCACAAGAAGAGATTGAATTGTGATGTTTAAACGATAGTGCAGAGTCAAAGTAAAGTCCAAAATTACGAGCAGTTGATGCAATGAGGAGGTTAGATGGCGGAAATTGTGAAGATGCTGGAGGCAGAGTTGGAGGAATAGTAATCAATAAAAAGAGTACTTGTTGAATGTGAGATAATGAGAGGACAGTAAGCATGAAGACCAATGGGCATGTATGTCAGTGGAGGAGGTAGAAAAGGAAAGAAAGAGTTGAATGTCATCCGCATAGAAGTGTTGTGATAGGCAGTGGGAGGAAATAACCTTGGCCAAAGAGGAAGAGTAAAGCGAGAACAGAAAATGCCCCAGAACCAACCCTCGTGGAACTGCGTGGGAAAGAGAGTGAGAGTCTGAGGTGTTCCCTTCCCAGGAGACAGAAAATGTCTGCTGTGGTGGATAAGATTTGAACCAAGAGAGAACAGAACCTGGAAGACCAAAAGATGAAAGAGAGACTAATACAAGTGAATGGTCCACAGTGTCAAATGCAGCAGACAGATCCTGTAGGATGAGTAGAAAAGAGTGTTTTGAATAGCGTTCTGTGAGCAATGAGATTACAACTGACAGAAGAGCGGTCTCTGAGTGCATGGGATTGGAAACTAAACTGAAAGCAAGGGAAGATTGAGTTGTTTGAGATAAATGAAGAAACTTGGGAATAGATAAGGCATTCAAGTAGCTTAGAGGGATAGGGAAGAAGAGATATTGGACAAAATTCGAGACGAGAGAATAGTCAGCAGAAAGTTTTTTTCAAAATAGGAATAATAGAAGCATGCTTGAAGGAAGAGAAGGAAAAACTGAGGTTGAGAAAGAAATATTAAAGAAAGATGAAAGGTAAGATATGAGAGACGGGTAGATTTTAGAAATAAGAGTTAATGGAATAGGGTCCTTAGGAGCACAAGTAGGATAGGCACGGGACAGCAAAAGGGAAATACCACTGTCTCTAATGGAGGAAAAATGAGAGAAATTAGTAGTAAGGGCCAAAGCAGGGGAAAAGTGATTTCGAAAGAGGCTGTTGCTGATAGTTTGACTTCTTAGAGACATCTGAGATGTGAGGAGAGAAAGAGAGGTTGGAGCCGAAGATGACACGAAGGTTCTTAGTCTCACAGGAAGGAGCAGGAAGAGGGCCTAGTGTTGGAGGCCAGAGAGGGAGAGAGGATATAATGGAGCGGGTGTCCCAATGAGGAAGATCTCAGTTTTACTGGCATTAAGGCAGAGATAATTGGTGGCACACCTTCCTGAATTGCAGCCAGAGATGCTGGTATGAAAGAAGAAGCAGAGGTGGCTGAGGGAAATCTGAAAGACAGCTGAGTGTTATTTGCATAACATTGAAAATTTTAGCAGAAAGTAGTGATGTGGTGGGTAAGAGGGGACAGGTAGTGGTTGAAGAGCCAGGGAGAGAGTTAGACCCCTGTGGAACATCACAAGTAGAGAAAGAGGGAGATAGAAGAGAGGAAAGACCCCAGTTGGACACAAGAGGGTCGGTTGGTGAGAAAGGAGGTCCACCAGGCCATGGCCTGATCAGTAATAGTAAGGTTGTGGTGGAGGTCATTGAGCAGGATGGCATGGGTTGACCGTGTCAAAAGCAGAGGATAGATCGAGGAGACTAAGGACAGACAGGAGATTAAAGTCAAGATTGGAGAGCAAGTCTTCACATGTGTTCAGGAGAGCAGTTTCTGTTCTTCTGACAGCTCTGAAGCCAGACTTGTGGTCATGGATGCAACCAACAGATTCAGTATGTAGATTAAATTAGGAGATGACTAGCATTTCCATGAGTTTCCCAGGAAAGGAGTGATGGAGATCGGACGATAGTTAGCCGGAGAGGAAAGAACAGGCAAGGACTTCTTAAGAAGAGGGTGCGCAAGAGTGCGCTTAAGGGGGAGGGGAACGTTCCAGTGGCAAAGAGGTGATTGCAGGATTTGGCAAAGGCTAGATGAAGGGTGTCGATGAGGTCCTTGATGGTTCTGGGCGAGCATTGGAGAACCTGCTTTGACAAGACTTTCATAGATCAGACTTGTCTAGAAACATTGTCCTGGGTGAACAGGGAAAATGAGGAGAAAAGAGACGCCCTTGGATGGGCCAGGAGAGAAAGAGGAGGTAGAGGAAAAGAGGGTGGACAGGATGTCCTGAGTTTTAGTAGTGAAATGAGAAGCAAATGCTGTGAATAGGGCTTGGGAGGGAAGAGGAGAGGTAGAAACTGCTGCTGGATTTGCCAGCTCCTTGCAGATTTTGAAAAGTTTGGATAAGTTGTTAGATGCTGCAGAGATGCAGGCTTGGATACAGGCTCTCTTCTTAGAGAGTTAGGTAAGGAGAGGGGGGTGTCATGCCCAGGCTGCAGCCCAGGAGACATGTGCAGTGCACTTCAAGGCTATCAGTGCAGTGGTCCCTCTCTTCACAGGAGGGACCGCTGTACTAAGAGCCACGTGGGGAGCAGCACTGGCAGCAGGGTTCTCGGCACTCTGCTCCGGTGATGAGAGGGTGTGCCACTCATGGGAGCTCTGCTGCAGCTGCAGTTCTCTCTGTGCAAAAATCCCTCTCATCACGGGTGCCCCAGGCTGACAAGGCGTGTCGCTGCGCTGACAGCAGGGCTCCTAAGAGCCCTGCATCTAGTGCAGCAAAACTGGGGGAATGACCTGGTTTCCTTTAATTGGCTAATTTCCGGTCATATGAAATTTCTGAGCCATGCATGCTCACATGTCCAGAAAATGTGCCACTTGGCGAGTCCACGTCACTCCCAAGGATATAATATATGTCAATAATATCTAAATTGAAGTAAAGGAGGGGGTTTGGTGAAGAACCAACAAATGGTGTAGCCAAGTGCTCTTTTGCATATGATGGCCACAAATTGGGAAAGGAAACTAAGGCGGTATGTTTCATAGGCACAGTTGACTGGCAGAAAGTCACACAGTTCTGAAACTTTTAAATAAGTTGTTCTTATGCCCCAGAGGGTTTTTCTATACACAAGCATATCATGAGCATATCATACATAAGTCACGAAACATGGAAGAGATGGCCACCATTAAACACTGACCTTACCGCTCAGTTGCTATGACTGTGCTGCTTTGGGTGACTTTCGCTCTAATCTGGAACTAGTTTCTGACTTGTATTAGTGACTTCGCGTTTATCAATCGGTTTAAATTGTGTTTTAATTGTTGCTTTTAAACTTGGCAGGGCTCTGCCAAACAACTGTCAGCTGTTTACATTTTGTTTAGAACACTAAGGATAAGTCAATGCATTGTTATAGAATCGTAATGAGGACTCGGTTGCTTAAAACAAATTAAAGAAAGGAAACCGAGTGCATTGTTGCCAGATTGCCATATTGTGTGCATTAATATGGTTGAGCTCAATTTAGAATATTTAAAGACGTTTTTGGATTCATTGACCATTGCGTATCTATTTTTCTTAAATACAGTGATTAAAGCATATTACTAATTTGCTTGCCTATCGCCACACGTCGGTATGCATGCAAGCTTACAAATAATTCAACCATGGCGAAGACAGCGGGCAGGGCGATAACTGGAGAGTCAACACTCGTTGTACAAACAAGAGTAAGCCTGAATGGTGACATTTGGGAAACACAATGAAGGAAAAGAAAATGTCATTTGAAAACAGAATTTCAGCAAAATAAATTTAAAAAAAATGATTGTGGAAACAAAATAACGGTGCTAGGAGTGAAATATTAATTGATCTAAAATTAAGCCAAACACCGAAATGCCCAAACGCACTTAAATATCATTGAGCCCAGCATAATGAAGACGTTTAAATAAAATGAATATGCTTGAATATGTGTTGCAGGGTGTGCAGGAAAGAGTACTCTGGTTTCCTAAGTGACAGTGGATATTTGATCGATATGTCCATTAACTGTGCTTATAGACAACGACTGGTAGACGTGGTGTTTGTAGTCATCGAGCTGTATGGCATAGGTCCATTCCTGTCCCATGTGTTCTGACGAATGGGCTCTGAAGTGGGGGGGGGGAATGCAAGGGTTTCATTGGGCCCTGCTGCTGGTTGCACTTATAAGGACGATTCGAGAATCCAGAATGAGCACAGGATGTCAGTACATATGTTTCATGCTATCCGGGACTGCTCCGTGTGGTAGCGCTGGAGAGTTTCTCTGAGGCAGAGGTTACTGAGACTTTCAGCCATCTCTCATGGAGGAGACATCATGTGTTCAAAGAATGCGTCTGTTCAGTCTAGTGTTTTGCTGGTTACACAGTCCTCTGCCTTCCCAGAGCTCTTAGCACTCACCAACCGAAGCAGCTCTGTGTGGCAATGCTGGTGAGTCCAGCACTGATGCTGGTTTCTGCACTTGGTTTCCTGGCTCCTTCCTTCTTGCTTTTCGTTCTGCCTCTCCTCAGACCCTCCTGCCTGCCCACTCTTACTTCCTCCTGTTTCTGCTCTGCCTGTGTCTAGTTCCCTCTCTCTGTCACAAGGCATTATCTGCCTTCATCAGTTTCCCACTGGCTGGTTCTACCCCTGCTACTACCATCTGCTCTGCAAGCGACACTGCACCACCCAGGGTTTTTATCCCACCACTTGTGGTTGGGGATGTTCTCCCTTTTATTGGGATGACTACCCAGTGGCCCCACGATTTTTCCCTTGGTAATTCTTTCAAGGGGCTTTGTGGCTGTACCTACCAGGGTCAGCCTGACCTCTTCACTGCTCGTTAGATGCAGAAGAGCATTGTGAGTTTGTCCTCTGATAACATCATGGCAGGAAATAAGAGGTTGGTACCCGTACATGCTGTCAATTCTCCCCATCCCAAGAACATTACAAGAGAATGAAGATCGTGATATTACCTAAGGGTTATCAGTAAAGTGTGGCAAATGTAATTCTGTTTCCTCAAATTGAAAGCTGCAAGACATTAAAAATCCATGCTTGGCGATACAGTGGAAGTCTAAAAACATTGAACATCTGGCAGTAAGACCTACAAAGGAAAGAATGACTTGTTTTACCATAATACAGCTGGAAAACTGAGGGAATAGGAAGATTTAGGGAACTTCTGGATCTAGTAACTAATTACCATAGTGGGGCACATGACAGTTTCGGATACTATTTATAATAATATTGCATATAACGCCTAAGGGCTGTGAAAAATCCAAAGAATTTGCACCCTCTCACCAAGAGGGAGCCACCCCCTTTGGGACTAGGGAGGTCAGCCGGCTAAGCTATACACCCAATAGGGGACTGGGAAAGAGGGACCCCACTGGGGGTGACTTCCACTTTGGAGGACAGGCTATGCCTTGACAGGGTTTATCCTACAATGTTCCAAGAAGCTAATGTGTTTATGGGCGATATGGACAGTACAACAAACAGCTATAGAAATGCTCACAAACATGTAACCAATATGATTTCTGACCCTTTGCAGTTGCCCATGATTTATGAATGGCAGGAAAATGGACTGTTCACTTTCCTCCCCGGGGGGTAAAAAAAAGGGGATGTGAAGCCAACCAAGAGAGAGAAGCCATGCCAACACCTTTCCCAAGGAATGCCACTGTAGCATCACCAGGATGTGGTTTGTTCAAGGTACCGGGAGGCGGGCAGGTAGACCCAGTAATAGCAAAAACTTGGGTTAGAAGGGAATAACCCCAAAGGGGCTAAGCACTTAGACTGCCAAGCTGGGACAAGAAACCAGATAACCCAAGCCGGAATGAGAGTGTGAATAGCCCAACAGGAGTTAAAGGAGAAAAACATGCCCGAGCTGGGATGAGAATGAAGGTTTCTCATGCCATGGTGAGAAAGTCAATAACCCAAGAAGGGTTAAGAGACAAACCAACCCGAGAGAGGCTGAGAGACAGAACGGCCCAAGCAGCACTAAGAAAGCAGATACCCCTTGAGGGTGTGTGAATACCATGACCTCAAGTTGGGGAAAGAATCCATTGTGCCCAGAGTTGGCTGATGCCAGATCAAGCCCAAGAGTGGCTGTGCAACCGGAGACCCCAGGGAGGGGTAGGACCCGGAAGGGTTCTGTAAGAGTTTTTGTTTTATTGGGGTAAATTCGGGATTTGGCAGTATTTTCTTACCGTAAAAATATTGGCAGTAATTCGGTGGTAAATTAGTCTTACATTTAGATTGGGTTTGGTATCACACTATTTTTAGTGACCATACCTTGTTAGCTTGTATTGGTGGTAATTTTAGTGGTATCTTGTTTTGCGGTATTTTATTCCTGTGGTATAGTGGTGAGCATGGTTTCTTTTTTATACTATAACTCCTTCATAAAACAAACCTTTCCTTTCTATTAGAATGCCTTTTAGTTGTCTGTAGAGAGCCCCAGACACTTTAGTAGAACCCAATGGTTTTATTCATAGCACCACCTACAGTTGGTGGCTGGTATTACTGGCTTACGTATATCCAGTAATCTATGTGCCATTAGGCATTACTGGCATCTGTACATCCAGTAATCTATGTATCAGATCAAACACCTTCCCATCAGCATGCAAGGAAGGAAACATTCATCACACCGCACACAAAGCTGTGCTTTATAGCTGTGTATTACTAGCTTTCTCTTGTTTGCTATTTTACTTGCATTGGTAAATTGGCAAACGCACTACTGCATTGATATGAGCCTCCACTTTATACATCACTTATGTAAATAATTCACAGATGCATGAACGACACGAAAATCCCATTGGTTTTTATAAATACTTCTTGTATTGGATCTTATTTACAAGTCACCAAGTCTTACCATGGGTTAATTGCAGCATCATCTGCAATACAAGAGAAGAAAACAGAACAAGCAGATATTCTTTAAACATGGATTAATGTTCCCACATCCTGAAAATAACGAAAAATAAACATGCAATGATTGCCTAACTTCCCTACACTGCAATAACTCTTACTTAGTCACACATACAGCATTTTATCTGGTCCTCATTTAGCACATATGTTACCAAGGTCAGCCTTTCTTTGAAGTCCCATGTACAACCTCGTTGTGTTTGCAGATGCAGACCCAGTGTCCGCGCAAAACTCTTCCATAATCTTGTGTGGGGAGCGCCAGCTGATTATGTCTCAAAGCTAGCGCTCTATCCCCTGGAACCACCGTCTGTCACCTCAGCCCAGCATGAACTAACTGCTCTCCTCATTTCTTGTTACTAAGACAACTCTTATCCATCCCCTTATTGATGTGTCTTGTCTGCCTACATTTTCTCCCAATCAAGTTAAAAAGAATGTGCTCTGTACCAGCCCTCATTTTCAGAACAATGAAAGCTTCAGGCCCAGAGTTACTGTTTCACTTTGCTTCCTGCAGCTTGCATTTTTCTGTTCTACACAAGCTGAAGAAAACACCAGTGTGCATTTGAAAATGAATCTCAGCAGTGCCACCAAAACATGGATTTCACCTCATTTTTCATAGGAAACTGCATTTTAATGTTAGAGAAGTTAGAATTAGTATTTTAGTAATGTTAATAGTGTTAGACAGATATGTATACTAATGTAGTCTCCATACATGAAGCATCAAAAAAAAAAAAGAAACATGGTGCACTTCATTATTTTTACCTGGCAGCACACTAAGTTTTTCTATGCGTGCTCTGAGTAGCTGCAGTTTCAAATTGGGCCTGGCTGTGTTGTAAATCCTGCCCTTTGCATACTACCAATAATGCTATGTATTATACTGGCAAAAAAACGAGGCTCCACTATTTAAGGACATTTAAGAGAACCTTGTGTTTATCAGGACTGGAAGTGGATATGAGGCCAGGAGGCCTAGAGACATTCCATATTCCCTTACCTACCGGCAAGAAGCCCCAAGGCGATGCGTTGAACAGTTGGGTTGACATTTTGGAGTGGGCGAAAGGCCCATTGGCTGTAATCCTGCTAATGGTACAAGAAGCCCTTTTCTAACACTGAGAGAATATAGGGTTGGTCAGGGTTGGTCAGAAACCAGACAGGAATATTATCTTTGGGCAAAGCCCTTTAGGGATTTTGTGTTATGATAAGATTCCTTTATTGTGTATTTGTAGGGCTAGGATCAGGCCTGTTAGGTTTCTGGGTGACTGGCAGACTGTCCCTGCATGCACTCTTTAACTGTTTTTGTTTCATAAGCAGAGGGACCAGATCATAAGGCTAGAACAGGGTTTTTGAAGGAGATAAAAAAAAAAATAAGTTCAAACCACAATGAGCTGTCCGTTTCCTAATTCTGACTTACTGCAGGGCCAGATAAATGACTAACAATATTGCCATGTGCAACTGAAACACCAAAAGTGGCCCCCGGAGCATGGAAACTACTGTATCACAGTGGGGTTTATAGCTTCCAAATTATGAGCTTAGTTAATTGGTTTTAAACATCATTTTGGAAAAATAATTACTTTAAACGTTTGCAAAAGTGCAATTCCAAAAACAATTAAAACCAAGACAATATACAACAAATTATTCTAAACTTTAAAAGATTCAAATACAATCCTTAATATAATTTAAACAATAAAACAGAACCCGATTAACTCACACTCAAAGTCACACAATTGTCCGACCCATCCAGCACCCTAAACGGCTCAATGATAATTCCATATTTGCATTGCAATCTGCAGGGTCAAACACGAATCAGGGTTATGCAGACAGACCGTCACTATAGTGTTATAAGGGAAGGGGCGGGGCAATGCGAACACTTTTTTATCCAGCAGTTCCGTGATCTTAGTGCATCACACAAATAACATTCAATGCCTTTGCAAGTTAGATGGTTGGCCCTCATTAATAAAAGCATTACTGCCAGTCATTTAGTAATTTTCGTGTAAATAGAACAAAACATTATACAATATATTATGGTTTATGGGCTGTTCCCATGACAGTGACATCCCGGCTTTTTGGACCTGGACCTGCACATTATCCAAGGTGTAGATGCAGTACTAAAAAGAACCAGTGAGAACATTGCGTAAGTACAATTTCTCAACTCTATTGAAATAGCCTGCACCAAAAGGAAATTAAAGTCAGTTGCTGGGTTTCAAAACCACCTCGTCTTTCTCTCTATACACTTCTCTTTAGGCCACGTAGTGTTACTGCAGAATTATGTCTGCCATATGATCAAGTGTATCTGGGAGAGAGAACCAATTTTCACAACCCACTCATTTCTAAGTACTCCGAGCAGAACCTCTTCTAGACATTCGATTGCTCACACTGCTCTTTGATATCCCATTTAGTAGCACTTGCATATAGTGGGCATGCTGATTTGACATGATAGGGATACAGCGTAGGTATGGAACTCCCAACTGAGTTGCAGACATGTTAGCCAAATTGGGCAAGAACAGCAGTCTTCTAGAGAAATTATTTCCATTAGAACAATAGGTTGCATGTTTACATACCCCCAATCCTCAGCCCAACATTCCAGGTTTAATAGTATGCTGTGTTGTTTCAATATGTGGCAACTTGCTAGATGAAGAGGGTTTAAAAAAAGATGGCATGTAATTGAAATGTATGGTCAGGAGCTTTCTTCTAAAACAATTGATGCAGAGGGATGCCTGAAGTGGAACAGGTCTGCGAGCAGGAAAGGCACAGCCATTGAGTTTATAGAGTTCCAGAAGGGAGAGCATCCTCCTCCAGGACAATAAGAGATACAGTGACCAAGGGATGGATAGAGGATTGAGTTTGGGCATTTCAAGAAATATATGTTGATGGTGTGCAAGGTGGCTATGCTCTACGAACTGTTCTATTTACGTCTTCGTTCCAAATCATCCAAGGTGTAAAATCAGGTGATACTGTGATCCCAGCGAGCACAGTGTGTCTGCGTGTATTTTAGGATGAGGGGTGTTGCAGGAAGATCATCATTCATGAATTCACATGCCCGTGATTACAATTCACCAGCATCCCAGCAGCACATGCCACCTGACCCCCAATCATATCAATGAATCGGCATCCCTTGGAGTTTGGTCCTGTTCATAATATATGAATTGGTTTCACATGACCGTTGTCCTATTCAACTTTTAAGCAATTACATCAATAAAATGTGTAACACATCCGCCCAATTTGTAAAATGAATTAAACTACTTCTACATGTCAATTATATTAGTCATTTCCCTAAAGTGAATGCATATGTGAAATCTCAATGGGCCATATTTCATTAATCACTCAAACCTTACAAAAAAAAAACGCTTAACAATTGTGTCATTTAGAACGTTACCCTAATGCAGTGTCCCATATGGAATGTCCGGATAATATTTTCCTCAGGATAAATTGCAGCCTACAATTGAGCAGAATATATATATGCAATGCAGAAACATGATGCAATGTGCATTAAATGCACTGCAATGCGCAACACACAGTGACATTTGCAATGCAAAAAACGGCATTAGTATTCCAGAAGCACTGCTCGGGACTCTACGGTCAAAATGCATGTTTTTTACTAGGTGTATTTTTGCTGTGCAAAGTCCGGGCAAAGTCAGTGCATAGTTATTTCTGCAGTACAAAATGACTTTGCCTTGCAAAAGAACACTTTGCATGGTTCCATGAATCAGGGTTTGTGTCAGCAGTGCAAGGTCACTTTTCAGCAGTGAAAATGCACTTTGAATCGGGCAAATATTCCAATGATGTGGGCCCCTAATACCCTTGCTGCTTGCTGAACATGTGATAGGATATGTATGAAGTTACAAAGGAGTGCAGGAGCCCATCTACTGAGAATGAACATGGGTCAAATACCCTGTTCTATGGAACTTCTTCCACTCTGGACGGTTTATAACCACGTTTTAGCTCACTACACTCTTCACAGAGGCGAAATATCCATTTGCATATCAGTCTTTGTTCCACCCACAAGGGCAGTCCATCAGCGGATATGTATGAAGGCCCATCTATCTTTCATGAAATATGTGAATAAAATGCAGAACATTTTGAGTTGTATACCCTGCTAAATTGGGACCAGATTAGTGAATATAGGTTAGGGAGATTGGTTCACCACAATTTCAACCCAATATGAGCCTATCCTCTATTCGGGACTATTTGCAGTTGCATGCCAGGCCCAGGAAGAGAAGTTTGAAGTTGCCCAGGTATCTGACAAAAATGGCGTTTAGATTCACATAAGCCCTACCACCTTAACAGGAAGCCCAACCCAACCCAACATCAAGTATGTGACCAGATCCCATGCGCTGACATTCAGCTTCAACGTGTCAGGAGCAGAAACAAAGTTGATGAATGAGAGTGCCAGGGATAGAACCAGCGCCCTGGGCTTTTGAGAGAAACAAAGGGTTGAAGTGGTCAAGATGGTCCACTTCAGAAACAGGAGTTTGTTGTTTGGAAAAATAAATCCGAAGCCGGATGGATGAGATGGGAGGGCGTGAAACATAAATTGAAGAAAGGGCGGCAATTTGCAGTCACACTGCAGATCACATAGAACGGGAGGTGGCTTTAGAAACGCCTCCTGTGAAGGGTGGTGTGTGGAAAGTCAATAGCAGAAAGCTACATGAAATATAGTTTTATTGGTTATTGTGTCGTTTTATTGGGTACCGTGTCTGTTTAGAGGGGCAAAACAAAGCAATTATGTTGCGCGCATCTGGAGTGGAGTAGGAGGGTCCTGAAGCAAAAGCAGGGCATTTTTAATGGACACAGTCGATTGGTCTGAATTGCAAGTCTGCCAAAGTGAGCAGTACACATGCCCTGTTTAGTTAAAACATGAACATTAGACGTGTGTAGGAAAACATGGAAAATACAGTAAATACATGCATGCTTTATTACACAAAAGGACGACAAGTTGGTTGTGGTTGGTTTATCTTGGTTAAGAAGAGAATGTAATCCTCATTATTGTTTTCCACTTTGCAATTCCTTCCGATAAACCTCCGCCCGAAAGATGCGCATGCGAGAACACACGTGGTGGGTCATTATGACTCTGGCGTTAGCCATGCTGGTAAGTCATCAATTTACTGGCACCCTGCAATGGGGACGTACCGGGGCATTACAGCCCCGGCGGACCCAGTAAATCCCCATTGCCGGGTGCCGGTAATTTTTACTCCCCATTCCCATTTGAGTCACATTTGACTCAATGGCAATAGGGAGGCCGGATGCACTGGCACCATTCATGAATGGTGCCAGTGCATCCGTCTATCAGACCTGGCGGGTGGCAAGGCACCCGCGAGCAGAACTCGTAGTTTGCCAGTCCGGTAACAACAGTGCCGGTAGATTACCGGCACCGTTGTTACCGGACAGGCAAACTTGTAATGAGGCCCATGGTATCTTGATGAGGGCTATAGGCATGACATTGCATCAACTTAAGGAAGACGTATAAAGTACTTGTCCAACAACAGTTAACATTCAGATTTCTGAAGAAATATCACTCCAGCTGCATGCCCCCGACGATCAGAGGGTTCAGGTGGTAAACATTACCCACCCTTAATGGCCTGAGTTTGAGCTTTGGATCAGCAACGTGTACTGCCTTGTTCTCCAACACGCCTCACTGACCCTCTGCCTCTCTCCCAATAGGCCCGCACTGCATCCCACTGCCGCCCCTCCAGCCCCTCAACAATAGACTACCTTTATCTTGTCACCGTTCTTGTCCACCTCTCATGCTGGCTTCTGTCACTCGGGATGTCTATGGAAATGGAGAAGGGCCTTTGGCAGTTTCCTTCTCCATTCTCATGGTGGCCATCTTCACTTGTAGGTTTTTGTTTACATGAAATATAGATAGAACTTTCTTCATGTGCCATTCCTTATGGAAAACAAAACAACAGCATTGGCAACACAGATTGTGCTAATATCTATAGTGCTCTGTGCCATGTGGGCATTTCTGATAGGTGGTAGTACCTTGGGCCCCATTAAAGGCCCTTGTTCACCCATAAACATTACCCCTAGTGCACTGCTTAATGTTTACAAAGGAATGTTGATCTCTTGCAACCATGGAGCCGTGTACACCATTAGAAGGCCACCTGTTCCTCTCCCACCATTATTCCTTAATATTAATTATCACCCAGCGAGGGGGGTGGGGGCAACCAGTTACATCCCTCCAACAAAGGAAGTGAATAGGCACTGAAATTCTGTGTTCGAAGTGAGCTGCTGTCTCCTATGCACCACCGTGTTCTCTTCCACGTCGACCCCGGCTCATCTTTGCTCCATCCACTCTCCCTGATGCCCACACTCATTGCACCCAGTTCTGCCACTCTCCTTGCAGTTATGTTAGCCATCCCCTACATCTAGGAAACCAGCTGCCACAATCCTCCTCCAAGTCAGCTGCCATAGACGGTGACAAAGAACCTAAACCCACGTCCCTGTGACATCCATATTAAATGGGGTAAACCTTTGCTTTGATAAAGGTGTGCATGACCGCATATGTGACGTCATCAATGTGAGCATTTTACTTTTTTAAATGTTTTGTTTTAAAGACAGGCTACTAGTACCCCAGGCACTATGTCGGGACGCGAATGCTATCAACACCAGTGTTGATAGCCTGGCGTGGCCATTAATAGTATGCACGCCTTGCTCTGCTCCGGCCTACTTGGAACATGGGTGTTAATGCCATGTTGTCATCTTTAGCCAATATTCTATCCGGAGAATACTCGCTACAAGGTGCCAAGCACCTTCCCAGATGATCTACCTTTGTCTGTAACCTGTTGTTGTGATCTTGATATCCTTGCTACCTAATGACATATGTTCAGAAATCCTGAGCAATAACGGCACTGAAGATGGCTAATAAATTACGAACAAGTTCACTTTGAACGCGGCAATCACAAACACAGACCTTAATTCCCGAACAGCGAGCCCGTTAGATTTTCCCTCCTCCCATACACTCACCTCTCATATCGTTACGCTCACTCTCTTCTCTACACCAACCCACAATTAAAATGCAGCTACACCCCTCGATCAATTTCGGCCTAGCTGCTTACATAAGAACATTACCTCATGAACACCTCAACACTCTGATAAAACATAGCTGTACCCCTCGAATTCGGCCTAGCTGCACACATAAGCATCCTTAACATGCCTAACACAGCCAGAACCCAGTCCTGGTGACCATCGCCCTGACTACACACATTCAACTGATATCAAATACCACCACACCTAATGCTAGGATGCAGCTAACATCGCGCAGGCGCCTCAGCTGCACACATAATCGGTGCATCCATGCACCCTATGCCACCTACTCTCTCAGCTGACCTGGACCACGGTCCCTGAGGGTGTTCAACATACCAGTGCTTTGAGGTCATACCAATGATATATAGAGGGCTATATAAATACCAAATAACATAACATATTATAATGGAACCACAGATCTAAAGGAAGGCTCTAGCCAGTGTTATCAACCCTTTCTCGCATTATAGAACCTCCGCTTAGGCACATACCCATAATTCAAGAGCAGGCTTTGCATGCTGCAGGGTTTGCAGGGTTGCATGCTGTACTAGTAAATGCACAGTTCAAAAGGGATTATTCAAATCCTAAGGCGATAGAGTACATTGTGACATTCTTCCGTATTCTGAGACATCGGGTTAAGTTTAGGCGTTTTAAACAAAATAAATGGGATTCTTTGAAACGTTTGCATCCTATGTTTAATTTAGAACATGAGGTGGAGATTTGGAAGCGAATGTACGAGTAGGCACTTGTAATGTTGGCTGTGAGAATATATGTGAGGTAACTAGGCTTGCAGGCCTTCAAATGATGGGAGGAAGAGTAACCAGAGTTTAGAAGTGAAGACCAGCTTGGAGAAATGCTGCAGGGTCTGTTGAGAGATACTGAAATAGGAGAACAGATCATTCTGAAAGGAAATGACATTTAAAAACTCCCTCAAGGATAAGGAAATTGACGTACATTGGTGAAGTTAGATGGCCGTGTGAACTGGAGAAAAACAAAGTATCTTGGAAGATATGTTAAGTTATTTGATAATTTGCATAGCGCCTACTGCCAGTTATGCCTTCGAAGCGATGTGGTGGATGAATGCCCCTCGGAAGACTGTAGTCTCTGCAAACATGAACAAAAAAAAAACCTTACAAAGCATGCCAAAAGTAATTAGAGTTCAGTGACTATTCTACAACTAGCAGAGATGACTAGTTTAGAACATTATAAAAATCAAGCAGCACATTCTGTTCAGTCACAGAGATTACTGTTATGTCAGTGACTAAGTGACAGCGAGACTGAATCGCCCGTGGGACTCGGCTGTATTCTATGGGTTGCAGCACAAAATGGCGAATGGGTATTATAGTCTATCAACCCATAGGGAAACTGTCTACAGCTGAGGGCGCTGCTATACTGTACTTGCAGAATGCATGCACACTGAATAACATGCAGTCACGTGCAAATTGCATGCACAATTGTCAGATATGTGAAGGTTTCTTCAAGGCATGTCCTCTTTTCTGTATAAATGAGTGATTGCATATCCTTTCACTACAGTGTATAATCCTTTTACATAATCAGACTCAATATGATGTTTCTTCTTATTTTCTTTTATTGGCAAATAGTGGCATCCATTACTAGAGGAACACAGTTCTCCCACAAACACTGGCACAGATTGCACCATCATCTCGCATGTGTCCTCCTTGGTTTAATATTGTAATGCGTGCTCTTAACATGGTGGATTGTATTTTATTTTAACTGAAAATTAAAATAATGACTTGTATTCTTCACAGCTGGGTAAACAACTTTGGTCATGAAGGTCTTGGGGTTTTGCTGGATGTGCTGGAAAAGCTTCTGGACAAGAAACAGTAAGAATCTCAATATTTTGCCTGCACTTGCAGTATATATATGATACTGCCTTCAGCACATGTAATGTTGCTTTTCTTTTTCTCAAGGCAGGAAAGTATTGACAAGAAGAATCAACATAAACTCATTCAGTGCCTCAAAGCATTCATGAATAATAAGGTAGGAGGTCACACAACTATAAATATGTTTAATGATTGGTTTTCTGAGCTGCATTTTCCGAGCAACTACAAAGAAAGGCAATTTTGATTTCATAAGGAAGTTGCATAGGATGCCAGTCTGTTTGAAGCATCAACAAACCAAAGCGTGAAATATGGAGTGAATTTAAATATATGTTTTTCAGGATGCATTGCAAAAGGAGAACTTCTTCACACTCCCTATAAATAAATGAATACATAATCAAACAGTTCGATTTCTGAGTAATATGAATAAACAATCCTCATATCTAATAGTTCCTGACGAGGGTTTTAATCTGCTTTTGATTATTTTCATGAAAAAGCGGAACATATTTGATTTGTGCACGTGCTGCTACCAGTGATTAAATAATGATATAGTTAGTGAGACAACAGGTCCATTAAGCTCCACTTATATGTTGTTTTCCAACACTTGGGAACGTTTATAGCAAACACGCATGTTAACTGAGCCTTCAAAAATGTAAATGCAACCTTTATCGAGAAAGATTTAAAAAGAAATTAGCATACGCTCCGCTCACCTAATATCGTGAGCCCTTATGTACCGACATTCCAACACAATGATTGTGCCCAGCACTGGAATTCATTGAAAGCCCCACTCTGATGCCCTGCGTATTTTCTCACTGTATCTTCTGGCTTTCACCACAACCAGTGGTTATCCCATCAAACAGAAAATGGGAGTGTGGGTTTGAAAAAAGGCTGGGGCAGGACTAAGTGGGAGTTCATTAAATTAGTATAGCTAAAACTAAAGAAGAGAACATACTTGTATTTTGAAAGGTGCCAATAGACTTTTGTAAGCCACATTCAAAAAATGTGTCCTCGCTAATGGTCCAATTTATGGATACACATCAACTGTGATTAGCCCAACACATGGGTGAGTTAGCCAATTAGCTTACTCCAGTGCTGAGATTTTATCGGCAGTGTAAGCATGTGTTAGGCAGGAGGCGCTGCTTCCTTCCCTCCACTTTAGGCAACCCTCTACACCCTCTACAACCTAGAATTCACGCAGCCATGCCTCCTCCATGCCGCAATGGATGCAGGGTCCCAATTGGATGTCTTTGTTGGCCAATTTCTTCTGTCCCATTCCCATTGATGAAAGGGCTCATTCTTCAAAGACGTGTTTAGCATCCTGTGCAGCATGCCATGATGGTAATATAATGCATTTCTGCTTTTGTGGGTGTGCTTGGTCATTAAAAGCCCTTCTGATGCAAACCAGGGAGAGTCTGATGAAAGCCAGTGTCTTGGTGGGGGATTTGGGCAATTAACGACAAAGCCCAATTGAGAATGTAGGAAATACCTCTACAGTACTTTTATGCCTATAGCGCTTTAAGGTTTAATGTACAATTATTTCATACATTATTGGCTGGACTTGACCGTTAATTTCCCAGACCATTACCAAGGCCCTTGCATTACTTGGACCTCCATGGCTCGAAGCTGTGGGGACTTTAACGGATGAGAAGAACTTTGATGCAGTATAAAAGCAGATTAACAACATAATTTAGAGAGGTCTAACATAATTGATCTCATAGTTTTTGCTTCCACAAGTACCTGACATCTGAACACCAAACGTGCATCATCTCTTAGAACACTATCGAGAAGCATGCACATCCCTCTCCTCTCCCTATGTTCTCCCACAACATTCCAGCTCCCACGTGGTGTGTTCTTCACTTACCCACTCCTTGGACAGGTCTGGCAGCTTTTCTGCAAATACTATTTAGGGGTTTATATTGATAATGTAGAAAGACAAAATGTAGAAAGTCAAAATGTCGAAAAATAAATGTAGAAAAAAATGTCGAATTTTATTTTATGCCGTTTTTTATTCGAAATGGGGGGGTTCCTCCCCAACCCCCCTTTTTTTCTTTTTTTTTTGTTTTACCTATTTTCTTTTATTCCCAGACCCCAAAATAAATATATAATCAATTTAAATAGACTGTTCACACACTTCTTGCCACCTACACACAGTAAAAAATAAACATTAACATTATAGAGTTGAATCTAAACCTAGGTATATATATATACAAAATCATCTCGATAATGTACACATGGTCCTCCCAATGGATGTGCACGCATCTACAGTACTACGATCGCTCTATGGCCCTCACTGCATCCTCCTCTATTGTTTGTCATTCTTCACCTGCTTTCCCATCCTTGTATCTTGTCATTTATTTGCTTCATTGCACTTCTTAATTTTGTTACGATCAACTGTGGTCTGGATACTCTTTAAGCAATGGTGTAATAGGTCACATGTTTCCTATCTGATGGTGATGGCAATAGTAATGGTAACAAATACAGAGTGCATAATCGCCTTCAAAAGGCATCTCAGTGCTAGATCGAGAATACAAGACAAAGTTACCCTAACCAAGAATTCAAAGTAGAAACAGCAAAGTGTTCAATGTCTTTCAGAATTCAAGATGGTTGTTCAAAAAAAGTATTTCGGCCAGGAATGAATTCCGAAGTTTGAGGACTAAAAAAAAAAAATGCCTGACCCGCCTCTCATTTGTCCAATTTAAGTCTGGGTACTTACAAAAGAACAGCGAACGAAGGACATGAAATACCGTAATGGTTTTAGTGTACAAACCACCCTTCAAACAAGAGGCAGTCACATTATAAAAAGATTCATGCACACGGGCATAGGGATTTGAATTGAATCCGTTTCTGCACATGCAGCCGGTGCAACGATGAAATGAAAAATCATGAGGGCTGTGGCATTCTGCACAATCTGCAACTTACAAATGGCATACTTGTGTAGCCCCAGATATGCTGCATTACAAAAGTCCAACTGGAAAGCATTCATTAGATTTTGTGTGGAAATGAAAAGTAATCCAATAGACTCTTCAATGTGCGCAAACGGTCCTGATTTGATGATCAAGTGAGAGCAAGTGGTCCAGCCAGATCCCTAAGCCCCTCACTGTATGAAAGCAACTGGGACAAGTTCCAATAGAGTTTGGCCAAACTTTCTTTACACAGTGATTGGAAATTGCAGATGATTGAGTGGGAGTTGAGCAGATTATGATCTCTGTTTTTGGATATAATATTTTATTGATCGAAATACTGACTTGTTTCAGACACTCCTAATGTTCGCTCTGCTGCTCCTCATTTGGATATCCCACCTGAAGAGTCAGTTTGGTAGCATATTCTTGAATGCAAAAAGTGATCTCATAGGACCAAATAATATATGTTAGATGTTTCCTATACTGATTAAAAAGTAATGGGCTCAGTAGAGGGCCATGTGGGACTGTAATAAATTCAAACGCTGTCACAACTGACTGAAATCTGCCCATCATGTATGAAGTGATACAGTTCGACACATGATCTCGTACACCAATATTATAAGGGTGAGCTAATGACCTAGAGTGGTCTACAACATTTCCTCTGTCAGGTGTTATTTTAATTTGTTTTGTGTTGTCAGGTGTTGAGGAGAGAGGTTACTTGCAGCCTTATTATGAATTTGGTTGTTTGGTCCAATTATGGCCACTTTTAACAGGCTGCCAAATTCAAACGAATTCTCCCAGTACTAAATCCTCCTTGTATTTGTAGTATTGTGGAGAAAACACGTTGAGAGTGTTGCTAGAAGTTTCCCCCCAGATTACTGCCATTATCACAGGGAGAATTACCACCTCTGGTAAACGCACACAATTCATAACGTACTTAACGTATGAATTGGGGATTTAACACTGCCAACCCACCACTGGCAGATTTACCACTACGGGTGTTAGAATCACTAAATATACCACAACCACATAATGGTGTCCTGGGTATTTTTTATGTTTTATGTCCTCACAAAACAAACTCCACTCAACACCCCCCTACAATGCTACCCCATAAGAAACAGCACAGGTGGTGGAGAGCTATACGCTACACAACATGAAGTAGAAAGAGAGCTTGCAGCAATTCAGTGTATTTCATGTCAGTGTTCTGAGTGACATTAGATACAACTAAAACCTCCCTCTTGTTGTCTATCCTACAACACTTGTAACCCCTATGATGTAGATAGCTAACCATCCATAATTCTATATGGTGTGTTTAGTGCCTATAGCAACCCATAAGTAAGCAATGTTCTGTATGTGGCATTGTTCTGCTCTGATGCAACACCAGACTACAATGAAAATCAGTATTCATGTATGTGATGTAACAGCAGAGTAATTCATATGTTCCTATTTCTCTTCAAGGACGGGGAGTGAGCACAGTGGGAGGGGTGCAGATAGGGGAGTGAGTGAGCGAGGTCCCTATGTGTCTTGTGTATGCTTCTATCATATACTCCTCCGCCACCGCTTGCAGTGCTCCTCTTTTTGTAAAGCACAGGTTGTGGGAAAGTGATGTAGAAATGGTCATGCACAAAATAACATAGTAGATCGGTGGCTATTATCAATGTGATACATTCCACCTAAGGGTTACAAGTAACATCATAGGGAGCTTAACATCACTCTTGTTGTCTATCAGGGGCCAGATTGCAGAAACTATGCACTGGTGCAAGAGCAATTTTTCAGAGTATTACCCCTAGGGCAAAGTTTGCCCTTGTGCACACATGCCTTCTTATTAAGGCTCTCATGCTAATATGGAATGGTATCAACCAGGGTATGACAGGGAACCAAAAGTGGCCCTTGAGATGTTTTTCAAAGTTACCCCTGTGAAGGCATCATGAGTAAGACACAGACAACAGGTTGAAGTTTGTTAACAAATCTTTTATTAACTTTGAAAGGCCAGGCGTAGTAATGCCCAACTTTCCCTATTCTAAGGTGGGATTTCCCTACCTAAAGAAAACTAAGGATAGTCTGTGTCAGGAAGTCCAACTAAAATGTCTGTCTGTGTACAAAACCTATACTTCACAACTAATTGTATACAATGTGTATGGAAATCAGCATAAAAAATGAATAGGGTTCACAGTAAAGTTCAGAGCTTCTTCTAGTTTTTGACTTGTAATCAGCTTCCTCTTCCCCAAGTTCAAAGTTGTTCATACAACACAGGGGTTCCCTTCCCCAAGCGTTCAAATCTTCAAGCTTTAAACAAAATAACACAATTCCTTGGGACACTTCCCAGCTCTTTTGACATCAGTAGTTTTCAGTGGCTTACATAAGGTAGTTCTGTGTCTTAATGTTAAAATCACATATGCGGCTGTTACACAAGCTTCTTTATGGATACTTGTGTTAGCTTCTCCATACAGGTGGACACTTGGTCCAGGCACAGTTGTTGGACCACATGGTCCACCCATTACAGGTCACGCAACTGATGCCCCTTCTTGACTG
Source organism: Ambystoma mexicanum (assembly GCF_040938575.1). NCBI lineage: Eukaryota > Metazoa > Chordata > Amphibia > Caudata > Ambystomatidae > Ambystoma > Ambystoma mexicanum. The sequence goes on along the minus strand of NC_090930.1, from coordinate 589,008,280 downwards.
CTTTACTTCACCAATTGGCCACTGCCTTTCTTTGACAGTGAGGCTTGGTTCTTTCATCAGTGTCACACTCTTCTAACACTGTTCTGTGGCTTTCTGGGCCACAATGCACTTTGCTACCCTTGTTCTGTATTCCCCTGGCTCGTGCCAATACAGGTTTCCTCTTAGTCTGCAGTTCCGTGTACTCTTTTAGCTTTTCCCAATACTTGATCACTCATCTCATACACTTCTTGGGATTCTCTGGACTTTTGCACAAGCTGGGGTCTCAAATAACACAATCCATGGTATCTGCTACATGTACCACTGTTCTTTCATTCATCCCTAGACTGCTCACAACTTGCTTTTGCTCTGGGTGGCATTCAAAAGTGCTTTTCTAATGTCTTTCAGTTTGTTCAGTATTCAGTAGTACTTGTTTCAGCATTCATAATTGCTTGCAACAACTCTGTTCTGTTTGTTCGGTATTCAGAAGTACTTTTTATGACATTCACAATTGCCTTTCTTACATTCCCCATTGAAAAATGTCATGACTATATTGCACATTCAGACAAAACTGCCATCTTGTCGTGTCCGGGCCTCCTTTTCCCCGGCGGATTCGCCGGATGTCTTTCACTGCACTTCTTCAAGGTCCCAGGCAGCCACAGTCTTGCGTTCTGTGGCTCACGACCACAGTCAGCGTGGTGTCAGTGGTATCAACTTCCCCGCTAGAGTCCTCCAGCTGATGACTGCCCCTTCCTTGCAGTTCACTCCAGATTTCTGCTTTCCAGCAGCTTCACTTTCCATGGCTTTCCCTCTGCACCCGGTCCTGGTTCTCCAGCGATTGTCGTGCCACAGCATTCTCTCTCCACTCCGGTCAAGCAAGTTGCTTTGCCTTCTCTGCCTTCCTCTCCTGCTACCCAGCTGATCTCCATTAAGCTCATGAAATATCCAGCGCTGAGGCTTGGGATCATTAGAGGTAGTCTGTTGACGTTTAAACAAGTCACATGTAGTCTGCATTAACTCCAGACTCCTCTTCTTCGTCCCAGTACGAAAATGGTGTTTGGGGAAGTTTGTTTTACTAAAGGAAGTGTGCATAACTCTGTGTTGTCTCCTCTTCATCCCAATGTTGAGGTGGTGTTTCTGAGGGGCATTTTGTGGTGGAGAAGAAGGTAAGGGATGACAGTAGCCCACAAAAATATGAAGGATAGACAGTTTATTCAGCAAAGGTAATGGGGGATAACATGTATCACCCTAAGGACATCCTCTCCCCATTCCCCAGGATCCCTCCAACCAGATGATCCTCCCTTGCATACCATACCCACCCTCAGGGTCAAGATCCAAAAGTGTTGGCCTTGGCTCTTGAAAAAGCCCTGCAAATTGGGCCCATAGTTTCATTTGCAAGCATTCTCTTATTTGGAGCATGTAGAAAGAGCCTATTCCAATTAATCTTTTTTCACGTGATGTTGTATTGTTTCTTTTCATAGTATGGACTACAACGGATCCTCAGTGAGGACAGAAGCCTCTTTCTGCTGGCAAGAGCAATTGATCCAAAGCAAGTTAACATGATGACGGAAATAGTGAAAATCCTCTCTGCTATTTGCATAATTGGAGAGGAAAACATGTAAGTACTATTCTTTGTTTGAGGTTTCCATCATGATGTGCTTTTATGTTCACCTGTATTCCCATACCCGTGTAATGTTGGGCCTTACCCATGGTCAGTGCATATTGAAGCCCGAAGAGAACAGAAACTCAGTTCTGCCCAATATTATATTGTTCACTTGTACATATCCAGCAACCTTGGACTCAAAACGGATAACTTGCATTGTATCAACTGCAACAAACACATCTGTCAAATCTCAGTCCCATTATTATCTGATGGCTTGATAAAAACAGTGCTTTTTCCTTTGGACTGGCGTTAAACTGTAATTGTAATCTTCAAGTGTTCCATTTGACTTTAATACCACTATGATGAAAGATGGGACTGAGAACATAGGCATAGGTGGAACAATCAGTTTTGGAATTAATATCATTCTTCGAATGTATTACATTACCAACCACCCCATATACTTTATATGGGATTTCACTTCTTCTTGTGTCTGTAGCTTTGTTCTCATTTACAGATGAAATCAACCTTATACTTCTTTCATGATCAAAGTAGCAGACACATTCGCTAGTCTGACGCCTACCCTTCTAATTCTAATTGACAATCTAGTTTAGTATATAAAATCGGATGCACATGCTCAGGCCAAATCACTTATTCATGGCGCGATGTAGGTGTTCAGCAAAAGCGAACTCATCCACTCTTTTGGCATGGCATATACTATTTCGTATTTTTGCATCCAAAGTGGTACATTAATTGCTACAGCTGTTCCCAAATGTTTCCTGACTAATGGATTGCTCATGTTAGCCGCTTCCTTAATCACAGAGTGAGCCCTGTGCAACGCTCTTCCCGCTGAATAGAAAATCACCCTCAAGCACTCCCACATTTTTGGGTTCAGCTTTTCGCAAAACTGAAATTAATCCTCGACTATTAATGGACCCCGAAATGTTGTTATGATTGAGTCTCTTTTGCCCCTGCAAAAATGTCTCCCAAGAAACAAGTTCAAAGTAAACCAAATAAAAGACCATCTCAAGCCAACTACACAAAATGACTGAATGAGCTCAGCTTCTCACTCAGATTGACCTGAACTGGAGATCCAAATACTGCCCCAGCCTTTGGTCCACCTCAAATGATCTGCAGTCTCCATATAAACACCATAGTTTTGCTACTAAATATGTGTTTTGATGGATGAAAAATAATGTTGAAGAACTCTTTAACCTTCTTCTCGAGCTACAATTGCCAACTCCAATAATGGACCCCATAATTATTTCCAATGAACTGTGCATTTCCTCTGCCAATTATTTTCCCTTTAAAGTCACTCAAATTACACGACTCTGCCAAACCTTTCAGTGCAGAGATGGCCATCCTCAAAACTGCTCTTCAAACTACCCATGCTATGGCTTTTATATCTGACCGTTTGGATGAACTGATGGGTCGTCTCACCGTAAAGAAGACCCTGTGGCTCTTCTGCAAATCATTGCCAGAGCACAGTTGATACAAGCTATTGGCTTCCTTATAGAAAAGCTCAAAGATACGATTAGTGCCTCTTAATCCATCATCATTATGCATCAAAATCTACAGTATGCAGTAGATAGTAAATTGCAAGATGGTCATATGTCAGAGAAAAGGGTTTCACTTGTGAGGTAAAGCCATTTCCTGATACCTCTTCTCATGGACAAGTGGTGTTCTAGGATACCAAACATGTATTTTATACAGGAACAAAGGTATATTTAGCATTGATATGCAATTTCCAAAAGAGGAGACTCCAAAATGCTGCTTGGTTTAGTTAAAACAAATAAAAATAACAGTTCATTTGAAAATGTAACAAAACCATATAGTTTTAACAATTGCCTGTACAAGATTTTTTTTTTGATATCATGTGTTATTCTTGGTCATCTAAGTACAGTACTTCATTCAGGAGTAAGTTTTTAAAAATGTTCATGCTCCTCGGAGGTGCAAAATCAGATCTAGTGGCAATCTCAAATGGAGCCTTGCAAAATGCTACTTTGAGGTAGTCTATTTTAGGGTTTATAAACCCAAGTGCAATATGGAGGTTTTGATATACCCAAGTTATGCAAAGACACATATCAAAACCATATATAGTCCACATCTGCATACTCTAGTGAGTCTATGCATCATTGTCATACCTGCATCCCCTCAATGGCTAAAAAGGAGAATTAACTTTTTCAGTATCTTCTAGGAATTTCAGTAAAACTGCTGATACCACTAGTCATTGCTCATACAGACAAATGAAGGTGGGAACATGGGCCCTCATATATGTATGGCGCCAGGCATTTTAACTATTGGTATGCCAAGTATGACAGAGCTCTGGGCCTACACTTGCTCATAAATTTAACCTCACCCGTAATATATGTTTGGATATATGCAGGCCACATACTATGTTTGTCATTAACTTTGCAGGGAAATTCTTCCCACATGTTTCCAGGGAAGGGTAGACACTACCTGACTCTGAATCTAGGGATATCTATCTGTGGGAGGACCACATGGGCGGAGACCAGACTTGGTGGGGTGAAGATGGCTCACTAGAAGACCTGTCATACCCCCCATTTGTCAGGAATAGTCACCAGTTATTGCCTTCCCAACTATGTATGTCATTCTGTAATCTAGAATGTTCTGTTAAAAACCATAGACGAACACATGCTTGTTCCTATGGGCCTACTGGGACAAGGAAGGATGTCAAGATTAATGAAGATCACACCGACTGAGAACCACACAGTGCAGGCTAGTTATGAAGATGGAGATGCACCATACCAAAGGCCAGATGGGAAACCAGAGGAATGCTGAGCAGACTAGAGAGCAGACAAGATCATGGCAGTGTCAAAAGTGCAGGTTCTGAGACCAGAGGCCTGTTGCACAGAAATAAGGAGTACAAGATGCTCTACTGGGAGATCCGTTGAAGTGCTAGGACCGAGGGGTCGACATGATGCTGGCCAGAAGTCGAAGTTTACCGCTTGGCAGCACGCAGACCGGGGAGAACGCTGAAGCAGCCAGGAGAAGCCAGCGAGCCCACATAAGGATATTGGTACACTGGGGCACTTAGAGGTGTGCACTGCACGCCAATTGAAATTAATTGGAAAGCCAGAGAGAACCTGAGCAGAGGATCTGGGGAAACTTGAAATGCACTTGAAGTTGTGAATGAAAGGCGGGCACATGCCCAATACTCAAATGGAAATGAAAATGAACATATGAGAATGTTGTAACATTAGCAAAGTCCTGGCAGGTGAGTATACCAGGCAATTTGGATGCAAGTATGAGACCCGCATGAAAAATACAGTTAGTCAAGTTTTTCACTAAGTCCTGGTAGAATAAAACACCAGTTTTCTTTTGTGTTCATGAGTCAGGAGACTCACACCTGAACTTTGCAAAGAGCAAGCCAGAGGAAAAAATAAAGAAAACATGTGAATGTGTGAAACTGTGGGGAAGGGAAACAAGTCCCTTGGAATGAAGACATTGTGAAGAGAAGAAAGGACAATCTCTTCATAGGAAATCCTTACCATATACTTGAAAGTGGTCAAATAGACAAACACCCTCCTGGCGCTTATGAGACTATGAACTGTGAAATAACTAAAATTTAGGGGAATGGAAACCCCTTCCAATGATGCTAGAAAATTTGGTTATTTATTTATTGTACACTCTTTTGGAGCTTTCAGTTGAAATTGTGAACTACAGCTGCAATTGGCAGCTGTTAGGCAGAACTATATGCAGTACCCTTTGGGAACACCACACACAATTAAGACTATAAGTGACAGTACAAATTTACCTTTGGTACAAGCCTGTACTACACAGTAAAAGTGGTAGCGATGGCTGAGCAGCCAGACTTATCTCAAGAACAAGTGAGCAGTATCAATAGTTATACAAAGGACAGCATTTACTGTGGTTCAAACAAACACTGACTATAGGTTTCTGAGTAAAAGAATATACATTTATTTACACATCAGTTGTATAACATTTCACTAAAGTAAAGCAGTTCATAAATCACACTCTTAATACACCACACCACTGCCAATAGTTTCCAGACAAGTTAAGCTCACAAAATGAAGTGGGAGCAAAATGGCACTCTAGTAATTAAAAAGGGAGGGAAAAACAAATGTAGACACAATTTGAGCAGCACCAACAGTTAAGTAAGCAGAGCAATCTAGAAAGAGGAACTACAGTGATGGAATCAAATCAAATAGCCTTACGGCCAAAGTCAATAGGAAAAAAGTATTTTGCTCAAGATCACACAGTTCAGGGTAGTTCATGGTTAAGTCTTTGCCAAAAGTTCCGGACGAAGTTGTTCGCCAGAAAAGTTAGTTTAAAAAGTAGAGAAGGACAAGCCCTCAGATTGGCGAAAGGTTTCACACACCTTCACCGCAGCTGGACGAAACGAACAGCCGGATTTGCACAGTACCTTTAAATGGAGAAGAAGCTGTAGCTGAGGTGGACGTTCCTGGCAGTTCCTGCAGACTCGCGGTTCCTGAAGCGACTGTCTGACTGACATGAAGTAGGAAGACTGGAGGGTCCAGCACCGCCCAGGGAAGAAACCAGCAGCAGAGCAAAGCAATGAATAAAAGGTGGGATCCTTAAACCTGAAGCAGGGTCCGACCTTCCTGGCTATCCGGCCCAATCTAGCTCTGTACAGCTAATTCGATCAGAGGAGGGAGTCCTGGCTTGCATTTTGGGTGAACTGGTTGGTCCCACCAGCTCAGGGGAAGAAGATTCTGGGAGGATCTTCTCTGTTGTTGGAGTTCGAGAATTCGGACCTGCAGCAGGGCTTCACCAGGCGGTTCAGTCATGGTAGGGGTCCTCTTACGTCAGCTCCTCGTCGGTTCTTTTGTACCAGTGGTGACTCTTCCTTTCCAGAACTAGAGAACTGCTTTTTATGCAGTTTTCCCCCATTCACACAGCCTGGCTGTCAATCACAATGCAGGGTGGCTGTCCTGGCCGGACAGTCACCTAGCCAATCAAACAGGGATGTGACTTGGGTTACCAAGGGAACCCATGGCAGGGGTCCTAAAACCCTTCCCTCACAACCTGCCTAACCAGACTTTCAGGTGCCTAAGGAGGGCTTCTGTGTAGAAGCCCGTGAAGAGACAGTGAACAAAGGAACCAAACCTGGTTTGACCCACAGAGAAAAACACGAGACTGCACTTAGAGCTCTATAGTCCACACAGAATATCAACTCCTTGGATCCTGCCTTTGGTACTAGAACAACTGGACTAGACCATGGACTTGTAGATGGCTCTATAAGCCCAAGATCATTGAATGCATTTAGAGCTCTATAGTCCTCATAGAATCTCAACTCCTTGGATCCTGCCTTTGGTACCAGAACAACTGGACTAAACCATGGACTTGTAGAGGGCTCTATAACCCCGAAATCACGCATCTTGTTGACCTTTCCTTTGATCTCACATGTTCTAACATTGTGTAACCTCTTTGTTTCACAGGTAGACAGTCACCAGTGAGAATATCATGCTGTCCCCAAGGGGTCAAGCCTGGTGATAGTGAAAACAGGGAGGCAAACTGACTTAACAGAACTTTGCACTCCTCCTGTTGTTCCGAAGTCAGTTGAGAAGAGAGATTGACTCCTATGTTCTCATCCAAAGGTTGGCCTCTGAGCAGGTCAGGTAGCAGTTCACTCTCCTCCTCCTCTTGAGCTGAAGCTAGAAGCAAATCTCCTACTTCTGGTCTCGAGACATAAACCTTAAAACGGTTGGTGTGAAAGACTCTGGGAGCCTCCTTAGGTCTGCCTAAGTCCACCAAATAGTTCACCTCTCCAAGTTTGCCCACAACCTTGAAGGGTCCTATCCATTTGTCCTGCAAGGCCCTCTGCCTTGTTGGGACCATAACTAATACAAGCTCATCTTGAGTAAACTCAACCATGCTGGCCTTCTGGTCATGCCAATGTTTGACCAGAGCCTGACCTGCTTTTAAGTTTTCACTAGCTTCTGCCATCATGAGTGACATTCTCCTACAGAGACCTATCACATAGTCAGTCACTCTGACTGGCTTGGGGGAAGGAGCACTCTCCAACCCCTCCTTAACCAGGGCCAATGGACCTCTGACTGGATGGCCATAGAGAAGCTCAAAAGGACTGTATCCAACTCCCTCTGGAGGGATTTCTCTATAAGCAAATAGAAGGCATGGCAGTAGAAGGTCCCACTTTCCTTGAAGGGGTTCCTCTAAAGCACCTATCATGCTCTTCATAGTACGATTAAACCTCTCTACCAGTCCATTTTTCTGTGGATGGTAGGCTGTAGAGAACTTGTAAGTGACACCACAGTTTTTCCATATAGCTCGCATGTAGTGGGACATAAAATTGGATCCCCTTTCTGATATCACTTCCTTAGGAAACCCTCCTCTGGTAAAAAATACCATGTAGAGCCTTAACCAAAACCTGAGTCATAACAGTTCTAATAGGTATGGCTTCTGGGTATCTTGTAGCATGGTCTACTACAACCAGGATAAACCTGTTCCCTGAAGATGTGGGAGGGTGAAGGGGTCCAACAGTGTCGATGCCCACCCTCTCAAAAGGAACTCAGAGGCACCAGGGGTGCCACATTCTTGGCTCCAATCTTGCCAGAGGATTGGCAAGTGTGACAGCTCCTACAGAATTTTCCAACATCTGAACCTATCTTAGGCCAGTAGAAGTATAAGGAGAGCCTTTCCTTGGTCTTTTTGAAACTCAAATGACCAGCCAAAGGTAGCTCATGGGCCAACTGTAGGAACTGGAGTCTGTTGGAAAGGGGCACTGCAATTCCTTTGCAGTCTTCAGGGATAGACTTTGTGGGTTCACTGTAGAAAAGGCCATCTTCCCATATTAACCTGTGCTTTCCAACTTTTTGCGCATCAAGTTGGTTAGCAGCCTGTTGTCGAAGACCTTCAAGAGTAGGACACTTTCTTTGTCCTCTGCTGAAGTCTGCCCTGGTGGGCCCACCTTCTGCCAGTAAAGGCTGCATCTCAGTATGGTCAACAGCGTCAAGATCTCCAACCAAAACAGTGTCTTCCTCCAGATCTGATTCTTCAGAAACTGGCTCAACCACACAAGGTTGCACCTCACACACTGCCTCATCGGGTGGAGGGATCACAGGGGTGATCTTGGACAATCTTGGGGATGTCCTTGTTGGTAGCACAGGGGTGCTGTCTGTCTTTTTCCTCGAGGTCTTGGGTTTCCCCTTTGCCTCTTTCTTCCTAGAAATAGAAGTGAGCACCCCCTGTGGAGTGGGAGTGATAGTTTCCTCTATCAACTGCTCTGCAGAGCCTCTCAAGGTCCTCTCCCTTGCAGGCCTAATGAGCTCCTGTCTCCTCTTACTGGGAGGCCTAGGGGTTCTGGACGCAACTCCAAGAAATTTCAGGACATTACCTAACAGGACTCTCCCAGGCACTTCGCTCTGCAAGGCATTTGTGTGCCTTAGCAACATCCTCCACCTTGTAAAATTATTCATCCACCACAGTTATGTTGGCTCCAGTGTCTCTGGTGGCAGGGATCTCCTGGCCATTCACAAGAACACTATATTTATAATATTCTTTAGTATTATCTGGGATGGAATTATAGACATCTACTTTCTGTTGTTCCCACAAGCCCAGGGACACTAAAGAAACACTAGCTGAGACTCTCATGGGTTCATCAGCCAGTAGGTGAAAGTTTCCACTTGCCATAGGTACTTCTTCCTCTGGGGAGAAGGCTAAGGAGACAGTGTGGGCCCCTGAAGGTTTACCCTTACATCTGGGATCCCCTTCCACATGGTCAGTTGACCCACAAACATAACATTTCCCAAATGCCTTGATGAATGGGGGTTTGTTCTGACCTCCATCTGGTTTGGGCCCAGATGATACACTAGCCTGATTTGGTTCCCCTTGTGGTTTACCCTTATGTTGCTGTTTGTGGCCCTCTTTTGGAGTGGACGTATTAGAATTCTCCTTGTTATCTTTCTTTGGCTGCTTTCCCTCATCTTTCTTCTGAGTTGCCCCAGAATCCCTGTGAGTAGCCCTGTTGGCAACCCACAAGTCAGCAGCCTTAGCTAACTTCTTTGGATCTATCGCCTTAAAATCAGCTGTCTGAGCTCAGGAGAGCAGGCATCATAAATTGACTCCAACATAACAAGATTTCTCATATCTTCATAAGTGTTCACTCTGTAACCCTTAACCCAACCATCTAAGTTTTTCAAACATTCACATACCCAGGTAGCCCAAGGGGTACCATCATGCTTTTGAGGTTCCTAAACCTCTTAAGGTACAGGGAAGGGGTCTTCCCAAATCTAGCAATTAAAGCTAGATTCACACACTCATAATCCATCCTATCCACCTCCCCCAACTCCATCACAACATCAGATGCAACAGTGGGTAGCCTAGCGAAGAGCCAGGGAAGCAACTGATTCCCTGTAAAACCTTGAATCCCATGGTTATATTCAAACATTGCCAACCAATCCAAAATATTAAGCTTAACCTCATGCATACCCTCAATTTCTTTAGGCATACGGGGTCCCTTAGGACTGGAAGACCTAGAAGACTCTGGGAGAGAAGCATTTTCAAGAGATAACCTTTTCATTTCTAGTTCATGATTCAACTCCATTTCTCTGAGTTTAAGTACTTGGTGTTTTTTGTTCAGTTTGAGCATTTAACCCTTTGAATTCCAATTCAAGCTTCATCCTATCTAGAGCAATGAATTCAGGACTGAGTGTAGGATCTGATGGGGTCCCAGTGGACAAAGGTTGAGGTTGCTGAGCAGACAAGGGAGCAGTGAGGCCTACATTTGGAGACACATCTATTTCCTCTAACTCATCAATACGAGACACATTATCATCCTCATTATTTTCCACATTTGCTGGACAGTCGGGTATTTCAGACCCCACTCCCCATACTTTGGTTCTTTAACAATTTTTCAATCAATTCAGACTTTTTGCCTTTGGCAGAGAGATTCCTTTCTCTACACAGATTTTTTAAATAATTAACAGTTAAATAAGGAGGGTCTCCTGACTGTATCTTTCCATATCAGACATGATTAATATTGCTTTTTAGTGATGTTAGCCTTGTGGTTAGTTAATCCAAGGTAATATCAGCACTCTAAGGGTAATTACTATGCTTGATCCTCACCGCTGTACACCAGTGTTAGGCAGAATTATATGCAGTACCCTTTGGGAACACCACACACAAATAAGACTACAAGTGACAGTACAAATTCACCTTTGGTGCAAGCCTGTACTACACAGTAAAAGTGGTAGCGATGGCTGAGCAGCCAGACCTATCTCAAGAGCAAATGAGCAGTATCAATAGTTACAAAAAGGAGAGCAATTGCTATGATTCAAACAAACACTGAATCAAGGTTTCTGAGTAAAAGAGTATACATGTATTTACACATCAGTTTTATAACATTTCACTAAAAAAAGCAATTATAAAATCACACTCTTAATACACCACACCACTCTCAATAGTTTCCAGACAAGTTAAGCTCACAAAATGAAGTGGGAGCAAAATGGCACTCTAGTAATGAAAAAGGAAGGGGAAGACAAGGTTAGGCAGAATTTGAGCAGCACCAACAAGTAAGTAAGCAGGGCAATCTAGAAAGAGGAACTACAGTGATGGAATCAAATCAAATAGGCTTAGGGCCAAAGTCAATAGGACAAAAGTCTTTTGCTCAAGATCACACAGTTCAGAGTAGTTCGCGGTTAAGTCTTTGCAAGAGTTCCGGACGAAGTTGGTTGGCAGAAAAGTTAGTTTAAAGAGTAGAGAAGGACAAGCCCTCGGATTGGCGAAATGTTTCACACACCTTCACAGCAGCTGGACGAAATGAACAACCGAATTTGCACAGTACCTTTAAATGGAGAAGAAGCTGTAGCTGAGGTGGGCGTTCCTGGCAGTTCCTGCAGGCTCACGGTTGCAGAAGCAACTGTCGCACTGACATGAAGTAAGAAGACTGGAGGGTCCTGCACTGCCCAGGGAAGAAACCAGCAGCAGAGCAAAGCAACAAATAAAAGGTGTGCTCCTTAAAACCCAAGCAGGGTCCGACCTTCCTGGCTTTCCGCCCACAGTAGCTCTGTACAGCAAATTCGACCAGAGGAGGAAGTCCTGGTTTGCAGTTTAGGCGAACTGGTTGGTCCCACCAGCTCAGGGGAAGAAGATTCCGGGAGGATCTTTTCTGCCGTTGGAGTACGAGGATTCGGACCTGCAGCAGGGCTTCACCGGGCGGTTCAGTCATGGTAGGGGTCCTCTTTTGTCAGCTCCTCATCAGTTCTTTCGTTCCAGTGGCGACTCTGCCTTTCCAGACCCAGAGACCTGCTTATTTCCCCCATTCACACAGCCTGGCTGTCAATCACACAGCAGGGTGGCTGTCCTGGCCGGACAGTCACCTAGCCAATCAAACAGGAGTGCGACTTGGGTTACCAAGGGTACCCATGGCAGGGGTACTAAAACCCCTTCTTCACATCCTGCCTACTCAGACTTTCAGGCACCTAAGAAGGGCTTCTGTGGAGAAGCCTGCAAAGAGACGGTGAACAAAGGACCCAAACCTTGTTTGGCGTGCAGAGAAAAACACGAGAAAGACATTTTCAAAAAGAAATGGCGAATAAACCCAGTCAGAACCATATAAAAACTTATATGGTTTAGCGGGTTTAAGTTTGAGGCTACCAAGATAGCCTAAAACAATACCAAGGTTATTTAAGATAACGACAGTACGAAAAATAGGTAGTTACCACTGCCACCAGCCAAGTCTTGATGAAAGTTTTAACCCTTACCAGTACTCCATGTAAGATGGTTTGTACTGGATCTGTGGATTTAAAAAGACTAATAAAGTCAATGGCAACTTTACATGTTCTGGGAGACAGTAGTCAGTCCCGGAAAATGGAGTCTGAGTTGGGAAGTCTAAAAGAGAACCCTGTGTCACTGCACTGATGGTGCTGTGCAACACACAGTGAAAAGATGATGCCTGTGGAGTGGGGGAGGCTCCACAGTCTATGAGCACAAACATGTTAAACACACACAGCAAAACACATGTAAGAGTGAGAAAAAAGGGCTCACACTCTTACCAGGTGAAAAAAATAAATACTAGAAATCCAGCAAAGCTGCTCAGGGAGTCAGTAGGTAAGGGAAATTAGCCATTCCTGAGAATTCTCCCTAACAGCAGCTAACAAGCATTTAGCCCCTTTGCACCTTATAGTAGGTTTAGCGTTTGAGGGTCAGCATAGGGTTTTGGACATAGGACAGCACATTTTTTACTTTGGACATCTTGACAGAGGCCTTAGTTAATTTTCTTTAGTCAGGGAAATTCCTCCTGGAGTTAAAGAAAGATAGGCTTTTCTCTAACTCATTTATTTTAATAAAGGTTTATTGCAATCAACACTATGTCACTGTGAATGAGTCTTGCTCACAATACCTCATATGAGTCAATCGGGTCATGGCTGCCTCATCCTCATTGATTGGAAAGCAGGCCATGCTGAAAAGGAACATTTGCATACATGTACTTTTTCACATAATGTGACATTGGAGCAGCTGGCAACAGAACATTATACAACTATTTACAGAAAATAACAAAACACAGAATTAAATAAGGGTCACATGAGCTGAATCTAAAGACAGATTTAATGGCTGTGTTTGTGGGAATGTTATTGTCTAAAACAGTTTCAAAGTACATCATAAGAAAAGTATGTGCATACTGTGAAATATTCTCCACAAATCTAGATGCAATTCTTTCAAACTGGATAAAATGTGTGGTTATCTAAATTAAACCTTCTACAAACTACCAATTTGTCAAATCCTTTAAGGGTGCATTTGGAGAAGTGTTACATGAACACTGACAAAGACAGAATGCTAGTGGAAGTCGCTGTGAAGGGCACCACTAATTCTAACAAAGCAAGGTGGCCAGCCAGTGTTAAAAAAAACAGTGTTCATTTTGACAAGCCAAGAGTCTGTCAAGTGTCTTTGAGAAGGGATTCAGTCACCCTAAAATCGAAAGAGGGCATTCCGCCCCCGTGTGGAAGGTAGCATTTATGCAAACATAAGATAAAATCCTAAGAAAGGGCTGTTGTCATCCTGATAAAGCCAAGAGAACTCTGAGAAAGGATGCATGATATGATATGATAGGTTATTTATAACGTGCTTAATACACATAGGTTTCTAAGTGCAGACTCAGAATCGAACCTCTGCTGGCTCTGTGTCGCTTTGCTTCCAAAGCGAGCACGTTGCACCTGTGCTATCCCCCTGAGTCCTACCAAAGCCAAGAGGCTGGTAAGGTTTTCTGTAGCGAGCTTAATTCATCAATCCTGACAAAACAATGGCTATGAAGTCTCTGCAAAGGGCTACACCCATCCTTCCAAAGCCCAAAGAGAATACAGAGTCTAAACTGTTAATGGAGCAATAACAAATCCGAGATGCAGGTGATGGCTTCAAGAAAGTGTTGTTTGATTAGAAGAATACCAAGATCCTGAGGAATACATACGAGAAATGTCATGCGCATAAGAAGAAAGCCATGCGGCTAGTCAGTGCCTTGGGAAGTCCTTTGACACATTGAAGAAGATACTGATTGGTCGAATAGCACCTTTTTTTTTTTTGATAACACATTTTATTGTATTTTCCGGTTTAACATCATAAAACATACATTCTTCTTATAAACATACAATCTGTATGACCAGTGGAGCAGTCCCTGGTCAGGTAAAAGAAAACGAGAAAGAAAAGAAGAAAGAGAAGAGAAGGAAGAGAGAAAGAAAAAGATAAAAGGGTCTTGCAGTGTCCGTTGTTTCTCACGCTACATGCCAGATTAGAGTACTTTTGCACATTGCACGTTGTGCCCCACCATCCATTGCTCAGGTTGTTGCAGTCACTGGGCCTCCTCCCATTTGTTCCATATCTTATCTGCTTTCCTCGGGCATCCCCTGGCTGCATATACTCTCCTTTCCATCGCAATGCATATGTTGACGTCCGTCACCCATTGTTCGTACTGTGGCGTAGTTTCCGAACCCCATAGTTGTGCAATGTTCCTTTTAATAATTGCCGAGGCCGTCGATAAAAGCAACTTCTCATATTTAGATGCCTCTCCCTCCTCCTCTATCCCGAGCAGGAGTAGCTTTGGGTCTCTGTGTATCGTTCTCCCCAGTACCCGTGAGAGTTCATCGCAACATTTTTGCCAGTATTGTCGTATATGGTTGCAGTCCCATAGTATGTGAAAGAAGGTTCCCTCCTCCCTCTTGCATCGGAGACAGTGTGGGTCGGATGTTTTCCCCCAGCGATATAATGCCACCCTGGGGTAGTAAATCCTATACAGAATTTTCAGTTGGACAAGTCTAAGTCTGGCCGAAATGGCCACCTCCCGAGGGTACATGAGGGCCCCCACCCAGTCCTCTGGCTGTATGAATCCTAAGTCTCTCTGCCATTTGCCCTTCAGGCTGGTTAGTTCAGTGGTGGCAAAGGAAGTGATGACATTATACATGGTGGACGTTACTCTGGCCTCTATGCTTGCCTCCACTATGTTTCTTTCGAGGGGAGTGCTTTCGGCCATGTCTTCAAGTGCCGGGAGGTGGGATTGTAGGGCATGTTGCATCTGCGCATATTGGAACCGTTTAGTGCCTGGGAGGTGAAATATGGACTCTAGGGTTTCAAAGGACACCAATTTGCTCCCTTCTACGATATCGCCCACCGTACTGATATCACGTTGTGACCATGTACGCCATCTCGGCAGTTTGTTTACCTCGGGTAGATTCCTGTTGTTCCACAGAGGCTGTAGTGGAGTGATCTTCCCCTCCCATCCCAGGAACTTGTGCGTAATCGGGCAATGTGTGATAGCATAGATTGTGGGGCTTAGTTACGAATCGCTTTGTAAAGGAGTTCAGTTGGAGGTCTAGCGCGTTCTCTGGCACTCCCCAGTCTATTGTGTAGCAACGTGGTGTCCCCGTGCAGCAAGTCGTTGACCACTGCCATTTGACTAGCCCAGTAGTAGGACTGTAGGCGGGGGAGCCCTATCCCTCCTTCCCAAATGGAGCGTTGCAGATTACCCAGCGCAATACGTGGATGCCCGTTATTCCAGAGGAGTTTCCTCAGTGTGTTGTCTATCTTTTTAAATTCTGTCGCCGGGATGTGTAGTGGGGCATTTTATAGAATGTATAGGAAGCGCAGAAGAGCCATCATTTTGAACAATGCTGCCCTTCTCAGTAGGGTCAATGGAAGGGAGACCCAGTGTCTAGCATCTTCTATGAATCTGGTTGTTATCGGGTGGAGATTGTTGGCCACGTACTTGCTCAGGTCGTTAGTGATTTGTATGCCAAGGTATTTAAACTGCTCGGTTTCTAAGCGGAAGGGACAGTTGGCTGGTGGTATAAAAGTTGTGGTGCCTATTGGGAACAGTATTGATTTGGGCCAGTTTACTCTTAGCCCGCTGAAAGTACTTTAGCTGTCCAGTATGGCTACAATCGTGGAGCAGGCTTGGTGTGGGTCTTTTAAGTAAAGAAGCAAGTCATCCGCGTACAGAGAGACCCTATACTCACGCCCGTCTTCCCACTGGATACCACACCAGGCCGGTGACGTTCTCAGTGCCTCAGCTAGCGGTTCCACAGCCAGGGCAAATATCATGGCGGATAATGGGCATCCCTGTCTAGTTCCCTTCCCGAGCTTAAAGGTGTGCGATGGCCACCCATTCACTCTCATTTGTGCCTCGGGGGATTCATATAGGAGTTGCACCCAGCTCAGAAACTGGGGACCAAACCCCATCCGGCCCATTATTTCCCAAATTGCCTCCCAGTACACCGAGTCGAAAGCCTTTTCGAAGTCAATCGCTAGTACAGCCAGGGGGCCTCTGGTGGAGTGTGCATTCTCTATTACAGTGTGTAGCCTATGAATGTTCATGCGGGTCGACCGTTTTGGCATAAATCCGCACTGGTCGGGGTGAATTAGTGTTGTGATGACCTTTTGTAAGCGGTTGGCCAGTACTTTTGCTAGTATTTTGGTCTCACTATTGATAAGTGAGATTGGTCGATATGAGCTACAGAGGTCTGGCGGTTTGTCTGCTTTAGGAATCACTATTAACGTAGCTTTCCGGAGGTCTGCCGGTAGGCGTCCTCTCTCTTTGCACTGTAGGAACATTCGCAGTAGGTGGGGGGCAATTTCATTTGTACCGAGTTTACGCCACATCTCAATCGGGAAGCCATTTGGCCCTGGTGTCTTTCCCGTCTGGAGTTCCGACATGGCTGCTATCAGTTCCTCCTCTGTGATATCTTTCTCAAGTAGAGCCTGCTGTTCAGCGCTTAGAGTGGGGAGGGCTATGTCATCTAGTAACGATCTATTGATAGGCGATGTGGGCGGCCTGTAAAGCTCCGTATAGAAGGCTGCGAAGCCCTTGGCTATGTCGTGGTCGGTCAGTAAAGGTTCAGCTCCTTCTGATCTTAACGCCCTGACCTGGCCGCTGCCTATTTCACGTTTCTCTAGCCATGCCAGCATTTTGCCAGCTTTATCACCGGTCTCGTATATTCTAGCTCTCGTCGTCATATGTGCCTGCCTAGCATTGTCTAACGCAACATTCTGTAAACGTTTTTGGGCAAGTGTTAGTGCTCGATTTGTTTCTCGCTGATCTAGTGCTAGGTGGTCGAGTTCAGCCTGGGTCACTTGTGCTTCGGCTTCTACCAATTTCTGTTGGTGTTTCGTTCGGTGTGCAGCGGACCATGCTAAGATCTCACCCCTCAGCACCGGTTTAAGTGCCTCCCACAGGGTCTCTGGATCATCTACTGATCCTGTGTTTAGCTCAAAGTAAGTTTTTGTTGCTTGTTGTATTTGCTCCAGAAAATCTGGGAGGCCTAAGTAATAGTTATTTAAGCGCCAGGAGGGGGGCGGACGTCGTCTAGTCATGTTAAGCTCGATTAGCAGGGGGGAGTTGTCTGATATGCCACGCGGCGGTAGAGTTGCCTTTGTGGCCCTATGAGCCTCCGGCCCGGGCAGAAAGAAGTAGTCTAATCATGATAAGGAGGTGTGTATCCCCGAGTGGAAGGAGTATTCCCTCGTGTCTGGGTGTAGGTCGCGCCACATGTCCTGCAGTCCCATAGCTGTGGTGAACGCTGCTAGTTTGGTGCAAACAGTGGGGTTTCTTCCTCTCAAGTGTGAGCGGTCCATCCCCACCTCCATGACTTTGTTGAAATCACCCCCAATTATCAGTAGGTCTGAATCATCTCCCGAGATCAGAGGTGTAATGTCCTGTAGCAGGGTGGTGAGCAGTGTCGGTGGCGAGTAGACCCTGAGTAGGGCTATCGTCTGGTTCCATAGTGTTCCAGTAATAAGTGTGTACCTGCCGCCAGTGTCTTGGGTCACCCGTGTCATGGTCAGGGGTAATCGTTTATGTATTAATATAAGCACCCCACGGGAGCCTGTGGTGAACCCAGCATGTATTGCAATTCTGTAGTTGGTGCGTTTGAATAGGGTACATGTAGTGCCTGCTAAGTGGGTTTCAGTTAGGAAGGCTATGTCTGGTGTGTGGCGATTTAGGAGTTGTGTGATAAGTCGTCTCTTGATTCCAACTCCCATCCCATTAACATTCCAGGTTAGGAGTCGTAGGGTCCTGGCAATAGTGTTAGTGGAGGCCATCTGGCAAAGAGTGCGGGTTGATCACTGGCTGATAGCACTGTGTGCACATGCCGTTTGCTGATAGTGTTGTGGCATAGCGTTCTAGGTTTGAACTTTGGACCCTTTTCTGAACAAAACCATTATTAAACAAACTTCCCATCCCCCACCCTATACTCCTTCTAACTCGAAGCATCTGTCGCCTGAACATTCAACGAAACAAACCTCAGCTAACCGTGGCTGAGTGCGCCCGCTAACAAATGAACAAATGAACTATCCGGGGCTGTGTCTCTATGTGTAGGCTCCGGTTGTGTCCCGGTGCGGTGTCACACCAGGGGAAGGGGGGGCTTCCATCTGGGCTGGCCGCATAGCTGTGTGCCTCTTCGCGGCTAGTCTGTATACATGTTCAGTATAAGGTTGTTATAAAGTACCTTAGGCCCCGCACGGTCGGGTCTCGAGTGTTTCTGTTCGCATCTTTTCCGGGCGTCGGTGCTGTTATCCCTTTAGTTGTGGTGCGATTCCCGGTGCAGGCGGTTGTTGATCTGGCGGTTCAGGACCCGGTCGGGCACGGGGTGTTCTGTTTCTGTTGCCTCTCGTTGCCGTCCAGTCCCCTTCGATGTGTTGTTCCGCCCATCTCCTCGCCTCTCCGGGGTCGGTGAAGTGGACTGTTGTGCCTCGATGGTAGATTTTAAGTTGGGCAGGGAACATCAGGCCATATTTCCCTTTGAGGGATTGTAGTTGTTTTTTCAGTGGGTCAAACGATTGTCTAGCCTTTTGCACTTCCCTGGTGTAATCTGGGAAAAATGCTATCTTGGATCCGTTATAGGTGAGGGTGCCTTTCGCCCTTGCGGACTGGATCAGCGCATTACGATCCCGATAGTTGAAAAGTTTGGCGATCACTGTGCGAGGCGGGGCACCCGGAATTGGACGACCCGTCGGCACTCGGTGGGCTTGTTCAATGGAAAAGAAATTGGAGAACGTATTGTCTTCAAACATGTCTGTAAGCCACTGTTCCAGAAATAGCTCCATATGTGGGCCTTCCGCTTTCTCCGGCAGCCCCAGGATCCTTACGTTATTACGCTTGGATCTGCCCTTGCTCTCATCCACTCGCTCCTCCATGGTTTTCAATCATGTTGTGACTTTAGCCAACTGCTGTTCTATGTTCCTTATTCCATCCTCCGCACCGGAAATGAGTTGTTCTGCCTCCCCGGTGCGCGATGTCAGCTTTTGGAGGTCGTGTCGCAGGAGAGAAACGTCCATGCTGATGCCATCCATTTTCTGCTCCATGGAGGCGCGCGAGTCGGCTATGGCCACCATGATGTCCTTTAGGGATATCGTGCCCTCTGTTTCCGCCATGGCATCTGCTTGGTCATGTTCTTGTTCTGGCTGGCCGTTAGCTGTTGGCGTAGTAAATTGATCTATCCTGCTCTGGGATATCAATCTTCTGGACTTGTCTTTGCCCATGTCGAATGCCAATATGTATCGCAGTCCAGACTGCTGTAGAGGGGTGGCGGCAATGCTCTTCACCAGGCTCGGCACCGGGGCAGTCCTCTGTGCCCCACTCGGCGGGGCCGTTTCTCCCCGTTCGCTGCGGTGTGTGGTGGGCGACCAGTTCGCCTCCCCAGCCAGTTCACGGGGCCTTCTCCACCGACCCTGGCCCTGCCGTGCTGCACGGGGAGTGCGGTAAGTTTCTCGCCCTCACCGGCCAGAGCCTCTCCACAGACCAGCAGCTTTGTTGATTTATGTAGGCGTAGCGAACAGGGCGTATTGCTGTGCGGTCTGCGGTGGATAGTCGCGGTTCTCCCTCAAAGCGCCTTCCCGCCGTCCCGCTTCACTCCGGTGAGCGCGGCCATCTTGATCGTGCGATGCCGCAAGCACGGCGCCTCTTTTCCGCTGCTCCGAACTCACTCAAAACGGTGCGTTTCGGCCTGGAACTTTCTCTGCGTGTGCCAGGGGCACTTGCCTTCAGGAGGGTATGTGTTTTCGGAGGATTTGCCACTCGTAGCAGGCTATTTATTCAGGCTGTTTGCTGCGGCCGTCGGAGCGCCAGGAACTCACATCCTCATCGTCCCGTTGCTGGCCACACCCCCCGTCGAATAGCACCTTTGATACGTGATGATCATCTTAATGCAATTTAAAAAGATGAGAGGACTCCAAAAAGGTTGATATGAAAAACAGAGTCTGATGGCAAGCCTCTAAGAGAATTTGAAATCCTGACAGCAAGCCAAGAGCAGGTGGCAGCACCTAAGGAGGATGTGGTCTGAAAAACCTCACCTAGGGGTATTTCTTTTCAAACAATACATTAATAAATAAATTCAACCGTTTCCTAGTTCATTTGTGGTGTCTAATGAAATGTGTGCCATAACTCATAGTCACATTGTTTCCTAAGCATTAGCAATCTCTTTGGTACAATTTGACTGCAAGTCCTTGTTTAACAGCCCAATTCTATGAATTTACACAGAGGACCTGTGTATTTAGATTAACCTTTGATGCTGCATCCAACACACTCTGAGGTCCACATCCGTGTAATCTGTCCTAACCCATGAAGGTGGTTTATGGTATGCTAGTGGGATTTATAATGCACACTGTTGCTCCCTTTTGCATGGTGTGAGATATTAACCAATTAGTCACAACATGCTTCTACGCCTCTGTACAAGCCTACTAAAGGCTTAAACAATCAGCAAGAACTCATCATACATAACCACATATATAATTAGCTAGTACATTTAACGATAAACTGGTTAAGGAGTCAGAGTGTGTTGTCCTGAAGGCCATTACAAGGAATATCTGTCTGCAGGTCCCCTTAATTGCATTCTCCTCTTCAGTAACTATCTTCATTTAATTCCTTGGAATTTATTATGCACCTTTACCAAAGTTCAAATTTTGATAAATGGTAGAAATGTGATGCTAGTGCAAAAACAGCAGGAGCATAATATAAATGCAAGATAGATGAAGAGATTATAGGAATTTAATTTAGTGAAAGGAATGGAAAGTGATGAGAGAAGGGAAACATTGGTTGCATGTTATTTCAATGAATTCAATTGCTATGCTGTAATTTACATTGTGGGTGTTACCTCAACATAAAATATCAGTCGGCCCCTTCCATGTCCCCATTCTCTGCCATAACCCCCCTGTATACCTCACTGCCCCTTTTTTACACTTTTCCCTACAAATACATATACAAATTCAAAGTAATCCAAAGTAATACCTACAAAGTAAATTACAACAAAGTAATTTACTTTATGGAAACAATGGGATACGGCAAAAGGAATAAAGAAAAGATGCACTTTCCAAGGTGTCAGAGCAAGAGGACACACCTCTCAAGAAATCTGCCTTTGAAAATTCTAAACCGTCAATCTTTACTCACAGAATATCTCAGTAATCATGATTTTTGAAAATAATGTGAAGAGATATTAGTTGAACTGTTTTTGTTAGAAGGACGCTGGTCTCGGTGGTACCGGCATTGATTCCAGGGATAAAGAAAGACAAGCGGTTCATCACAGCCAGTCCCGAGGAGAATCAATAAGAAACCAAACTGTGTTGAACGAAAAGTAGCCAACGGCTAATTTGAACTTTGAAAGAATTAAAGATACGATTGAGGAAAGAGGAGGGAAAACCAGAAACAGAGTGGGCCGACACCATGTGGGTGCTCATGCAGGAAACTATGTGCGATTACCCGAGGGTAGAAACTATCATAACAAGAAGTCCTTGGAAAGAGGCGAAGAAGAGGTCAAAGTGGTCATACAGGGTTCATGTAAAATCCTCTGTACCGTCGAAAGTCTTTGACCGGCAGATGACTGAGAAAGCTCAAGCGTATACTGTGCCAGCTGGAACGGAATGTCGGCTTGTGCTGAGAAAGTTCGAGGGTGTGCTGTGCTCCAAGGTCTTACCTTATCCCATGCTGAAAATGTGGGGAAGGGAGACCCCTGGCAATCACATCCTGATTTATTATTTGGAACACTTCTTTATTGAAACCCTATCCCACACTCTTTCTATTATTAGTTGTAAGGAATTGACAATAGGTTTTTCTTAGTATAGGCCGTTTTATTTTGACACAAGGCCACTAGGACTGCCTTATTTTTCATTTAATGGTCGACGCGTGAGCCCATCTTAAATTTAGGTTCAGCTTAGGTGTTTTCCACCCGGAATTCACTGTTCAATAAACATCCTAGAACTGTGATCACTTGTGTCTGTCTTTACAGTTGCCACCATGAGTTTCTTACAGCTGGAAACAAGGAGAGAAGAGGGCTAATGAGGAAACCTATGAAAAGAAAAATAAGTTGTTCTAAAAGAAAGTGTTGAACTAAATGTCAACAATCTAACCAACATTGATGAAACAACATTTTGCTGTGGAATTAAAGCACATAGGAAACATTCAACTGGCCAATTTTATTTTGCAATATTCTATCCCATGGATATTTATTACCATATGTACTAAAGTCAACAAAGTAATTGATTCTTTTATAAATGTTACGCTTTTTATGTTGCTTCTTACATAACTTTTGAAATGAAAAATAATGTAAGACATGTGTTAATAAGGAGTACAATATTGAAAGGTAGCTAAACATTTTTAATTTCTTTCTTCCTCTTAGCTTGGACAAGCTTTTAGGGGCCATCACTACAGCAGCAGAAAGAAACAACAGAGAACGTTTTTTCCCAATAGTCGAAGGGCTGGAAAGTCATGACGCTTTGCAGTTGCAGGTGAGTTTCTCTGCATACCTGATAAGTATACATACATTTTGTGATGTGATATATTTGTGTGAGTTATGCATACTTTATTCAAAATATGCTAATCGCTGAAAAGCTGTGCACCACTGCTTTTTTGTGCAGATGAAGACAGTATTTGTGGCATTTGTTTAGGGACAATGAAATTGCACATACACAAACTCTGCTGTGAACACGTTTGCGCAGAAGTAACATTGTTCACGGCTATTTCAGACAAAGACCGTTTATAAGGAAATATAGAGTAAAAGTGGTGCCTGTGTGTGATCTCCTATTTTTCAACCTGCACATTGATCTGGTAATCCTGTGTTTAAATATGTGTATATCTTTATGGAAATATGTTATGCATTTTTATGTAGCTGGACATAGATTATGAAGCATAGCTTAAAATATGTTTGTGTTATTTTATTGTAGCCCATAGACCCACGGGGCCTGGTTAGTAAGGCTATTTGCTTGTCCCTAAAAATAGAAACGCAGAAACTAGGGTAATAAGGCATTTTAATAAATGTGTAGTGTGTTTATTTAAATGTGTCCTGTGTGTGTCTTGTTTGTTTGTTTCTTTATTTATTCATACCGCGCGCCAAACCCTGAGGTAACTGGGCACCGGAGACTTAGAGCAGGTTACAACATATTATAGACATACAAAATAATAAGAATAAGTGCACATGATCGGGTTACATGGTGGTCAAGGGGCGGGTTGTTGAGTTGAGTTGTTAGAACTGGATAGAATCTTAAATGAAAAGAACAATAGGACAGATCTCCCCGACCCAAGAATCAGCTGGTCAGGAGAGAGAAGAACCCAAAGAGGTTTTGAAAAGAAAAAAAAAAAAACAGTTATAAAAGACAGGTGGAGAGTGAGAGAAAGGAGAAAGAAGCAAATAGAGACTTTCCTTCGGGGGAGGCTGCTACCTAGAGTGGCCCCACAGGTCATAAATCGATTTACTGGTGCCATCTGTGTGTGGGGAGTGCCCCAGAAGAGGAATCCAAAGGGGGGGCAGAGTTGCTAATGTCAGGGGCAGATCAGCCACCCCAGTGCCACGGCTGATGTCAGCCCATCCGGGGGCCAGGTCGGACAGGCCCTGCAGTATCCTGGGCCCAGGCAGTGTGGCAGGTGCTGCCTGGGTTGAAGAAAGAACAGCCCAGGCCGGGCTGCGTGTAGGGGTGGCCCAGACCAGGCTAAAAACCTTGGTGTCATCTTCGGCTCCACACTCTCGTTCTCTTCTCACATCTCTGACGTCTCCAGAAGTCACCAGCTGCACCTCCTCAGAGGTATTTGTAGTAACTAGGTATCTGAAACAACACCCAGACCAGCAGGTTAGTTACAAGTAGGTTTATTGTAGTATAGTTGCCAGGAACAACATTGGCATGTCCCCTGAAGCCAGCATATCTCCAACTGTAAAACATAGAACCCCAGCTTCAGAGCATAACTCCACACTCCACTCACTCTGACATCACCACATTAAATGTAGCAGTGATGTCACCACCTCACCTCAGACACACATTACAACACCACTCCCTCCTTTCATTTCTTGCACACAAAGAAATTCCACTAAAAACCACCACCAAACAAACCCCTACATACACGTGTGGCCAGCATGTAATGCACCAACTAACCAGACTCCACTGGTGACAAGAAAACTGCCACCCGCAGCTCATCTATAACCCTCAACACTCCAACATTATGACACTAGGGAAATGTGCTTAACCACGAAACCATGGGACAAACAATACCTACATGGCACCCCAAGAAATACCCTATCTAACTGTGCCACCAACAAATTGGACAACATAACAACCCGTGTCAAAACAAGACACCCAAATCCAACTCCAATTCCACTCCTCCCTCTATAAACACAACAGATGAGGAACCCAACACAATCTAATAAGGGCTAACTCCTCCCATAAACAGAACTGGAAAATACCCTCGAGAAACGAAAACAATAAACTAAGCACTTCCACCTGTTCCAAGCTTCCCCTTGGAACCTAGGTCCTGCCACGACCCAGCGTCCACACAGATAAACTACCTAACACTCCGTAAACAAACAACCTTCCACCCTAGTCTGCCCCCTAGGACACCAAGGCTGCCACCCCCGGGTACGAACCCAGCTCAACAAGAGCAACAACAAGCACACCTTCCTAGATCAGTCCACAACAGCACCCCCACAGGGCACCCGAACACCACAAGAACACTTTGGAAAAACAACCACCCTAAACCAACCCAACACAACTATACCTCAACCTAGGACCCCGAGTCCAGCCAACTGCACAACCGCAGCACACTCACTAACACCACGGACCCCTGGCCCAGCCAACTGCACAACCGC